>NC_086102.1:137178587-137832649 GCF_963921235.1 Mobula hypostoma | reverse complement strand
GCCTGAATCATGTAACTAAGAGAGTAAAATGGAGTCACAAGAGACTGCAGGTACTAGAATCTAGAGCAACAAATAATCTGCTGCAGGAACTCAGCAGTCTGAGCAGCATCTTTGGGTGGGGGGGGGGGAGACAGGGAACACTGATATTTTGGAGCAAAAACCCACTTTAGAGCTAAGAGTGGAGGGGAGAGACAGCCAAAAGAAACAGAGAGGCAGTGGTCAAACAGTGGGTGATGGGTGGACTGAAGAGAGTTGAAGGATGATGGACTGCTCAGGCTGGGTGGGGGAGCAGGAGGCATGGAGCTGGAAGACAGAGGAAGATGCTTGATAGGTGGAGGCAGACAAAATAAAACTAAATATATAGAGCAAAGGTGAGAGGGTGGTTGGGTGAGAGTGGAATTAGCTGCTGAAGAGTGATAAGGAGGAGGATAAAGGGTTATCAATGCACAAATCTGATGCAAGGAAGATGACAATGGGAACTATTAGCAGAGAGATGAAGAGCAGATGGAACTAGAACTAAAGGAGGAATAGGGAAGAGGAGCTGGTGGGTAAAATGTGTGGGTGGTGGGTTGATGGAACCATGGAGGGGGTGGTGGAGGGACTGGAGGTGAGGGAAGTAAAACACCCCAACAATAAAAACGGTTTGCAATGTAGCAAAAGGTCAGAGTGTGCTGATGGCCAGCAGGTAAACATGGAGAGAATCATAACCCAGCTATCCTCTGGCCCTCAGTTCTTTACATTACGTCATAGAATTGATGAAAGCCTTAGAGATCATGCAATCATTAATTTGAGTGCTTACACTACAGGCAGTGTATTGTAATGTCCTGCGTCAAGAAGGTGGGTATAATTGGTATCTGGCCTCTTAACTTTTCTATCAGCTTTAGCTGGTGCATACAGAGTACTGCTCCTTCTCTACAGGAAGGATATGAAGGCTTTGCTAAGTATGCAGAAGTTCAACATCATTCGAGAATATATGCTAGAAGGAGAGTTTGTACAGACTTCGATTGTTTTATCTGAAGCACTGGAGACTGAGGGACAACCAGATAGAAGTAAATAAAATTATTAGAGGCATAGACAGGGTAGACAGTCAGAACTTTTCTCAAATGTGGAAATGTTAAATACTAGCAAGCATAACTTTAAGATGAGAAGCGGACAGTTTAGAGAAGATTTATGAGACAAGTTTTTTTTAACAGAGAGAAAGATAGGCATCTGGAATATGCTACCAGTAAGACAGCAAAAGCAAAGGCAGGATCAACAATGAATATATCTTCCTACCATGCTTACTGTAAGGAATCTATCTTATTCTCTCCATTTCTCTGTTGTATTTGTTCTGATTAAGTTTTTTTTGCTAAACCATGACTTCCCTCTCAACCATGTCTGCTCCATTCTCACTTCCTTCTCTTTCACACTGGTGGTATCCACACTCAACAGATGATATCCCATAATTTCTGCCTCTTTCAACGAGATCCTACCACCAGATAAATCTCCACCCTTTCCCTGGCTGATTGCTCAAACTGTAGCAATACCCACACCCCTACTCATGCAACAACTCATGCAAATGAAAGAGATGCAACAACTGTTCTTCTATCTCTTCCCCTCACATTATTTAGGGACATTGATACTCCCTTCTGTGACTTACCTGCACTTGTTTCACTGAGTGCACTACAAGGAGTGCTCCTTTACACTTAGATAAACCAATGTAGATTGGGTGACCACTCTGCTGAAAGCCTCCTTTCAGACCACAAAGGTGAGTCTGAGCTTTTAAGTCTCCTGTTACTTTCGTTCTTTATCCCTCTCTGACCTCTCTGACTTTGGGCCTCTTACACTGTTCTGATGAAATTCAGAAGGTCAAAGAATATCTTACATTTCAATCAGGGCACTTTACAGCTTCAGACTCCATATTACTATATTCAACTATTTTAGAGAACCTTCCCAATTCAGGAGAACTGGCCAGTTCTGATTAAATACCCTCTCCCCACAGATATTGCATGACCTCCCAAGTGTTTTCAGAAATTTATTTTGCTTCAGATTTCTCACAGTTCCAACAATTGTTTTCTTTTTCCCTGTGTATCATTCATGTCATTATATTTACAGCTCTTCCAGACAAGTCAAATCCTTCACCATCCACTGTTAACCAATGTAACGCAAGTGAGAGCATTTAGTCTCACGCAGTCTGCACCCTACCAAACGCAGTCCCTTTGCTTCCTCTACCTATCCCTCTTTTCTATAACTTAAAACATAATAGATGTCTATCTTTTCCTCATTCTAATGACCTAAAACGTTAACTCTGTTTCATTCTGCAAAGACACCTTTCTGTCTTTATTTCAGACTTCAGCCATCTGCTGTTTTTCTTTGCTTTTACAGTAATTATGTGCATGGTCACACATTGTAAATAATTGTGATACTTCTATACAAGGCTGAATGCAAGCTTTTTTCTATTGTATGATCCATTGCCAGCATTCTGCCACTTACTGTTGACTGCACAACAGAAAATAGATGATAAGAGTCATAGATCAGATGGATAGCCAGACACTTTTATCCCAGGGCAGAAATGGCTAATATGAGGGTGCATAAATTTAAGATGATTGGAGGAAAGTACAGGGAGAATGGCAGAGTTAAGCTCTTTTTGTTTTATACAGAGTATTGTGAATGTGTGAAATGCCCTGCCAGGGTTGGTGGTATAGGCAGATATACAAAGGACATTTAAGAGTCTCTTGGATAGATACATGGGTGATAGGTAAAATGGAGGAGTACATAGGAGGGAATAGTTAAATTGATCTTAAAATAGTTAAAAGGTCACACAACATTGTGGGCTCGAGGGCCTGTTCTATTCTATACAAAACTATATCATCTGTAAAACTTTGTTATTTTGAATCCATGTTGATGTGCCTTTGAAACAAGACAGAAAATAAGTTATTAACTTTATTTTTTTATCTAGACACACAACACATCAACTGGTCCTTTGGCTCAATGAGCCTGTGCCACCTAATTACATCCACGTGACCAATTAACCCGCTATGTCTTTGGAACGTGGGAGGATTATCCACATGGTCACAAGGAGAAAGTACAAATGCCTTACAGACAGAAGTGAGAATTGAACCCGGTTTGCTGGAGCAGTAATAGCATTATGCTCACCATTACACCAGTGCTGCACCCAAACTATGCACTATATTCTCTTTGGTGCTGAAATCTGTAACTATTTTTCCAGTTTAATATTCTGTGTACTTTACGAGATATCATCGAATCCACACATCAATCAGGCTGATAGCAGCTACATGGCCAAAGATATTGAACATTATTCACAATGAAAATGTGTTAACATTTTAATCAGAAGTATAAAATCATCATAAATTAATCATGTTTAAATCATCATTAATTAATAAACTGATCAAAAATTAATTGCAATTATGTTAACAATTAATTTATGATCATTTCAATTATAATTGAAATTAATTAATTTCAATTTAGAAAATTAAGCACAGTATGCTGCATTTAGTTTCGTATAAACTTTGTCAAAGATAAACTGATCATCAAAAGTAAATGCACACAGCAATTTTACATAACAAAAACAAATTCCTTCAAACGAAACTCTTGAATAGTTGAAAGATACGCAAAAATTCCTACATAAGTATGAATAAATATACACGGAGGATGCCATGCTTCTGCATTTATGGATTGGGCTATTGCACTTATGAACTGCGGACTTTTTCAGACTTAATGGTTTTTATATGCTTTGCTTTTTATCGTTTGTTCCTTTTCTGTTTTGTTGTGTGAAGGGAGGGGGTTTAAGGGTTCATGTTCTGTTAGTTTCTTTGTGTGGGGGAGGAGTTGTAAGGGACTCGATGTTCTTGTTCAATCTGTGCAGGGGGAGGGAGGTTTTGGGGGTCGATGATCGGGATGCCATTCTCTTTCGTGGGGGGGGGGGCAGGTCTGATGTTTCTCTCTGATCAAATTTCATGTTCTTTCTTTGTTTCATTGCTATCTGGAGAAAATGAATTTTGAAATTGTATATGAATACATACTGTGAAAATAAAATGGACCTTTGAAATATTTCATCACACTCACACTCTCTGCTGTATCAAACTGTTTTCTCTTTCAAAGTTTTGCAGATAGATTTTCAACCCAAATGAAACATTCTCTCTGTAGATGCTGTCTGGCCTGCTGAGCATTTCTCACATTTTTTTATTTCATATTTGCAGTTACTTGACTCTAACATAAAGGTTTGTCATCCTTAATCCAGTCATGGATGCTGTAAGCTATCAAATATTCATGCACCTCCTGCTGTGAGCATCTAATTATTTGCATATTGGAGCAGATTTGCATATCAATTAAATAGATACAATGCAGAGTTTGGGGTCTGATTAAACTCCAATCTTTCCTCTACAACAGAGCTTCCCACCTATCCCAACAACAGATATCACCTCATTTTCCATTATCAATTCTTTTTACTGACAGAAAATAACTGATGCAACAAATTTCCTGTAACTAAATAAATTAACTAACAGACAGGTTCAAGTCCCTATCCAGATTTTACTGGTAAATAATGAAAGTGCCCAATCTATATCCATATTTTTGCTGGCAAGACTGGGACACTTGCACAAATACGCAAGTCCAATCTTGATGTCCCAGCATTGCTTATGGTTTCCTAGCTGCTCTCTGTCACTGAACTCAATACGGAATCCAACAGTAGAGCAGGAGTTTGCTGAGTGTCCAGCTCTTGGATTCTGAGACATTTACACTTCATTTATTTGAATGGAAACTTCAGCCACAGGTACGAAAGTGCAAAAATATTTTTCATTTAAAAATTGTCACATTTCTTTCAATACTTCTAATTATTAAACAATATTCTTTTATCAAGCATTAAGACTTTTCCTAAAACCAAGTAACTTTTTAAAAAATCCTTGGAAACCTTGACCGTTTTATCAACTGGGAAAGATCGAAGTATGGCCTTGCTGCCTATCAGATTTTCCCAAGGTGGGGCTTCTTCTGGTTTGTCCACATCATTGTGTTTCCATATCTTTGTTGAAGTAGAAGACAAAGTTTGTTTAGTTCCCTTTGTAAAATATTAATTATATTTTGAAAACATGGAAAATCCATGGGGGTCAATGAAGAAAGAGTCTTTCATTTTGTGCTTAGAGCACAGTTTCTAATTGCCCATTGTTATGCTGACAAAGGATGCTAATATCCCCATTGGTTACATCTATCAGAGAAGCTTCAAATAGCAGCTGATAATTAAACTATGCTAGAAAACAGTAGCATTCTCATTCACGGTGCACTAGCCAGCCTATCATTTGAATGCCTTGAAGGAAAAGGAATGCAATCTCCCTTTCACATCAGGTTTATTATTTCTTTATTTTCTTCATTTAGCGACGCAGTGTGAGTAGGCCCTTCCGGCCCTTCAAGTAGCTCCACCCTGGTAGACCCTCACCACCCCGATTTAACCCTAAATGATAAGGCGACAATATACAATGACCAATTAACCTATCCAGTATGGCTTTGGACTGTGGGAGGAAACCAGAGCACCCAGGGAAAATACACAATTCTATAAGAATGATGTACAGATTCCATGCAGAGGACGCGTGGATTGAACTCTGAATTTCAATGCCCCTAGTTGTAATAGCTTTGCACTTATGGCTATGCTATTAGAACTGACCTTTGTCATAAAATCTGTTGCTTTGCAGCAAGAATACGGTGCAAGACATAAAAATTACTCTAAGTTACAAAATAAATAGTGTCAAAGAGGAATAATGAGGTAGTGGTCATGGGTTCACTGACTGTTCATAAATCTGATGTCACACAGGAAGAAGGTTGTTCCTAAAATGTTGAGTGTGTCTCTTCAGCTTAGATCAGTACATCACCACCGTCATGGACTTTATCAACAATTATGCTGAGCACCAATGCGGGTGTTCCCAAACCGAAAACCATCGATGAACTGGGAGATCCATTCCCAACTGAAAACAGAGTCTGCAGCATTCAAATCAAGTGACCTTGATCCTTAAAAGAAATTGAGATATGACCTCTGTAAAACTAAGAGACAGGACCAATCAAAACTGAGACCTAGACTAGCCATCAATTCTGGACGGGCTTACGTGCTAAAACAGACCTCCCCACTATCTATATTTCTTGCTGCCTCAGTGAAGCAGCCAGTATAATCAAAGACCTCACCTACCCCTGATATTCTTTATTCTCCCCTCTCCCATTGGGCAGAAGATGTAAAAGCCTGAAAGCACATACCACCAGCTCAAGGGCAGCTTCTAACCTGCTGTTATAAGAATAGTAAATGGTTCCCTAGTATGTTAAGATGACTCGATCTCACAGTTTAACTCATTATGATCTTGCACTTCATACCTAACTTGTCTGCACTGAATTTTCTCTGCAACTGTTACACAATTTTCCGCATTTTTTTTTAAAAAAAAACCTAAATGCATTGTGCAATGATTTGATCTGCATTCATAGTATGGAAGATAAGGTTTTCACTTTTCTTCAGTACATGTAACAATACTGATAAACCAGTTCCAATTCCTGTAACTCCTTCCCAATGAGAGTAATGAGAAGAAAGCATGTCCCAGATAGAGAGTCCTGATGATAGGTGTCACCTTTTTGAGATAGTGCCTTTTGATAATGTCCTCGATGGTGGGAAAGGTTGTGACAATGATGAAGCTGGCTGTCTGCAACACTCTGCAGCCTCCTGTGATCTTATGCTTTACAGCCTACATTCTAGGTGGTGATGCAACCATTCAGAATGCTCTCCACCACACATCTGTAGAAGAGTCTTTGATGACATACTAAATACCCTCAAACTCCTAATGAAGTAGAGCCATTGGTGTGCCTTCTTTGTGACTGTATCATTGTGTTTGGTCCAAGATTGTGACGCCAGAAACCTGAAGCTGCTCACCTATTCCATCACTGATCCCTCAGTGAGGATTTGGTGTGCACTTCCCCACCTTCTCTAATCCACAATCAATTTCCTGGCGTTGCTGACGTTAAATGTGGGGTGGTTGTTCTGACATCACTCAACCAGCTGATCGATCTCACTCCAGTATACCTCCTTGTTGCCATCTGAGATTCTGCCAACAACAGTGGTTGTTGTTAGGTATTTTATAGATGGTGTTTCAGCTGTGCCTAACCACACAGTCCTGAGTATAAGGGAATATAGCAGTGGGCTAAGCATGCATCCTTGAGGTGCACCTCTGTTAACTGAAAATGAGGAGGGGATGTTACTGACTGTGGTCTCCCAATAAGGAAGTCGAAGATCTAGTTGCAAAGGGAGGCGCAGAAGCTCAGATTTTGAAGCTTGTCGATTAGTATTGAAGGGATGATAGTTTTCAAATCTTTTCACGGTCTTTTCCTATTTTGTCTATAGCAACAACTTTCAACTCCTTCACTTTAGCTACTAATCTTCTGATTTTAGACATGGATTTCCTTACAATGGTACAACTTCCAACTGTCCAAGTCTTACTCTTGGCACTCTGCCCCTAAACTCCTGCCACATTCCTATTCTCTTGAAATCTTAATTTTTTTTTTTGAATGTCTTCATTTCAGTTTTTGGACTGTTCCTCTGTGAAGTACTGCCCATTTTCAACTTCAAAGCATTAGAACTGAATACCAACAGCAAACAACCTATGGAAATTTTAAACATTGTACAAATAAAAATGCCCATGTTGCCTCAAAATTTCAACCTTATGGCTTCCATCCTCGTATTTGTAAAGGTCACAGAAGAACCTCTGCACATTAACAACTTTTCTGCATGAATCAATTGCAAGACCTCTCTTATATTTCATTATATCTATGATGTAGGGAGTTGAATTGCATGAAATATTCATATAATCATTCTGAGATGAGCTACTGGGTTTGAGATTAAATTGCATTCACATTAGTTTTGTGGATTCTGAGCTGACTGGTGAGGCCAATGTGGGAAAAGCATACTGTTGCACAGATGGGGCAAAATGGTGGCTGGTACATCAAGTGGATGCATCGACTGACAGATAGTTACTTTAACTGCTACTTTAACATAGGATTTCTGTGTGCGCCTGATACATTAACTCAGCTTCCATCCTAAATGCTGCTTCTTCACTTTGAACCATCATGAGCCAGAGATGTAGCAGCACTGCCTCATTGCTCCAGTGACCCAGGTTTGATCCTGACCTCCTGTGCTATCTGCGCAGGTTGCATGTTCTTCCTGTCACTACATTCCCACATGCTCTTCCAGTTACTGCATGAATTTCCAACCCCTCTTCCCCCCCACCCCCACATCTCAAAGACACACTGAATAGTAGGTTAACTGATTCAAATTTACTTCTAGTGCAGGTGCCTGGGAAGTTGATAGTTGTGTTAGAGAATGGGTTCGAGGATGTAAAGGAGTAAGATGGAATTGAAGCTCGTATGGACATAATAAGCTGAATTTCCTTTTAAGGAATATGAGGTTCCCTGGAGGCACTGGAGATGTTGCATTTCTTCAGAGTTTTTAATTCTATTAAGTTTTTCCTCAGACTTCTTGATATCCTTAACTCTTTTAATTACTAGAAGAAATACAACAATCCAGCCTGCAGCAAACTTCCATTTCTCTTGTTAATAGGCATGCACAACCATATAAAGTCAGAATTTCATAAATTCACCTCCAGCTACTGAAAGCATGTAAGCAGTTATTGTGCACCTCAGTGTGATTCATGAAAATTCCATTGGATTTATACATTCATTCTCTTATCTATTTCCTACGAGGGGCGATTGATAAGCTTGTGGTCTAAGGTAGGAGGAGTCAATTTTAGAAAACCTAGCACATTTATTTTTCAACATAGTCCCCTCCTACATTTACACACTTAGTCCAGCGGTCGTGGAGCATATGGATCTTGGACCTCCAGAAAGTGTCCACAGCAGGGGTGATTGATAAATTTGTGGCCCAAGGCAGAAGGAGATGAGTTATACGGCTCTCGTTACATGCACATGCAGTTCAATGCTTTGAGTGATTATGCAGAAAGTTTGAAGTTAATAACTCATCTCCATCTACCTTAAGCCACAAACTTATCAGTCACCCCTCGTAAATCTACTAATGCAGTGGTCCCCAACCACTGGGCCGCGGACCAGTACCGGGCCGCAAAGCATGTGCTACCGGGCCGCGAGGAAACAATATGAGTCAGCTGCACCTTTCCTCGTTCCCTGTCACGCGCACTGTTGAGCTTGAACGCACGTGAGTTCATTACTTGCATGTCATCCATGTCAGCGCGGGAAGGAGATCAACTCCTTGAGTTTGCAAATGACGACGGGCTGAAAAGTATGTTTGACATAACATCTCTGCCGGCATTCTGGATCAAAGTCAAGGCTAAATATCTTGAGGTAGCCACGAAAGCACTGAAAACGTTGCTTCCATTGTCAACGTCATATCGCTGCGAAGCGGAGTTTTCTGCAATGAATGAACGAAAACTAAATTGCGGAATAGACTGGACATAAGGAACCCCGTTCGAGTATCGCTGTCTCCCATCACCCTTCGATGGGACCGTCTTGTTGCAGGAAAACAAGCCTAGGGCTCCCACTGATTCAGCGATATTGGTGTGTTGCAATGATTTTATATGTTCATACAGGGAAAATATGTGCTGTGTGTTTAATATCCAAACGTTACTTAAAATGTTATGATGCTATTGACTTATATAACCATATAACAATTACAACACGGAAAAAGGCCATCTCTGCCCTTCTAGTCCATGCCGAACGCTACTCTCACCTTGTCCCACCGACCTGCACTCAGCCCATAACCCTCCATTCCTTTCCTGTCCATATACCTATCCAATTTTTCTTTAAATGATAATATCGAACCTGCCTTTACCACTTCTACTGGAAGTTCGTTCAACACTTACTTCAAGTTCCTCTGTCCTCACCTGATAATTGACTTATCACTATATTCATGCGAAGAAAATATGCGCTGTGTGTTTAATATTAAATTTGTTAGATAAACTGTTTTAGAAACGAAATTGAATGTATTAGCCACTTATCACCTATATTCCGGCTGTGATTAACACCACCCCCACCCCCCCCGAACAGAATCGCCAAAAACAATTTGAAGAAAAAAAATTGGCAGGTACACGCATGCACAGGTCACGCATGTGCACTGGTGCCCGTGCAAGGCTTCATGGTCATTGTAGTCTTTCTCTGGGTAAACACAACGTATTTGACTGCTACCCTTGTCCGTTGGCAACCCTACCCCCTACCCCCTCCCCTCTCCTCCCCGCCCCCCGCCCCCCTGCCTGGGTTGGCCGGTCTGCAAGAATATTGTCAATATTAAACTGGTCCGCAGTGCAAAAAAGGTTGGGGACCCCTGTATTAATGCACATAAAATATCTAGCATTCAATCTTGAATATACTTAAAGACTGTTTTTGTATTTGCAGTTTGTTGTCTTTTGCATACTGGTTGAACATCCAAGTTGGTGTAGTCTTTCACTAATTAGATTATGGTTATTATTCTAAATGGATTATTGAGTACGCCCACAAGAAAATAAATCTCATGGTTGTTTCCGATGACATACACGTAGTTGATAAAAAAAATTTACTTTGAACTTTATAAACTCTGAAAAGCAGAGGTATCAGTGAATGATTTTCAATATAATGCCTCAGTGAATGATTTTCAATATATTAGATTAGATTAGATTATGAGGACACTCAGTCCTCATTTACTATCACTGAGAAATGCATGCATTAAAAAATGATACAACGTTCCTCCAGAATGATATCACAAGAAAACACAGGACGAACCAAGACTAAAACTGGCACAACCACATAATGATAACATATAGTTACAACAGTGCAAAGCAATACCATAATTTGATAAAGAGCAGACCATGGGCACGGTAAAAAAAAGTCTTAAAGTCCCGATAGACTCATCATCTCACACGGGCAGTAGAAGGAAGAAACTCTCCCCGCCACGAACCTCCAAGCGCAGCCAACTTACTGATGCAGCACCACTGGAAGCACCTGACTGCAGCAGACTCTGAGTCCGTCCGAAAACTTCGAGCCTCCAACCAGCCCCACCGACACAGCTTCTCCGAGCACCATCCTCTGTCGAGCACTTTGACCCCGCCCCGGCCGCTGAGCAACAAGCAAAGCCGAGGACTCGGGGCCTTCTCCTCCGGAGATTCTGGACCACACAGCAGCAGCAGCAGCAAAGCAGGCATTTCAGAAGTTTCACCAGATGTTCCCCCGTGCTCTCACATCCATCTCCATCAAATCAGGATTGTGCACGGCACCCTACTTGACAAATAACAGACATCACCACCGGAGTGGCCGCTGCGAGCTGCGTCGCGCCGCCATCTTCTCCTCCCACCAAATATATTTCAGGTACCTCCATTGATTGAGAAGCTGAGCTTAAAGAAAATTCAACATGCCTGCATATTAATAATTAGAATTAATTGCAGTGTGTCAATTTCAATTGTAGAATAATATTTCATTTGAATCTTAGATGCATTTAATAATGTGGGTTTACAATATGCAGGAATCAGAGATGTATTAATTAACTGTGAAAAATATAAACTCTATTTTTTCCAGAAACACTTTTTTAGGTTATTACCAGAATACGTAGATGCAAATTTGCAGCATTGCCAAAGAAAATGATTCATTATCACTTCTTGAGTACTTTGGCCTCCTCAGCCTTTCTTGGGAGGATAAAGAAACTTGGCATGTCCCCAATGACCCTCACCAATTTTCATAGGTGCACCATGGAAAGCATTGTATCTGAATACATTACTGAGTGGTATGGCAACTGCTCTGACTGTGACTACAAGAAACTGCAGAGAGTTAAGGGCACAGCTCAGCACATCACAAAATCAGCATCCCCCAAATGGACTCTACCTATGCTTCTTGTTGCCTAGGACAAGTAGCCAACTTATTCACAACCACTCCCACTCTGTATACTCTCTTTTCTCCTCACTCCCATTGGGCAGAAGATAGATAAATCTGAAAGCACATCAATGACAGCTTCTATCCTAGTGTTCTTTGACTGGTGAACAGACCTCCTGCACATTAAGAGGGATTCATGATCTCAGAATCAATCATGTCATGGCATTTCAGATTAATATCTGCCTACAGTGCACTTTTTCTGTAACTATTACACTACATTCAATGTACATTTATCAAAAATGTATAAATTATACAATATTGATATTTATTTTGCTTACGGGTAGCTATAAAGCAAGACACCCGAAAGAACCCATTTAAAGAAAAAACATAAAAGACCAACACAAGAGAAAGGGCAAAAAAAAGACAAATCATGTGAAACCCTGCCTGGTTTCCTTGGCTGCGTAAATCTCGTGAATACACACTCCAGTCCCATCAAACTCTTGAGATTGAGACGGCTCTCCCATCCCAAACCCCGGTCTGTGTGGATGCTGTGTCATTTGCTGCACTGTTACAACTCAGTGCCAAGAAATAACAGGCAGCACACTGCATACGATTAAAGGAGTTATTTCTATGAATCTTAACTACAGGGTTAGAAAAAAGGATTTTCCTGGTGGTGGCTGATGGAGTAACAGCAATCTGCCGTTGCTCCAACTCTAATTACCTCACTATTTCCAACTTGTCTTGAAACTTCTTTTTTAAGTGTGATGTTCTTTCATTATGACTGGAAGGAGTGCCAGAGGTACTAAAAAGGATGATCTCCCTGCTTCTTTGATTCTATTATGGATTTGCAGCAAAGTCACACACGACAGGCCTCTGAGAAGTTTCAACAATTCAGCTCTGAGTTTAAACAAATAGATGGTAAATTGGATTCTGTTCAACAAACTCTTAATGAACACGATAAATGTATTAAAAATAATAAAGCAATTTTGTCATCTCTGGAAACGAAAGTGGATGAATTGCAAAAGCTTTGTGAAAAGCAATTGAAGTCCAACAAAAAGTTAAGATAGAAGATGATCAACCTAGAAAATAGAAGTAGAAGAAACAACCTATGGGTTCTGGGTCTCGAAGAATTAATCGAAGGTAATCATCATATGGAATTTTTTGCAAACTTTTTTGCAAGAATGGTCTTTGCCTATGATTGATCGAGTTCACAGATCTCCCGTGTTTAGACCTAAGGGAGATAGACCAAAATCAGAAATAATCTGTTTTCATGAATTTAAAACAAAGGAACTGTTAATTCATGAATCTCATCCAAGAGGCAGTATTGACTATAATGGTTGTAAGATTAAAATTGTCGAAGATTACTCGCCTGAGGTTATGCAGGAATGTGCTAAGTTCAAAGAAGTTATGTCCGTGTTTTTTAACAAGGGTTTCAAGCCTTCCCTTCATTACCCAGCCTGACTCAGAATCACACTTAAAAATGGATCTTTCGAATGGTTTCATTTGACTGCTGAAGCACCAAGGTTTTTAAAATCCGAAGGCTAGCTGTTTAATTTGTCTTTACAAGATTAAATGAGAAACTTTTAATTTGCGGATCCCGTCGAACGGGCATGATTGGTTATAGGTTGGAATATTAAGATTCTCGAGGATGATTCTTTTGAGGTTATGCAGGAACATACTAAGTTTCACGCACATCTGCTCTCCCCCCATCCTTCCACCACCCCACTAGGGATGTGTTTCCCCTTGTCCTCACCTACCTCCCCACCAGCCTCCGAGTCCAACATATAATTCTCCATAACTTCCACCACCTCCAACGGGATCCCACCATTAAGCACAGCTTTCCCTCCCCTCCCCCCCACCGTTCTGCAGGGATCGCTCCCTATGCGACTCCCTTGTCCATTTGTCCCCCCCATCCTTTCCCACCGATCTCCCTCCCGACACTTATCCTTGTAAGCGGAACAAGTGCTAAACATGCCCTTATACTTCCTCCCTCACCACCATTCAGGGCCCCAGACAGTCCTTCCAGGTGAGGCAACACTTCACCTGTGAGTCAGCTGGGGTGATATACTGTGTCCGGTGCTCCCGATGCAGCCTTCTATATATTGGCGAGACCCGACACAGGCTGGGAAACCGTTTCACTGAACACCTACACTCTGTCCGCCAGAGAAAGCAGGATCTTCCAGTGGCCACACATTTTAATTCCACATTCCATTCCTATTCTGATATGTCTATCCACGGCCTCCTCTACTGTCAAGATGAAGCCACATTCAGGTTGAAGGAACAACACCGTATATTCCGTCTGGGTAGCCTGCAACCTGATGGCATGAACATCGACTTCTCTAACTTCCATTAATGCTCCACCTTCCCTTCATACCCCATCCCCTATTTATTTATTTATTTATTTATTTATTTATTTATTTATTTTCTCTCTCTCTCTCTCTCTCTCTCTCTCTCTCTCTCTCTCTCTCTCTCTCTCTCTCTTTTTCTCCCTCTGTCCCTCTCACCATAACTCCTTGCCCATCCTCTGGGCTACCCTTCCCCTTACTTTCTCCCTGGACCTCCCATCCCATGATCCTCTTCCTTCTCCAGCCTTGTATCCCTTTTGCCAATCAACTTTCCAGCTCTTAGCTCCATCCTTCCCCCTCCTGTCTTCTCCTATCATTTTGGATCTCCCCCTCTCACTTCCAAATCTCTTACGATCTCTTCTTTCAGTTCGTCCTGACGAAGGGTCTTGGCCCGAAACGTCAACTGTACCTCTTCCTGTAGATGCTGCCTGGCCGGCTGCATTCACCAGCATTTTTTGTGTGTGGTGTTAAGTTTAAACAAGCTTTGTTGGGTTCTTTTTTAACAAGGGTTTCAAGCCATCCCTGTCTACCCAGTTTGACTGAGAATCTCATTAAAGATGGATCCTTTGAATGGTTTCGTTTGAATGCTGAAGCACAAAGATTTTTTTAAATTTGAAGGCTAACTGCTTAGTCTGCTTTTTCATGAAGATACAAGATTAATGTTTAATGTCTTTCTGTATGAATTACATCTTTTACTTTTGGTAAACCTTTGTAAATAATATCCTTTTGTATTTTTTAATACTGTATTTTTGATATAGGAGAATTGAATTTCTTGTTTGGGTATTGTTTTGTCTAGGTTGGAATATAAATAACGTTGAAACTAATTGGAGCGATCACCAGGTTTTTTGGGGGGTTGTCCGTAGTTGTAGATGCCAGCTTTCTATTGGTTGGCTTTCTTTCTTTGGGAGGTGGGCGGGGTATGATTTTTTTTCTCAGAAGCTGTTTTCGAATTTTTAGCCAACTTATCGCTTGGTTACCATTTCTCAAGGTTTATGGGTTGGTTTTAACTTGCATTTTAACCCTTCTTTCAAATAATATTAATTTTTGATAATATTAAATAATATTAAAAATGGACCAAACTATTAATCCTGACGAAGGGTATCGGCCTGAAACGTCGACTGTACCTCTTCCTAGAGATGCTGCCTGGCCTGCTGCGTTCACCAGCAACTTTGATGTGTGTTGCTTGAATTTCCAGCATCTGCAGAATTCCTCGCGTTTGCGCTATTAATTTACTCAGTTTTAACGTGAAAGCGTTAAGTTACCCAGTTAAACGTAATAAGATTTTTGCTTATATTAAGAAATTTAAGGTCCCTACTATTTTCTTACAAGAAACTCGTTTACGCAAATGTGATCATTTACATTTTTTTAGCCACTGGAATGGACTTCGTTTTCATTCTTTTTTTCAGGCCAAGTCTAGAGTAGTTTCAAATCTTATAGATAATACACTTTCCTTTGTCCAACATAAAGTAGTGTCGAATACCAATGGACGTTTTGTTATAGTTCCAGGAAAACTAGATTAATAAACTAATAGTATTTGCCAATGTGTATGCCCCAAATGTTGATGATCCAGGATTCTTAGAGCATTTTTTTTTTTTCGTTTTTACCGGATCTGAGTCTTTATTCTCTGGTCATGGGAGGAGATTTTAACTGTTGGCTAGACCAAATTTTAGACCGATCATTTTCTAAACCAATGTCTCTAAATAAATCAGCTTTGTTTATTCAATCTTTTTTATTGAAGTGTGGTATTGTTGATGTTTGGCGTTTTTTACATCTTTTAGATAGGCAGTACTCGTTTTTTTTCCCATGTCTGTCATACATATTCCAGGATTGATTTTTTTTTTATCAATAGTCAAATGATTTCATCAGTTCATTCCTGTGAATATAAAGAGATTGCTGTCTCACATCATTCTCCTGTATTTCTATCTTTAAATCTCTCTGGTCTTCCTCAAACAAAGATATTTTGGCGATTTAATACAACTTTGTTATCTGATAAGCCCCAGCCGAGGCAACGTGTTGTGTCCTTGAGCAAGGCACTTAATCACACATTGCTCTGTGACTGGTGCCAAGCTGTATGGGTCCTAATGCCCTTCCCTTGGACAACATTGGTGTCGTGGGGGGTGGTAGATTTGCAGCATGGGCAACTGCTGGTCTTCCATACAACCTTGCCCAGGCCTGCGCCCTGGAGAGTGAAGACTTTCCAGGCGCAGATCCATGGTCTTGCAAGACTAACAGATCCATGGTTATCTGATAAGGAATTTTTAAAATTTCTAGAGAGGCATATTATTTTGTTTTTTGAAGAAAATAAAAAGGAAGAGACTTCTAATCTTATTGTATGGGATACTTTCAAGGCCTATATTAAAGGACAAATTATTTCTTATACTGCGAGTGTTAAGAATAAAGCTAATAAAGAAAGAACTGAATTAGCCAATCACTTGAAACAATTAGATTAAAAATATGCTCCAGATCTTGTTTTATATAAAAGATGTGTTCAAGTTAAAACTAAATATGATTTTCTGTTAACATATCCAATTGAAACTCAACTTCTTAAAGATAAAACTCAACTTTATATTCAAGGAGATAAATCAGGCAAAGTATTGGCCAACCAATTAAAAATTTCTGTAGTTAAATGACAAATTAAAGAAATCTGTAAAGCTATTGGTGATAGGACAACTGATCATTCTGAAATAAATGATACCTTTAGAGAATTCTATTTTAAACTTTATAGCTCTGATTCCCCTAAAGATAGTACTGTAATGAATAATTTTCTAGGTCAATTAAATATCCCTGCACTTTCTGCAGATAATTGCAAACAGATGGATCAACCCATTTCCTATAAGGAAATTGCCGAGGCTACACATTCATTACACTCGGGGAAGGCTCCGGGTCCAGATGGATTTTCTGGAGAATTTTATAGGGCTTTTTCCTCATTAATTATACCGCAGTTACACTTAGTCTTTTTGGAATCTTTCAAATTGGGTAGCTCGCCTCAATCTGTGAAGCTTCTATTTCGTTTATCCTAAAAAACAACAAGGACCCAACTGAATGCTCTTCATTTAGACCAATTTCATTACTCAATGTTGATACTAAAATCCTTTCTAAATTTCTGGCTCGTAGGATTGAAAATATCTTACCTTCTATTATCTTTGATGATTAGACTGGATTTATTAAAAACTGACATTCCTATTTTAATATACGCCATGTATTAAGTGTTATTTACTGTCCTTCTCAGGAGATATCGGAATGTGTGATATTCTTAGATGCTGAGAAGGCCTTCGATCAGGTTGAATGGAATTATTTACTTAAAACCTTAGAAAAGTTTAATTTTGGACCAGATTTTATTCAATGGATTAAATTACTTTATCTATCTCCTTTTGCTCGGATTCTTGCTAATTTTCTAAATTCCAAATCATTTAAACTTCACTGCGGAACGAGACAAGATTGTCTGTTGAGTCCTTTTCTCTTTGATTTAGCTTTAGAACCCCTCGCATTGCTTTTCGAGAATCTAATGATATCTGTGGTATTTTAAGGAGAGGTATTACTCACAAAATCTGGCTTTACACTGATGATATATTGCTTTTTATCTCTAATGTTGAGACCTCATTACCTTGCGTACTTTCTTTACTCCCCGTTTTAGCCAGTTTTCAGGATATAAATTGAACCTACATAAGAGTGCATTATTTCCTTTAAATAATTTGGTATCTATTAATACTAATCTCCCTTTTAAAATTGTAAGGAATCCATTTATTTATTTGAGGGTAACAGTCACTAAGAATTACAAACACCTGTTTAAAGAAAACTTTCTTACTTTATTGAACCATGTAAAAAGGATTACATTAAATTGGTCAAACAACAGGAATTCTGCAGATGCTGGAAATTCAAGCAACACACATCAAAGTTGCTGGTGAACTCAGCAGGCCAGGCAGCATCTCTAGGAAGAGGTACAGTCGACGTTTCAGGCCGAGACCCTTCATCAGGACTAACTGAAGGAAAAGTTAGTAAGAGATTTGAAAGTGGAAGGGGGAAGGGGAGATCCAAAATGATAGGAGAAGACAGGAGGGGGAGGGATGGAGCCAAGAGCTGGACAGGTGATTGGCAAAGGGGATATGAGAGGATCATGGGACAGGAGGCCCAGGGAGAAAGACAGGAGGGGGTACCCAGAGGATGGGCAAAGGGTATAGTCAGAGGCACAGAGGGAGAAAAAGGAGAGTGAGAGAAAGAATGTGTGTATAAAAATAAATAAAGGATGGGGAATGAGGGGGAGGTGGGGCATTAGCGGAAGTTAGAGAAGTCAATGTTCATGCCATCAGTTCGGAGGCTACCCAGACGGAATATAAGGTGTTGTTCCTCCAACCTGAGTGTGGCTTCATCTTTACAGTAGAGGAGGCCGTGGGTAGACATATCAGAATGGGAATGGGATATGGAATTAAAATGTGTGGCCACTGGGAGATCCTGCTTTCTCTGGCAGACAGAGCGTAGGTGTCCAGCAAAGCAGTCTCCCAGTCTGTGTCAGATCTCGCCAATATATAGAAGGCCACATCCGGAGCACCGGATGCAGTATATCACCCCAGCCGACTCACAGGTGAAATGCCGCCTCATCTGGAAGGACTGTCTGGGGCCCTGAATGGTGGTAAGGGAGGAAGTGTAAAGGTATGTGTAGCACTTGTTCCATTTACAAGGATAAGTGCCAGATCAGTGGGGAGGGGTGGGGGGGACGAATGGACAAGGGAGTCGCGTAGGGAGTGATCCCTGCGGAAAGCGGGGGCGGGGGGAGGGAAAGATGTGCTTAGTGGTTGGATCCCGTTGGAGGTGGCGGAAGTTACGGACACCCTATCTTTCAGTCTATCTGGGCTGGTGTTTAAATTGACCAAACAACAGAACAACGAAAGGCTCCGGTACCCTGGAGAGAGGAGTGAACTTCATGGAGAGGGAGCAAAATCGGCTCTTGCCTCCAATCTGGGCCAGTGTTTAAGTTGTCTAAACAGCAGATCGTACCTCACACGAGGACCCAGCTACTGTGAAGGGTTCAGGGGCCTAGACCACACTGCTCAGCGGTTCCCTCCGGGCAGGATTTCGCCACCCAGCCCAGAGCCACTCTCAAGCTCTTCAACTCAGCTCCGTACCCAGAGCGATCCAATCTCGCACCCAGGCCAATTGTATGGGCATCTAGTTTCCTCTGCCTCAACCTCTCCTGTCTGAACTACTTACTCCACCTGCATCGACTTTGCAACACACCATCTCAACTTATCCCTTGAACTCGCCTCACCTTTGCTCGTCCCTTCACTGTTTGCAGGGATAATTTAACACAATTTACCTCAGAAAAGATTGCTTTAGTTGAATTTTGTAACTTTTTAACTACCAGTGAGCAGTCACAAGCATTCAATAGCGCCATCTTAAATATATTCTGCATTCTGTTTTTGCTTTTCCCTTATACTACACTGACGTACTGATGTGATGAAATAATTTGTTTGGATGGCAATACAAATCAAAGATCTTCACTGTATTTCAATATATATGACAATAATAAACCAATTATACAAGACATGTGTGAGACTGTATGTGGAGTATCGTCGTGAGCAGTTTTAGTCACCTAGCTTTGGGTAAGATTTCATTAAGCTGGAAAGGGTACAGAAAAGATTCACAGGCAAGTCACAATGACTGGCAGTCTTGAGTTATAAGGAGAGACTGGATATTCTGGGACTGTTTTATGGAGAGCATGGAAGGCTGATGGGTGGCCTGACAGAAGGAGATAAGATCATGAGGGGCATAGATAAATAAATCGTCAATCTTTTTCCCAAGATAGGGGAGTCTAAAACTAGATTTAAGTTGAGAAGGAAATATATTAAGGGGGACCGACGGGCCAAGTTTTCCTCATGGACAGTGTTGGTTGTGGAGGCAGGTACAATTACAATGCTGAGAAGACATTTAAACAGGTACTTGGATATGAAAGGTTTACAGTGATATGGGCCGAATTCAGGCAAATGGGAACAACTCAGAGCTGCTTCTATGTTATATAACCCGATGACTCAAACTCCAAAACAAAGCAATGATTCTTTGCAGCAATTACAGACCCAACATTGATAGAGAAATGGCAACGTGATTAGTGCACCCATTTAGCAGCTGGCTTTTGCAGATGGCCATGCAGCTGTTATGGAATTTAACATTTTCAGCCAATAGAAAATATAGTGACACATTTACCCAATGATGAAAAGCTCATCACTAATCTAAGAAAGCAGTATAAACGACAACTTTTAGTTCTTTAAAAGCCTCTTGTACGTCTTGAAGCTTCCTATCCTTTTTATTATAAAACACAATGGTTAAATTTCTAAATTTTTAAATTCGATTAAGTTTGACGATTTTGTTGATTGGCATCATAGACTGACCACACAATACAATAGATTTTGCCCAGATCACAGCAAAATCTTGAGAAAGTTCATAAAGAGCTACCAGCACTATTTTTTGTTGATGCTCCAGTGATCTTCAACTGACAATGTGGCATTTTAGAGACCCTTGTGAAAATGCCATTCCTTTATTTGCATTAATATTACTGAAAACATTTGTTTTACCATGCTCTTTAACAGCCATTTCAGAGAAACTGACAGCACACAAAAAGTTAACCGATTTTAACTTCAAAAGTTTTAGTTAAATTCACCCAGTCTTTGTGAATGTTAATGAAAAGAAACTGGTCAATTATGGACCTGTTTTAATAATGCTGCTTTCATTTATTAAATGTTTAAATTGGCAGATAATCTGTTTATTGGGAGGATGTGACTAAAACCATTCTACAGAGAATTGTGCTGGAACCTTGAATGTATGTACTAACAATTTAGATGAGGAAATAGAAAAATCCTATCCAAGCTAGCCAAGAATTCAAAGTTGGATAGATCAATGTAGACAGAAGCACAACATAACAACAAATATTGACAGACTATGTGATGGGGACAAATGAATTTTCAGAGAAGTAGGCTAGGTCATATACTTTACACCCTTAAGTGATTGAAAAGACTGCTTTCCAAATGCTAAAAGATAAAGCTATGAAAATACAATAAATTTTAACATTTATGTAAATAGGTAATTGAAATGTTATGAAAAGATTCAGAAATTAATCAAAAAGGTTCATGAAAAATATTTCCTTTCCACTTAGAAATCCAAGGAGACAGAAAATTATCTATTGATTCACAGAGTTTTATTTAAACCACAATGGAATTCTTACACTTCTGTTGTAAAACTAATTTGTCAGTATAAATGTGAGTGTGTTAAAAATCATGTTTACGACTACTTCAACCCAAAACAAATCTGTCTAAATGATCATGCAGTGATGTCGCTCCACAGTGCATACTATATTTCTTTTGTTGATGCATTCGAAGTGCTGGAGAGGAATAAAGAGTCAATGCCTCAGGCCGAGACCATTCTGAGTTCCTCTGGATTATCAGCATCTGCAGAATCTTTTGTGTTTTTAATCTGCTAAATTTGCTTTCATTACTCATTTTTATTCTCAGCAAGGCAACAAAAATTAAAAGCTCTTTTTGTTATACTATGTTACCCAATTTCAGACAGTATCCATAAAAGAAAATACATCCAATAAATATTAAGCAACACACACAAAATGCTGGTGGAACGCAGCGGGCCAGGCAGCATCTATAGGAAGAAGTACAGTTGACATTACGGGCCGAGACCCTTCGTCAGGGCTAATCTTTCGTCCTTGCTTGCTCTCCATCTTCCTCTGGGCTCCCATCCCCCTTTCTTCTTCCCTAGGTCTCCTGTCCCATGATCCTCCCCCTTCTCCAACTCTGTATCTCTTTTGCCAATCAACTTTTCAGCTCTTAGGTTCTTCCCTACCCCTCCTGTCTTCTCCTATCATTTCGGATCTCCCCCACCCCCTCTCACTTTCAAATCTCTTACTATCTCTTCTTTCAGTTAGTCCTGACAAAGGGTTTCGGCCCCAAACGTCAACTGTCCTTCTTCCTATAGATGCTGCCTGGCGTGCTGCGTTCCACCAGCATTTTGTGTGTGTTGCTTGAATTTCCAGCATCTGCAGATGTCCTCATGTTTGCAACCAATAAATATTGAGGACTATTAGTACAGGAATGGGGGTCATATTAAAGTACACATTTTATAGAACCAGAAGGATAAAAGCTGTAATAGACATAACAAGTCACTACCCAAGAACAAGAAAACTAATAATCTAAGATGGGAAGATTTCCACATTTGGAGTACTGAGTTTAGTATTTGTCTTTATAGTTAGGAGATGCAGTTGAAGCAGTTGCACGGGAAACAATTCAGAGTAATACCTGGAAAATATGTGTTTATTTATGAAGAAACTTTAGACAAGCTACGCCTGTATCCAAGTTTAGAAAAGTGAAAGATGATTGAAAGATCTTGATAAGACTTGTTAAAATGGATGTTCCCTCTTATGACTGGATTTAAAACTAAAGGGTTACTTCTTACAATAATATCAACCCACTTACGACAGATGAGAAGTTTTCCTTCTCAGTGGGGAGGGTTCATGAGTCTTTGCAACTCTCTTCCTCAAATAATGGTTGAAGTTTGTTGAATACGAAACCCCTTTTTACCAGGCATCTCTAGAAACTCGGCCAGTTAGCCTCTCACTAACAAGCCAATGGACCCAGTGGTGAGAAAACCACCATGCTCGAACTCCTTATGTCTAGGGTCAATATGACTTGGGTCCCACCAAATCGGGACAGCCAGGATGTTTCAACCACCACACCCCAATCTGAGTGACTACCATGTAAATGCTGCTCAATTGCAATTACCTGTCAGCAAGAAATAACAATTGTACATTGCATACAATTATAAAGAATGTATTTTTACAAATTTCAGCGTTATCGAACAATTAGTAGGAAAAAGAAAAGAAAAAATAAATAAAAAGGGCCCATTATAGTTAACCCAGTCTGAATGTGCACTTAAGTTGGAACTCATCTTGAAGCTGTCTTTAATTCATGGACTGGACCCACGGCCTGCATGAAAGTACACACCACCTTCCGAATGTTGTTCGAAATCCATCTCGAACAGATGGGCTCCCCCACGGGAACATTAGTCCTTCCTCCTTGAAGCCATTCATCTGCACAAAGCACCTTGTGCAACAGGGATGGCATCTTTGGCCATCTTTCCACCTGTCTTCTCCCAGCTCCTGCCAAAAAATTCTCGACCCACACCAGTGTCCATCACAAAAGCCTCTCTGCCTAGCATTCTCTAGAAGCTTCTCCCAATTCTACCATCCTGACTGGCTAACACAACATTCCTAAGTTGAACAACAAAGCCACTTATCTTTAGCTCAAACCCAAACGTGCTAAAGCAGAACAGACTGCTTTTACAGAACTGCTAAAATGAAATACCTACAGCATAGCAGTAAAAATCTTAACCAGGCCGTTACAAATATTTTTTAAGGCAAGTGGGTGGAAGATACAGGTAATAAATGGGAATGCAGAGATAAGATTACAATTAGGTTAACTATGGTCTTTTTAACTGGTGGAGAATACTTAAGATGAGGGAGCTTCTGCTCCAAATTCATACTTCAAGAATCTTCTGTGTCCAACAAAGACAGGAGATAAACTATTTTAAAATTCAAATTTAGCTAAGTATTCAGCACAGCAATATTATGAATAACAAATATGATGTCAACACAATCTCAAAGCTGGGAGCAGGTATTTTTCACTTTCTCTATAGAAATGTGATTAACATTTTAAGAAAAAAATATTTATCTTGCAAAAAAACTTGTTCGTCTATTTATTTCCTTTGAGGGGCATGCTTCTGCACAAAAATGACTAGGTTTATTAGCCTAATAACAATAACTAAAATTCAAAATAATTCATTTGTTGTGCAAGATTTTGAGATGGCATGACAACAAAAATAAGTTAAATGCAGGCAGTCTAATTTATCCTCCTCAGACACCTTTAATCTATTTTTGTACTTTATCTTAACTTCACAACTTACACTTCGTGGCCACTTTATTTGATACAGCTGCTCATAAATGCAAGTATCAAATTAGCCAATCAAGTGGCAGCAACTCAATGCATAAAAATCAGGCAGACATAGTCAAGAGGTTCAGTTGTTCTTCAAATCAAACATTATAATGGGAAGGAAATGTGATCTAAGTGACTTCTTCTGTGGAGTGATTACTGGTGCCAGGTAGGGTGGTTTGAGTACCTCAGAAACTGCTGATCTCGCAGGATTTTCATGTACAACAAGGTCTAGACTTTAGAGAATGGTGTGATAAACAAAGAACATCCAGTGAGTGGCAGTTCTGCAGACAAAAACATCTTGTTAACGAGAGAGGTCAGAAGAAAATTGCCAGAGAAGTCAAAGCTGACAGGAAGGTGACATTAACTCACATATTCACGTGTTAAAATAGTGATGTGCAGAAGAATAATTCTAAATGCACAACACATCAAACCTTGAAGGTTATGGGCTACAGCAGTAGAGGACCACAAACATAAACACAGTGGCCACTTTATTAGGTACAGGAAGTACCTAATAGTCACTGAATATACTGCACATTGGAACATTAGTAAGGCATCTAAAGGCAAAATCTATTATAGATGCATCTGAACCTGTGCTATAGATCAACTGATATATCCTGGTCGAAGAGAAAAATGTAAGTTATCAATGCTACAAAGAGGACTTTTCTTCTTTTGATCTTGGTACTGGAGAAGGGAATATCAACTAAATGCTGCACATAGCATTGGTTCCATGTCAATAACAGTTCGATTGTTTTTAACAACCTTACACAGTTCATCTTTCTGTCCATTATTGGAAATACCTACATGCTATAAATTAACTAACAAATGTTTAAATGCAAATCATTTTTACATTGACGTTGGCATTATGTCACCTCTTAACATCTGTTTAGTTCTTTCCATTTTAATTTGTAATTCAGTTACCTTATTTGCAAATAAATCAAAGAGATGAAGGGAAGTGTTTCTAAATTATTTCTAATCTTATTCAGTTTAATACGATATTCTTCAAAATGTTAAACAAGTTATCAGAAGTTAACTTGTTCCACAGTTGATTGAATGGGTAATTCAATTACGAAAATGGACAGCATGCATACTCAAAGGCTATGAAACTGTCATCATGTTTCAGTGTTAACATATTAAGTGTGCTTTTTTCTCCCCGATGCATTATATCTAGGCAGAGAATTCCACAGATCCACTACTCTGGGAAAAGGAGCTTCTCCTCATCTCTGTCCTAAATCCATTGCCCTGAATCTTGAGGCTATGCCCCTAGTTCTAGTTTCACATACCAGTGGAAACAAATTTCCTGTCTCTACCCTTCTCATAATTTTATATGCTTCTATAAAATCCCACGTCATTTTTCTGAATTCCACCGAGACAAGTCGCAGACAACTTAATCTCTCCTCCAAGGCTAATCCCTCATCTTCAGAAACAACCAAGTGAACCTCCTCCAAAGCCAGTATATCTTTCCTCAAGTAAGGACACCAGACCTGCATACAGTACTTCAGGTGCAGTCTCATTAGTATCCTCTACAGTTGCAGAATAACATTCATCCACTTAAATTCAATCCCTCTAGCAACGAAGACCAACATCCCAATTGCTCTTAATAACTTGTTGCATCTACAAACCAACCTTGCTTAACTCATGCACCAGCACTCCCAAGTCTCTCTGCAAAACAGCATGCTGCAATCTCTCACTATTTAAATAATAATCTGATGCTCTGTTTTTCCTTCCAAGGTGGCTGAACTCGCATTTACCGATGTTATACTCCATCTGCCATACCTTTGTCCACTCCCTTGGCCTACTTATGTCTCTCTGCCCTCTCTATATCCTCTGTACAATTTGTATTTCCACTCAGTTTGCAAAGAAAGCACAACAGCATCTCTACTTCCTTAGGAGTCTGAATAGATTTGGCATGTCATCAAAAACCTCGACAAACTTCTATAAATATGTAGCGGAAAGTGTATTGACTGACTCCAGTAAGGCCTACTATGGGAACACCAATGCCTTTGAGCAGAAAATCCTACAGAAGGTGGTGGATTCGTCCCAGTACATCACGAATACAGTCCTCCCAACCACTGAGCACATCTACATGAAACGCTGTCATAGTAAAGAAGCATCCATCATCAAAGCATCCTCACCGCCCAGGCCATGCTCTTTTCTCACTACTGTCACCAGGCAGAAGATACAAGTGTCTCAGGATTTGCATCACCAAGTTCAAGAACAGTTATTACTCCTCAACCATCAGGCTCTTGAATAAAAGAGGATAACTACACTCATTCTATTTCTGATGTTCCCACAACCACACTTTAAGGAATCTTTATCTTGTTATTTCATGCTTTTGTTATTTATTGCTATTTATTTATATTTGCATAGTTTGTTGTCTTCTATGTTCTTGCTCTTTTATTAACCAGATAACCATATAACAATTACAGCACGGAAACAGGCCATCTCATTGATCCTGTTTAGTTACTGTTCTATAACTGAGTATGTCCACAGGAAAAAAAATCTCAGGGTTGTATGTGGTGACACATACGTGCCCTGATGATAAATTTTACTTTGAACTTTTAGTGTCATCAGCAAACTTACTTAGCATATACTCATCCTCCTCTTCCAAACTGTTAATGTATATCGTGAAATATTGCAGACCCAACACTGACCCCTGCAGCATGCTGCTCTCAACTGATTGCCGACCAGAAAAACACCCATTTATCCCACCTCTGTGTTCCCTTGTTACCTAATCCTCTATACATGCTAATACCTTCAGATTCATTTATTTATCAAATGTACAGCAAAACAGAGTGAAATGCGTCGTTTGTGATAAGAACCAACACAACCCAAGGAGGTGCAAGCAGCAGACAGCAACTATCACCACATATTCAGGTGCCGCCATAGTATGTCCACAATCTTGAGCAACACAAGCAACAGCAATAGAACAGCAGCAACAACACAACAACAGCAATAAAACCAAACAAAAGCAAAACAATTCCTCCAACCCCAGGTAGACAACCTGTGGGCTTCCAAGCTCTTGTCAATGGGCCTCCAACTTCGAGACATGCCAACCTAGTGGCCTTCATATCTGTATTCACTGACTTTGGTTTATAACCTTCAGGCCTCGACTTTAGGTATCAACCCCAGGACCTATCGATCACAAAACTTCGATGGACCTCTGACCCTGGGACTCCTCTACTTGGTTGTCATTGGCCCTCATGCTTCCTGCCCACACAGATCTCCAATCCCAAAACCTGTTGTCCTGGGGAGGTAATTAACTATTGCCCAAGGGACCAGCTGACTTTTGAAATTGACCATGAGTATCATTGGTCTACATCTCAGCAACTGCTAACCCGACATTTGTCCACAGGGATCACTAGCCTTCTACCGAGAAGCGCTCTGACCTGAGGTCTGGTTCCTGCCTGACTCTTGATTTGTTGTCCTTTACATCTGAATCCCCTCATCCCTAGCCCTAATACCTAACCTGTCCCTAAACCTGCACATTGTACCCAAACCCATCCCTACAAACATAAAATATAACTATGTCTGAGCCACAACTTTGACGAACATCCCATCTTAGCAGCATCTTGATGATCTTTTACTCCCTACTTTATGCATCCTTATCTTATGGATAAGTTTTTTATGTAGCACCTGCCTGAACACCTTTTGGAAATCCAAGTCTACAATATCCACTCATTCCCCTTTATCCACTGTGCTTGTTATATCCTCAATGAACTCCAGTAAATTTGTCAAAAAGTATCTGCCCTTCATGAATCCATACTGTGTCTGCCTGATGGAAACACTTCTTTCAAGATGTTTTGTTATTTCCCCTCAACAACAGCTTCAAGTATTTTCCCAACTAGAGACATGAAACTAACTGGCCTAAGGTCACTCTCCTTTTGCTTTCATCCATTCTTAAACAGCGATGTGACATTCACTGTCTTCCAATGTACTGGACCAGAATCCAGAAAATTTTGATAAATTATAATAAATATGTCTGTTATAACTTCTGCCATTTCTTTCAGTACCCTTGGATGCATCCCATCAGGATCAGGGGACTTATCTAACTTCAGACACACAAGTTTGCTCATCACTCCCCCTTTAGTGACATCAATTGTATCAAGGTCCTTATATCCATAATCTCTCTCTTTGGCATGATAGACATGTCTTCCACCATAAAACACAACTCAAAATAATCATTCAAAGCCTTAATTCCAGCTTATTTTCCAAATTACCTACCTTTACTTCAGCTTTCTATCATTATAAATACTTTTACTATCTGTTTTTATATTTTGCACTAGTTTACTTTCATAATCTATCTTCTCTTTCCTTGCTGCTTACTTAAGGGCTCTTTGCTGCTTTTTAAAGTTTTTCCAACCTTCCCGTTTTCCACTACTCTTGACGATTTTGTATACATGAGTTTTTAATTTGATGCCTTCTTTTATTACCCTAGTTATCCAAACCTGGCTCTCCCATTCCTTACTGTCTTCGGTTTTAACTGGAATACATTTTGTTCAGCACTGCGAAAAGCTTCTTTGAAAACTCTTCCACTATTCCTCAACAGTCCCAACATACAGCCTGCTCTCCCAGTCTATGCTAGTCAGCTCTTCCTTCAGCCCATTGTGGTCCCCCTTATTTAGATACAGTACACAACAAAGTTGTTAATTTTATCTCTTCATTGCACAATATTTGTCTTGTCTTTTCTGTAAGGTAACAATTTCCTTGCAGGTTCACTAACAAACATGCTGTTCAAGAAAGCTATCATGGACGGATTCTGTGAAGACTTCCTCAACCAATTTGAATCCTCCAACCTACTTGCAAGTTAAAGTTCTCCATGACAAATGCTTTTCCATTCCATTTGGTGCAATCTTTCGTTGATTCTGTTATGATTATTATTCTATGGATTTATGGAGTATGCTCATAAGAAAATGAATTTCAGAGTTGTATATGGTGATATATGTGTACTCCGATAATAAATTTACTTTGAACTTTGAACATGCTTTAGATATTTCTCGGTTTACTGCTTATGCTAATGTTTAGGCGGACTGCAAATAGCTCCCACCAGTGACTTGTTCATTTTACGATTCATAATCTCTACCCACATGGACTTAACATTCGGCTGCTTAGATCTTATATCATCTCTCACTATCGCCCTGATCTCATCCTCAATTAAGATTTGCTTTTGTCTCTGCATTGTTTCTCTGCCTTTCTGCCTGGATTCTCATCCCCCTGCCTCATTACTTTAAACCCTCCCCAGTTCAGCGCTAGCAAACAATCCCTTAGGACATTTGTCCCACTCCTGTCCAGTGGTGCTATCTCCCCCAGAACCAGTTCCAATGCCCCAAGAATTTGAAACCTCCCTCCTGCACCACTGCTCATGCCACATATTTATCCTATGCTGACATTCCTACTCTGACTAACACATAGCACAGGTAGCAATTCTAGAACTATTACATTTGAATTAAAAAGTCCTAAATGTTAACTTATCTCCTAGCTCCCTAAATTTAGTTTATTAGACCTCCTCCCACGACAATCTTTACACATAGCATTTTTGAGATTAAACGCTGTAAAGTGACGAGATATTCTTGTGACTACCTCTCCCGAGAAAGCTGTGTACTAACAATTAACTTACAATATCATAGACAATCATAAATGCCCTCTGACTACTCATACTGAATACAGTTATTATTTCACAGTTTATAATCAATTTCAACCTTTTCCAAAGAGCAAACTAAAAGGTTACTTCATAACGCTGGCTTCTATATATGCAGATATGCATCACCATAAGTTCCTAAAGTGTTCAGGAATAACTTAAAAGGACACCCTTCTTTATGATGAGTGCAACTTCCAAAGCTGAGCAAAGCAATTTGCATTGCAGAATCAATGGATACATGTTCTGTGAGCAAGAGAATGCTGGTAATGCAGCATGGAAAGAAAATCTACCCAGTATCACATACGGTATCAAAATATTTATTGCATTAATATAGATGCCCTAAATCCTGTATCTAACATTTCCTGTTGATACAGAAACACTTATAAGGCAAAAAAAAATTCACTTTCATATTTTACATCATTGAACTCATGCCATGTTAAAGCTAGTTTTCCAACAGTCTTTTTTTTAATACAGGGGAACGGTGGGTGGAATGTGCTGCTATGGTTGGTGGTAGAACAGATACATTAGGGGAATTTAGGAAACTCTTTAAGGAAGTGGATGAAAGAAAAATGGAGGGATATGTAGAGGGAAGTGTTATACTGATCTTGAGTAGGTTAAAAGGTCAGCACAATATTGTGGGCCGAAGGGCCTGTACTGTGCTGTAATGTTCTATGTTCTGTATTCTTACAGACATATTAAGAGCAGTAAAAGACCACTTTGATCTTTGAGCTGACTCTGCCATTTAATAAGATCTCAGATATTCTTACTATAACCACAACTTCAGGCTTCCACCCACCCAAAATAACTGGGTTTATACTATAGGCCCCAAATAGCCAACAAGAACAAATACATAGGGAGATTCTGGAGGCTTGCAAGAACAACAGGGTTATTACAGTTAATGAATATAAGACACAATACTACCCATTTAGCTAATGCCTGCCAACATGGACAGTGTAGTCCATCAACCAAATTTTTGCCCACTCACTAAATACAGCTATGTTCTTGTAGTTCTTTTCTGCTCTCTTCACAACTTACTTTCCTATTTACATTTAGGTGACTCATAAATTTAGCAGCTGTACTTTTAGTGCCTTTATTTAAGTCAGATATACAAATTGCAAAACGTTGAAGCCCCAGCACTAACCACTGTGGTAACCCTCTCATTAGAACTTGAAAAAGAGGAAAAGACTCATTTCTGCTTGTCCTGTCTTTTCTGTTAGACAGCCACTTTTCTAATTATGCTTTGTAATTTGCAGAGATTTGGCATGTCATCAAAGACTTTGGCAAACTCCAATAGATGTGTGGTAGAAAGCGTGCTCACTGGCTATATTATGGCCTAGTATGGGAACACCAATGCCCTTGAGTGGAAAATCCAGTACATCACGGATAAAACGCTCCCAACCATTGAACACATCTACATGAAACATTGCTGTAGAAAAGCAGCATCCATCATCGAGATTGTCACCACCCAGGCCATGCTCTTTTCTCGCTGCAGCTATCTGGTCAAAGGTACAGTTGCCTCAGGACTTGGACCACCAGGTTCAAGAACAATTACCACTCCAAAACCATCAAGAAAAGGGGATAACTACACTCCTTTAAGGACTCTTTTATTTTGTTATTTTATGCTAGTTATTATTACTATTTATTATCTGCATTTGCACAACTTGTTTATAGTTTACAGATCCCGACATCTACAGTTTACAGATCCTGTTTGCACTTATTGTTCTATAGATGCCAGCAAAAAAAAAGAATCTCAGGGTTGTACGTAGTGACGTGTATGTACACTGGCAATAAATTTTACTCCAAACTTTTACTTTGAACTTCATCTTCTGAAATAACCTCTCAATATGACAACAATTAAATTCCTCCTGGAAATCTAGGTCACTCTTTGTCCACCACTTCTTCAGAAAACTCAGATACATTATATATTAAATATGATTCATTTTTCACAAAGCTATGCACTCTTGGCCTGATTATCTTGAATTTCTCCAAGTACCTCACTCTAACATGTTTAATAATAACTTACTAACATTTCCCTAAAACATACATTAAGCTACTACCCATAGTTTCCTGTTGTTTTCCTCCGTTTGAATAAAGGATCGACATTTGCTATTTGCAATGTATTGGAATCATCTCTGAATCTAGAGAATTTTGAAAAATTAAAACTAATGAATCAATTTTGTCATTAACCATTTATACTAAATCAAATTGTACAAAGCAGTCGATCAGAACCTGAAGTTTTAACCTGCAGCTCCATCAATTTACTGAATGCCACTTCTCCATTTTATTTATGAGTTTCTCCCTCCCTTTCAATTTCCAATTCACAGCTATTTCTTGAGTGCCCCTGGTTACTTGAATCCTCTATAGTGCAGACTGATGCAATGCCGTTTATTAATTTGTCTATCATCTCCCCGATTTCCATCATCATTTTTCTACCACCAACACATAATACTGTTACCTTTATTTATAACTCCCAGAAGTTATAATACTTCTGGCTAGCTTTTTACTCACACTCTAAAATTAGCCTTCTTTATAAAGCTTTAATCAGACTTCATTGTTTTTTTTTAATAATCAGCCCAACCTTCCACTACTTCTATAAAAGATGCCAGTGTTTCATTTTGCATCTTTCAGATATGAACAGATTGCTGAATACTAGAGTAAGATTTTAACCATTCCCTATTTTAAGATGCAACAAAATTCTCATAAGCATTTGATGTGGAGAGTAGATGTAGAAGGCATGGATGTGATTTAGGGAAGTCACACATTTACAGGACAGAATCTACCTTTTGGCAATTTTTTCCCCATAGAATCAGTTCTGCAATTCAAAGCAATTCCCACTGTACAGCTACATTCATGTTGTGAATCTTCTGCTTCACATTTTCATGAACAATGCAGTAGTGTCTGTATTTCCTATGACACAGCAATCCTAATTCTAAAAATACTCTAAACTACCTTCCTCCGTATTGGTGACATCTTTACATTGACGAGTCCTATCATTTCACTCTGGTTGGGAATACAGTTATATATTTTTTTTCCTATATACATCATCAGCCCCAAAATTTGAATGAAAATTTAAAAAGAAAATTAAGTGAAAACAGAAAATGTTGCAAACACTGAACAGCTTAGGCAGTATCAAAAAGAGAAACAGTTCATTCTATAGTTCATTCTATAGGACACAGACTTTTCATCAGAACTGGGAAAGTGAAACAATTGCTAGGACCATCATCATCCCAAAAGGTCATCAATGACGAGCATTTACTCCTCCAGTCACAAAAAAAAATCTAATACCACTGTGACAGGTCAGATGCTGAGTATCCTGTGACAAGTGATTCATCAAAGCCATTCTAACACTTACAAGCACACATCAGAAGCACAACTTAATGATAAAATAATATTCACTAATTTGGATCAATGCATATCGAACCACTCTCAACAAGCTTGAAACCAGCCACAGCAAGGAAACTTGCTTAGCTGACACTACGTAAAGCACAATGAACATGCATTCATTCCACTAATGGTGAGCAGTGGCTGCAGCATGCACTATTTGAGAAAGACACCGCAGTTGATCACTCAACTACTATGACAACACCAAGAGTAGCAGGCACATGGGAACGCTATCTCATTTCCCTCCAAGTTGATTTAGAAATATATTCTGTCAGCATTGCTGTATGCTCTGTCGAACAGCACTCTGGAAATAACTTCATGATGACAGCAGGGGCATGAAGCAATGGTTCACTAGCACCTTCTCAGGGGAAGACCACGAAACCATAAGACTATATGATAAAGAAGCAGAATAAGGCCATTGAGTCTACTCTGTCATTCAATCATGGCTGAATTATTTTCCCTCCTAGAGCCATTTTCCTGCCTTTTCCTCATGCCCTTACTAATCCAGGACATATCAACCTCTACTTTAAATATACTTGGCCTCCACAACTATCTACAGATTCACCACAGACTGGCTAAAGAAATTCCTCCTTATCCCTGTTCCGTCTATTCTGAGGCTGTGTCCTCTGGTTCCTGACTTTACCACGATTGGAAATATCCTCTCCACAACCGCTCATACCTAGGCAAATTTCTGAATTTACTCCCCATTTAGAAAGTGTTTGACACCTTTATTCCTTCCACCAAAATGCATGGCCATACATTGTCATAGCACTGTCACGGTAAAGCATCATCCATTATCAATGTCCCACACCGTCCAGGAGATGCCCTCTTCTTGCTGCTGACATCAGGAAGAAGGTACAAGAGCCTCAGGACCCACACCATCAGGATCAGGAACAGTTACTATCCCTCAACCATCAAGCCCTTGAACCAGAGAGGACAACTTCACTCGCCTCCATCACTGAACTCTTTCCACATCATGAGGACTTACTTTCAAGCACTTTTCATCTCATTCTTGATAGTTAATGCTTATTTATTTGTTATTATTATGTTTTTTCTATTTTTTTTGTGTTTGCAATTTGTCATCTTTTGCACATTGGTTGTTTGTCCTGTTGGGTGCAGTCCTTCATTCATTCTATTATGTTTCTTGTATTTTCTGTGAATGCCCACAAGAAAATGAATCTCCGGGTTGTATGGTTGTATATGGTGATTCATACGTACTTCAACAATAAATTGACTTTGAAGTTGAACATACACCTTCCTACACCGTATTCCATCTGCCATTTCTTTGCCCATTCTCCAAATTTATCTAAGTCCATTTACAGAGCCCCTGCTTCCATAATACCACCTGCCCCTTCATCTATCTTTTTTATCAACCGCAAACTTGGCCACAAAGCCATCAGTTCCATTATCCAGATCATTAACATAACATGAAAAGTACTGGACCCAGCAGTAAACCCTGAGGAACACCATTAGTTACCAGCAGCCAACTAGAAAAGGCTCCTTTGATTCCCACTCTTTGCCTCCTGCCAGACAGCCAATCTTCTCTCCACACTGGTATCTTTATGGATGAACAGTAAACACTGGTGATGCCAGTTTCACCCAGAGCTTTAAAAAAAATAATAATTCCAAATCCCACTTGTGTTACTGACTCATTTATATCCTTCTGAAATCTGACTTTGTACCTTGCTACATTCTAACACGATAAACATGTTAATACATAGTGTGTGGTTCGGTTATACCTTTAGTGTAAAAGTTGATTCATTGTACTCCACCAATAACTGTAAAAAGGAATGAATAATGAACTAACAGTAATGAACTAGCATGATTCAACAGTTGTACTTCCTTTCCGTAGTCCTGTTGGTTAATTTGACCTAACACCTTTGCTGCCTCAGATGTTGTGAAGCACAGCGGTTCACAAATTGCAATGTGTCTCAAGCAGTTAAACCCGAGGCCCTGTACCCTGAACAGCCTTTGTGGTTTTTGATAGCTCATTGTCGTCAATAGCTATAGAAAAGGCTACTAAAAAGGTTGTAAGCATCTGTGATCAATGACATCCTTCAAAAGGTTTTAAATAATTCAAAATTACAAGCATCTAAAAAAACCTTATTTATTAACATATTTATTATGAGAAAACAATTAAAATTTATAATTAAATTAAATAATAAAGGAGAGAGACTCAGCATATCTGAATATGCTCCTGGTGTTGATACCGAGTCCAGTTCCAAAGCAGCCAGTGAGGTGCATCAGCAGCTGAACTCCAGCTCATTTCTGGCTTCCACAATAGAATGCACAGGTGTGGAAGTCAGGACCAACTGACCCATTCATGGCCGCTAGGTGGCAGTCCTCTACAGGACAGCCAGCTGACAAGCAGCATAATCCAGTTCATGTACGTGTGGTGTTTCCATTGGGCATACAAGCAGCAGAATTAGCTTAGAATGCAAGGTACTGTAACGTCACTCTCAACCACCTATGGAACTCTTTAGTGTAAGCCTAAAAGTAAAAGATCTCCCATGAATCAGTGCACTTGAGCAGATAAATTGATCACATTGCATGTGACTGTAATGTAGAATCCATCATCAAAAAGGAACAGATTCCCGGAGGCAAGTCATTCATTAAGACAAGGCAGGGGAGCAGAATTAGGCCATTTGGTTTATCGAGTCTGCTGTGCCATTCCATCATGATTTATTTTTCCCCTCAATCCCATTGCCTGCCTTCTCTCTATAATTTTTGATGCCCTGACTAATAAAAACATCTATCGACCGTTGCTTTAAATATACCTAATGACTTGGCCTCCACAGCTGTCTGGGGCAATAAATTCCACAAATTCACTATGCTCTGGCTAAAGAAATTCCTCCACATTGCTGATCCAAATGGACGTTTCTCTATTCTGAGGCTCTGCCATCTGGACCTGGACTCCCCCACTATGGGAAACATTCTCTCCACATCCACTCTATCTATGCCCTTCAATATTTGATAGATTTCAATTAGATCCACCCCTCTGTCTTCCGAACTCCAGCGAGTATAGGCCCAAAAGTTATCAAATGATCCTCATACGTTAACCATTCCAGTGCCAGGAATCACTAGTCACGACATTCAACCAGGAAAGACTCCATTTATTCCCACTATTTGCCTCTGGCCAGTCAGCCAATCTTATATCCATACCAGTATCCTTCCTGTAACATCGTGGCCTTTTATCTTGTTAAGCAGCCTCATGTATGAACCTTGTCAAAGACCACCTTAAAATCCAAGTAAACAACATCCATCAACTCTCCTTTATCTATCCTGCCTGTTACTTCCTCAAAGAATTCCAACAGAGTTGTCAGGCAAGATTGCCCCTTAAGAAAATCATACTCTCTTTAGCCTATTTTATCATGTGTCTCCAGGTATCCCGAAACCTCATCCTTAATAATGGACTCCAACATTTTCCCAACCACTGAGGTCAGGCTAACTGGCCTATAATTTCCCTTCTTATGCCTCCTTCCCTTCTTAAAGAGTGAAACGACAATTGCAATTTTCCAGTCCATTAGAATCATTCCAGAATTTATTGATACTTGGAAGATTATTACTAATGCACCATCCCCTCAGTAATTGCAAATGCACTCACTACTGCCCCGATACACTCAAATTTCTAGCAAACTAATATCTTCCACAGTGAAGACTGACCAAAATACTTAAAGTTCATCTGCAATTACTTTCTCCCCCACTACTACCTCTCCACTTTCCAGCAGTCTAATATCCAGTCTCACCTCTCTTTTACTCTTTATACTGTATATCTGAATAAACTTTTATATTATTGGCTAGATAACCTTCATGTTTATATTTTCTCTCCTTATGATTTTCTCATTGCCTTCTGTTGATTTTTTTTAAAAAGCTTCCCAATCCTCCAACTCTCCATTGATTTTTGCCATATTTTATGCCCTCTTTTTTACTTTTATGTTGTCTTTGACTTCCCTTGTCAGCCGTGGCGGCCTCATTGTTCCTTTGGAATAATGCTTAATCCTGTGCCTTCTGAATTGCTCCAGAGACTCTTGCCATTGCTATTCTGCCATCATCCTAATTAGTGTTTCCTTTCAATCAACTTTGGCCATCTCCTCTCCCATGCATCTGTAATTCCCTTTACTCTACTATAAAGCTGATATGTCTAACTCCCTCTCAAACTGCAGGCTAAACTCTATCATATTATGATCACTGCCTCCTTAGGGTTCCTTTACCTTAAGTTTCCTAATCAAATCAGGTTTATCACACAACACCAAATCCAGAATTGCCTTTTCCCCTAGTGGGATCAATCACAAGCTTTTCTAAAAAGCTATCTCATAGGCATTTGACAAATCCCTTCTCTAGGGATCCAGCACCAATCTAATTTTCCCCATCAGAGTCCTTTACACTAGCAGTTTCTTAACTCCACACTCTAGGACACTACATCTTCTAATCCTATGTCACCTTGTTCTAATAATTTGATTTAATTTTTTTTACCAGCCTGTTCTTTTGATACAATGCATATCCTTGGATGTTATGCTCCCAACTATGATCTTCTTCAGCCATAACTCTGATGACCACATTGTACCCCCGATCCCTAAATGCGTTACAAGATCATCTACCTTAATCTGTATAATGTGTACATTCAAATCTACCACTTTCAGTTCTCTGTTCATCACCCTTTTTGATTTTGCCTCCATGTTTCACTTCAACACATACCACTGACTGTAATTTTGCCCTATCATCAACCTGTCCTTCCTCACAGTGTCACTACACAAAGCACTTACTCATCTATCAGCTGTCCTTCCGCAGCTCTGGTTCCCATCCGCATGCGAATCAGTTTAATCCTCCCGAACAGCTCAAGTAAAGGTGCCCATAAAGATTCTGGTCCCCCTTGGGTTCAAGTGTAACCCATCCTTCTTGTACATGTTATACCTTTCCCAGAAGAGATCAGAATCATCCAGAAGTTTGAAACTCTGCCCCCTGCACCAATCTCCAGCCATTTATTCATCCGCCAAATCATCCTATTCTTACCCACACTGGCATGCGGCGCAGCCAGCAATCTAGAAATAACTGCCCAGGAGGTCCTGCTTTTCAGCTTTCACCTAACTTCCTATATTGTCTCTTCAGGATCTCCTCCCATATCCTACCCATATCATTGGTACCAATATGTACCAGGACTGCTGGTTGCTCACCCTCCCCCTTTAGAATGCTGTGGACCCAATTTGTGCCATCGCAAACTTCGGCATCTGGGGGGGGGCAATATACCATCCGGCTGTTTGTTTCATGTGCACAGAAGCACTTGTCTGCTCCTCTAACTATGGAATCCCTCATTATCACACAGTACTGCTCTTTCCCCCACTTCTCCTCTGAGCTACAGAGCCCGAAGCAGTGCCAGAGACCCAGTTGCTGCAGCTTCCACTGCTAAGTCATCTCCAACTACAGTATCCAAAGCAGCATATTTATTCTTGAGGGGATCAGTCACAGGGGTACTCTGCACTGGGTGCCTATTTCCTATCCCTCCCCTGACAGTCACCCAGGTACCTACCTCCTGCAACTTAGGGGTGACTATCTCCCTGTAACTCCTATCTATCGCCTCCTTATTCTCCAGTGAGTAGAGGGTCATTGAACTGCATCTCCAGTTCCTTAATGGTCTCCAAGGAGCTGCAGCTCTATGCACTTTTTGAGCTTGTACAGTATTTATCAGGGAGACTGGAGGTCTCCTAGAGTTCCCACATCTCACACAAAGAACATACCACTAACCTTGGACCCATTCTCACCACATTAACTATGTACTAATAGACAAAGAAAGAAAAAAATAAACTTACTGGAAACTTAATTACAGCCTCTTTTTGCCAAAACTTGTCCACTCCAACACTGTCCGCTCCCACAATGCCCGATCTATTAAATGAATGATACTTTTGTTTTTATATTATGAATTACATCAATCAGTCCTAAACACTTGTAGTCCACATCCTGGCTTTATTGTAATGTACACCAAAATTTCTGGCAACAGCATCAAGAACTTCCAAGTTAGAGAAATTAGTGGAAATTTACAATTCTTAAGGCATATCTCATCTCCTGAACAAGGACTGGTACAGATAAATAAACTTTCACGGCAGTAGAACCTTCAGCACAAAATAGTTATCTCAACTCACCCATATTTAAACTTTGGAAACCCAGAGTATAATCATATCTGCCTGCAGGTCACATGGAAACTTTAAGACAAAGAAGGATAAATATTGATAAGAACAAAAACAAATTGAGCAATACTGCATAAAGTAAAAGGGTACTTGATGGAATTCTGGAATTCAATTCTACAATGTACACAAGAAAGGAAGGCAAGTATAGAAAAGGCAAAGCAAAAAAAGGAAATTCAGAGGAACTGCTGATTCAGGATGGGGCTGAGCCGTGGGAAAATTATGGAAGAACGACAAGCGTCACAAGATAATTTGGAATTTAAAAAAAATGTAATGTACTAGAGATGGGAATTAAATGTGATTCTGTGAAAACAGTGCAGGGCAAGAGGGAAAGGATTTTTTTTTTATCAGAGTGGCAAAGTAATACAGATTAGAAGACCAAAAGGCAGCCAAGTGCCCACAAATACAATATTTCCAGTTAGGGAAGTGGATGAGATTTCTTACAGAAATTCACATCCTGTTATAGTGCAACATTGATCCATGGTGAAAATAAAGCACTGGGGGCCAGGGAACTTGAAATCATTGAAAGGTTTAAGAGCGTGAGAAGTATCACGAACACAGGTAGGAAGGGATTGAACAAGGGGGGATCAAACTGTGTCGAGGTATGCAGAAATGAGTTCGGTGGGGCAGGAGCAAGCTGAGACAATAGGTCTCCCAGGACAGGCAGGTTTGTGGATTTTGGGTAGGAGGTAGAAACGGGAAGTGCGGGGTGTGGGAACTATAAGGTTGGTGCAGTGGATGGGAGATCCCCTGAGTGGATAAAGCAGATGTCCAGTCCCTATATACTTCCATCCCCCATCGGGAAGGTCTCAAAGCTCTCCGCTTCTTTTTGGAGATGTCCAGTCCCTATATACTTTCATCCCCCATCAGCAAGGTCTCAAAGCTCTCCACTTCTTTTTGGATTCCAGACCTAACCAGTTCCCCTCTACCACCACTCTGCTCTGTCTAGCGAAATTAGTCCTTACTCTTAATAATTTCTCCTTTGGCTCCTCCCACTTCCTCCAAACTAAAGGTGTAGCTATGGGCACCTGTATGGGTCCTAGCTATGCCTGCCTTTTTGTTGGCCTTGTGGAACAATCTATGTTCCAAACCTATTCTGGTATCTGTCCCCCACTTTCCCTTCACTACATCGATGACTGCATTGGCGCTGCTTCCTGCACGCATGCTGAGCCCGTTGACTTCATTAACTTTGCCTCCAACTTTCACCCTGCCCTCAAGTTTACTTGGTCCATTTCTGACACCTCACTCCACTTTTTAGATCTTTCTGTCTCTACCTCTGGAGACAGCTTATCTACTGATGTCTACTGTAAGCCTACTGACTCTCATAGCTATCTGGACTATTCCTCTTCTCACCGTGTCTCTTGCAAAAATGCCACCCCCTTCTTGCAATTCCTCCATCTCCGCTGCATCTGCTCTCAGGATGAGGCTTTTCATTCCAGGACGAGAGAGATGTCCTCCTTTTTTAAAGAAAGGGGCTTCCCTTCCTCCACCATCAACTCTGCTCTCAAACGCATCTCCCCCATTTCACGCACATCTGCTCTCATTCCGTCCTCCCACCACCCCACTAGGAGTAGGGTTCCCCTTGTCCTCACCTACCATCCCACCAGCCTCCGGGTCCAACATATCATTCTCCGTAACTTCCGCCACCTCCAATGGGATCCAACCACTAAGCACATCTTTCCCTCCACCCCTCACTCTGCCTTCCACAGGGATGCTCCCTACGCGACTCCCTTGTCCATTCGTCCCCCTCATCCCTCCCCACCAATCTCCCTCTTGGCACTTATCCATGTAAGCGGAACAAGTGCTACACATATGCTTACACTTCCTCCCTTCCCACCATTTAGGGCCCCAGACAGTCCTTCCAGGTGAGGCGACACTTCACCTGTGAGTCGGCTGCGGTGATATACTGCGTCCGGTGCTCCCGATGTGGCCTTCTATATATTGGCAAGACCTGACGCAGACTGGGAGATCGTTTCGCTGAACATCTATGCTCTGTCTGCCAGAGAAAGCAGGATCTCCCAGTGGCCACATATTTTAATTCCACATCCCATTTCCATTCTGATATGTCTCTCCACAGCCTCCTCTACTGAAAAGATGAAGCCACACTCAGGTTGGAGGAACAACACCTTATATTCCATCTGGGTAGCCTCCAATCTGATGGCATGAACATTGACTTCTCAAACTTCTGCTAATGCCCCACCTCCCCCTCGTACCCCATCCATTATTTATTTTTACACACACATTCTTTCTCTCACTCTCCTTTTTCTCCCTCTGTCCCTCTCACTATACCCCTTGCCCATCCTCTGGGTTTTTCCCCCCTCCTCCTTTTCTTTCTCCTTGGGCCTCCTGCCCCATGATCCTCTCATATCCCTTTTGCCAATCACCTGTCCAGCTCTTGGCTCCATCCCTCCCCCTCCTATCTTCTCCTATCATTTTGGATCTCCCCCTCCCCCTCTCAAATCTCTTACTAGCTCTTCTTTCAGTTAGTCCTGACGAAGGATGTCGGCCCGAAACGTCGACTGTACCTCTTCCTAGAGATGCTGCGTTCACCAGCAACTTTGATGTGTGTTACTTGAATTTCTAGCATCTGCAGAATTCCTCGTGTTTGCGTTGACCAGGTTAATCAATATTGCTGACATCACATAGCCTTGACTGGCTCCTGTCTTGACCTCAAAGATCAAATTGCAATCCCCAACTGTGCAGGTGAAATTAGCACAGGAATTCTGGATAAACTGGACAATTTTGGAAGGGATCCTGTATGACCTGAGAATTCGTCAGAGGCTCTCCTTGTGAATGCTATCAAAAGCCTTTCAAAATCCACAAAATTTACATACAGTTGTCTTTGCCACTCTGTGACCAGCTCTATGCTATTACACAGCGTGAAGATCTGGTTGACAGAGCCTCTGTTCTTCCTGAAGCCAGCTTGCTCCTTCCTCAAGCACATATCAACAGCATCTTTAAAATATTGGACAATGACTTTGGCGAGAATCTTGCTGGGCATTGACACACCAGCTGTTGCAGTCACTTAGTGTTCCTTTTTGGGGGATCCTAACAATAACAGATATCGAATTATAGTATAATATAATCTGTGAAGCTGTACCAGAGCTGTGTTCCATCCACACTCTTGTACAGGTCAGAATGCTACTGCATGACAGAGACCGACTTTGTCATGCTGAATTCATTCCACACCAGGAGCTACCGGACAATATTCTGTACTTTCTGGCCAAGAAAGATCTCCAACCACACCCTACTCCTTCAGCGTCAGCAAGAGGACATGGCTACAATCTTCATGAGGAAACATTATAGACGGATTGAGCACATGATGAGAAAACAGGCCAGCTCCATCAAGACAGCACATCACAACACAGCAGACCAAAGGCAACTTGGTGCCATACCACAGAGACAGAAATGAGAACCCTGAACCACACCTGGGTCACAATAGAGAAGATGACCAAGGACAGAGAGAGATGGAGTACATTCATTGCTGCCCTAAACACAAGTAGCGCAATGGGCAGTGAGTAAATAGTAATGGTGCAACAAGACACAAGACTCCAAATAGTCTGTTTCATCTCATACAGAGTGTATGCATGAAATACAGAATGAATTCAGCGATAATGATAAGAGTTTCAACAAGGTTAAAAGATGGTGCTCATACAAATTCGTGTTACTTCGTCATGAATAGGATGGTTCTATAAAACTGACTACGTTTTCATATGTATTTCATAAAGGTATTCACAAATATTACAGAATCAGAATTAAGTTTAACATCACTGGCATATGTCTTGAAATTTGTGTTTTGCGGTAGCAGTATATGGCAAAATGTAATAATAAAAAGTTATAAATTAGAATAAGTACAGTCCATATATGAAAAATAAATCAAATGAGTAGTGCAAAAAGAGAGCAAAAAACTGAGGTAGTGTTCATGGGTTCATTGTCCATCAGAAATCTGATGGTGGAGGAGAAGAAGCTGTTCCTGAAACGTTGAGTGTGTGGGAAATATCTGGGATTGAAAACTCCCAGACCAGCAACTCTAATTTAGTGAAACATTGCTTCAAAAATCAATATTTCTATGATACACAAATATAAAAGCAAATCTTGCAATACTGGTGCTTAAAACAACTGTTAAGTTTCTGAGCAAGGTTGGTTTCATGATATTCATTTCTTGAAATGACACAGAACAGCTAATTCTTCCCCAAATAATTGTTTTGCTGAAGGTTTTAAATTTTATTTTAAAGTAAATTGCCACAAAATGTTGACAGACCAGGCTTCACTGAAAAAATAATGGTGAATTCACAGTGCATGCACAAACTAAATCATCAACTTGTAACGAGGTGGATAAGCACTAAAAGTTGCACATCACTCAAACTGGTGGAAGATTTTTTTCTGTAACACTACTCACCTCAGAACAATGGAGGTTTGCTGACAAGAAATTGATAAATCTGCACCACAATATAAAACTCACACTAAGGATTAATTTACCGAGGCAATAAACAATTTCAACATACCATTCACCATGGAGGCACATTAGGCAATTAATTGATTTATAGAATCTCATGACTGAAAATATGAAATTTCTTCTCAGGATCTTATCCTATTTTGTACATAGTTTTCTTCTTTTGATTGTTCTTTCTTTCCTCTCCTTTCTATAAGTGTATACCTCAGATAAATATTATGTGAAGATTTGTGACAAATATGACTATCTGATATACATGTACAGTATCTGAAATACATCTTATGGAAATGTTTGTTTGCTGATGAACTTCAATAAATGTTTCTCATTTGTTTGTTTTTTTCTTTACTCCCTTCATTTAATTTTCAGTTCCATTGCATTTTTTATTGCTGGCGTCCATATTTCCTTCCATCTGAATTAAAAGTTTCTTCCAATTTGAATGAATTGACTAAGGAGAAAAATTATTGCTCTTATCATTTACTTATGACTCAAAAGTAATCAGTCAAGCATCAGTTTTCTTTTTCATCAATTTCCTGGGTGATAATATTTGAACTGGAAGGATATAACAGAATACTTACTATACAGCAGTATCATTACATGTTCTGTTCCAACAAATTCTGGGTGAAATTGTGACGAATGAAAAAGTAATCCAAGTTATTTCAAAACTCACCTGCAGAATTCGCTGCAAAACTGATGGAAGTGCTATGAATCCTGTCATACTGTTTAATACTTGTTTTGTCAAGTTCTTCAGAGCTGTGGAAAGCAAAATAGAATACAAGTCAGTATACTTAGGGAACATCAGACAAAATCCTGGATCCAGATGGCACACCAAGTGTTTTTATGTGAAATGAGATTTATCAAATGAAAGTTTCATATTCAAAGTTCCATAAGACATAGAGGTAGAATTAGGCCAATCAACCCATTGCGTCTTCTCCCCATTCCATCATGGCTGATTTATTTCTCCCCTCAATCCCCTTCCCTGTCTTCTTCCTGTAAATTTTGATGACATTACTAATCAATAAAATATCAACTTCTGTTTTAAATATACCCAATAATTTAGCCCCCACAACAATCTGTGGGAGTGAATTCCAGATTCAACACCCTCTAGCAAAAGAAATTTCTCCGTATTCCTGTTTTAAATGAACATTCTTCTATTCTGATGATGTGCCCGCCCTCTGGTGCTAGATTGATAGCATGCACGAGCAGCACAGTAATATAAGGTAGTGACACAGTAGCATTGCAGGTAGCACAACGATTTACAGCAGCAACAACGAGCATTCGGGGTTCAATTCCCAAAGCTGTCTGTAAGGAGTTTCTACATTCTCCCCATGACCACATGGATTTCCTCTGTGTGTTCTGGTTTCCTCCCACAATCCAGACAAACAGATGAGGGTTAGGGACAATAAGTAGTGGGCATAAAATGTTGGTACTGGAAGCATGGTGATACTTGCAGGCTGCAAATCTTTGAATTGTGTTGGTTATTGACACAGGTGATGCATCTCACTATGTTTTGATGTTTCATTGTACGTTTGACAATTGAAGCTAACCTCTTTATGAAGCTAATCTCTTTATAAAGCTTATGTTCATTGGAAACATCCCGCCCATGTCTACTCTATCCAGGGTTTTCAATATTCGAAGGGTTTCAGTGCAATTTCCCCCTGCCCCCTCCCCCCCATTCTCCTAACCTCCAGCAAGTACAGGCCTAGAGGCATCCAGTGCTCCTCATACGTTAATCCTTTCAGTCCAATGATCATGCTTATAAACCACCTCTGGGACCTTGTTAATGCTAGCACATACTTTCTCAGATATTCGTCCCAAAACTGCTCACACTACTCCAAATATAGTGTGACGAGTGCCTTATAGAATCTCAGCATTGCATCTTTGCTTTTATATTTTATTCTGCTCAAAATGAATACTAACACTGCATTTACCTTCTTCACTGCAGACTCAACCTGCATGTTAACGTTTTGGGAATCCTGTACCAGGACTCCTAAGTCCCTTTTCCCCTCCAATTTCTAAATTTGTTCTTGATTTATAAAATAGTCTATGCATTTATTTCATCTACCAAAGTGAATGACCATGCACTTCTCTACACTGTATTCCAAATGCTACTTCTTAACCCATTCTTCTTGTATCTATCTGTCTTCTGCAGACTCCCTGCTTCCTCAGCTCTATCTGCTGCTCCTATCATCCAGAAGTTTACAAAGTTATCATTTCCATCATCCAAATCATTGATATATAACATGAAAAGAAGCAGTCCCAACATTGGCCCCTGCAGAACATCACTAGTCATTTGCAGTCAACAGGAAAAGACTCCCTTCCTCCCACTTCTTGCCTTCTGCCAGTCAGCCAATCATCTATCCACGTTGAAAACTCTGGGGTGTAGTCCATCTGCTCCAGGTGTCTTTCCCACTTTCAGATCTTTCAGCTTCCTAAGCACCTTCTCCTTAGTAATAGTGACTCACTTCTGCCCCTGACACTTTCAAATTTCTGGCATGCTACAGGGGTCTTCCACAGTGATGATTGTCACAAAATATTTATTCAGATCATACATCATTTCTTTGCCCCCATTACTACCTCATCAGCAGCATTTTCCACCAGTCCAATATTTATCTTCATATTCATCCTTTCCCACATTGCTTTTTTGTTTTTTAAAGTTTCCCAATCCTATAGCTTCCCATTAATTGTTGCTATATGGTATGCCATCTCTTTTGCTTTTCTGCTGTCTTTGACTTCCCTTATCAGTCACATTTGCCTCATCCTCACTTTATAAAGATTTTTCTTTGGGATGAACCAACTCTGCATCTTCCAAACTCCTAGAAACTTCACCCACTCCTGCTCTATCGTCACCCTTACTAGTCTTCCCTTCTAATTAGCTCTAGCCAGCTCTTCTCTCATACCTCTGTAGTTACCTTCATTCAACTGCGATACTGATACATCCAGTTTTAGATTCTCCCTTTTAAAATGCAGGGTGATTCAATCATATTGTGATCACTTCTAACAGTAATCAAATCTGGTTTATTACACAGTATCTAAAAGTGGTTCCTCATGACTCTTAAGAAATTAAAGAACTTCACTCATGGTATTTAGAATAGTAAATCTCATTTGGTGTTGCAACCACCTTCCTGGTCTCAGATACAAACCAAACTGGAAGCTCTGGAGTCAATGCACATTGGCTATAACATTTCATATTGGCAGTAAAGGCAAAATACATAAGGAATTATGTAACATAATACTACAGGCTGGGGTTACAAATGAAGTAATTGAGAAATCATTTTTAATCCATTACCACCTTATTCCACAAAAATTTTACTTCCACTCTATTTAGAACAGGGGTCCCCAACCTTTTTTGCACCGCGGACCGGTTTACGATTGACAATATTCTTGCTGACAGGCCGGGGGAGGGGGGAAGGGGGTAGGGTTGCCAACGGACAACAGTAGCAGTCAAATACGTTGTGTTTACCCGGAGAAAGACTACCATGACCAAGAAACCTTGCGCAGGTCCCTGTGTGCTCTTGCGTGACGTGTATGTGCTGATTTTTTTCTACAAATCATTTTTGGCAATTCTGTTCAGTGAAACTACACTGTACATACATTATGTCTACTTTATATAGACTGTGTATTTATCATATCATTCCTGCTTTTACTATATGTTAGTGTTATTTTAAGTTTTATGTGTTATTTGGTATGATTTGGTAGGTTATTTTTTGGGTCTGAGAACGCTCAAAAAAATTTCCCATATAAATTAAAGGTAATTGCTTCTTCGCTTTACGCCAATTCAGCACAAAAGGTTTCATAGGAACGCTCTACCTTAGCGGGGGAAATGCGGGACAAGGGTGGTCCCATATGGGACAAACCAATTTAGCCCAATGTACGGGATGTCCTGGCTAATATGGGACAGTAGGCAACCCTGCCGGGGGGGTGGGCGGGATGTTAATCACAACTGGAATATAGATGATAAGTCAACTATAAGTCACTCATAAGTGGTTAATACACTCAATTTTGTTTCTAAAAGGGTTTATCTAACAAATTTAGTATTAAAAACACTGCATTATTTTCCTCACATGAATATAGTGATAAGTCAATTATAAGTCACTTCTAAGTCATAACATTTTAAGTAACATTTGGATATTAAACACACAGCACATATTTTCCCTGTTTGAACATATAAAATCATTGCAACACACCAATGTTGCTGAATCAGTGGGAGCCCTGGGCTTGTTTCCCTGCAACAAGATGGTCCCATCGAGGGGTGACGAGAGACAGCGATACTCGAAGGGGGTTCCTTATGTTCAGTCTATTCTGCAACTTAGTTTTTGTTGCATTCATTGCAGAAAACTCCGCTTCGCAGAGATATGATGTTGGAAATGGAAGCAACGTTTTCAGTGTTTTCATGGCTACCTCAGGATATTTAGCCTTGACTTTGATCCACAATGCCGGCAGCGATGTATGTCAAACATACTTTTCAGCCCGCCATCATTTGCAAGCTCGAGGAGTTGATCTTCTTCCCGCGCTGACATGGTTGACGCGCGGGTAATTACCTCGTGTGCGTTCAAGTTCAACAGTGCGTGACAGGGAATGAGGAAAGGTGCAACTGACTCATATCACCAAATCATATCGTTTCCTCACAGCCCAATAGTGCATGCTTTGCAGCCCAGTACCAGTCCATGGCCCGGTGGGTGGGGACCACTGATTTAGAAATATCGGGAATGTGAATTCCAACACTCCAAAATTTGACTTTCTGGTATTGTGCTGATGTTTGGATAAGTTAACTATATGGTAAAAGTACACTAATGAGTTGAGTTATGAAAATGATTAGGGGAAAAATGGCCAATGTCTCAAAGGCAAAGAATAAAGATCTTTGAAAATTCCAATATAACATCGAGCATTAAATAATCACTTCTGAATGCAGTTGGGGTATTTTGCAATGACTTGCAGTGAATTGTCATTGGTTCTCCTTACATGGAATCGAAAATCAGTGAGCAAAAATAAAACTACTGTCAAGAATAAGCAGTTGCTCATGGGATGAAAATTGAATCATTAAAAACTGAAAGAATGTTGATTATGAACCACTCCACAACTATTTAGGCAGTGTGTTGAAATATAAAATTATACATAAAGTTTGCCTCGTGCAAAATCTAATTGCCTTCTGATGTAAGTGTTCTGGTGCAAAGCCATGAGACAAATTACAAACATTTTACTAAGTACTGTTCCGTCAAAGAAAATGATCCAGTTAGGTTTTAGAATGCATTATTTGTTTAGTTTCATCAGTGAACTCTGGATGATTTTCTTTCCAAACAGAATTCTAAGGCATCAAAGTCACACAATATTTTTAATGTAAAAAGGTACAATGTAAAAAGTTAGAGCAACTGCCCTTAAAATCTACAATATTAAACTACTTTGCTGCACAAAAAATATAATTTGTGATTTAACCTTTCAACTGAACAACTTATTGTTCGCTGTACAAACTCCTTAAGTTTTGCAAGTTTTCTAAAGGAACAATCTATTTATCTATGTCTTGTCACCAAGTTCCTATCAAGTTTTCGAAATCTCAATTTGTCACAAACTAATTTACAAGAGTTATACTTTCTAGAATTAAACCTGCTGACACTCAGGTTGAGTAAATCAATTATTCAAGTGTCAGGTGAACTATTCCCTCCTCTCAAGCCTCTCTGACCTTTCAGACATTCTTCCAGAAGATGTACAGTTAAAATGCTTCTGGAATATACAGATCAGTAGAGGAACTATCATAAAGTGGTTAAGCAGTTTCAGATTACATGCGTCTTCAACTGCCTGGTTTCAGATTAAGATTTTGCATAATTTAAGCTTCATCTAGCATCTCTAGAGATTTAAAAGTGTTATTTTCCTGAGTTTTAGTTTAAACAAATTACTTCTTCTGATAGCAGACTTTAAGCCAAAGCTCTCTCACATTTCTGGCCATACAAAAGCTTTTCTTGAACACTGCCTTTACTTGTGCTGAAATATGGAGATGGCTATTTTGACCATGTTGTAATACAAGAGGTAATTGATAAGTTTATGGCCTAAGGTAGGAGGAGTCAATTTTAGAAAACCTAGCACATTTATTTTTCAACATAGTCCCCTGCTACATTTACACACTTAGTCCAGCGGTCATGGAGCATATGGATCTTGGACCTCCAGAAAGTGTCCACAGCAGGGGTGATTGATAGGTTTGTGGCCAAAGGTAGAAGGAGATGAGTTATTAACTTCAAACTTTCTGCATAATCACTGAAAGAGCTGAACTGCATGTGCATGTAACGAGAGCTGTACACCTTACCTCCTTCTACCTCAAGCCACGAACTTATCAATCACCCTCGTACAACAAATGTTTTCAAGCTCATATTCTTCCCCAATCCTTCATAAATTACAATAAATTTAAACTACTGCTGAAATTCCTTCTGAAGCCACATGCATTGCTGACTCATCTTTTGCCGCTCATTCCAACTTGATCTAGAAGTTCCTTTCCAAGCTACTGTAGTCCATACATTAAGAGTTGTGAGCAAATCACGAACAACTAATCATGAAAAGTTAATGTTTCAGGCCGAGATCTTCATCAGGATCCTTCTTAGCACAGTGCTGATGAAGGGTCCCTGCCCAAAAAGTCAACTATTCATTTTCCTCCATGGATGCTGCCTGACCTGCTGAGTTGCTCCAGCATTTTGTGTGCATGTGTTTCAAATTTCCAACATCTGTGAAATCCTGTGTTGTAGTTTTGCTGAAGAATATATTGTTATACTATGATAAGGTAGACTGAGAGGTCAAGATACAATCTGGCCTTGAGCTTGGTAGTTCGTGCTTTCAGTTGCATGACAGGAAGCGGGAAAAAGAGAATGTCTATGGTGGAAGAGGTCTTTCATAACGTTGGCTGTTTTCTGAGGTAATGAGAAGTGCAGACAGATTCCACGGAGGGGAGGTTGGATTTTGCAATGCACTGAGCTGTGTCCGTTATAGCTCAGTTGACAACCAACTTCAGGAGTTATGACCATATTTGTGTTGGTGTGAGGTTTGCAGCTGAATACTCCTACAGCAACAGAAACTGAGCTTTGTTGAGTAGATTAATGGCAAAAAGAGCCAATCAATAACCCTACCAAATATATAGTTGCCATAATTTTGCTGATAAAGGACAGTAGACCAAATCTGTTCTTTTCTTTGTGGTGTAGACAATTTTCTACATTGTAAAAGCAAAACATAACAGAAGCTGGAAAACTGAACTAAAAGCAGAAGATTCTGTAATTATTCAGCAAATTAAATAACATATCTAAAGTTTAGGAGTCCAGGCCAGAGACTAAGGATTGGAGGCCTGATGTCTGAGAGTTTGAGAACCTGGGGTGAAGGACTGGAAGCCCGGAGGTGGCTTGTACCAGAGTTGAAAGCCTGTGTGTGTATAAAGTGGTGGGAGAGTATTACAGCGGTTTGTTTTGCTGTTGATGTTTTATTCTGTTGTTGCTCCTGCTGCTTGTATTGTTCTGTGTTGTGTTGCTGTTCTGCTGAACATTGTGGGCATCTATGTTGGCACTGGAATGCGCAACAGCACTTGCGGGCTGCCCCCAGGACATCCTTGGATGTGTTCCTTGTTAACGCAAATGATACATTTCACTGCAGGTATCAACATACATGTGATAAATAAACCTGAATCCGAATCTATTTCAGGTTGAATTATAATTACGTTCTGACTTTAGTCTTCTTGTTTGCAGGGCTATTTGTAGTTATGACACCATATTCTTCCCAGGTAGTCTCTTTGGATCAAGGATAACTTGCTCTTACATCAATGTTTTGTGATCATATGAATGAGGAACAGGAGCAAGCCACCTGGCTCTTTAAGACTGATGTGCCAATTAATAGGGCCACAGCTGATCTGATTGCAGTCTCAACTCCATTTTCCCATCTATCCATGATAACATTTTACTGTTTTGCTTATCATACATCTGTCTACCTTTACTTGAAAAACATTTAAGGCTTTCACCTCTGTCTTGAGGAAAGGATTTCTACAGAATCAAGAGGCTTTGTCAGAAAATGTTTTGCCTCAATCTTATTCTTAAAGTGACTGTAATTCTGGATTTTTCCAAAAAGAGGAAACATCCAAAACACATCTACCTTGCCATGATCCCGCAGGGCTTCATAGGCTTCAGTTATATAACTGCTTTTTCCCAAACCTCCAGCGCAAACAAACCTGTCCTACCCAATAGAACTAACTGAGTGTGATCAGCATTGTGATACAAGGATGTTGGATTGGGAGAGGATACTGACACCAATCAGGCCAGATTTTATGGAGACTGCATTGGTGGTCCTTCCTCATTGTCTTAAGACACCTTCTGAAAATTGTCCATGACTCTGTAGCATACAAGATGGCAGGATCACTTAGGAGATCATGAATTCAGCAACAGGGTTAAGGATTTCAACATGAAACACCCCTATCTGCAGGGGCTGAAAACATTGCTGGTATGTCTGAGGCAGTTGAGTAATTTGTCATCAATGTGCATCCTTGCTGTAATATAGAAAATGGTGACCAGTGTTGGAATTATAACAGAATTACATGGTTAGGGTTATTGAAGAAAAGTTATCAATACTAGAATGAGATTGTTGCTGGGAACATGGCCTTTGCTGTGCACAATAAACTCAACCATTTCTTGATATAATATACAGCAAACCTAATGTTTGGTTTGTGAGTTTGGTCTGTAATGGTAGATTCCAATAGACAACACCTGAATGGACCATCCACTCACCACTAGATGAAGATGAATCCCAAAACTCTCCTAGACAACCTCTCAATCAATGTCAGCATGACCAAGGAACAGACTGTAGACATCAGGAGAGGGAAACCAGAGGTCAACCAGAGGTCCATGAGCCAATCCTCTTCAGAGGATCAGAGGTGGAGAGGGTTAGCAACTTTAAATTCCTGGGCGTTTACTGCTTCAGAGGACTTATCCTGGACGCAGCATGAAAATGCAATTACAAAAAATGCACAACAGTGCCTCTACCTCCTTAGTAATCTTCAGAGATTCAGCATGACATCAAAAACTTGTGACAAACTTCTCTCAATGTGTAGTGGAAAGTGAATTGACTGGCTCCATCATGACCTGGTATGAAAACACCAACGACTTTGAATGGAAAATTCTACAAAAGGTAGTGGATTTGGCCCAGTACGTCACATTTAAAGCTCCCCTCACCACGGAACACACCTACATGAAATGCCATGAAATGCTGTCGTAAGAAAGCAGCCTCCATCATCAGCTATCAAGTGGAAGGTACAAGAGCCTCTGGACTTGCATCATCAGGTTTAAGAACCATTACTATCCCCTCAACCATCAGGCTCTTGAACAAAAGTGGATAACTACACTCACTTGCCCATCCATTGAGATATTCCCACAACCAATTGTTTCGTACCCCGTAACTGGGTTGCCAAACCAGCAGAAATGGATCACTCAGTTGGTGTCTGGACTACTAGAACTAAGAAAGTTTTATTAAAGAAACAAGCAACACAGTACTCTAATCAAAAGGATAATAAATGCAACAGTTCAGCAATGATAAACACACATGTACACAGAATTAAGATAACAGGATCAATCAAGCTCTATCGTTGTCTAGGGGTAAATGACCAGTTTCAAAGTGACGCAAAGTTCAGTTCAATTTAGTTCAGTTCAGTTCGCAGTAATCGCTGCCGTGGGAGATGGACAGTGTGGGGAAGGAGAGAGAGACCAAAACGAATGAATATTCAAACGGCTTCCACATAGACCTTCGATATTCTTTGCAGTCAGCTTTCGTGCGAGCCCTTTGTGATGTCATCTGAGGTCACCGACCGTGATCCCTCCGTTTCCAGATACGATCATTTCTCTGCGGTGAACCTGGCACCCAGGCAAGGGTGGACACACACCAGGTTCCCGCCGATCGTGCCTTTCCACCCTGTGCGTTTATGGCTTTATCCCGCGAACCAACGTCCAAAACTTCCCACCGACTTGTGGGAGACGCACCGCTTTCAGGGTCACGTTACCTCGGGGTGTCATGTGTGTTGCCTTAGCGAACCTGTCCCTTTTTATCCCCCTGCTGGGGTATCGCCTGTCCATCACTTCAAACAGTTCAGGGTTCAAAGGGGGAGCCGATCTTGACAGCTCTCTTTCCGTTCAACTCTCCCGTCCCTTCATTAAACATCTCCAAATGCTGCTCCATTGTTTTCCTTATCTCTCTTTCTCCTGAAGACAGGTAGCAGACCAACTGCTGATCCCACTGGTGCCAGCACAGTCCAGCTAACATCTTAATCTATGTGTATTCTCGTCACATAATGATCTCACTTTAAGGATTCTTTATCTTGTTATTTCATGTTCTCATTACTTATTGCTGTTTATTTATATTTGCATTTGTACATTTTGCCACCTTCTGTCTTCTGGTTGATCTTTCATTGATCCTGCTATAGTTACTATTCTAAAGATTTTCTGAATATGCCCACAGGAAAATCAATCTCAGGGTTGTATGTGGTGACATATATGTACTCTGATAATAAAATTTACCTTGAATTATTTATGACATTGTCAGCACACTAGGTAATGATTTTTATACCAAGAAAATAATCATCTATGCTTGCTGAAACTCCAAATTGGAAAGTAAATAATACAGGTAACTCAGCATAATAATTAAGTTCCCTCAAAGCAGCGGAATAAATAACCAAACAACTAGATCACATAATCTCACTGAAAAATTACAAATATTCAACTACAAAGCAAAGAGAAATACTGAAATCATTAGAAATTCCAGCTTTTATTATCTGACTGCTTCCAGAATAGAATTGTGCTGGCATGTAGTACTAACATTGATGAGGAAGAGTAGAAAAAATTAAACCCAAATAAAGGGAATGGCTTAAGATTTTTATCATACAGAAATCAACGGGCATTGTCAGAGCCTTTTTAATTTCAGCTTCTTCCTGACAGACCACATAAGAAATTATCTTTCAGAACGGAGAACTTAGAAGTAGCATTTATATATTTGGAAGCACTTGACAATTGCAGAGAACTTGGTGCAATGCAAACATCTTGGTTAGAATGGTCCATTGGAACCCAAAAAAATGCAGAGCTCCTTAGGCAAGGCTTTTATGCTGCTTTAATGAATGTGAAAAGAAAACATCATAATCGGAAATGACAAAAAGGAAGAAAAATAGCTTAACAGTATTGAATGCAAGGCCTGACAAGAACTAGAAAACAATCTGGCATATCCAGGTTCATTCAGAAAAACTTTCTTGCCTTACATTTATCTTAACATTTATTAAACTTTCTTTGATTATTATCCTATAGAATTGTTCGAGCGTAGTAGGTAGCCATTAAAATGACCAAGTGTACACTAGCATTTGTGGATATAGTTGGTCCTATTATCCTCTCTAACCCCACAATCCCTCAAATTTTCAACTTCAAGTGGTTAATCATTTCTTTTTGATTGCTGCTATTACAAACCAGCTAAGAAAAAGTAGTAAGATTAGGCTCTCCCCTATTCATGCCTGTAGTTTCATTTATTATAATGACAGCTGATCTTCTAACTCACAACCATTAGTCTAGGATCAAAACAGAACCTCTAGCCTATTCATTGCTTTCACACTGTGGTTAGCCACCAATCGACTGTCGACAATGCAACTTGGGTTAATACTTCAACCTTTCAGGGCAAATCAGAATGGGCAAAAAAGTGTAGGATCATAAAAATAAAAATCACAAATATAGCATCATGATAATGGATTGATTTAAAACATGTTCTGGATTAAATGAGTAATTTACAGAAACTACTGGATATACTTGCATTTGAAAGATGCAGAACGGACATTCATTCTGCATTAGAAAGAACTGTATTGAAATACCATGTTACACCCGAATGTTACAATCCAGCAAAAAAAAAGGGATTTCTGTGATAATGCATTAATGATTATTAGGATGCATCTCAGGTAATGATGAGTCAGAGTACAGGAAGGAGATAGAGAGCTTAGCGACGTAGAATCATGACAACAACCTTTTAATGTCAACAGAGTTGGTCATTGTTTTCAGAAAGAAGGGTGGTGCACAAGCTCCTGTCTACATCAGAGGTGTTGAGGTTCAGAGGATTGAGAGCTTCAAGTTCCTAGATGTGAAGTTCCTAGAAGTTCCTGTCCTGTCCAAACACATTGATGTCACAGCCAAGAAAGCTCACCAATACCTCCACTTCCCAGGAAGGTTAAAAAAAAATTTACCATGTTTCTGTCGACTCTTACCAATTTTTATCAATACACCACACAAAAAAAAACTTTATCTGGATTAATCATTTGGTATGTCAACTGCTCTGCATGTGACTGCAAGAAATTAAAGAGACCTGTGAACATAGCTTGGACTTCACATAAACCAGTCTCCCCTTTATGTATGAACTTCTCACTGCCACAGCAAAGTAGCTAGCATAATCAAAAACCCCACCCTCCTCAAACATTTTCTCTTCTCACCTCTCTCATCCAGCAGAAGATCCAAAAGCATTAGAATACCCAGCACTAGGCTCAAGGACAGCTTCTATCTCACTGTTATCAGACTCTTGCACAAAAAGATGGTCCTTTGACCTCTCAATCTACCTCATTTTGATCTTGCACTTTATTGTTTACCCGCGATACACTCTTTTGGTAGCTTTTATACTTCATTCTGCATTGTTTTTGTTTTATTTTATTTTAGCTCAATGCACAGTGTAATGATTTGATCTGTATGAACAGTATACAAGACAAGTTTTCTGGTGTATCTTGGGTACATGTGACAATAATAAACCAATGACAATATTAGACAATGTCAAATCATACCTTCAAATACTATAAATACAACAGAAGGCTCCATTCAATCTCATGAATTCCCTGTGTTATTTTATATTTCCGTATTCTCAACACCAAAATAACACAAATAAACAGGAAAAAAAATCTTTCGCTGCATTTTGAGATTCTACTATAGTCATGTTCCCAGTATATAAAAAGTTAATTATTTTAATATTAATTATAAAGCAATACAACTGGCATTCCACACTGCTTCCATACTTACATTCTATGGTTTGGCTGGACGATCCATCTTTTAACTGCTTCTGGGTTGACATAACAGCCTCCAGCAATGGAAACCATAATGCCTGTAAGAGGGGAAGCAAATCTATCAAGATCTAGCTTCAACAACATGATGCAATATACACTCAGGGGCCACCTAATTAGTACATCTGTAGACCTGCTTGTTCATGCAAACATCTAATCAGCCAATCATATGGCAGTAACTTAATGCATAAATCCATGCAGACATGGTCAACAAGTTCAGATGTTCTTCAGAACAAACATCAAAATGGGAAGAAATATGATCTAAGTGACTTTAACTGTGGAATAGCTGTTGGTGCCAGATGGGTGGTTTGAATAACTCAGAAACTGCTAATCTCTCGGGATTTTCAAGGACAACAGAGCATGGTGCGAAAAATTAAAGATATCCACTGAGTAGTAGTACTGTGAGCGAAAATGCCTTGTTAATGAGAGAGGTCAAAGGAAAATGACCAGACTGGTTCAAGCTGACCGTAATTCAAATAAGCATCCGTTACAACTGTGGTGTGCAGAAAAGCTTTTCTGAACACACAACATGTTGAATATTGAAGTGGATGGTCTATGCAGCAGAAGACCACTCATATACCTAATAAAGAGACCACTGAGTGCAGTTTAAAGACAGGGCTTTAGCAATGCAAAGGCTGTTTACATTTTCCAGCTGGGATCCAAATCTTGCTTTCAGTCACTGCAGGGGTAATTTCCAATGAGTCAATGCTTGGAATACAAAATTAATTTCTGTGCTCCTAAACCATAGGAAAAAATTGGAATTTAGTCCACATCAGCAGTTTACCATTTGTAAAAATGATGCAATACTTCCAACTGGGAAGTGTAGGTACATAAATATGGTAAGTGAGCTTTATTTTGAAATGCTCAATGGATATTCATCTCTGTACCCATAAAGAAGAAAATTTTCAGTGATGGAGCGGAGGCAACTAACCTATTCTTGCTTTATGATCTGTTGCAAGCAGACATCCGGAGCAGGCTCGCGACACTGAGGAGAACTGAGAACCTGGTAAGGAAGCGCAGGAAGAAGGAACAGACAAGTACAAGCTCCTATAAAGAACCCTTCAAGTTTATGAAGGATCTCTTTACAGGGGAGAAGAGTGGAAGTCTGCCAATGTCAAAGGCAGAACAGGAAAAACATCTGGAAAAGTTATACAGAGACAACCGGTGCCATGAAGAGATCACCCTCCCACCTGACATGCCACCAAATCATCCACTGGAACACCAACTAGATATCAGCCAAACTAGATGGAGTGAGGTGGAGAAAACTGTGCATAGGGCAAGGACCACATCAGCCCCAGGTCCCACTGGAGTGCCATACAAGCTCTACAAAAATGAACCAGGTGTCCTGCGGTTCCTCTGGAGGCTCATGAAGGTGGTATGGCATAAGCAGGAGATACCAACATCCTGGCAGAGAGCCAGAGGAATCCTGACCCCAAAGGAAAAGGATTCATCAGAAATCAGCCAATTCCGCCAGATTAGCCTCCTAAACATCGAGGGCAAAATCTTCTTTAGTGTGGTCGCTCACAGGCTGTCAAGATAGAAACATAGAAAATAGGTGCAGGAGTAGGCCATTCAGCTCTACGAGCCTGCACCGCCATTCATAGAAACATAGAAACATAGAAAATAGATGCAGGAGTAGGCCATTCGGCCCTTCGAGCCTGCACCGCCATTTATTATGATCATGGCTGATCATCCAACTCAGAACCCCGCCCCAGCCTTCCCTCCATACCCCCTGACCCCCGTAGCCACAAGGGCCATATCTAACTCCCTCTTAAATATAGCCAATGAACTGGCCTCAACTGTTTCCTGTGGCAGAGAATTCCACAGATTCACCACTCTCTGTGTGAAGAAGTTTTTCCTAATCTCGGTCCTAAAAGGCTTCCCCTCTATCCTCAAACTGTGACCCCTCGTTCTGGACTTCCCCAACATCGGGAACAATCTTCCTGCATCTAGCCTGTCCAATCTCTTTAGGATCTTATACGTTTCAATCAGATCCCCCCTCAATCTTCTAAATTCCAACAAGTACAAGCCCAGTTCATCCAGTCTTTCTTCATATGAAAGTCCTGCCATCCCAGGAATCAATCTGGTGAACCTTCTTTGTACTCCCTCTATGGCAAAGATGTCTTTCCTCAGATTAGGGGACCAAAACTGCACACAATACTCCAGGTGTGGTCTCACCAAGGTCTTGTACAACTGCAGTAGTACCTCCCTGCTCCTGTACTTGAATCCTCTCGCTATAAATGCCAGCATACCATTCGCCTTTTTCACCGCCTGCTGTACCTGCATGCCCACTTTCAATGACTGGTGTATAATGACACCCAGGTCTCGTTGCACCTCCCCTTTTCCTAATCGGCCACCATTCAGATAATAATCTGTTTTCCTATTTTTGCCACCAAAGTGGATAACTTCACATTTATCCACATTAAATTGCATCTGCCATGAATTTGCCCACTCACATAACCTATCCAAGTCACCCTGCATCCTCTTAGCATCCTCCTCACTGCTAACACTGCCACCCAGCTTCGTGTCATCTGCAAACTTGGAGATGCTGCATTTAATTCCCTCATCCAAGTCATTAATATATATTGTAAACAACTGGGGTCCCAGCACTGAGCCTTGCAGTACCCCACTAGTCACATGATTCAGTATGATCATGGCTGATCATCCAACTCAGAACCCTGTACCAGCCTTCCCTCCATACCCGCAGATCCCTTTAGCCACAAGGGCCATATCTAACTCCCTCTTAAATATAGCCAATGAACTGGCCTCAACTGTTTCCTGTGGCAGAGAATTCCACAGATTCACCACCGTCTGTGTGAAGAAGTTTTTCCTAATCTCTGTCCTAAAAGGCTTCCCCTTTATCCTCAAACTGTGACCCCTCGTTCTGGACTTCCCCAACATCGGGAACAATCTTCCTGCATCTAGCCTGTCCAATCCCTTTAGGATTTTATACGTTTCTATAAGATCCCCCCTCAATCTTCTAAATACCAACAAATATAAGCCTAGTCGATCCAGTCTTTCATCATATGAAAGTCCTGCCATCCCAGGAATCGATCTGGTGAACCTTCTTTGTACTCCCTCTATGGCAAGGATGTGTTTCCTCAGATTAGAGGACCAAAAATGCACACAATACTCCAGGTGTGGTCACACCAAGGCCCTGTACAACTGCAGTAGTACCTCCCTGCTCCTGTACTCGAATCCTCTTGCTATAAATGCCAGCATACCATTCGCCTTTTTCACCGCCTGCTGCACCTGCATGCCCACGTTCAATGACTGGTGTACAATGATACCCAGGTCTCGTTGCACCTCCCCTTTTCCTAATAGGCCACCATTCAAATAATAATCTGTTTTCCTGTTTTTGCCACCAAAGTGGATAACCTCACATTTATCCACATTAAATTACATCTGCCATGAATTTGCCCACTCACCTAACCTATCCAAGTCACCCTGCATCCTCTCAGCATCCTCCTCACAGCTAACACTGCCACCCAGCTTCCTGTCATCCGCAAACTTGGAGATGCTGCATTTAATTCCCTCATCCAAGTCATTAATATATATTGTAAACAACTGGGGTCCCAGCACTGAGCCTTGTGGTACCCCACTAGTCACTGCCTGCCATTCTGAAAAGGTCCTGTTTATTCCCACTCTTTGCTTCCTGTCTGCCAACCAATTCTCTATCCATATCAATACCATACCCCCAATACCGTGTGCTTTAAGTTTGCACACTAATCTCCTGTGTGGGACCTTGTCAAAAGCCTTTTGAAAATCCAAATATACCACATCCACTGGTTCTCCCTTATTCACTCTACTAGTTACATCCTCAAAAAATTCTGTGAGATTCGTCAGACATGATTTTCCTTTCACAAATTCATGCTGACTTTGTCCGATGATTTCATCGCTTTCCAAATGAGCTGTTATCATATCTTTGATAAATGACTCTAGCATTTTTCCTACCACCGATGTTAGGCTAACCGGTCTATAATTCCATAGTTTCTCTCTCCCTCCTTTTTTAAAAAGTGGGGTTACATTAGCCACCCTCCAATCCTCAGGAACTAGTCCAGAATCTAAAGAGTTTTGAAAAATTATCACTAATGCATCCACTATTTCTTGGGCTACTTCCTTAAGCACTCTGGGATGCAGACCATCTGGCCCTGGGGATTTATCTGCCTTTAATCCCTTCAATTTACCTAACACCACTTCCCTACTAACATGTATTTCGCTCAGTTCCTCCATCTCACTGGACCTTCTGTCCCCTACTATTTCTGGAAGATTATTTATGTCCTCCTTAGTGAAGACAGAACCAAAGTAGTTATTCAATTGGTCTGCCATGTCCTTGCTCCCCATAATCAATTCACCTGTTTCTGTCTGAGGGGACCTACATTTGTCTTAACCAATCTTTTTCTTTTCACATATCTATAAAAGCTTTTACAGTCAGTTTTTATGTTCCCTGCCAGTTTTCTCTCATAATCTCTTTTCCCTTTCCTAATTAAGCCCTTTTTCCTCTTCTGCTGGACTCTGAATTTCTCCCAGTCCTCAGGTGAGCCACTTTTTTCTGGCTAATTTGTATGCTTCTTCTTTGGAATTGATACTATCCCTAATTTCTCTTGTCAGCTATGGGTGCACTACCTTCACTGATTTATTCTTTTGCCAAACTGGGATGAACAATTGTTGTAGTTCATCCATGCGATCTTTAAATGCTTGCCATTGCATATCCACCATCAACCCTTAAGTGTCATTTGCCAGTCTATCTTAGCTAATTCACGTCTCATACCTTCAAAGTTATCCTTCTTTAAGTTCAGAACCTTTGTTTCTGAATTAACTATGTCACTCTCCATCTTAATGAAGAATTCCACCATATTATGGTCACGACAAGATTGCTAATTAACCCTTCCTCATTGCTCAATACCCAGTCTAGAATAGCCTGCTCTCTAGTTGGTTCCTCAACATGTTGGTCCAAAACACCATCCCGCATACATTCCAAGAAATCCTCTTCCTCAGCACCCTTACCAATTTGGTTTACCCAATCTATATGTAGATTGAAGTCACTCATTATAACTGCTGTTCCTTTATTGCACGCATTTCTAATTTCCTGTTTAATACCATCCCCAACCTCACTACTACTGTTAGGTGGCCTGTACATAACTCCCACCAGCGTTTTCTGCCCCTTAGTGTTATGCAGCTCTACCCATATCGATTCCACATCCTCCCAGCTAATGTCCTTCCTTTCTATTGCGTTAATCTCCTCTCTAACCAGCAATGCTACCCCACCTCCTTTTCTTTCATGTCTATCCCTCCTGAATATTGAATATCCCTGAATGTTGAGCTCCCATCCTTGGTCACCCTGGAGCCATGTCTCCGTGATCCCAACTATATCATATTCATTAATAATAATCTGCACTTTTAGTTCATCCACCTTGTTACGAATGCTCCTTGCATTGACACACAAAGCCTTCAGGCTCGCTTTTACAACACTCTTAGCCCTTATACAATTATGTTAGAAGATATTTGCAAAGAAACCATCTGATTGATACATCAATCCAGAAAGCAGGGATCTCTGGCCTCTCTGGCTGTCTGGGACATGCTTGTACCATCTGGCATCAGATCCAGGTCGCCAAGAAGGTGGGAACTGATATTCACATGGTGTTCCTGGACCTCACCAATGCCTTCTGCTCAGTCCCTCATAACCTCCTCTGGACTGCTTTCGACTTCTTCAGGGTCCCAGTGGTCCTCACAAGCCTCGTTAAGGCCTACTTCCAGGACACGCAGCTATATTTGACAACAGCAGATTACACCACAGTGTGGCAATATCTGGAAGTGGGAATCATGGCCGGTTGTACCATCTCCCCGCTAGCCTTCACCATGGCCGTGTACTTGATCATTAGAGCATCTCGATGGCTGGTTGAAGGATAGCGCATAAGACTTGGCTTGAGGCTGCCACTATCAGAGCATACATGGACAATCTCACAACACTCATCATGACCAAGGATTGTACTGTACGCCTGTTGAGAAAGCTTTAACAAAACATCGAGCAGGTTCGGCTGAAGATCAAGCCGAGCAAGTCCAGAAGCATCTCTATTGTCAAGAAGAAGCTGGTAGACCAACACTTCTACATGGGCGACGAGACGATTCCAACAGTCTTCGAGAAGCCTGTGACGAGCCTAGGTCGGAGGTATAATGCATCCCTCAAAGACACAGAGCAGGTAGATCAGCTCAGGAAGGATGCCTTCAGTGGCCTCGAGAGCATCGACAGAACCACTCTCCCTGGCAAGATGAAGCTCTGGTGTATGCAGTTTGGGCTCCTTCCACGCCTCATGTAGCCACTAACCCTGTATGAAGTTCCAATCTCGAAAGTGGAAAAGCTGGAGAGACTGATCAGCTCATACGTAAGGAAGAGGGTTGGTCCTCCCAGGTGCCTCAGTAGCAAAGGGTTCTACAGCAAAGGAGTCCTAGAGCTACCCATTTCCAGTCTTTCAGAGGAGTACAAGTGCGCCAGAGTGAGACGGGAGATGATGTTAACAGAGGCGAGTGATCCATTTGTAGCACAAGCTTCCCACGTCCTGGATACTGGGAGGAAATGGACTCCATCAGAAGCAACCAAGCAAGCAAAGGCGGCTCTCAAGCACAGGGACATCGTGGGCCGAGTGCAGCAAGGGAGGAGCGGTCTTGGCCTTGGGGACAGTACACCAGCCTGGAACAAGGCTGCTCCGTCTCAGAGACGCAGGCCCGTGATGCAGGAGATACGCCGGCAGGAGGAGGCGGCAATGTGCACAAAGGCCGTTGCTCAGGCAAGGCAAGGGCAATGGATGAGATGGGAGGGAGTGGAGAAAAGAAAGATCTCCTAGAAAGAGCTGTGGGAGATGGGGTCATTCAGAGCGAGCTTCACCATCAGGGCTGCGTACGATGTCTTGCCGTCTCCCATGAATCTCAGTCAGTGGTATGGAGAGGACCCCACATGCCCCCTCTGCCCGACTTCAGGAACACTAAAACATATTTTGGTGGGCTGCAAGACCAGCCTTACTCAAGGCCGATACACCTGGCGGCACAACCAGGTGCTACGGCGTCTTGCAGCAATTCTGGAAAGTCGGCAGATGAGCATCAACGCTCCCCCTCCCCCTTCATCCCGCTGGCCGTTAATGGCGTTTGTCCAGGAAGGTGACGGTCAAGGGGCACGTGATTGGAAGATGGTGGCAGACTTAGGCCAGAGGCTCTGCTTCCCAACTGAAATCGCGGAAACCAACCTCAGACCAGACCTTGTGCTATGGTTGGCCTCACTCCATCTCGTTTGCATCATCGAGCTTACAGTGCCTGGGAGGATGCAGCGGAGGAGGCGCTTACAGTGCCCTGGGGGGATGCAGTGGAGGAGGCCTACGAGCACAAGGAGCTGAGGTACGCTGAGCTTACAGTGCCCCAGGAGGATGCAGCGGAGGAGGCCTACGAGCACAAGAAGCTGAGGTACGCTGAGCTTACAGTGCCCCAGGAGGATGCGGCGGAGGAGGTCTACGAGCACAAGAAGCTGAGGTACGCTGTGCTTGCAGCCGATGCGCAACAACGTAGCTGGAGAGCAAGGGTCCGACCGGTTGAAGTAGGCTGCAGAGGATTTGTAGCCACATCAACATCAAGGCTACTCCGCGAGTTGGGAGTGCGAGGGAAGACACACCGACAAGCAGTCAAACACCTCTCCAGAGCTGCTGAAAAGGGTAGTCAGTGGCTCCGGATGAAGAGAAAAGATTCCATCTGGACCCCCAAGTGAGTGAAAGGCATCTAGAGGGTGAGCCCGGGACGCCGGGATTCACTGCTGAACCCTCCGGAGGTGTCGTGGGCCTATCAGTGAAACACTGAGGAAAGAGGGCGCTCACTTGATAACCCAAAAGATGCCTCCACTCACTTGGCCACCCCACAGAGTCTAGACAGCATGTCTCAGGAGTGCAAATAAGGGATATTAACATCTAGTCCTACATAACATACCTGCTTTATGATCTGAAAGAACCAGATCTCAAAGACAAAAAAAACAATAAAGGTCTGCACACTTTAATTAACACTTTCATCTCCATAGACTTAAAGTTACTTTCGAAAGATTTATGGAATCATTGTTGAGAAAAGCACTGTGTTATTACACATAGCACCACTTCACAGTGGCCAAAGAAAAAACTCATTTTCAAAATGTGACTTACTTCCTATTTTTTTTCTTAATCTATCAGTATGCTAAATTCGGCTGCTGTATATTTCAGTTCTGCTCATTGCGTCCTAAGGTACTGCCTACGCTGTACAAAGGACTATTCGGCAGTGAAAATTTTATGCTTTTCAAAAGTGCACAGCTGATTTAATTTTCTATTGCAGACATTAATAAGGATAAAAAAATGTTGGACTCACTTCCAAATAAATAGAATGTTCAGAAAAGTTAGTTGTTAGAGGGAAGTATTTCTAGCACAGCAAAAATGTCACATCTGATGGGGAGAATGCTTGTAGGTAAATATATTGTACTTTAAAAAAAAACTAATACCTCCACTAATTATGCAGCTTAACAACATAATTTATTAGTGGCAGAGGGCTATCTCTTACTTTGGGGACTAACTATCCAAATAGAATTGGTCATGAGATAATATCATATTCTTTACACTGATTATTAAAGGCATTCTTGAAATGACCTAATTCCTATCTTTCCTTACCACTGACAGCTTTTTTCTATTCTGACTTCATTATGATGTTCCACTAAATGTATTTTATGTAGGTCCCTTTGAACTAGGAGAGGAATAATGCTTTTTTTAATACAGTTACATCCCAGCTTACAAATATGGTATATGGAGGAATTTAAGGTGGGGGGGTTATATGGGAGGCAGGGTTTGAGGATTGGCACAACATTGTGGGCCGAAAGGCCTGTACTATGCTGTACTATTCTATGTTCTATGTACAAACACTTGACTTACGTACAGCACACATATACAAACAAACATAAAGGAAACCAGACTTGCTGGCTGTAACTGTAGGCATCCTCTGCCACCTCGAAACAAAGTCCTTATCTGTATTTCTAACTTATAAACTGTTTGAGTTGTGAACAGTTCATGAAGTGGAACTCAGCCACAGATTGGGAATGACTTGTATATAATGTGGACACACAAAGTGAAGGGCTGTGCAAATTCCATACATTGTTGAGACGATGGTTCACATTGACACTCGCGCACAAAATTCTCTCAACTCGAAAACTGAATACTGAATAGCAGATGCAAATGGCTGTTGTCATAAATGATCTTGGGATCTGTCAATCTCTCTGCTGTATTCACTTTAACACAGAAGCCTAGAAACAAGGATCCAAACAACTTGGTCATACTGTCCACTCATACATTATAGGACATGGTTTTAAATGATAGAGATAGCCAGCTGTCTTTAAAAAAAAACAAACAAAATGCACTGAATGATTTTCTTGGAGCAGTTGTCCTTGACCCCAAAGATGTTTGAGCGAATCCAGCATTCTTTGTATATGACTGAACTCCATGCTTAGTACAACCCATCAACACTTATAGTCTTGGATAGTGGTAACAATGAAGCAAATAGCTTGCTGTAGAATGGAATCAATGGCACTATGAGTCAGACTGTGTGGTTCTTTGAAGTGTTCCTTCCACTATTTGCCACTTAAACCCCTGTCACTATTAAAGTTTCCTCCATTCTTGTCTCTCAGTGGGGTAGGCTCTGGGATGTTTAGGCTGAAGAACCAGCGAACTGCAGGACCACCTGTTGTTTTCCATCCACTACCTGTTCTTACAAAATTTCTGTTTGACTTTGGTCTTTAGGAGACTGCAGAACTGCTTCCTTCCTTCCCCTTCAGGTGTGTTGTGTTCCCAATCTGGGAATGCCTTGCCTTTGTGGTAACCGGCTTCTGGATCTCTTACTCATTCTCATCAAACTAGATTTGTGGGGCTTTAGACCATAAGATATAGGAGCAGAATTAGGCCATTCAGCACATCGAGTCTACTCCACCATTTAATCATGGCTGATCCCGGATCCCATTCAACTCCATACACCTGCCTTTTCACCATATCCTTGATGCCCTGACCAATCAGGAATCTATCAACTTCTGCTTTGAATATACCCACCGACTTGGCCCCCACTGCAGTCTGTGGCAGAGCATTCCACTGTTTCACCACTCTTTGGCTAAAAAATTCCTTCTTACTTCCAATCTAAAAGGTCGCACCTCAGTTTTGAGGCTGTGCCCTCTAGTTCTGCATACTCCCACTACAGGAAACATCCTCTCCACTTCGGGAAGTTTCAACGAGATCCCCATCCATTATTCTAAATTCCAGTGAACTGAGGACCAAAGCCAGCAAATACTCTTCATATGGTAAACCTTTCATTCCCAGAATCATCCTCGTGAACCTCCTCTGGACTCAATCCAATGACAACACATCCTTTCTGATATAAGGAGCCCAAAACTGTTGAGAATACTCCAAGTGCAACCTGACTAGTGCCTTATAAAGCCTCAGCATTATCTCCTTGCTTTTATATTCTGTTTCCCTTGAAATAAATGCCAACATTGCATTTGTCTTCTTTCCCACAGACTCAACCTGCGAATCAACCTTCTGGGAGATTTGACACTTTCTGGTAGATAAAACACAAATTCACCTTACTTTGCATCTGTAAAGACAGCAAATAGCAGTCAGAATACTACATAACTTATGTAACTCCTGTTGTTGGAAGCTGTCTGATTGTCTGTGAGCTGCTGTTAGTGCAAATTATCTGAATGGGATCCTTATTAACCTTCAACATTGATTTCGTTGATGCAGTGTTTTTGCTGAGTCCAATATTTTGAAGCCAGGGTGATGAAGATAACAGAATAGAATAGGCAATGACCAATCCAACAGTCATGTCAGGCATGATGCAGGAAAAGAAAATACATAATCCATCAGATGCCAGTGTCTGAATCTATAGTGTTGCCATGAGAATTTATATTGGTTTCCCTGACAAAATGTTGTCTGCAGGGAAATGTCTGTGCTCCAAGCATTTGATTAGGAGGACAATTCTGCTAAGAGTAGCTTTCCCTTTCTCCTCCTTCCCAGTCATGTCTTGCAGGAGGATTTTAACACTGGCATTGACATTACCCAAGAGATTCAGTTTGCCTCCCTCTGGGATGTAGGTCAGCAGACTGAAGTTTGGAGAAGTCCTCCTTATTTACAGCATCAGAGGTTGGGGAACATGCAGCAAAAAGCCTCTGGCTGCAGCGAATTGAAGGTCATGTGGTATCACTTATCCTACAGAAGAGTCACAAAGACATCAGACTGAATCATCAATGGATGAGGAATCCACTGTATGAAAAGCATTCCTTTTTCAGTTTTCTCCTCCAGAAAAAGGTGTATCTATCTTTGTATTTTCCACCAACTACACAATTTGTCACACTCAGGGTAGTGATAGAGCAGTGGCATTCAGTTCTGTCATGTTTTGGGGCTGTCCATGAGGATTCTAATATTTCAGTTTTGATACTTTTATTGAGAAGCTGCATATTAAGGCAAACAATATTTCAGTTGAAGTTCTAAGACTTGGCAGTGAAGAACTTCAGTCACAAATTCACAATGCAATTTTACACATCTGGGTTGAGAAGCATGTACCCTGGTATCTCAGAGTTGCCATAGTCTTAACCATGTTCAAAAACAGGAACAAACTGTCAGAAGGTCTCCTGAATGACAGAAAGTTCTCCACAATGAAAAGTATCTCTGAAGAGTTGTCCCACAATTCACCATGTGGATTTTGTCTATTTAAAGGCACAGTGGACATGATCTTCACTGGATGCTAATTCAAAGCGTCACTTAGGGAGCAGCCTTCCATGGCCTTACAAAACCCTTCATTCATTGAGAAAAAAGGAGAAGCATCACTCCTAAGTTTGTACAGCAGAAGCTGAAATCTGAAACAAAAGCAGAAAGGCTGGACCAAAACTTTAACTGCTTTCTCTTTCCACAGATGCTGCTTCACTGAGTTCTCTGGCATTTTCTTTGTTATCTCCTCGTCTGGCAACCAAAGAAATCTACCTGCATCTCATGACTGCTACACAAGGCTGTGCAATCGACATAATGCTGAAGCTAATCTACAGATAAAATGTAAAACTTTACGAGCTGCATCACTTCCTTTCCCGAGCCAAAGTCTCTCCAACACAAGTTATCAAGTGTCATAGTCTGAAGTTAATCTCCAAATCATCCTTTCTGAACTTCATGCAGAATTTGCACTGGATTGTTTTGCTTCTATCATGAAAAGCATTGCTTGGACAATTGCACAAAACTTTTAAGAAATATGGAAAATACAACAAAGACAAATCATATTATTTTATGCATGTGTATTCTGATGCCTGACTCCTTAAATATGCTTGTCCATCCTGTTTGTGCACTTCTTAATTCGTTTTGTTTACCCTCAATTTAGTTGAGTTTATTTCAAAAAGTTCACTGGGTGTCTGCTTCACAATTCTAAGCTCCAAAAGGATTTCTCATGCTTTTTATCTGGTTAGTTTTATAACAGTGTTTTGAATAATTTCAAATCATATGTGGCTAGTTGCAATGTCTGATCAAAGTAGAAAAACACCTACCAAACTACCCAATAATCTCAATCCTGCAAAAACAAAAGCCTTTGTTGCTACTAGTTAATTCCCTTTATCTCTAATACCCCTATTGTCACTGTTGTGACCACTGACAGAGGAATACTCCACAAATGAGAAAATTACTCTTGGCTGACTAAAGTTTTTAATGAAGAAGGGTACAACAGTGATGGAATTTGAGATAATTTTCCAAGCATACAACATTTAATATGCAACTAAACCTCTTCACTATATATGAAATGTAAATCTCATGAATATTGCTATCTTTCAGCATAAAAACCACAAAACAATTAAGAACTTCAGACCTAAAATATGACACAAGTAAAAATATTTAGCACTTCGGTGCAAAATGCCAAGACTCACCTCTCGCTGCTGTTGGTTCAGGCTGTGTGAATTGCGTTGACACAGTGCAATTGTCTCCTCCAGTGTGGATTCTGCAGCCTGCACTATATCTTCATTTTTCTCCCCTATAGGCAAGTAAAGGTACATAAATACAATGGGGAATTTGTGTGACAATATTACAGAGTAATGCAAAAAAAATGTCCACCATTTCTGCAAAATAGATCTGGTGGAAGCTGCCAGGAGGATGGGAGAAGATAGCACAGAAAGAAAGCATGTCTGAAGTGAGATCAGGATGCCAGCAACGAGAAGTGCTAGGCCAAATGACAATAAGACCATAAGACATAGGAGCAGAATTAAGCCATTCAGCCCTCTGAGTCTGCTCCACCATTCCATCAGGACTGATCCTGGATTCCACTCAACCCCAAATACCTGCCTTCTCGCCATATCCTTTGATGCCCTGACTGATCAGGAAAGGATCAACTTCTACCTTAAAAATACACATGGACTTGGCCTCCACCACAGTCTGTGGCAGAACATTCCACAGATTTACTACTCTGGCTAAAAAAAAATTCCTCCTTACCTCTGTTCTAAAGCCTCACCACTTAATTTGGAGGCTGTGCCCTCTTGATCTGGATACCCCCACCATAGGAAACATCCTCTCCACATCCACCCTATCTAGTCCTTTCAACATTCAGTAGGTTTCATTGCGATCTACTCGCATTCCTTTAAATTCCAGTGAGTATAGGCCCAAAGCTGCCAAACGCTCCTAATATGTTAACCCCTTCATTCCTAGAATCATGCTCATGAACCTCCTCTGGACTCTCTCCAATGACAACACATCTTTTCTGAGATATGGAATCCAAAACTGTTAAGAATTCTCTAAGTGCAGCCTGACTAGTGTCTTATAAAGGCTCAGCATTATCTCCTTGCTTTTATATTCTATTCCTCTTGAAATAAGTACCCACATTGCATCTGCCTTCTTTACAACAGACTTAACCTGTAAATTAACCTTCTGGGAGTTTTGCATATGGACTCCTAAGTCCCTCTGCACCTCTGATGTTTGAACCTTCTCCCCATTTAGATAATACTCCGCACTATTGTTGCTTTTATCAAGATGCATCATCATACATTTCTCAACATTGTATTCCATCTTCCACGTTTTACCAGTTCTTCCAAATTTATCTAAGTCCTGCTGCAACCGCATTGCTTCCTCAGCATTACCTACCCCTCCCACCTATCTTCGTATCATCCGCAAAATTTGCTACAAACCAATCAATTCCAATATCTAAATCACTGACAAACAATGTGAAAAGCAGTGGTCTAAATACTGACCCCTGAGGAACACCACTAGTCTTCGGCAGCCAACCAGAAAAGGCCCCTTTTATTCCCACTCGCTACCTCCTGCCTGTCAGCCATTCCGCTATCCATGCCAGTATCTTCCCTGTAACGCCATAGGATTTTATCTTGTTAAGCAGCCTTATGTGTGGCACCTTATCAAATGCCTTCTGAAACTCCAAGTAAATGACATCCACAGCCTCTCCTTTGTCCACCCTGCTTGCTACTCTCTTGAAGAATTCTAACAGATTTGTCAGGGAAGATTTCACTTCAATAGAAACCATGTTGACTTTGACTTATTTTATCTTTAGTCTACAAGTACCTCGAAACCTCACCTTTAATAATAGACTCCAACACCTTCCCAACCACTGAGGTTAGGCCAACTGGACTATAATTTCCCTTTTTTTTTTGCCTTCCTCCCTTCTTAGAGAGTGGATCATTCATGTTAGGTGATGCCAAGGGAAAGATCATCATTGCTTCAATGACAGGAACAGGGTGGTAATACATTCATTGTAATATGGAGATTCTACCATTCTGTTTCTGCCATAAAAAGCCTGAAAATTGAGATTTATGCAGATATACAGTAACTCTTCTGAACCTGATTACAAGACTTTCCCAACAAAGAAAAAAATCAAGAATAGTAGGCATTTAGATAATTAACAGATTTTTGCTAAGAACTGAATCAAATTAGAAATGAAAAGTGTACATATTTTGGTGATAATATTGAGGTGAATAATATATGACAGTAGTTTGCAGACTTTGAGTCTATGCCAACTATTCAGTTTTGTAAATGAATCTAAATCACAATATGGTCAATCAGCAATTTGACATAAATGCAGAGACAATATTATAGAAGTATAACTTTTCAAATAAATGGTACATTTTGCATTGGGCGTTGGTGAGATCATGTTTGGAGTATGATGTGAAGCAGTGATATCCTCTTTAAGGGAGGACATTAATGCTTTGAAAGCAAATCAGGGAAGATTAACAGGACCACTCCAGGGAATAATGATTTGTATTAACAAGAAAAATTGGACAGGCTAGGTTTATATTCATTGGAGTTTAGTAGAGCAAGAAGTGCCTTCATTGAAACATATATGATCCTGAGGAACTTTGACAGAGGATGTGTAGAGGATGTTTATTTTTGCAGAAGAATCTAAAGCAAAGGGATAACTGTTCTAAAATAAGGAATCAACTGTTTCTGATAGAGATGACACAAAATATTTTCTCTTGAAGGGTCATGAATCTCTGAAATTCTCCTCCTCAAAGGATGGAGGACACAGAATATCTGAATATTTTTAACACAGAAGTTGATACATATTGATGAGCAACAGATGAAAGATTACCATGGGCAGCAGGAAAATAGCTGAGGTTGTGATCGAGTCAGTCACAATTTTACTAAATGGCAGAGTAGGCTCAAGAGGCTGAGGGTGCTCTTCTGCTCCCACTTCCAATGCTTGAAACCATGGAAACGTGAGTCAAAAAACTGCCATAGACAGCAACACTTCACTCCATGTCCTGCTGCTCCTTATTAATTATGCTCCAAAGAATTGAAGCTCAGATTTGTTTTCATGCAAAAGCAACACTGTCAGAAAGATCAAAAAGCAAACTGAAGCTAATAACCTTGGTGCTAAAATTAAATCAAATGTCAATATACTAACAGAGAATGAATGTAGGTTTTTTGACATCTGGCTACTGACTGATAAAATCTCTACTGTCAAAATCATCACTGGAACAACCAAAATCTACTCCAAAAGCACATCTTATCTGCTCCCTCCTACAGAACTCCCACAGTACTCCTCCTTGCCTTCTGTCCTTGCCATCAACTCTCTGCTTCGCCTCTAGCATTGAGATTTATTTTTATTTAAAAAGCCTTACGTACACAAAACTCTAACCATGTCAAAAACCTAGTATACACAACTTATTTTAAAGTAAATCCCATAAATTCCATTCTCATTCTGGATTAAGATTGGATCCATAAAAAGACTGTCACCTTTAGTCCTAAAATATCTCAAAATGGCTTTATTAAGTTAAAAGTGTCAGCCACAACATGGACTACTGGGATGTGACAGCAATTAAAGGATAGTCTCCTACCCTGACCTCTCTTCCCTTATTGGTTTTCAATCATCCTGTGCAACATGCTATTCATTAAAGAATTCGGAGTTCAGATACACAAATTAACTGTATGGAGAATGTTTGTGGTAACAGTACCAGTTCAGCAGAAGATATGTGGTCAAAGAAAAGTGCCATGAATAAAATTTAATGTTCAAGTTTAACTGGTATTCAACATACATGAATATACATGTATACAACCAAAAGAAATAACGTTACTCCAGAGATAAGGTGAAAAATACAGTACCAACAATCATACACAGCACAAGGCACACATGACACACATAAGTTGACAAGCACACATAAGGTAATAAGCACATAAAAAATAGTCACACAAAAATTATAGCTCAAGTCCCTGAGTCCATGAATGTTGCAGCAGTCTGCAGTTGAACACAACACAGCTTGTCTTCTACCGAGCAAACACTGAGGGGTAGTTCTTAATGTCCAGCAGGGTCTTGTGATCATAAAAAAGTACATTTAAAAAAAGACAATAACACCTCTGGTTGACCCTGTAAAAGCCAAGTGTACCACCATCTTACTGAAAGAGTAAGAAAAAAGAATTAAGAGTAAAAAAGTGTTGAGGAGGAAAGAAAAATATTTTACTCACATCCCAATATCTTGTCTTCCAATGTAAGAATAATTATACAAAAGAACTAACAAAACAGTATTTTGTCTCATTTGCAAACATCAGTTCATTATTTATTCAAGGTGCCGCGTGAAGGTTTATCAGTTTTACAAGTATAGCTTACAGCTATATAAGTCCAATCATGCTGGCCAAAGTAAGAAATAAACAATATTGAGCAATCAGACTTGCACACATATTGCTTCAAGCCATTTTATAATTAACTGATTTTCAGCAAGTACACTACATGACACTAGTGTTAAGCATGCAATCAATAAAGAGAGGTACTTCAAAAGAGTACGCATTGCAGTATTAAGAAATTTCATTTTTTGCTTCAGACTAGATCAAAGGAATGTAGCCTCCATCACTGTTTGTATTCAGAAGTTACAAGCTGACCTCAGACTTTAGGACTTTGCACTTTGATAATGGTAAACTTTATGTTATGTAGTGCAACATAAAAATTGTACTCTCACTACTCTGATTTTTGAAATGGTAATGTAATTCATGGTCATTGTATCTGAGGCCAGGGACCCTTACATAAATTACTGTGGAAGTACATTCACACTATCAAGAAGAACTCTGTTGTTTACTATAACTTTGTCTAGGACAGCTAATGATGGACAATAAATACTAGCCTTGACATTGGTGTCCAAATCACATAAATTAAACAAAAATAATTAATAGATTTAATTGAATACAAATATAAAAGTTTAATGAAGATAAGGAATAAAAAATGGATCTAAAGCATTCTGTGGCCAACAAAGTTGTTTACTGGAAAAAATATGGATACAGGTTGCAAGAAAATGTTTGTGAACCCTTCGCTCTTCACTTCAAAAGATCGAAAGTGTAAACGGAGGTTCATCTGGAGAGACCCTGTCCAGTGACAGATCTAGCATGTGCTGGAATTCTGGTGCTGTGTGCAACCCTTGACAAACAGCACATTTAGACAGGATTCTTCTTATAGCTGTACTAGCAATGGGAATCCAGTATTTTTGGCGCAACCTGGATAACACTTGGTTACAGCCACCATGTCCCAGCTCTTGATGTACATGCCTCAAAATGAGTTCTGAGATATGAAGATCCTTTGCCAGTATAACAGGATGTTTAAACTCTTCAGGTCTGGCTGCCCTCCAAAGCTGTTTACCAACTTTCAATATTCCATCTTCAAGTACTGGATTAAGTTTCAAAATATGGATGTTCGTTTTCACACTTTCTCCCCTTTGTAAACTTAATAATTCATCTAGAAATCTCTTTCTTCGGCTAAACCCAATGTTCTCCACTTCAGCCTTTTTGAGCTCCTCCTCTGAGAGACAATCACGGCTGATCTGATCTTTGCCCTACTCAATCTCTCTCTCCAAACTATATCTTTGTGTTTCTTCATCCAAGTCAGACTGAGCAAGAGCCATGTTCAATTGCTTCCGACTAAGAAACAAGAGCAGATTCTTAAATCTAAGATTGCAGATCATTGTCTTCTTCAGACAGGACCAAGGCGAGGTGATAGATCATATGTGTTACCATGTCCTCTTTAACTCATGTGACATTCATTGTAGCACTCCTCTTGATTTCTAGATCATTTAGCAGAAGTTCTCCAGAACAATCGGGATTCTCAGGCCATTCAGGCTGAAGATACTAAGGCCCTGACACCCATGTCTCATTCTCCAGGAATGCATTCACCTTCAACCCATGTGCCTGTTTGCTTGAAGTGTTTACATACCTTCATTGTGAGACCTTAAGAATTTCTGAAACTGTTTGCAGCTAAGGTTTGGAATCTGTAAGTTTCATTCTTTACTCACTTCAGCACAGAAGTACTACCAATCTACAACACTGAGTCCTGAAGCTGCATGTGCAACTCCTTCCTCCACAATGTGTCCATACGGCTTGTCATAGTAGCAGTGGTCAGCTCCATCTGAGGGATGGAAACTGGCTTCAATGGAGCTACCCTAGATTTTCCCATGATAAATCATGGTGCACCTGATAGCACATGTTTTGCAACAATCGGTAGTTCATGGCTCCATTGCCATTTTCATTTGCATCTGTAAAGTGGTATAACTGTGCAGCAGTCACTTTTCCAAAATCAAGGGATTACAAACATCTAACAACCTGGAAGTCTTCCAACTGGCAGAGTTCTTCCAGCTAGCTTATTCACTTCATGAGCAACTGATGTTACTATAGTGTCATCCCAGCCAAACCCTTTCTACAGAGATCATCTTAGCAGATAGCATCACCGGACTCAAGACTCCTGAACTATGGAGAGGATCCCCCATCTAGCGAATGGTCTATCTTGGATTGCAATCTTCAACTTGAAAGTATCAGACAGAATGCACCATTGGACACCCAAATCCAAATCCTTCATGTCTTTCGCTTTTTGCCCTTCTGGTATCACAGTTAGTACACTATGTCTGTTGCTTATCCACTTTGTGAGTGGAAAACTGCCTTTTGTACAAATGGATACAAGGTCATGATAGGGAGACGCCACCACTTCTTCCTCAGAGGACACTGACACAAGGCAGTCACCAACATAGAAGCAATGCAAAACCTTATCTACTACCTCATAGCTGAACTGCTCTTCATTTTCTTCTGGACATTACCATTTACTGAAAGTGAAATTGGAACAGCTCAGTAATGAAGTACCACCGTTCTATTCCACCATATCTTGGCGGAGGTCATTAACAGGCCACCAGAGAAACCTCAGCAGATCTGTATCTTTCGCTGGTACTTTAACATTGATTCAATATCTGCCATGATCACCTCTGGTTCTTTTCTGAATCAAGTTATCACTCCAATTAATGAGCTAGTAAGATCTGGTCCTTGTAAAAGCTGAACATTAAGAAAATTCACTCCACCACCAAACACAACATTTTGCATTTCTGGGGAGATAAACACCATGATGTGGCATATACAAGACTTGCTCATCATTGTGTTCCAGATCCTATGCTGGCATTCATTCTGCATAACCTTTGGAGATCAGATCTTTCATGAAATTTGTCAGTGTAAAATGACAAATGCTTCTTAAACCTCTTCCTTTGATTTAGAGCACACTGTTCAATAATCATCCCATTATTTAGCATGTTAACCACCTCCTTTCTCAAAGGTAAAATAATCTTGTAGTGACCTTCCAACAGTTCTGCAAGTGGTCTTCTCTTGCAAACCATTTTGTTCATCCTGACTGCATTCAGGGAAATCTGCTTTAAACTGCTGCAGCCAAAACTCATCCAGGCTCAAAACTGTCATCCTGTTAACTGTTAGCTCTGGCTGTGCACAGTCTCTTCCATTACCATGGTCTTCTTTCAGTGGTCCATTCACAGTCCAACCCAATATTGTTCTAATTGCATAGGGTCCATCATTAACACTGTGAATCACATGCAATGGCTCCAATGCTTTAGGCACATTTGTTCTCATTGGGAGCTCAATTTCTGAATCATGTTTCCCTGGTAAATGGACAAGCTTCAGGTGAGACCATCCCTGGAGATCCCTCTGTCATGGAATGTTCTCTTTGTGGACAGGCATTTTTCTTCTGTGTAGATGTTTGGTAGTTCACAATAGTTTTCACATCTAAGCCAGCCACTTCCAATTCTGAAACAATGCAGCTACTCATGACCTTCCCCTGACCCATAGTGCCTAAGTGAATATATGTCCTCTTACCTGTGTGGTTGAGCTTGTTTATGAGGGCCACAGTGCAGAACACTGCTGTACTTCCTTCATCTAGGAAAGCATAAACAACCACTGTCTTGTTACCTTCTTAAGACTTTATTTGTACTGGAACAATGGAAAGTTAACCATCATGATCATCAGCCCCTGTAAGGTCATTAGATTATTACTCTCTGCTATGTCATGTTATTTCATGGTTTGTTTTGATTCTGCACCCTTTTCATTAGAGTGAATATGAAGTATGCTGACATGCTTGCCACTGCATACTTTGAAGGAAAGACCTTTCCTGCAATCCTTGCTGATAAGCCCTGAACAGAAACAGCCCAAAGCAGACACTATTTTCTTTAAGGAGGGCAATATTCTCACTATGAGTCCTTTTCTCCAGCTGAGGGCACAAATCCAATGTGTGTGCATCCTCGCAGAACCAACAAACCCTTTTGCTTAACGAGCCCATTTCCCTTCCATTAGCTCCATTTTCAGTTTTAGCTTTACTTCTCACAGTGGCCACAGTGGTAGCAAAGCTGCCTTCTTTACCCACAAAATGAAATAGTGACTTAGTTTTGTTCACACCTTATTGACGGAGATATAGCATTGTGTACATTCCTAAACACCGGGTGTGTAGCAATCTTTACTTGTCTTTCTATAAAATTAACAATATCAGTGAAAATAATCTTACGGTTGTACCTTTCTTGCAGTTCACAGACCACCATTCTTTATGACAATCAACATATTAGCAAGCATGTCCAGCTCACGCATGTACTGCACTTCTTTCATGGCACTGCAACAGCTTCAAAGAAAAAGACTGGTCTTGAAGAGCTTTCACGCCTTCAGATTTGATGGGTAACCAAGAAAGAAGCTTATGCATGTAGATGAAGGCAATTTCCTGTTCATTACCAAAATGATCCGGTATTAAAGCCTTAAGATATCCTTTCTTAGGGTCAACATACTGTCAACTTCAGACAAGTTCCCTAGTGTACTGTTTGAGGAAAGACAGGCTGACACTATACCTATCAGTCTTGTTTTCAACACTCTTTTTAAAAGCCCTCTATGAATGCATGATACAGCAATGGATCTCCATCAAAGATTTCTATCTTCTTTAGGCAAAGATCAAATGCATTGTTGTTGTATAAAGAAGGTTATTATTTCATTTTGTTTCCTCATAATATCAATAGTACTATTTTGATCTCTATAATCTAAAACAAGAGTGTTTCCAAGCTGTAAATTAATGGCCTCATGAACACTTTGAATATGACCTAGGTTCAGTGTTCTGCAATAGTGCAGACTGAGAGTAAGCAATCTGAACTACCTCTCGGGGGTCTTGTTCAGGTTTTACAGACACTTGAGCAATGAATAAATCAGCATTAACATTGGGTGTTTCTGTTTTCCTGTGTGCCTTTTCAATATAGGAACTCACAGCACAGGATTGTCCTGCTGGAGCCCTCTGAGCACTCATCACGCTCGAAGCCCTTACCATATTAACTTTGGCCATATGTGCAACAATTTACTTCTCCAACTTAAACTATTCCTTCCTTTTCCTTTCCTGTTCCAAGAGCAACAGCTCTTGCTCTTCCAGTGCATGTTTGTCCTTCAATAATCATTGATGTGCAATTATGCAGCTAAATCAGCCTCCATTTTAATGCATGCAGAGGAAGTAGTAGATACAGAATATTTTCTTCCTACAACAGAACTTCAAACGCTGACATTAGACACAATGTCATTCGGTTTCACATCATCCTGTGAGAAACCTTCTCTACGCATAGTCAAAACATGCCTTGGATTTGAGAAACATTGCTTGATGGAAGGTGATGCACATATTTACTTGTTCCAGCAACACAACCTCCAATGTAACATGTTTGGGTCAACCATTGTTTTGTATACTTTGTAAATGTACTGCAATAGCATCAATGTTTGAAAAACATTTGCTACTTATCCTGTTTAGCCTTGTGAAGTATTGAGATTAGCACATGATAGTGCTAAGCAACAGCTTCGCAGAGGTTAGTCACATCTTCAAGATGAGATTGCACTTGTAAAATGTTTTCTTTAATTTTCATAAGACCACTAATTGACCATATTAAACCTTTATTTTATTTGCGTTTGTTTCTTACACATTTTAAAGATTTTTGATTGGATTAGCCTTAACTTAAACATTAATTTCTCTTTTGCAAGCCCCAACTGCAGGGTTGTTGGCACCAATTCCATGCTTCAATACATTCACATTATTGTCTGTAGTTGTGCAATATTGTTTGTCTGCAGCACCAGCAATATTCAATTCAATAAAGAAGCCAACAAACAAACCATCTGCGCATCCACAGCGCTTAAACCAGATTGAATAAACAGCCTTCAATTCAGACATCGGCAACCAGAATATTTCAGCACTTCAGTGAGACAAAATAACGCACCCATAAGCAAACACAGCACAACCGAGCAATGGTCCCCAACGGACAGGCAGTGCTGACCATTCCAAACCGTGTCCAAACCACAAACGCATAGCATGAATCAACAAAAAGTCACAGATAATCTTACTGCAAGCTCCTCCTGTTATAAGGAGATGTGACTCCAATTTCGTCAATGGTCTGAGACAATCCTTTGCCATGACAGGTGTTCATTTGGTAGAACTATTTTTTGTTTACAAAATGCAGTGGTTACTTTCAAACAAACTAAACCAACTGAGACACTAAGCCAGGGTAATTGACACAATATGATGCACTTCCAAAAAATGAATTTCCAAATTGAAAAAAGTACATTTGATCCTTTATTATGATTCCAGCAAAGACTAATGATCTTACAGGGATAAAAAAAAACTAATGAAACCAATTCAGCAATATAGCGATCCTAGCATTCATATCAGTATAAATAAATGTTCTAATTAGCAATATAACTAAGCAATACTAAGCATAATTAGCAGGTGAATTAAATTAATGTCCCAATTAGTGAAGTTAGCACAATTTAAGTGGTCAACAAAAAAAAATTTGCTGTGGCTCACTCCCACTGGCTAACAACTAACTAAATTAAATGTGAATACGTAACTATACTCATTTGCTTTTTTACCATGCTCCAACCCACGTGGCAGATTAACACAGCTTTTCTCAATCTTTTTGCCCTGGAGGAAACCTTGAAATAATTTTCAAGTCTCAGGGAAACACTGACTAAAAATTATTATATCTACTGATCACGCTACATTAGCGTGGTCAGTAAGTTGTAGATATAATAATCATCCAAAAATAATTGTCAATGCTCTTTTGAGTAGAGAATGAATTTTTAGCCAACCTTTCTTGAAAAAAACAGGTAGTTAAGTTTAGCCTCCCCTTCCTGAAATTAATTTCCTTCTTTCCCTTTCATAAATTTTAAAAACTCAGAATGCAAACATAATAAATTTCTGTTAAATAAACCAAAATGGGCTTCAATTTTTCTAAAGGTAGGCTTGGTAGATACAATTTAAATAAAGGCTGGAAATTGATTTATGAACATGAACATTTATTGACAATGCTAAATAATAGATATTAAAATCCATAAGCAAAAGCAATATGGATGAAAATATAGCTTAAGACACAATTTTATACAAGACTTTGAAAAACATTTTCTTACTAAGTGAATGATCAGGCTCAGATATAGGCCTAGCTTGTGAAACCAGTGCTTGTTCTTTGCTGCACAAATACTCAGTTCTAGGTCGAACTTAAGATGAGTAGAGATCTTCAACTAAAATTAGATGATTTCTATCCTTGCTCTTGTTGTCTGTTAAACAAGAAAAAGCTTTCTCACACATGTAAGAAATTAAAAACTGCAGCAAAAAGTCCATTGTTTTCCAACGAATGGCAGGATACTCTTCTTTCATAGAAATCCAGAACTTGTCCAGGGGCAGGTCAATAAATCTCATCTTGAGTGCACGATCAGACTGCATCTCACAAAGTTCTTCCTCTTCTTTCAAAGTCAAGTTCTTCGGCTAAGCAGAAGATTCAGAGAAAAGGTCACTCACCCAGTCATACACTTCTGTTGAAAGGGAGGAAAACTACTGTTCAATTTTGTTCTGCAGTTCTTCCAGGTGGTTTTCAATAAGACTCAAGACTTTCTGACCCTTCCTCACTCTCAAGCCCAAGCAGCATTGGAAACATTTCAAGATTTCCTTTTGCAGCATACTTTCAAAGATTCAGTTTCCTTTTAAATCCAAGAATCTTGTCACTTGAAGTCAAAACATTTTCTCCAGGGCCTTGCAGAGACTTATTCAACTGGTTCATATGATGAAAAATGTCTGCCAAGTAGGTGAGTTTCTGCAGCCATTCGTCATCTTCAAAACACTCAGCAAAATCTGGCTTACTATCCTCTTGAAAGTACTCCTGCAATTCACCTTTCAACTCAGACACCTGTTGAGAATTCTTCCTCTGCTAAACCACCGGATTTCTGTATGTCAAAGGAGATTGTGTGAAAACCTGGACAAAGAGCACACCAGTTTTTTTTGAAAACATTCTCGAGTGAACTAATCATTGTTTATTTTCTTTATTTTTTACAAGAGAAACGAAACCTCTCATGGAACCAAGCATTGATAGAGCATCGTCAGCTCCTGGGTCTTCAGAGGCTCCAACTTCCTCTCACCCCAACCCTTCCCTCTCCATTGACACCCCCAGCCTCCCCCCTCTGATCCCAGCTCTCATCTGTGCCGGGTCTTTACCATCCCCTCCGACCTTCAACTGTCGGAGGCAGAACGCAGTGTCCTCAGTAAGGATCTCACCTTTGTCCCCCTTCGCCCACACCTCAGTGAGTTCCGTGTTCGCCACAATGCGGAACTCTTCTTTCACCGTCTCCGTCCCTACTTCTTCGGCAAGGACTCTTCCACCCCCACCGATGACCCCTTCTTTCATCTTCAACCCTCCTCTTCTTCATAGACACCCCGCTTTGGTCTTCTGCCTGCTCTGGATCTCTTTATCGCTAACTGCCGACAGGACATCAACCATCTCGACTTCACCGCACCTTGTTCCCATTCCAACCTCACTCCTTCCGAACACTCTGCTCTCCACTCCCTCCACACTAATCCTAACCTTATTATTAAACCCGCCGATAAGGGGGGTGCTGTTGTAGTCTGGCGTACTGACCTCTACCTTGCCGAGGCACAGCGACAACTCGCGGATACCTCCTCTTATTTACCCCTCGATTGTGACCCCACTAAGGAGCACTAGGCCATTGTGTCCCACACCATCACCGACTTTATCCGCTCAGGGGATCTCCCACCCACTGCTACTAACCTTATAGTTCCCACACCTCGCACTTCCCGTTTCTACCTCCTACCCAAGATCCACAAACCTGCCTGTCCTGGCAGACCTATTGTCTCAGCTTGCTCCTGCCCCACCGAACTCATTTCTGCATACCTCAATACGGTTTTATCCCCTCTTGTTCAATCCCTTCCGACCTATGTTCGTGACACTTCTCACGCTCTTAAACTTTTCGATGATTTTAAGTTCCCTGGCCCTCACTGCTTTATTTTCACCATGGACGTCCAGTCCCTATATACTTCCATCCCCCATCAGGAAGGTCTCAAAGCTCTCCGCTTCTTTTTGGATTCCAGACCTAATCAGTTCCTCTCTACCACCACTCTGCTCCGTCTAGCGGAATTAGTCCTTACTCTTAATAATTTCTCCTTTGGCTCCTCCCACTTCCTCCAAACTACAGGTGTAGCTATGAGCACCCGTATGGGTCCTAGCTATGCCTGCCTTTTTGTTGGCTTTGTGGAACAATCTATGTTCCGTGCCTATTCTGGTATCTGTCCCCCACTTTTCCTTCGCTACATCGACGACTGCATTGGCGCTGCTTCCTGCATGCATGCTGAGCTCGTTGATTTCATTACCTTTGCCTCCAACTTTCACCCTGCCCTCAAGTTTACCTGGTCCATTTCTGACACCTCTCTCCCCTTTCTAGATCTCTCAGTCTCGGTCTCTGGAGACAGCTTATCCACTGAGGTCTACTATAAGCCTACTGACTCTCACAGCTATCTGGACTATTCCTCTTCTCACCCTGTCTCTTGCAAAAATGCCATCCCATTTTTCGCAATTCCTCCGTCTCCACCGCATCTGCTCTCAGGATGAGGCTTTTCATTCCAGGACGAGGGAGATGTCCTCCTTTTTTAAAGAAAGGGGCTTCCCTTCCTCTATTATCAACTCTGCTCTCAAACACATCTCCCCCATTTCACAAACATCTGCTCTCACTCCATCCTCCCGCCACCCCACTAGGAATAGGGTTCCCCTGGTCCTCACCAGCCTCCGGGTCCAACATATTATTCTCTGTAACTTTCGCCACTTCCAACGGGATCCCACCACTAAGCACATCTTTCCCTCCCTCCCACCCCCCCTGCTTTCTGCAGGGATCGCTCCCTATGTGACTCCCTTGTCTATTTGTCCCCCCCATCCCTCCCCACTGATCTCCCTCCTGGCACTTATCCTTGTAAGCGGAACAAGTGCTACGCATGCCCTTACACTTCCTCCCTTACCACCATTCAGGGCCCCAAACAGTCCTTCCAGGTGAGGCGACACTTCACCTGTGAGTCGGCTGGGGTGATATACTGCGTCCGGTGCTTCCGATGTGGCCTTCTATATATTGGCGAGACCCGACGCAGACTGCGAGACCGTTTTGCTGAACATCTACGCTCTGTCCACCAGAGAAAGCAGGATCTCCCAGTGGCCACACATTTTAATTCCACATCCCATTCCCATTCTGACATGTCTATCCACGGCCTCCTCTACTGTAAAGCTGAAGCCACACTCAGGTCGGAGGAACAACACCTTATATTCCGTCTGGGTAGCCTCCAACCTGATGGCATGAACATCGACTTCTCTAACTTCCGCTAATGCCCCACCTCCCCCTCGTACCCCATCTGTTAATTATTTTTATACACACATTCTTTCTCTCACTCTCCTTTTTCTCCCTCTGTCCCTCTGAATATACCCCTTGCCCATCCTCTGGGTCCCCACCCCCCGTCTTTCTCCCCGGATCTCCTGTCCCATGGTCCTCTCGTGTCCCCTTTGCCAATCACCTGTCCAGCTCTTGGCTCCATCCTTCCCCCTCCTGTCTTCTCCTATCATTTTGGATCTCCCCCTCCCCCTCCCACTTTCAAATCTCTTACTAACTCTTCCTTCAGTTAGTCCTGACGAAGGGTCTCGGCCTAAAACGTCAACTGTACCTCTTCCTAGAGATGCTGCCTGGCCTGCTGCGTTCACCAGCAACTTTGATGTGTGTTGATTGATAGAGCACCATTAGGTCAGATGCAAATGCAGTTCCTCCAAGACAGACCTTTTATTTCCAGATATGAAGACAAAACATTAAATATATCTTGGCCTTTGCTTGTTTCAGCAACTCTTTGCAACAGAACAAGTTTTCTTGAATTTCACCATCATTTACAAATCTTACAAATGCTACAACATGACATTTATTGGTGAAATCTGTTGACTCATCAATCTGGATAGAGAAGCTGTTGTTTTGGAATTTATCACACAAAACCTCTTCACCACCATGTGATATGTCATTACTATGTCGACTTATGGACTGTTTGAGAGTGGCCGCCTTCTAACCCAAACAAAAACCATGTAAGAGCCCATTCTTGAGCTACTTTATGTGGACCTTTTCTCTCTCTCTCTCTCTCTCACACACACACACACACACACACACACAGGATATGCTGCAGGTTGCAGTCACAGTTCACCAAGGCTGCAAGGACTTTCAAATTAATGGTCTGTCTGAAGAAAACAATGATCCTCCATCAGAAGCCCCCCCCACCCCACCCCCCGTGGCATTTTTAACCCATCTCATATCACCACTGACAACCACCATCTCAGCACAGTTGAGCAGTTCACTATTCTGGGCAGTGTCATCTCCAGGTTTACTACGGTAGTAAGGAAACTTGATAATCCACTTGCCAAAGCCAGCAGTGCGTTCACGCACCTCCAGAAACGTGCATGCAGGAACTACCAGCTGCATCTGTCTAAAAAAATCCAGGTGTACAGGGCTGCTGTTGTCACAACACTGCTCTACAGCTCTGAAGCCTGGGTCTTGTATCTCAAGCAAATCCGGTTCATCGAGCGCTTCCATCAGTGCTGCCTCCGCTCCATCAAGAGTATGAGTTGGCAGGATCGTGTCTTCAATAAAGAGGTCCTAGCGAAGGCTCAACTTCCAAGCATTGAGGCTACTTTATTGCTCAAGCAGCTCCGCTATTCTGGCCAAGTGTCTCGCATGGACAACTCCAGGTTACCAAAAGCAGTACTCTACAGATAAATCTCTCAGGGCAAGAGAGATTGTGGTGTCCCACGTAAAAGGTACAATTTCCAACTGAGCAGCAACTCGCTCACATAAGTATCAAGGTCAATGAGTGGCAGCAGCTGGCTTGTGACAGAGACTGCTGGAGAACACTGATCCATGGTGCAGCCAAGAATTTTCAGGAATCCAGAAGAGTGACGGTTGTAGAGAAGAGGAGATGCAGGAAGGATTCTACCACCTGAGTGCCTGCATCCCAGCTGTTCCCATGTCCCTACTGCTTCAGAGTCCACAGATCCAGAATTGGTCTCTCTATCATGCCATCACTCCTGAGGACTCTTCATCTCTCTTGATTTACACAAATGAAGAACTAGCCATCATCATTGAGCATGAAACCTTTTCAATTTTTTTGTACTGCATCTTGTCCAAGCATTCTACCCACTATAACTTTACATGCTGGCATTATTAGGTTCTCACCAACTGTATGACTTTTCCTTTGCTGGGTAATAATTTCTGCTACAAAATAATTTGCTCCCTGGACCCTTTGACTGACTGTGATTTTATTAACTAAATCTTTACTCTGTTTTGAGATTCCAATAGCTGTTTAAAATTATCAGCATTATGTGTCATATGGTTATGATTTGTAGTTCAGTGTCTTTTCAATTTTGCTGGAGCCATTGCTGCATTTGTAAGTTGTTTGCCATAGATTAGGTACAATGGAATAGGACAACTTGGATCACCAGTCCACGTAAAATCCATTGATAAGCAGCTTTCATTGTGAAGATGGACTTTTTGGTGTCTGTAGTTGCACTAGCACAGTGAAATAACTCAGAAGATTGTAATTCAAAAATCGCCACATTGAACCATCAGACATGTCTGTAAATCACAGGGGATAACAAAATATAAAACTGGGTGAGTCCATTCAATGCTCAGAAAATGCACTTCACACTTTTCAACAGCCTACTGTCCTCCCCTCTGTGCAACAGAGCGCTCACCAATCTTCAGCCTACCATCCAACTCTCCGTGCAATACAGTGCTCACCAATTATCAATGGTCTCTCCTATCTCACATCAAAAACTTGAGAATGGACTCAACCAAATAAACACGGTCCTATTGCGCGCTGCCACACTCGGCTGAGAGACTTGTAACGAGTCTGCTCAGTCACTGCCCACCACTGCGAGTGATAGCATCGCACATTGTTCAAAAAACAATGTTTTTTTTATCACGGTCCCTCACAGAACCCCAAGTGAGGGACCTTTCCTGAACCATGGTTGAGAAACCTTGGATTAACATAATAAACGCACCATAAAATAGATACATGGCTCCTGTAGACTGAAAAAATAGATGCATGTCTCCTACAAAGGGTAATGAGTCAGTAGAAAAAAAACACCAATTAGCCGTGACAGTGTGAAACGTGAAGCAGTACAAGAAATAAATTGGCCTACTCCTTCTTAAGTTGCATGACTTTTTTTCTTTTGTAGCAGCAATACAGTGCAAAGAAATAAAATTAGGTTACAAATAAAAGGGGAAAAATAAGCAATAATGAAGCAGTATTCACTGAGTTCCTGGATCATTCAGAAATCTGATGGCAGAGGAAAAATAACTGAGTGCGAATAGTTACGTGGGGAGCTTCAGATTCCTTTTCCTCCTCCCAAATGGCAACAACAAGAAGAGGGCATGTCCTGGATGATGAGGGTCTTAAGTGATGGATGCCATTTTATTGAGGCACCAGATCTTGAAGGTCTCAATGGTAGGGAGTCCTGTGTCAAAATGGAGCTGGCCTCTTGTAATCCTGTGCATCAGAGCCTCCACACCAGGCTGTGATGCAGCCAGTCAGAATGCTCTCAGAAATTTCTATAGTTGTAAGGTGGCATACAAAATCTCTTAAAATGACTACCAAAGGGAGGGGGTGAGAAAGAGGAAGAGAGAGAGAAAGAGAGAGTGGGAGGCGGGAGAGGGAGGGGAATGAAGAGTGAGTGAGGGGGGAGGGGGAGGGGGATGGGGGGAGGGGAGAGGGGAGGGAGGGGGAGGGGGAGAGGGGGGGAGACGCAAGGACGAGGGAAAGAAGGAGAAAGAGCAGTGGGCTGAGCACATATCCTTGAGTGCACCTGTGTTGATCGTCAGCAAGGAGGTGATGTTACTACCAATCCACACTGATTGTTGTCTCTCCATAAGGAAATCAAAGATCCAGCTGTAGATGGAACTACAGAGGTACAGGTCTTTAAGCTTGGTGATTAGTAGTGGGAGGATGATGGTGTTGACACGACGGATACTGGATAAACAACAGCTTAGCGCACACTTTGCTGTCACCTACACACTAAAATGCACCTGCTCTAGACCTGTCGTGGAGGTAAGCAATTTACAGCAGCTCCAGATGTTGCTGTGTGTCATCCCCTACTCAAAAGTTTTGTTTGGAGTAATCAACAGAAATAACTAAGCTTCTTTTTTACAATATTTTAATTGAATTTTACATATATTTCACATATACAAATAAACAATAATAATAATTAAACTAAATAGTGAACCATGTCCTCATGTTTTTCACAATCATCAAAGGAAAAGAAATATAACATTTCACATACTTCACATATTTAACAAAGAAATAAAATAAAAACACATCAGGAAAAAAAGTTGAAGCACTCAACAACACACAGCTATTTCAAAATGACTGTGTACCTTGACGTCCAAGAAACTCCAGTAAAGGTTTCCACACATTTTCAAATTCTCCTGCCCTTCCTCTGGTTATGTAAATCAGTCTCTCCGATACAATACAAGATGCCATCTCCTTCACGCATACATGTATCAAATCTACATCCATTTTTCTTCAAGATAAAGCTATCATCCTCCTGGCCTGCAGGAGTCCAAAGTCAATTAAAATTGACTGTTTTGAACTAACAGTAAAGTTCTTTGGATATATACCTATTACACCATTTTTGCTTGGTGAGGCACCTTTACTCCAACTATCTCAGATATAGTCTGAACAACTGTTTTCCAGTATTTTTTAAATTTTGGACAGTCCCATACACAGTGAAACACAGTACCTTTTTCTTCTAAACATTTAACACAAGTATCTGGGATGTCAGGGGACCAACGGTTCAGTTTGACTGGGGTAATATAAGTTCTCATTAACTATTTGTATTGTAATAGCTTCATTCTTGCGTTAATTGATTGTTTTTGAGCTTTTAAGCATGCCATTTCCCACTCAGTTTCTTGTATGTCCTCTTGAACATCCAGTCTCCATGCCTCTAGCCTGTCAATGGTGGACTCCTTATCAATTGTCCCGTATCAGACCGCAAAGCACTCCAGCACGTGGTGAAAACTGCCCAGCAAATTATCAGCACCCAATTGCCCACCACTGAGAACATCTACCATAAACACTGCCTGGGCAGGGCGAAAAGCATTATCAGGGATGCATCTCACCCTAACCATGGACTTTTTACTCTCCTCCCATCCGGTAGGCGCTACAGGAGCCTCCTGTCCCGCACCAGCAGGCACAGGAAGAGCTTCTTCCCTGAGGTTGTGACACTGCCGAACCTCACATCACAGCGCTAAGCAGTATTGTATCCGTACTGTACTGTCTCAGTACTTTTATATTTGTGTGCTATAGCACTTTTTTTATTCGCAGTTATTTTGTAAATAACACTATTCTTTGCATTTCTGGTAGGATGCTAAATGCATTTCATTGGCTTTGTACCTGTACTCGGCACAATGACAATAAAGTTGAATCTAATCTAATCTAACCTAATATGACATCAAAGCTGTATAGAATAAAGAAATCTGACCCCTCCCCTTTAGGTTTAGAAGTGTGAGATTTTCAAGATGTGATAGTGGTGATTCGGATATTAAATGCTTTTATTTTGATAGTATGTAATGTTTCATTGTAAATATTTTAAAAAGTGTTTTTTTTAGGAGTATGGTATGTCTGACACAATTGATCAAATGTAATAAGATTACCATTCATATAAAGGTCCTCTATTTTCTGCACACCTTTGTCTGCTCAGATTCTCAAACCACCATCTGCTCTTCCTGCCCTGAACTACGTATTGCCCCATATTGAGGAGAAGCAAGAAATGGAAGGAGTATCTTTAATATGCTGATGTGCTTTATACCAGATGTCAATAGTATTTTTGAGGAAAGGGTTCTCGGTTGTTCTTTTCAGATTTCTGGGGTCTGCAGAGTATAGATAGAGCTTTAATGGGAGGTTCGGTACTGATGCCCGTTCAATATTCACCCAGGCTGGAAGGGCCTCCATTGAGAAATAAAACATTGAGAAAGGAATTAAGCAGACCAATAATACCATTTCAGGTTCGGGAGCCGTAGCCCTCCCCTTTCATAAGGCAGGTATAGCAGCCTAAGACTGATGTAGGCATTGTTATCCATCGATCCAACGTCTCCTTCACTTCGCCCACTAGTAGGTCATAGTTTGTTGGGCCGATCGTTTTAATTTCAGGGGTAATTTTGACACCAAGGTGGGTAAATCCTTCCTTTGCATTTATAAATGGGATTCTATGACTGGTTTCAATCTTTCTTCTTTGTTCAAAAATAGTATTGATGATTTTGAGTTGTTAATGTTATAACCAGAGAACTGCCGAAATAATTCAATCTGTTGCATTAAGTTTGGAATACTGACGGATAAAATTGTTAAAAAAAAAAGAAACACGTCATCAGCATATAAGGATATTCTATGTTCCCGTTCTCCTAGCTGGATGCCTGACAGGCCTGTCTGCGTTCTTATTGCCATAGCCAGGGGTTCTATGGCCAGTATAAACAACATCGGTGACAAAGGACATCCCTGGCAGGTAGATCGCTCCAAGATGACTGGTTTAGAAACTAAACACGAGGAGTTCTGCAGATGCTGGAAATTCAAGCAACACACATCAAAGTTGCTGGTGAACGCAGCAGGCCAGGCAGCATCTCTAGGAAGAGGTACAGTCGACGTTTTGGGCCGAGACCCTTCGTCAGGACTAACTGAAGGAAGAGCTAGTAACAGTTAGTCCTGACAAAGGGTCTTGGCCCGAAATGTCAATTGTACCTCTTCCTAGAGATGCTGCCTGGCCTGCTGCGTTCACCAGCAACTTTGATGTGTGTTGGTTTAGAAACTATACTATTTGTTAAGACACTGCCTATTGGATTTGTATATAAAATCTGAATCCATTTAAAGAAGTTCTTTCCAAATCCAAATCTATGCAATACATGAAATAAATATGGTCATTCTATTCTATCGAAGGCCTGCCGAGCATCTAGTGATATTATTGCTGTATCTTTAGCGTCAAATTTTTCATGAATTATGTTAAGAACTCTTCTAATATTATGGAATCCTTGGCGTTTTTGCACAAAATCATTCTGATCATTATGAACTAGATGTGGGATATAAGGATCTAATCTTCTTGCTAAGGCTTTACAAAGTATCTTTGTGTCTGATCCAATTAGACTTACTGGTCTAAATGAGGAACATTCTGTAGGAGGTTTGCCTGGTTTCAAGATCAGTGCTATCATTGCTGGCCTTAAAGAGGGTGGGATAAGTTCCATTCCGCCATACATATTTAAGAGTGGGACTAGTAATTTTTCTTGAAATGTTTTGTAGAGTTCAATTGGTAGGTCATCAGGCCCTGGCGCTTTACCACTGTTAATATTTTGGACAGCCTGTGATATCTCTTCAATTGTTAAACCTCTATCTAACTCCTTTTTTGCATCTTCTGTCAGTGTCTGGAATTGAAACTGATCAAGAAATGTGTCCCGTTCTTCTGAAGGCTTGGGGGCATTCTGATCTATATAAATGTTCATAAAATTCTCTAAAACTGTTATTAATTTCCAGTGGATCTACTGTTAGGCTTCCTGAAGAGGTTATTATACTGTTAATTGCTCTATCAGACTGATGACTCTATCAGGGAGAAAACAGAGAACTATCGCCCTGTTAGCCTAACATCAATAGTGGGGAAGATGCTAGAGTCCATCATTAAAGATGAAATAGCGGTATATCTTGATAGCAGTGATAGGATTGGGCCGAGCCAGCATGGATTTACCAAGGGCAAATCATGCTTGACTAATCTATTGGAGTTTTTCGAGGATGTAACCAGGAAGATAGACGTGGGAGATCCAGTGGATGTGGTGTACCTTGACTTTCAGAAGGCATTCGATAAGGTACCACATAGGAGATTGGTGGGTAAAATCAGAGCTCATGGCATTGGGGGGAGGATATTGACATGGATAGAAAACTGGTAGGCAGATAGAAAGCAAAGGGTAGCAGTAAATGGGTGTTTCTCAGAATGGTAGGTGGTGACTAGTGGGGTGCCACAGGGCTCGGTATTGGGACCACAGCTGTTTACAATTTACGTCAATGATTTAGAGGAAGGCATTGTGAATAACATCAGCAAGTTTGCTGATGATACTAAACTGGGTGGCAGTGTGACATGTGATGAGGATGTTAGGAGAATTCAAGGTGACTTGGATAGGCTGGGTGAGTGGGCAGAAACTTGGCAGATGGCGTTTAATGTGAATAAGTGTGAGGTTATTCACTTTGGGAGCAAGAACAGGAAGGCAGATTATTATCTGAATGGTGTGGAGTTAGGTAAGGGAGAAATACAAAGAGATCTAGGAGTACGTGTTCATCAGTCTCTGAAAGTGAATGAGCAAGTGCAGCAGGCAATGAAGAAGGCTAATGGAATGTTGGCCTTTATTACAAAGGGAATTGAGTACAAGAGCAAGGAAATCCTTTTGCATTTGTACAGGACCCTGGTGAGACCACACCTGGAGTATTGTGTGCAGTTTTGGTCTCCAGGGTTAAGGAAGGACATCCTGGCTATGGAGGAGGTGCAGCGTGGGTTCACTAGGTTAATTCCTGGGATGTCCGGACTGTCTTACGCAGAGAGGTTAGAGAGACTGGGCTTGTACGAGCTGGAATTAAGGAGATTGAGGGGGGATCTGATTGAGACATATAAGATTATTAAGGGATTGGACAAGATAGAGGCAGGAAATATGTTCCAGATGCTGGGAGAGTCCAATACCAGAAGACATGGTTTAAGAATAAGGGGTAGGTCATTTAGGACAGAGTTGAGGAGGAACTTCTTCTCCCAGAGAGTTGTGGAGGTGTGGAACGTGCTGCCTCAGAAAGCAGTGGAGGCCAATTCTCTGGATGCTTTCAAGAAGGAGCTAGATAGGTATCTTATGGATAGGGGAATCAAGGGTTATGGGGACAAGGCAGGAACCCGGTATTGATAGTAGATGATCAGCCATGATCTCAGAATGGCGGTGCAGGCTCGAAGGACCGAATGGTCCACTTCTGCACCTATTGTCTATTGTATCTTTTTAATTCTCCATGCCAAGAGTTTCCCAGCTTTTTCTCCTTGATTGTAATAAGATTGCTTCAGGCACATTAAACTATTTGCAGCTTTATCAGCAGATAATTTGTTATATTTGGCTCTCAAAAGTAGCAGATCTCTTTGTTTTGTTGGATCATATCTTTCATTTACTTCTCTCTAAAGATTTAATTTGTTTTTCCAAAGTTTCCATCTCTATTTTTTGTTGTTTGACCTTGGAGCTTGCATAACTAATGATTTCTCCTGTAATATATAACTTCAACGTCTCCCATCTCATGCTGGCACTAGTTTGATCTGTATTTAACTCAAAATAACTATCTATTTTATGTCCCACAAATTTAACAAAGTCTGGGTTTTGAAGACATCTCACCTGAAATCGCCAGTTAGGGGGACTGAATAAATTTCTCTATATGAACATTTAATGAAATAGCAGCGTGGTCACTTATTACCATGATATCATACCAGCAACTTTTAATCTTTGATAACAGCTTTCGAGACAAGAAAATAATCAATACGATAACGAGATTTACATGTACTTGAATGACAAGAGTATTCTATTCTAAGAGTATCAGCAAGGGAGATGAGGCTGAGTACAGGGCTATGGTAGAAAACTTTGTCACATGGTGTGAGCAGAATTATCTGCAGCTTAATGTGAAAAAGATTAAGGAGCTGGTGGTAGACCTGAGGAGAGCTAAGGTACCAGCGACCCCTGTTTCCATCCAGGGGGTCAGTGTGGACATGGTGGAGGATTACAAATACCTGGGGATACGAATTGACAATAAACTGGACTGGTCAAAGAACACTGAGGCTGTCTATAAGAAGGGACAGAGCCATCTCTATTTCCTGAGGAGACTGAGGTCCTTTACCATCTGCCGGAGGATGCTGAGGATGTTCTACGAGTCAGTGGTGGCCAGTGCTATCATGTTTGCCGTTGTGTGCTGGGGCAGCAGGCTGAGGGTAGCAGACACCAACAGAATCAACAAACTCATTCGTAAGGCCAGTGATGTTGTGGGGATGGAACTGGACTCTCTCACGGTGGGGTCTGAAAAGAGGATGCTGTCTAAGTTGCATGCCATCTTGGTCAATGTCTCCCATCCACTACATAATGTACTGGGTGGGCACAGGAGTACATTCAGCCAGAGACTCATTCCACCGAGATGCAACACAGAGTGTCAGAGGAAGTCATTCCTGCCTGCGGCCATCAAACTTTACAACTTCTCCCTTGGAGGGTCAGACACTCTGAGCCAATAGGCTGGTCCTGGATTTATTTCATAATTTACTGGCATAATTTACATATTACTATTTAACTATTTATGGTTCTATTACTATTATTTATGGTGCAACTGTAACGAAAACCAATTTCCCCCGGGATCAGTAAAGTATCACTATGACTATTCTGCCAGGGATTGTTCTCTCCATACCTCAATCAAATTTATATCCACAATGATTTGTTTTAGTAATTTTCTAGTTTGTACCTTATAGTTATCACAGCCTGCAGAGCTGTAGAGCTGGGTTTAAACTGCAATTAAAGTCCCCTCCAATGATATAAAAGCCTAGTAAACTGGACACAGTAAGGAAAAAAATCTTCAAAAAATTTAGGATTATCTTCATTTGTGCCATATATGCTGACTAGGTTTAATGTGAAAGACAGGATATTACCTTGCGTAATAACATACCTTCTGGCTGAGCCTTGGATTGTTTTCATAGTTTGAAATGGTATCGTTCTATGAATAAGAATAAGTATACCTCTGGCATAGTTGTTGTATGTTGCATATATTACTTGGCCAGGCCATCTATTCCGTACCAATTTAATATCTGAGACTGTCAGATGGGTTTCTTGAAGAAAAATTATTTTGGACTTAAGCCTTTTGATCCTATTTATAAACCTGTTTCAATTTCGTTAACTTCTTTAGTCCCCTAACATTCCAGCTTGTGACTTTTATATTAAAGATATTCTGAGTGCTGGTTTGTTCCATGTATACTACATGTCAATTATACCAGGAAAAGAAGTAAGATATATTACTGTTGTGTTGGGTGCACGACATACATAAAGAAAAACAAAAAACACATACATTTACACATATAGACATTTGAACTCTTGAATTCCCCTTCCCTTACTCAAAACAAAAAACTATAGAGCTTGTGCTGATCCACTCTATGGAGGAGCAGCTAAATTATACGAACCTAACTCCATAGGCAACTAGTGGTGTCCATCAACCATGCACCTTATTATATCTTGAACATCATATACTCAACCTACTTAGCATAAAAATAAAATCAAAGTAGCCACTGAACTGTATGCCAGTACTGCCTATTATAAATGTTTATTCAGGTCCATGGAGTTCCATTTCAATGGAATTAAGGTTCAACAAACAAAAATGTTATAAATGAAAACAAGCAAAATAATAAAGCTAACAACAAGAATTCTGCAGATGCTGGAAATTCAAGCAACATACATCAAAGTTGCTGGTGAACGCAGCAGGCCAGGCAGCATCTCTAGGAAGAGGTGCAGTCGACATTTCAGGCCGAGACCCTTCGTCAGGGCTAACTGAAGGAAGAGTGAGTAAGGGATTTGAAAGCTGGAGGGGGAGGGGGAGATGCAAAATGATAGGAGAAGACAGGAGGGGGAGGGATAGAGCCGAGAGCTGGACAGGTGATAGGCAAAAGGGGATACGAGAGGATCATGGGACAGGAGGTCCGGGAAGAAAGACAAGGGGGGGGGTGACCCAGAGGATGGGCAAGAGGTATATTCAGAGGGACAGAGGGAGAAAAAGGAGAGTGAGAGAAAGAATGTGTGTATAAAAATGAGTAACAGATGGGGTACGAGGGGGAGGTGGGGCCTTAGCGGAAGTTAGAGAAGTCGATGTTCATGCCATCAGGTTGGAGGCTACCCAGACGGAATATAAGGTGTTGTTCCTCCAACCTGAGTGTGGCTTCATCTTTACAGTAGAGGAGGCCGTGGATAGACATGTCAGAATGGGAATGGGATGTGGAATTAAAATGTGTGGCCACTGGGAGATCCTGCTTTCTCTGGCGGACAGAGCGTAGATGTTCAGCAAAGCGGTCTCCCAGTCTGCGTCGGGTCTCACCAATATATAAAAGGCCACATCGGGAGCACCGGACGCAGTATATCACCCCAGTCGACTCACAGGTGAAGTGATGCCTCACCTGGAAGGACTGTTTGGGGCCCTGAATGGTGGTAAGGGAGGAAGTGTAAGGGCATGTGTAGCACTTGTTCCGCTTACACGGATAAGTGCCAGGAGGGAGATCAGTGGGGAGGGATGGGGGGGGACGAATGGACAAGGGAGTTGTGTAGGGAGCGATCCCTGCGGAATGCAGAGAGGGGGGGGAGGGAAAGATGTGCTTAGTGGTGGGATCCCGTTGGAAGTGGCGGAAGTTACGGAGAATAATATGTTGGACCCGGAGGCTGGTGGGGTGGTAGGTGAGGACCAGGGGAACCCTATTCCTAGTGGGGTGGCGGGAGGATGGAGTGAGAGCAGATGTACGTGAAATGGGGGAGATGCGTTTAAGAGCAGAGTTGATAGTGGAGGAAGGGAAGCCCCTTTCTTTAAAAAATGAAGACATCTCCCTCGTCCTAGAATGAAAAGCCTCATCCTGAGAGCAGATGCGGCGGAGACGGAGGAATTGCGAGAAGGGGATGGCGTTTTTGCAAGAGACAGGGTGAGAAGAGGAATAGTCCAGATAGCTGTGAGAGTCAGTAGGCTTATAGTAGACATCAGTGGATAAGCTGTCTCCAGAGACAGAAAGATCTAGAAAGGGGAGGGAGGTGTCGGAAATGGACCACGTAAACTTGAGGGCAGGGTGAGAGTTGGAGGCAAAGTTAATAAAGTCAACGAGTTCTGCATGTGTGCTGAATCAGTATCAGCTGATTCTCATGGGTATGGAAGTAAACAAATCTCACCACTGCCTTAATCAGACTCTTCAGGTGTGTCATCGATGGAAATCTTCCACCTCGTTTGGTGATGAAAACAGGTGTATTTTCCCATTGTGGAGGACTCTCATCTTGCATGGATTATGTTGAAATCTGCGGAAAGTTCCTTATTCGACGAACACTCTTCTGACCATGTTAAACTCATTTTGCTGTCACATGGTCTCAGCTCAGAGGTCCTGAGTGACGTAAAGTTTGTTTCCCTCATATGTAATATTACGCTGTTTAGTGGAGCGGAAAACAAACTCCTGATCTTGAAATTTCAGAAACCGAATGAGAACCGCTCTGTTCTGGTTTGGTTTCGGTGGTGCTAGAGTTCAGTGAACTCTTTCTAGAATGAAGGATCTGTCGGTGTCCAGCTCCAGCCAGTGCGGTAGCATGTTCTGCGTGAATTCCAACAGTGGCTGGTTTCCTTCAGCACCCTCCCGGGGGCCGAACAACTGCAAGCTTTTCCTTCTACTCCGATTCTCCAGGTCTTCAGTCTTGGATTCCAGGTAGGCGATTCGTTTCATGGCGTTGGTTAGTTCAACCTTGTTCTTTTCCATGTGCTCCTCTGCTGCCATTATTCGGTTTTCAGTCTCTACAATCCGTGTGGTATTAGAAGCAACATTTCGCTTCACCTCTGACATATTGTTTTCCAAGGCAGCAACAGAGCTGGTCATCTTACCCAGGCGGTCATCTATACTGTCCAGTTTGGATTCAAATCCTCCAAACTCAGAGCGAAGTAATTTTAGTTCAGCTAGCACTGCCATGTTACTAGTAGCTTCCTCGTCTTGCTCTGTCAATGGAGTGTTGATTTTCAGTTTTTGGGAGCCACGTCTTCGGGTGAAAATATCACAGTCCTTGATTGTAGTCATTTTTGACATAGTCCGAATTCAGCTGGTATTGGTAACTTAGGGTTTTAAAGTTGTTTAGTGCAAGCTCATACAGAGCCTCCACGTTAAGCTGCAATCTTGGTTCGTGGCTCGACCAATGATCCAATAACTAAGCTTTTTGATGAAACCTTGCTATTAACAATTATTGCAACACACCGCAAAGTTGCTGGTGAACACAGCAGGCCAGGCAGCATCTCTAGGAAGAGGTACAGTCGATGTTTTGGGCCGAGACCCTTTGTCAGGACTGTTGTATGATACTCAAGAGTACGTTGCAATTAGTTCCACAAAGTACAAGTGAATTTTAATTCTGTTTTAATCCATGATTAATTGTTACTTGTCCCTCAGAATTAGTTTCGTGGAAGTGAGCTGTGTAAATGACCCAAATTCACATTTAAAAAAAAACCTTTATAATTTGTAACATTTAGGATGATTTAGACTCTACCTTGTACACACTTCAATCTTAATTTTGCAGTCTATAAAACTTTCCTTTTTTTTTCTGCCTGTCAGAATTCTGTAATGCAATTCAGTACTTAACCCTATGACTAACATCACCGTTAAAGTACACCACAAACTCATTTGAACTGATGCTCAGGGAAAAAAAACATTACTAGATTGAAGGAAGATCACACCAGAGGATGCCACATCTTTATGAGCAATGAGTATTTTCTTTTCTATCAAGTTCACTTTGTTCCTTTCTCTATAGATGCAGTTCCAGCAGGTTTTCGTTTTTTTTTTAATTACAATGAATAAACATCAAATAGAGACATACAGACTCAGCAACTTTGATTCTGTCAATGACAAAATTATGCTGAACAGGTGTTAAAATGTAGTTTAATTATTACTTACTTGCACCATCTGTAAACAAGGACAGCTTGTGCTTCAAAATCTAAAAGAGAAATTGTTAATCAATCTCCTGCTTCAATATTATTAGACTACAGACAGTTACATAAGAAATCTTGTGTGGAAAATCCACCCTAGTTTGGTTGAACACATCCCCTAAAACAGCTTTTGTTTCCCCCAAAGAGTTTTCTAAATACAAAATTGTTTTTATCAATCTCAAAGCATGTTTGTGGTTTCTTTTCCAAGTGGACAGAACTTTCTGAAAAACAGTGAGATTTAGAAATCAGTCAGATGTTATCCTGTTTGGCAAAGAAATATGGTACAATGGAAAGGAACACATGTTTACTAGTGCTCTGCCCATGACTTGTAGACTCTTGGATGTGTAGCTTTCCACTAAAGGCCATTCAACAAATCAGATAAGAACTCTTTACAGAATCTCCAGACTACTTATCCAGCAGAACACTATAAAAGGCAACCATTTTGCTGTGACTTTAGGAGTAATTCCCTCACTTTTCCTAGGGAGGAATGATCAACTTTAATTTTAACTTGCGTATCCAAAAAAAAACAAAAGCATCATCTGTAAGTATTGAATCAGGATGTCAATGAAACAGACATTTCTAATTGGCTGGTTAATTATATGACCCTAAAAAGTTAAAATATATTTACAGATGCTCCCACTTGAAAAGAGCAAAATCAATCTAATCAATGGATAAGGTAGAAGACAGAAGATAAACTAGGAGTGCATTTAGAATAAAGTGAGCAGAGTTTGTTTAAGTCTCAAGTAGAGAGGAAAAATATGAGTCGCAAAAGAGCAAACATGTAAGATTCAGCTTACACCTGGAAAGTAGGTAAATTAGCTAGCAGCAACTTCAGTTCCAGTTAAATGACATACAGATGCAGCGAAAGATAGTGAAAGATAGCAAAGTTAGAGCATGATGGAGACATTATTAAGCAATTCAAGAAGAAAAAAGCTCTACAAAAAGGTAGAACAAGTTCTCCTTAAAACCATTGATTAGATGTTATGTTTACTAGAGTGTGATAAAGAAAACTTGGTCTAAAGGGCAGCAAAACTTGGTGTATGCAAAATTCCAAAGCTGAGACCAGTCACCGAGTACCCGGACTGGTTTTTCATGCTTGCACTGTGTACTTACCCATTTCACAATTTGTTCAACGCTAACCCTTTTGTAAATTTTAACAGCTGGAATTAAGAATAGCACATTTTCCCAAAGTGTTGTCTCAACTACATCAATAAATTTATCCCTCTATGAAATGGTATACCAACAGACAAAAAAATGATTTACCATTTATTGTATTTTGTAAACAAATTCTGTCTTGGATCTGTGTACATGAATCTGTCACCCTGTAATATTAAGTTCCTGTTTTCAGTTCTGAGTTAAATTAGAAGCACTTGATTCCAAATAACTCAGCTTGACAGACCAATGTGGATATTGACTTTATTCAAAGACCTACAAACCAATCTAATAACAAAATCACTATACTAATAATTTACAAATTTGTAAGACTAATCAGGGTAGGAATTTCACTATGGATTGTCGCGTTCTAGGGAGTGTTGTAGAACAGAAGGACTTCAGAGTACAAGTACATGGTTCTTTGTAAATAAAGTCACAGGTGGACAGGGTAAGGAAGAGGGCTCCATTAGTCAGAGCACTAAGCATGGAAGTTGGGATATTGTGTTGAAGTTGTACAAAACATCGGCAAGGCCATATCTGGAATATTGTGTTCAGTTTTGGTTATCCTGCAAGAAGTAATATGCCATTACACTAGAAAAAGTGCAGAGAAGATTTACAAGAATTTTGCCAGGACTCAAGGGACTGAACTGTACAGAGAGGATGAGGAGGCTAGAACTTTGTTCACTGGAGCATAGGAGGAATGGTGATTTTATAGAGGTGTATATAATCAAGAGGGGGATAGATAAGGTGAAAGCATGCAGTCTTTATCAAAAGAACTGGAGGACATACAGTAGTTTAGGGTGGGAGGGAAGAGATTTAATAGAAACTTAAGGGGCAAATTTTTCACCAAGGTGGTCTATATATGGAATGATCTGCCAGAGGAAATGGTTGACGCAGGTACATTAGCAACATTTAAAAGGCACGTTTATGAAAAGGAGAGGTTTAGAGTAATAAGTACAAACATGGATAAATGGGACTTAGATGGGCATTTTGGTCAACATTGAACAATTGGACTAAAGGGTCTGTTTCCATGATGAACAAATCTATGACTCTAAATGTGGCCAGTTTGGAAAAGGAGTTGTGTGAATTTCATGAATAGTCTCTAATGATATCATGGAAATGCCTTCTCACAATTGGTACATGTGTCTTTGGTACATTGGTACAAAAGAGAATAAAATAATAATAGAGCCAACCCTACTTCCTGAGGAGACTGAGGTCCTTAACAACTGCCGGACGATGCGGAGGATGTTCTATGAATCTGTGGTGGCCAGTGCTATCATGTTTGCTGTTGTGTGCTGGGGCAGCAGGCTGAGGGTAGCAGACACCAACAGAATCAACAAACTTATTCGTAAGGCCAGTGATGCTGTGGGGATGGAACTGGACTCTCTCACGGTGGTGTCTGAAAAGAGAATGCTGTCTAAGTTGCATGCCATCTTAGTCAATGTCTCCCATCCACTACATAATGTACTGGGTGGGCACAGGAGTACATTCAGCCAGAGACTCATTCCTCCAAGATGCAGCACAGAGCGTCATAGGATGTCATTCCTGCCTGTGGCAGTCAAACTTTACAACTCCTCCCTTGGAGGGTCAGACACCCTGTGCCGATAGGCTGGTTCTGGACTTATTTCATAATTTACTGGCATAATTTACATATTACTATTTTTCTATTATGGTTATATGACTATTTATGGTTCTATGACTATTTATTATTTATGGCGCAACTGTAACGAAAACCAATTTCCCCCTGGGATCAATAAAGTATGACTATGACTAAATGCAATATACTATAGTAAGCTGGAAGGTCATTAGAAAATACAAAATAAATTAATATCAAAGAAATGCCAGTTAAATAGAAGACATGAATAAAATCTAGTTTTAGATTATGTCTGCAAATTCCTGAGAGCTTAATGATGATCATGCTCTGGCTCAACAATTTGAATCATTTCATGTAGAGAGACAATATGCCGGTTTAGATTTTATACACTGATGTAAGATCAAGAAAGAAAAGGTAGCCAAAAATAGACAGAGCTTTCAGGATCTAGGGATAAAGTTATAGGAGCATCATGGAGTCCCTTCTACAAACTTAATGGGAGCAATCAAAAGACACTGCTAGTTTGTGCTGCCTTAATATCCGTATCAAAGACTAATATAAGGCAGCTGTGTTGGCTATAGTAACTACAAATGGGGATTGAATCTGATAATTTGTTGGTAAATAGGGAAAAGCAACTCCTCTTATTAAGTTGGGCCAATACAAATTCCGTCTACTCTTTCTACCCTACAAGGTTCCATTAAATTGGAGAATAACACAGAATTTCTTTATTCAAAAAGAGACGGAGACAGAAATTTTAAAAACTGCAGAATTGCTAACACAGCATCTAACATCCAGAAAATGTTGAGAGCTATTAATAAAGACACTATAGCTGGACACGGGAAAAAAATAAAGTAATTTGTCAACGCCAACATGGAAAACATACTTGACCAAAGGTAACATGACATTCTTTGAGGATATAACTCCAGTACTTCCATACTTGGATAAATATGCTTCTCTTTTCACAAAACCATGTTGACATAGCCAGATAACCTTGGATTTTTCTCAGTGCCTGGCTACGACGTGTTTAAAAAATTGCGAATGTTGTAGATATAGGAAAACCAATTTATGGACTATTTGATGATGTGCTGCCATCAAAGGGTATTGTTAAAAATGTCCCACGGTGTTGGGGGAACACACTGGCATAGCCAGAAGAGTAGCTGACTAACAGTAAACAGAAAATAGGTATAAATAGGCTTTTTTCTGGCTGACAAGAACAGGGAGCGTGTCATACTACCGGCACTTCAATAATAATTGATTCACATGAAGGTACCCCAGGAATAATTGCTAAATCTGCTGTAACACAAAGACAGGTAGGAAAAGAAATTGTGAAGAGAATAGACAGTGATTACAATAGATATGGATAGGTTAAATGATGAGGCAAATATCTGGGACTATACTTTGGGAAACATGAAATTGTTCATTTTAACAAGAAAATTAAAAAAAACAAATGTTGAGAGATTGCACTGCTCCAAGAAGGACAATGCAGGTATCCTAGCACATGATTCTCAAATGGTGTGAAAATATACAAGTAATTAGGAAACCAAAAATAACATTATTCTTTATTGTGGGGGGACACAAATATAAAAGTAGGAAGTTAAGCTTCAGTTGTTTTGGACATTGGTGAAACCATATGTGGACTTTTACCACAGTATTGGTCTTCCTATTTAAGATGGGATGTGAATGCATTAGTAGCAGTTTGAAGGGTTTCCTGGACCAACACCTAGAATCGCTGAGTTAAGAGTCAAAGAGCATGGAAACAAACCGTTCAACTCATCGTCTTCCTGACTTGTGCTTTTTAATAACTTTTTCACGGAGTTGCCTGGAGTGTTTTTTTGTCTTCATGGTGTAGTTTTTGCCAGGATACTGACTCACCAGCAGTTAAACCTACCAGATACAGGTGTATTTTTACTACAATCAACTGAAACACCTTGAGTGTACACAGATCTCCAAAAACAGATATCAATTTAACATTATGTGCCTTCTAAAACTAATTAGCTACACTAATGATGATTTGGTGTGTCAATATTGGGGAGGGGAGGGTGAATACTTAAGCAATCAATTATTTTGTGTTTTATATTTGTAATTAAATTAGATCGAGATCTGTTTTTCACTTCGACACAAAAGAGTCTTTTTCTATTAATCAGTGTCAAAAAGCCACATTAAATCACTGTTAATCAGTGTTGTAAAACAATAAACATGAAAACTTCCAAGGGAGGGTGAATACTTTTTATAGGCACTGTACATATTCCATTGAAATATCAGTGCCTGTTTTTATCTACTAGCTATTAATTAAGCTCACACAAAATTCTGCTGTGCATCTGCCAGTTCATCCCATTACCCAAAGACTGATGTATACTGTCTGTTTCTCAACAGTCCTCAGTTTTTTTTTAAATCCTTGTTTTCAAATCTCTCTATTGCTTTATCTTTCTTCATATTTCTTGAGCTTATTAAGAGCTCTGCTCTCCTTCAATTCTGTCTTTAATTCCACATTTAGTTGGCCAGCTGTTGATAGTCCTTCTATTATCTACCAGAGCCCTTAGCTCTGGAGTTCCCTCCCTAAATCAATTCAGTTCTCTGCTCATTCTCCTCGTTATAGTCCATTAATAATTTTCATTGAGCTTTTAGGCTTTTTGATATCTCCATATGCAACTCAAGTCAAATTTTATATAACACTCCTGTGAAGAGCCTTAATGCATTTAAGATGATATAAAAATGCACATTTTTTTTGAAACAGTGCTCTTTGTATAGGTTATCAGAGTACTGTTGAGAAGAGAAACAAAATTAATGGGACACTTAAGTGATCAAGCATTTACAGCTTGTAATTTGTATTTAAGAGGTAATCATTGTTATAGATTAAATTTCAAGGATTCAAAGTTAATAAGATGGCAAGCTTGAAAAATAAGCCAAAAAAAAAATTGGAGAAGAGAGAAGAGATTGAGAAGATACCAATAAATGGGAGTTATGATTGTCCTAGGTCATTATGAATAAATATCGTATACTTCACAATTAGAATCAGAATTGGAGAAAAGGAACTGTATAAATCATATCTATAAGAAACAATTAGTGAAAAAACACAAAGCATAGTTTGCAATCAATGAGCATAATCTTCCAAAATTCAGGAGAATCATTTTTAACAACCTTCACTATGGCAAAAGAATATGTCTTCACCTCTACCAAATAATGAGAATATCTATTTCAATCTTTATTACAATAACTGCTGGAAGAGCTACTACCTCAATCAGAGTCTCTGCCCAAAACATCAACTGTTTATTCATTTCTATAGATGCTGCCTGACATGCTGAGTACCTCCAGCACTTTGGGTGTGTTGCTTCTCAAGCATCTGATAAAATATCCTGGAAGTCCAAACTGACTTCTACCTGATTTTGCACCTGAGGAATGAATGCTCAAGTTGAGCTATGATATAGCCTGAGTGAAGTAATTAATATGTGGAACACCTGAGGAGGAACTGACATGGAATAGTTAATGTGATTAAGGAGAAAGAGAAAACAGTCTGTACCACTTATAATTTTAAGTTTTTAATCAAAGTACCTGAACATGCATCAAGATAAGGTGATCTGTTAATTAAATAATTAAAATGGTGTTGAGCAGATTGAAGGCACGTTTGGAAGGGTTAAAAATTGATCTGAAAGAAGAAATCTGGAATTCCATAACTGAAGTGAACTTTTTATTATGGATGAAGGAAAATCATTCTTAATCATTCTCAAAATTTAAATCATTAGAAAGAGATGACAAAGGATTCAAAGGTGTTGAGTCTCCATGCGTTGAATTAAGAAATGGCAAGGGTAAAAGGAGCATAATGGCAGTTGTATACAGGCCTCCAAACAGCAGCCGGGATGTGGATTACAAATTACTGCAGGAGATAGAAAAGGTGTGTCAGAAAGGCAATGTCATGTAATTGTTGGGGATTTTATTATGAACGTAGATTGAGTAAACCAGGTCATACTGGACCTCAAGAGAGAGAATTTATAGAATGTCTCGGGGATGGCTTTACAGAACAACTTGTCGTTGAACCCACTAGGGGATCGGCTGTGCTGGATTGGGTGTTATGCAATGATCTGGAGGTGATAAGAGAGATTAAGTTTAAGGAACCCTTAAGGAACAGTGATCACAATATGATCAAGTTCACATTGAAATTTGAGAGGGAAAAGATAAAATCCAATGTGTCGGTATTTCAGTGGAATAGAGGAAATTACAATGGCATGAGAGGGGAACTGGCTGAAGTTGACTGGAAAGGGACATTTGCAGGAAAGACAGCACAGCAGCAATGGCTGGAGTTTCTGCGAAAATGAGGGAAGTGCAAGACAAATATATTCCAAATAAGAAGAAAATTTCAAAGGGAAGAAGGACACTACCATGGCTGACAAGTGAAGTCAGAGCCAAAGTAAAGGCAAAAGAGAGGGTATACAAGGAAGCCAGAGCTAGTGGAAAAACAGAGGATTGGGAAGCTTTTAAAAACTTGCAGAAGGAAACTAATAAGGTCATTAGGAAGGAAAAGATGAATTATGAAAGGAAGCTGGTGACTAATATCAATGAAGGTACTAAAAGCTTTTTTAAGTATATAAAGGGTAAAAGAGTCGAGGATAGATATAGGACAAATACAAAATGACACTGGAGACATTGTAATGAGAGATTCAGAGACAGCAGAGGAACTGAATGCTTATTTTGCATCAGTCTTCACAGCGGAGGACATCTGCAGTATATCAGACATTCAAGAGTGTCAGGGAAGTGAAGTTTGTGCAGTGAAAATTACGACTGAGAAGGTTCTCAGGAACCTTAATGGTCTGAGGGTGGATAAATCTCCTGGACCTGATGGAATGCACTCTCCGGTTCTGAAGGAAGTAGCTGGAGATAATGCAAAGGTATTAATGATGATCTTTCAAGAATCGATAGATTCTGGCATTGTACCGGATAACTGGAAAATTGCAAATGTTACTCCGCTATCTAAGAAGGGTGGGAGGCAGCAGAAAGGAAACTATAGACCTGTTAGCCTGATACCAGTGGTTATGAAGTTATTGGAATCGATTGCTAGGGATGAGATTACGGAGTCCCTGGAGGCACATGACAAATAGGCCAGAGACAGCATGGTTTCTTCAAAAGAAAATCCTGCCTGACAAACCTACTGCAATTCTTTGAGGAAATTACAAGCAGGGTAGACAAAGGAGATGCAGAAGACATGGTATACTTGGATTTTCAGAAGGCCTTTGACAAGGTGCCACACATGAAGCTGCTTAACAAGACAAGAGCCCATGGAATTATAGGGAAGTTACTAGCAAGGGTGGAGCATTGGCTGGTCGGCAGAAAACAGAGTGAGAATAAAAGGAACCTATTCTGGCTGGCTGCCGATTACCAATTGAGTTCCACGGGGTCGGTGTTGGGACCACTGCTTTTTATGATGCATGTCAATGATTTGGACTATGGTATTAATGGATTTGTGGCTAAATTTGCCGATGATACAAAGGTGGAGGAGCAGGTAGTGTTGAGGAAACAGAGCGCCTGCAGAGAGACTTAGGCAGTTTAGGGGAATGGGCAAAGAAGTGGCAAATGAAATACAATGTTGGAAAGTGTATGGTCAAGCACTTTGGTGGAAGAAATAAACGGGCAGACTATTATTTAGATGGGGAGAGAATTCAAAATCCAGAGATGCAAAGGGATTTGGGAGCCCTTGTGCAAGATACCCGAAAGTTTAAACTCCAGGTTGAGTCGGTTGTGAAGGGGAATGCAATGTTGGCATTCATTTCTAGAGGTATAGAATATAGGAGCAGGAGCAGGGATGTGATGTTGAGGCTCTATAAGGCACTCATGAGACAACACTTGAGTATTGTGTCCAGTTTTAGGCTCGTTATTTTAGAAAGGATATACTGACATTGGAGAGAGTTCAGAGAAGATTCACACGAATGATTCCTGGAATGAAAGGGTTACCATATGAGGAACATCTAGCAGCTCCTGGGTTATATTCACTGGAGTTCAGGAGAATGGGGGGGGGGGGGTGATATAGAAACATTTTGAATGTTGAAAGGCCTGAGAAGATTAGATACGGCAAAGTTATTTCCCATGGTGGGGGGATTCTAGGACAAGAGGGCACAACTTCAGGATTGAAGGATGTCCATTTAAAACTGAGATGCGGAGAAATTACTTTATTCAGAGGGTGGTAAATGTGTGGAATTTGTTGCCACGAGCGGCTGTGAAGGCCAAGTTATTGGGTATATTTAAGGCAGAGATAGATAGGTTCTTGATTAGCCAGGGCGTTAAAGGGTAAGGGGTGAAGGCAGGGGAGTGGGGATGACTGGAAGAATTGGATCAGCCCACGATTGAATGGTGGAGCAGACTCGATGGACTGAATAGCCTACTTCTGCTCCTATATCTTATGATCTAAAACAGAATACTCAAATATCCTCAAGTCCAAGGATATTTAATTTTAACCTTAGCTTTCTACATTGTCATTTTTTTCAATATGACATGCAATTTTAATCAAATGAAATTTAACTTAGAATGACAAATGACTCAAGGCAGGTATGAAGTGCGCATAAAATGCGAGTTACTTATTAAAAGCCTAACAGAAGGAAGACCTACTCTTGGAGAATATAAATGCTAAGAACACTTAAATTGGTAATGGTAGGATTTGGGGGAAAATGTTTTAAATAATTTGCTGTCTGGACATTACAAAGAATAAAGAAAAATAGCTTCCAAAGAACTTACAGCAATCTGTAATCTTTAACTTGATATTTTTTGTAAGAGAAGTACTTAATTTTATTTGTAAATGACTGAATGCAAATTAGAAGATAAGAAACAAGGAACTTTGTTGAGAATTCAATCTCTTGCTTACTCACGTAGATAATGAAAGATTTTATGCTTATCAGTATAAACCTTCCATACCTGGTTTCATGAAAGACCAAACATATCTAATAAAATGATTGACCTACCATTAAGGCAAAATTTGGTTCAACTTAGTCAAAATCAGAGCTTACGATACCCACTTCGTTGGGTAACTATTGTAAGCGCAAACAAACTACAAGGCTAGGACAATATTCAGGATGCATACCGCATTTTCCGTAGGATATTGTTCATTCATAACTTATAAATATAAATGTGTTCCAGCTGTCCTCAAAACTGGCAGACTGAAAATTCATACTTAAAGTCCAAACTCAGTGTTGTCAACAATAAAGAATTGATTACCTGAGGCAATATTCATCCTTGGTTCAGAGATGAATGCACACACAAACTTATAAACAACTTTTACTTGTTCCTTAATTGTTAATAAAATTGATTATTTTGAGTGCTTCGGCCTCAGTTACCTCTCACCTCACAAACCATGAAAAAGATTGCTTCTACCAGGTAGTTAATGAAAAGCATAGACAGACTTGAAGATGCTTTGATAAAAGGCAAAGTGTCATCAATGTACTAAGTTTCAGTTTAAAGTCAAAATATCAATGCAGGATATGAAGGGAAACCACTTTATTTGCTGATAAACTGACTTTCAGTGGAAGGCACATTAAGTGGGCAGAGTTTGTATATTAAAATCAAAAAACTGCATTCACTGGAAATTTGAAACAAAAAACCAAAGTGTTGGAAACTTCAGTAGGTCAGGCAGCACCTGGTTGTTTATTCATTGAAACGTCAAAGTGGTAGTCGAGGATGTGTCAATTCAGATAATGTGACAGCTGAAAATGGCTCCCGCAAGTCAGCAACAGAAAGGAAGAATTAGGCACTGTGTTTGGTTATGCCTTTCCAAGATTGGCAGGAGAAAATTACAGTGGAGAAATATTCACGGATTGGAGCAAAGTACTACAGGTAGGATAAACAGAGGTAACCAGGCAGCAATTACAACTCCAAAGGCAATGAAGTATGAGAAATAGAGAAAGAAGAGATTCAGATTGGAGGCTAAAATATTTAAAAGGAGATGTGGCATTTCATACGGTGTTGTGCAAAGGTCTTAGGCACATACTTTACTTGTAGCTAGGGAGCAACATAGAGCAGAGAATCAGTCCATAAACCTGGTGGGAGTAAAAGATAATGGGAATGGTGAGGGTAGAGCGTAGTAGGACAGATGGCAGAGAAGGCATGCCGGAGCAGACAGGGCGCGGGTGCAATCACACCCAGCCCTGAAGTGCCAGATAACGTCATTTGTTGCCAAACAATTGGTCTATTGATCATTACAAAATATCTCCCTGGTGCTTCTCTCTCCATCCCCTCTCCCTTCCCCCTTTCCCAACCATGATTGTCTTATTGTCTTCCCTCTGTCCCCTTCCCACTCTCAGTCCACAATAGAGATCCATCAGTATCAGATATCAGATTTGTCATCACTCACATATCATGAAATTTGCTATATGCATCTATATATATATATATATATATATATATATATATATATACATACACACACACACACACACACACACACACACACACACACACACGTAGACTTTTGCAAAGTAATGTTCGTATACCAGATATAGTAGCTAAATAGATTATGGAAAAGGGAAGATGATGCAAAAGATCAAGGTTATCTGAGATAACGGTGAAGTATGTACAAGGCAGCAGTTTGAAGATGCTTAGCTGTGAACATGAGGAACCGAACAGCACGGCAAGATAATAATGAGACAGCTGATCCAGGCGTCTGGCAGCACAGGACTTAATCACTCATAACTGACTCACTACTGAGCAATGGGGAAGAAGACAGGAAAATTGGGTGTTGATCTTTAAGTTACATTATAATAATCATGCCCCCTTTCAGGAAATTAAACTTCAAGGAACCAAAAACCATACATCCCTCCACCTGGAAATGAAACTGCAAGAGATCAGGGTTTCCGTGCCTAAAATAAAGGCAGAAATTAACATGTCAGGAGTTAACTGCTGGAAAAACTTGGTGGATTATACAGCATCTTGTGAAGGGAAAGGTACAGTGATGCTTCAGGTTGAGACCCTGTATCGCAACATCCTCATCTAGGGTCTTGACCAAAAACAGCAATCATCCTTCTGCCTCCACTGATGTTGTCTGCATTACCCAGATCCTTCAGCTATTTGTTTTTTTTTGCTGCAGGGTCCAGCATCTGCAATCCTTTGTTTATCTGTGATTCCAGGAGCTAATTCTGTTTTTTAAAGGACAAATATCACACACTAAAGCAATACCAACATAACTCTAAAATTATAATTCACTTTTCAATCTAAAAGAATTGCACAGATAAAGAAAAACATTTTGCTTATACCTCAAGCAGGACTAAAAAGGCGCCATGTATGTCACCCTTCTTTTCCAGTAAGTAGGCTGTGGCTTCATGCAGCTTATGCTTCTTTGTAATCTAAGTAACAAACACATTTCAAGTTAAAATTCTAGCAAAAATGAGTATACAAAAATGAAGCAATTCACACTAAATAACATTCATAATATAGTGCTGAATATTCAGATTCATATAAAAAAAGCAATACAGCCAGATGCTAAGGAGAGCTCCATTACCACATTAAACCCAATTTCAGAACGGTAATTCTTACATGATAAATACTGATTTTTCTCATCTCTTCTGGTATTATTCCAGTCTCATAAATATCATTGATTAAATCAGTAAGTTTTTCAATTCCACAATCTTCAAGGGCGATAATTTATTCAATTACTAATTCATCAGAACCTGCTGCCTTTCCTTTCTTCATCTTATTTATTGCATTACGAACTTCAGATTTTAAAATACTACAAAACTTAATCGACATAGTTGTTGAAGAAAGTGCAAAAATGGGTCTATCTATCAATTGCAAAAAGACAGAATGTATGTTGATATCCAAAAATCCTATCTGCAGGCTGAGAATAAATGAGGAAGACATTAAACAAGTACAGAACTTTTGCTACCTAGGAAGCTGGGTGACATCAGATGGCAGGTGTGACATGGCCATCAAAAGAAGAATAGGGATGGCAAAAGACACATTTACGAGAACGAAGAGTACACTGACCAATACTAAACTAGGCATGACAACCTGCCTCAGAGTACTGAAATGTTACGTTTATCCAGTTAAGTTATATGGCTCAGAATGTTGGACAATATCTAGTAACATGAGGAAATGAATTGAAGCAGCAGAGATGTGGTTTTTGAGGAGGATGCAAAGAATATCATGGATGAAACGAATATCTAACGAGGATGTCATGAACAGAGCAAACACAAAAAGAGAAATAATGTTTGAGATCATGAAAAGGCAACGTAACTTCATTGGACATGTGATTAGGAAAGAGGAGTTAGAATGCACGGTAATTATGGGAAAGATTGAAGGGAAGAAAGCAAGAGGAAGACAAAGACAAATGATGATGGAGACAGCAGCCAGAGAACTGGAAATGGATACCAATGAATTGATCCAGTTGACCCGAAACAGGAGTGTGTGGGCCATGGCAGTCAAAGCTCAAACTGGGCACGGCACCTGATGATGATGATGAATCCTTACGTGAGCAGCATCAATTTTTGGACTTCACAAATGAGCTGTATCTCTTCATTAATCAAAGAAAACTTGGCTGTGTTATGGGATCATGCGAATTCTGTTCAAAAATCTTCTAGCATATTATACTTGGGGATTATAAACATAGTAAAGAATTTAAGCTTATCATCCATTAGATGCAGCTGTACCCTAACCCAGCCCAGTGACATTCAGAATCAGAGTTAATATCATTGGCATATGTTATGAAATTTGTTGTTTTGTGGCAGCAGTACAATGCAATACATAAAAAGTGCAAAAGGAGAGCAAAAACAGATAGTGAGGTAGTGTTCATGGATTTATTGTCCATTGGGAAGTCTGACTGCAGAGGAGAAGCAGCTGTCCCTGAAATGTTGAGCGTCCGTTTTCAGGATCCTGTACCTCTTCCAACGTTAACAATAAGAATAGAGCATGTCCTGAGTGATGGGAGTCCTTTTTGAAGTTGCCCTCAATGCTGAAGAGGCTAATGAAATGAAGCCACTGTCATGTCTTCTTTGCAATTGCACTAATATGTTGGACCTAGGATAGATCTTCAGAGATGTTGGAACCCAGGAACTTTAAACTGCCCTCCCTTTCCACTACTGATCCTTCAATGAATGACTGATGTGTGTCCCTTGCCTCCCCCTTCCTGAAGTCTACAATCAATTCCTTGGTCCTACTGACATTGAGTGCAAGGTTATTTTTGCAACACCATTCAACCAACTGATCTACCTTGCTGCTGTACGCCTCCTCATCACCATCTGAAATTCTACCAACTATAATTGTGTCATCAGGAAATTTGTTGATGGCGTTTGAGCTGTGCCTAACCAGACTGCTGTGGATGTGCAGAGAGTAGAGCAGTGGGTTAAGCACACATTCTTGAGGTACACCAGAGTTGATTGTCAGTGAGGAGGAGATGTGATTTCCAATTAGTACTGACTGTGGTCTCTCAGTGAGGAAGTCAAGGATCCAATTGCAGAGAAAGGTACAAAAAGTCCAGGTTTTGGAGCTTGTTGATTAGAACTGAAAGACTGTGACAATAAGCAATCTGCAGCGGATCCAGGTCCTTGCTTCGGTTGGAGTTGATTCTGGCCATGACCAACTTCTCAAACCACTTTATCACAGTAGATGTGACTGCAACTGTGCGATAGAAATTAAGAAAGCTCACCATACTCTTCTTGGGCACTAGTATGATTTTCACCCTTTTGAAGCAGGGGGAACCTCTGTCTGCAGTAGTGAGAGACTGAAGATGTCCTTGAACACTCCTACCAATTGGCAGGCACAGGTTTTCAGTGTCTTGTCTGGTTCACAATTAGGACTGAACATTTTTCAAAAGTTCACCCTCTTAAATGATGTTCTGACTTTGACCTCCGAAACAGGGATTTGCACAGGTGTAGTTTTATTCTCCCTTTCAAAGCATGGATAAAAGGTGTTCAGCTCATCTGGGAGTGAATCATCACAGCCTTTCGACCTGTGAAGTAGCGGCCTGCACACCCTCCCACCGTTGATGCGCATCTAATTCCGTCACTAACTTCAGTCACCGTTGTTTTCTTGCTCTTAAAATAACCTTCCATAGGTCACACCTGGACTTCTTGTATAGTTCTGCACTGGTCTTGAATGCCACAGATCTAGCCCTCAGCACACTAGGAATCACCTGGTTCATCCAGTTTTTGATTTGGAAACGTCCAGGGTGTTCTCAAAAGCACGTATTCATTTACACAGGTCTTCATGAATTTGGTGACAACTGTGGCATATTCATTCAGATTCGAAGCTGAAACCCTGAATATTGTCCAGTCCACTGATTCAAAGCAGTCCTCTGCCTCCTTGAACCATATCCTCTTGGACCTCACCACTGGTGCTGCAGACTTTAGTCTCTGCCTGTGCACTATGAGTAGAAGTACAGCCAAGTGTAGGCAAGGAATGGCACAATAAGCATACTTGATGCTGGCTTAACAGTGGTGCCGTCCGGTGGTGTATTAGCATCTGCACCAGACTTCGAGGCAAGTGGTCCCGAGTTCATCTGTGCTGGGTTGAGTTTGAGCTACCAACTCTGCCTCATAAAAAGCATACAAAACTGCTAAAGAAACGGCTAGGTTGCCACCCAATGTGCCACAAGGAGTAACGATAACAGTGGTCAATTGTGTTGGCTGTGCTGGTTCCACAGGAAATATATTGGTGGCAGTTGTTCAGAGACTTCTTCAAGCTGGCCTAGATGAAATCCCCCACTGTTTTGTGACTACTAATCACGCTGCTCAGCTCCTCCAGTGCCTGTCTGTCATTGGCCTGAGGTGGAGTGTACACTGCTACCAAGAAAAACTCCCTCAGCAAATGTTCTGGCTCAGGAGAGCAGGATTGATACATAACCACCACATCTGTGCACCACGATGAGTTATTCATAAAGCATGCTACCTCTAAAAAACCAGAGCTCTCCTGTCTTTGCAGAGAATGGTGAAGCCATCAGGCTGTAGTGCTGTGTCCGAAATAGTGACAGTGAGCCATGTTTCCATGAAGCAAAGTACACAGAAGTCCTCAATGTACCTCTGGTACTGCAATCTGCATTTTAATCGCACCTTGGACAGGCTGTATTCCTCGTTTTCTTAAAGGGGAACTGCACTTATGACTAAAGTCTGGAGTCCAGGATCCGCCAATTTTGAGTACCGATAGATTTTTTTTTAAACGGCATCAAACAATGTTGCTTAATGAAGTACACACATATGTCACTGTGGATTTCAGTTGTAGCATTCCTAATTGGGATTTAATGATTCCCATTGGAGCTGTACGCAAAGAGTTACCAAGTATCAACACCAAACAACACTAAAAAATTATCTTATGTGCCAACTTACTATGAAGAACAAATCATTGATGCTTATGATCTATTATATTATTAGCTTTACTGCTTAGAGATTAAAACAGCAGTGATTCAGTATGAAAGCAACAAACAAGAAAGCTAATTTCATCTTGTGTGCTTGGCTAACGTTCAGGGAAAAATGAATGTCCAGCCACTGTACAACTTTTGTGATATTCATGCCATTAGTTTCTGATTCTACAAAAAAAAGCCAACCAGAACAAAAACTACAAGGAAGTCTAATACATATAAATTTATTATGCTCTTCATCTTTTCCAAACTGCTATGCAACTCTAATGATACAATTTTTGATTTTGTAGCAGAAAATACAACTGGAAAAAAAACACTATTTGCAACAATGGCACCTCTTCACAGTTGTCACAAGAATCTATTACTGAGATATGCTGCATTGCTGCAGTAATGAAAACATGACACATCATCAATACAATGGAAAACACAAATATCATTGTAAACAGAAGAGTGATAAATAAGCTCACATATACAAAACAGGAAAATGCTAAAAGGAGAACTGGACCTGGTAAATATTTAAAGGTAACAGTTTTCCAACAAACCTGATAACACATACAATTCAATGGAAATATAACTGATGTGTTGCTTTCTCAAAATCAAGATGACAAAATCAAGCAAGTATTCAACTGATGTCTGTCATGAAATCCAAGGACAAAATTAAACCAACTGTCAAACACTATATATAACATATTTTGTGTTTGGTGAATGCCGTGACCACTTCTGGGCATAATACCTTGAACAGGGTATATCAGCTTGCAGAAGATCCAGATTCATTGGAATTATTTCGAGGCCGAGATAGTTTACTTTTAGGATAAATTACCTGTTAGCCTTCAATGATAGAAAAAGGTGAGCAAAATAAAATCTTACAGTTGAGAGAATATTTCATCCAGTTTAGGTTGGTGAGATACACGCAGAATAAGGGCACAAAGGTAAAAATCGAACTAAGTCTTTCCAGGCCACCATCAGAAAGCACTTCATCACACAAAGGGGAGTGGACATTGAGACTTCTCTTTTGAGATGCAATGTTGCAACAAGCAGCCAAACACTAAAATAAACTCAACACAAGCAAATGAATGAAAACAAAATCTGAAATTAAGCAAATAAAGCCAATGATATAAACCAAAGGTAGCAATTTGCTGGGCTATGAATCATGATGTTTATTGTTATAGTTAGCAATGACTTTGGACATATTTTACACTGAATAATTACAATAGAGAAGCATATCCGTTGAAAATGATCAATTACTTTGAATTGGACTTTATGTTCCAACTATGAATTTTAAAAAGCAGCAAGCTATATTGTTCTATTTTTACATTTGCATTAAAACTGTTTACATCATCTATTCATTAACATAAAAATTTATTACAGTTATGCAAAACTTCAGTGGATAAGCAACTCAAAGGATGGGTCAAATGAGTGCTTACAAGTATCATTAGACCTCTATGAGGTACCCTTTTTAATGCACTCCAAGTAAAATGCATAACAAATTATTTACTTACTTGATATTTTTGCACATTTGTGTACATGATGATATCTTAAGAAAAGTGTGGATGTTAGCAATTAAAGGAGCAATCCCTGGGGAAGAGGCAAAGAGTGAGTGAGAAGAGAGGTAGCGACTAGGTGACGAGGGGAAACCAGGTGCGGATGAGAAGGGGTGGGGGGGCCAGGCATGGTGGGGAGCGAAGAGGCAGGGAACGGGGGGGAGGGGAGGCAAGGAATGGGGGAGGGTGGAGACAGTGTTCGGGGGAGGATGGAGACAGGGATCGGGGGAGGGTGGAGGCAGGGATCGGGGGAGGGAAAGCAGGGATCGGGGGAGGGTGGAGGCACGGAACGGGGGAGGGTGGAGGCAGGGATCGGGGGAGGGAAAGCAGGGATCGGGGGAGGGTGGAGGCAGGGAACGGGGGAGGGTGGAGGCAGGGATCGGAGAGGGTGGAGGCAGGGATCGGGGGAGGGTGGAGGCAGGGATCGGGGAGGGTGGAGGCAGGAAACGGGAGAGGGTGGAGGCACGGAACAGGAGAGGGTGGAGGCACGGAACGGGAGAGGGTGGAGGCAGGGATCGGGGGAGGGAAAGCAGGGAACGGGGGGAGGGTGGAAGCAGGGAACGGGGGAGGGTGGAGGCAGGGAACGGGGGAGGGTGGAGGCAGGGAACGGGGGGGTGGAGGCAGGGAACGGGGGGGTGGAGGCAGGGAACGGGGGGGGGTGGAGGCAGGGAACGGGGGAGGGTGGAGGCAGGGAACGGGGGAGGGTGGAGGCAGGGAACGGGGGAGGGTGGAGGCAGGGAACGGGGGAGGGAAAGCAGGGAACGGGGGGAGGGAAAGCAGGGAACGAGGGGAGGGAAAGCAGGGAACGGTGGGAGGGTGGAAGTAGGGATCAGAGGAGGGTGGAGGCAGGGATCGGGGAGGGTGGAGGCAGGGATCGGGGGGAGGGTGGAGGCAGGGATCGGGGGAGGGTGGAGGCAGGGATCGGGGGAAGGGAAGCAGGGATCAGGGGAAGGGAAGCATGGATCGGGGAAGGGAACCATGGATCGGGGAGGGGAAGCAGGGATCGGGGAGGGGAAGCAGGGATCGGGAGAGGGTGGAGGCAGGGATCAGCAGAGGGTGGAGGCAGGGATCAGCAGAGGGTGGAGGCAGGGATCAGCGGAGGGTGGAGGCAGGGATCAGGGGAAGGGAAGCAGGGATCGGGGAGGGTGGAGGCAGGGATCGGGGAGGGTGGAGGCAGGGATCGGGGGAGGGGAAGCAGGGATCGGGGGGAAGCAGGGATCGGGGAGGGTGGAGACATGGATCGGGGGAGGGTGGAGACAGGGATCGGTGGAGGGTGGAGGCAGGGATCGGTGGAGGGTGGAGGCAGGGATCGGGGGTGGGTGGAGGTAGGGATCGGGGTGGGTGGAGGTAGGGATCGGGGGTGGGTGGAGGTAGGGATCGGGGAGGGTGGAGGCAGGGATCGGGGAGGGTGGAGGCAGGGATCGGGGGAAGGGAAGCAGGGATCGGGGGAAGGGAAGCAGGGATCGGGGGAAGGAAAGCAGGGATCGGGGGAAGGAAAGCAGGGATCGGGGAGGGTGGAGGCAGGGATCGGGGAGTGTAGAGGCAGGGATCGGGGGAGTGTAGAGGCAGGGATCGGGGGAGTGTAGAGGCAGGGATCGGGGGAGTGTAGAGGCAGGGATCGGGGGAGTGTAGAGGCAGGGATCGGGGGAGTGTAGAGGCAGGGATCGGGGGAGTGTAGAGGCAGGGATCGGGGGAGTGTAGAGGCAGGGATCGGGGGAGTGTAGAGGCAGGGATCGGGGGAGGGGAGGCAGGGATCGGGGAAGGGAAGGCAGGGAACGGGGGGAGGGTGGAAGCAGGGATCAGGGGAGGGTGGAGGCAGGGATCAGGGGAGGGTGGAGGCAGGGATCAGGGGAGGGTGGAGGCAGGGATCGGGAAGGTGGAGGCAGGGATCAGGGGAAGGGAAGCGGGGATCAGGGAGGGGAAGCAGGGATCGGGGAGGGTGGAGGCAGGGATCAGGGGAAGGGAGGCAGGGATCAGGGGAAGGGAGGCAGGGATCAGGGGAAGGGAAGCAGGGATCAGGGGAAGGGAAGCAGGGATCAGGGGAAGGGAAGCAGGGATCGGGGGAAGGGAAGCAGGGATCAGCGGAGGGTGGAGGCAGGGATCAGCGGAGGGTGGAGGCAGGGATCAGGGGAAGGGAGGCAGGGATCAGGGGAAGGGAGGCAGGGATCAGGGGAAGGGAAGCAGGGATCAGGGGAAAGGAAGCAGGGATCAGGGGAAAGGAAGCAGGGATCAGGGGAGGATGGAGGCAGGGATCGGTAGAGGGTGGAGACAGGGATCGGTGGAGGGTGGAGACAGGGATCGGGGGAGGGTGGAGACAGGGATCAGGGGAGGGTGGAGACAGGGATCAGGGGAGGGTGGGGACAGGGATCAGGGGAGGGTGGAGGCAGGGATCAGGGGAGGGGAAGCAGGGATCGGCGAAGGGAAGCAGGGAACGGGAAGGGTGGAGGCAGGGATCCGGGGAGGGTGGAGGGAGGGATCGGGGGAGGGCGGAGGGAGGGATCGGGGGAGGGCGGAGGGAGGGATCGGGGGAGGGCGGAGGCAGGGATCGGGGGAAGGCGGAGGCAGGGATCAGGGGAGGGTGGAGGCAGGGATCAGGGGGGTGGAGGCAGGGATCAGGGGGGTGGAGGCAGGGATCGGGGGGTGGAGGCAGGGATCGGGGAAGGGAAGCAGGGAGCAGAGGATAGGAGGAAGGAATGGTGGGGGGAAGAACAAGAATTGAGTCGAAGAGGTCAGGAAGGAAGAAGAGTTTCGAGAATGAGAGAGGAGAAGAGGGCAGGTGAAAAATGGAGAAGTTGGTAGCTAGAGATAGTGTGTCCCTTAGGGACCAAAGCAGTAATCTATGTATGAAGCAAGGGATAATGTACGAGGTTCTAAATGAAAACTCCCTCCCTATTTCTTAAGAATAAGAAAGACAGGGACTGTGAGGTCAAGGAATAGTATACTGATAGGTTGCAGAATGCTATAAGTAAAACTATGGCAGTGTCAGATGTTTTGCAACATGGAAGTGTAGATACTGAGATCTTTCCCAAAACACTTTGGAAAAACAAAGGAGGAAATAGCTGGGAATCCAAGAGAAAATTCTGCATTTTTGCTAGCCACAGATGAGGTACTCGGAGAGCGGAGAACAGCTATTACTGTTCCTTTACTTAAGAAAGGAAACAGGAATAAGCAGGATGGTGACTATAAATAAATTACTGCAGAATATTCAGAAATCAGAAAGGGTTTATATACATCAGAAAGCCAGGGGCAGGTCAGAGAAAGCCTGCATGGCACTGTGTGAAGGAAATTGATGAAAATGGGTGGTGGTTGTTGTTGTCTAGATGGATGCCAGTAAGGCTTTTTGATAAGGTCCCACATGGTTGGCTGGTCCAGATGTTTAAGATGAATGGAATCCGAGCTGAGCCAGCCCACTAGATCTATAATTGGCTTGGTATTAGGGAACACAGCATGAAAGGATGATTACTAGTGTACCACAGCGACTGCGGGTGGGAACTTTGCTGTCTATGACATTCTGATAATTTGGCTAATTAGAAAGTTTGCAGGTGACACAAAAATGGTCAAGTTGCAGACAGTAAGAAAGGTTGTCTAAGGGTACAACAGGATATAGATTAGTTGGAAAGTTGCATGAAGCATTGGCAGATAGAATTTAATCCTGACAAATATGGGGTGATGCATTTTGGCAAGTCAAGTAGCGGTATGATATATTCAATTTGTCATAGGGCACCAAGGAATGCTGATGAGTGGAGAGACCCAAGGGTTCAAGTCAACAGTTCACAGAAAATGGTAACACAGGTCAATAGGATCATGAAGACAGTATATGGCATGTTTGCCTTCATAAATTAGAATTAGCCTATTATAGTGCACTGTTACACCACATGGAGTATTCTGTAAAGTTCAGGTTGCTACATTATAGGATATGATTGCTCATAAAAGATTTTTGTTTACACAGAGAGTGCAATTTAATTCCAAAGGAATTGATAGAATCAGATAATTCAGAGGATTTAGAGAGATACTCAAGTAGGGAAGGCATTACAGTCAGAACGTAGATATATAAGATTATTGCAGATGGGTCAAAAGCTCGATATGGATGTGATGCTCCAAGAGGTCCATTTCTGTGGTGTACAACTCTACGACTATGATGGCAGGAGTGAGGAGAAAATTGGAAAGGAGAAAGGAGAGGATGGGTAAGTAGAGAGTAAACAGAGAGAGAGAACAAAACTATGGTAAAAAGAGGGAAAAGGAGGAGAAAGTAGAGGAATGGGATTAAATGCTGGGGTAAAAATGAAAGAAGAGTGAGGAGAGAGCAAGGAGAGTTTCCTAACCTCAGCAATCGATAATTCCACCTGTCAAAGACTGCTTATGAGCACCCAGTGGTCTGTTACTGCAAGTGCTGGATAACTTACTGTTTCATGTTCTTTTTTTAAAAACACATAGCAGCAAATGCATTTGACAATATGTTCCCCACTCCTCCTTTCACCCTTTGTTACAGCAATGTTTTCCCTCTTATTACTTACTCAACCATTTTCACTCATTTCATGATTTTTCTGCTCATTTTCAAAACTCCACTTACTGTTCCACTAATCCTGCTTGCTCTACTCTGAAACAAGTAGTGTGGTTGAGCATCTCGTAATTAATCATTTTTCCGTCTCTTTGTTACACTTATCCACAACCAATGCCATTTATGTAAACCATATGAATTACTGTGGATTCCTGTCAATTAGGACATTAGTTAATTGAGAAAATAGCTGGGATTCCTTTCATTTGTCTGGGACATGATACTACTTAATTGAGGCAAGAGACTGTTACCAAACAGCTTCTAACTAGGGCCCATCGCGTGTACTTACGTAGCCGTAAGACTCTACACCGTTCTTCCATCAAAGTTTTTAAATAGTGTCAGTTGTGCATGTCTGTATTCAAAAAGCAGCAATTTTTCTCACTGATAGTTGGCAGCAAGTAAGTAGCAAGATAATTCAGAACTGTTCTGCTCACTGCAGTTTCAAGCAAACAGGCTTCAAGATGCAAGAAATGGTCAGGAGTGAACATGAAACGATTTCAACAAGTTAGGAACAACAAAGAATTTGAAGGTATCGACAATCGTCTTGAATGTTACAATGAAAATGAATATTTGGAGAATGCAACCTTCAACAGCATTGTATAAAGGCAGCCCAAAATCTGCACTGGGTGTCCATGCTGATTTTGTTCATTTTCAGTCAAAAGATTGCGACAGGATGAGCTCCTCCATCAATAAGTATTAGGAAATAATACACAGTTTTATAGTACTAGAGTAGTATTGGTAGTATTCCAATTTGTTCATTTAAATACATAATTTACTACTCAGTTTGTCTTTTTATACCTTTTTGACTATTTCCATGGAACTTAGCCTAATTGAGGCAGCTGATCCCCTCTCGAACATGGTAATCCGTGTCCGGTGGTATGAGTAGTCATCACAAACTGGAGATTTTCTTGATTGCAGTGGATAACCATGCCTGCTTTTGTGCTTTATCATGCCCTTTGCTCTCCACGAACGTTGCAGAAACACATTTGCCGTTGGAAATCACTGTTGATCTCAACCACCTAGTCCGCTGGAGCTGACTTCACAAGCTAAAACAAGCATCTCCCTACTTCACTGGGGTATGAGGCCTGCCAGCTACTCTCTTCGAGCTTAACCCTCCTGTCGAAGCAGTGTACCTGTTTCATATGTGGGGCTGCTGTCGTATGCAAACAGCTACTTGGAGCCAAAGGTAAGAGCTGAGTGCCTGGTGGGGAGCAAAGGGGAATGAGCTATCCAAACATGGAATCGAAAATCTGAAAGCTAGCTCTCCCTGGACACCTCATCCACAGCAGCTTAAATCGGTAGCGTCGTAATCTGTTCTGTATTTTATTTAATACATCATTTATTACTCAATTAAATAGTAGTTTGTTTGTTCTTAATACCTTTTTAACTATTTCCATGAGATTTCAGGTAACTGGGGTAGCCACTTAACTGGGCTAAAATGTACTGGTCCCAATGTGGCCCCGTTAACCGGCATCCACAGTAATATAAGTGTAAATGTTTTTATTGCATGGTTGGTAATTTAGTAAGTGTTCATGACAAGCCAGAGTTTTTGATGGATTAATTACTACAGAATTATGCCTCAAGCATGTCAATGTGGTACAGGATGCAGCAGTCTTATTAACTATTAAAAAAGCCTAATGAAAATTCCACCAGCAACACAACTACTTGGATATCCAGCGCTGCAAAAAACTGCATTGAAAATATCACTGAAAGATAAGCTATTCTGATAGTTACACATTTTGTACTGAAATTTTATGAGCACAACTTGTTTAAATCATTTATGGAACTGATAAACTATCCCATTTAAATCACATTCTGTAATACTCAAAAATGTCTTTTTGTACCACTATTTCATTATACCTTCCATTTTAGATATCATGTGTAAATTTAAGTGTAATTAAGTACCTGAACAGCTTCTTCAAGTCTGTAATGTTCTGACACCCTCAGGAAATCAGTTACTCGCTGTGGATCATACTGGCAAAGCAAGTCGAGGTACTGCTCATGAATGTCAGGATTCAACTGCAAGAGCTCTCGACTCACTTGCACTCCATCTCTGCAAGTTAAACATAGTGGAGATGTGATCACTAAGGTAGACAAAGAAAGACTGAAGGATGTGCAATCTATATAAAGTAAAAACATTTATCAACATGGAGTTGCAACTTTAATTTTTTAGTCTGCAGGAATAGGCAAACTAGAGATTTTCTTTAACACACTTTAATAAGGCTGTGGACAAGGTTCTGCACAGGAAGGTAGACCTCAAGACTGAAGTAGCATAAAGGATTCAGGACACTTTGGCAAATTGGTATGGCGATTAAAAGGCAGAGAATAGTTAATGATGGATGAGTGCTTTTCAAAATTCAAAAGTTTAAAGTAAAATTTATTATCAGAGTGCATACATGTCACCACATACAACCCTGAGATTCTTTTTCCTGTGGGCATGCTTAACAAATCTTTAGAACAGTAACTGTAAACAGGATCAATGAACAACAAACTGTGCAAATGTAAAAGTAAATAAATAGCAATAAATAATGAGAGAATGAAATAACAAGATAAAAGAGTCCTTAAAGTGAGACCATTGGCTGTAGGAACACCAGAAATAGAATGAGTGTAGTTATCCCCTTTTGTTCAAGAGCCAATGGTTAAGGGGTAGTTAACTGTTAGTGAATCTGGTGGTGCAAATCCTGAGGCACTTGCACCTTCTACCTTTCTGACTGAATTGGTGAATGGACCCGTGTTGTTTGGAATATGTTTGTAAATGACTTGGATAAGAATGTAGGTAGCCTGACTGGGAAGTCTGCAGACAACACTGAAATTCATGAAATTGTAGACTGTGAAGGCGGTTGTCAAGGGATATAGCAAACATAGATTTGCTAGAAAATTGGCCAGAGTAGTGGCAGAAGGAATTTAATCTAGACAAGTGTGAGGTAATGCATTTTAGCATATCAAATTCTGGTAGAGCATACAGAGTAAATGGTAGGGACCTTGGAAGTATTCAGGGAGACTTTAAGGTGCAAGTCCATAGCTTCATTAAAGTGACAACACAGGTGCGTAGGATCATTAAAATTGGTATTTGGTATGCTTCCACCATAGGCTGAGCCATTGAGCATCACACAGGGATGTCACGTCACTATTGTAGAAAACTTTGGTTGAATAGCAGTTAGGGTATTGTGTGCAGTTCTGGCAGCCAGATAAAGCCACGGTAGCATAGTAGTTAGCACGATGCCATCACACCTCAAGATGTAGGAAATTCAAAGTTCAATCCCAGCATCCTCCGTAAGGAGCGTCTGAATGTCCTCCCCATGGAACAGAGCTCGCAATGCGTGGGATTTTGCTAGATGCTCCGGTTTCCTCTCACCGTCCAAGGACATACTAGGTAGGTTAACTGGTTATTGTAAATTTTCCCTCAATTAGGTCAGGGTTAAGTCCGGGTTGTTGGGGTTGCGGGGCGTCACAGTTTGAAGGGCTAGAAGGGCTAGAAGGGCCTATTCCATGTTGTATCTCTAAATAAAGGAAGGAGGTGGTAGCAATGGAGAGAATGTAGATGAGACCACTAGGATGTTGCCTGGAATAGATGGCCTAGCTATAAGCAGACCTTGGATGGGATGGGTTTATTCTCAATGGAACAAAAATGATTAGAGATGACCTCATGAAGGTTAATGAAGGGTGGTGAAATTCTGGATGAGTTGTAAGAGGAAGTAATGGTGAAAGATGCTATTCCAATATTTGAAAGATCTTTGAACCAGAATTTGGATAGGAAAGCATAGAGAAATAAAGATCTAATGCAGGCAAATGGAAATAGTATAGATAACGATCATATTCAGCATGGATGAGATGGGTAAAAAGGGCCTGATTCTGTGTTGTGTGTTTCTATGACTCACAAAGAAGTTTCCTGTCTGGCAATCTCCATCCAAAGACTTCTTTTCATTTCTTTTCTATTGAGGTGAAATTATGGTGACACAGGCCACAGATATCATCGTATGAATTTCAAACTTTAATGATAACTATTTTATAGTGAATATCAGAAATCATCTCACACTATGATCCGTCTGAATTTTCATAAATCACCAGTCAACATAAAGCTGAATATAATCCTGAACATTCAAAAATTTCAGTCTTCTCAATTTTTAAAGTTTGTTCAATCTACATGTTGTTGGCAAAACTAGCATTTATTGTATTGTTTGAGCCCAGTATGTTTTGTTGGACCATTTCAACTGGAAGTTAAACATACCAGTAGTTGCAAGGTTGCACCTAAAACTACACTAGAAAAGAGGAGTAGACTTCCCCTAAAGACACAATAAAAAATATGGATTTTTATAGCCATCTGGTAGTGTAATAGTCACCATCATTAATATTTAGCTTTTGATTTCAATATTATTTGTACTTAAATTTAAATCCATGGCTGTCATGATTGGATTAAACTCAGTTCTGCAGATTATGGTCAAGGTCTTTGGCTCCTTGTCAATAATATAACCAGAATCAGGTTTCATATCAGAATCAGAATCAGGTTTATTATCACTGGCATGTGACATGAAATTTGTTAACTTAGCAGTAGCAGTTCAATGCAGAGAGAAAAAAAAATAAATAAATAAAACATAAAAATAAATATACAGGTAAATCAATTACATATATTGAATAGATTTTTAAAATGTGCAAAACCAGAAATATTGTATATTAAAAAAAAGTGAGGTAGTGTCCAAAGCTTCAATGTCCATTTAGAAATTGGATGGCAGACAGGAGGAAGCTGTTCCTGAATCACTGAGTGTGTGCCTCCAGGCTTCTGTACCTCCTACCTGATGCTAATAATGAGATAAGGGCATGCCCTGGATGCTGGAGGTCCTTCATAATGGACACTGTTGTGAAATTTGTAATTTAAAATGTTAAGTTTATAAATTTGTCTATTTAGTTTTATTTGAGAAACAAGAACATCTATATTTTTTCAACGCCAACTTTTTGCAACCTCTTAGTTATAAACAAATTCAAGTCTTCAAAATACCCATAACAAACAAACCTACATTCTTTCCAGTTACTGAGATGTAATTTAATAAAGTTATTGCATTTAAGTTTTTGCTGTTGACATTTGATTATGCATCTAGAATTAGGACCTGGGGCTGCTGCCAGGATGGAGTAATCATGTACAATGAATTTGACAAATGTGGCACTCATATTTTATATCACTGAATTCATTTTTTTTGCACTTCTCTCACTTATGGAAAAATTATGTCAAATGTTCTTGTCTCACAAAAAAAACCTAAACAGACTAAACTCTAGCCTTAACACTTTAAATACCTGCAGTGGAATATATGTAGTATACACCGCACTTTGTATTTCCGATCTTCATTATTAATATTAGAGTAAAACATATTTTTTTGAGAATTTGTTATTTAGTTGCTTTTGAACTAACTTGGTCATTACTGAAGAAACTCAGAATGGGCAGTCTTTAAAGCCACAAACCCATTGTGTACAGACTCGGCGAGGCAGCCAGTGGAAACGCTGGACTCAGGTTAAAGCATACAACTCACCCTCTTGTTGCTCCCACAGACGGAGTGGGGAACCAAGTGTACCCAGTAACCATGTAATTACAGAGAACCTAAGAGAGGAATACCAGCCGGCCATGCCAGACCTGACCACAGCTGATGAAAACATACCCGGAGAAAACGCAAAGGCAGAAAACGCTGAGAGCGTGGCAGAAGACACTGAGAACGTGTTGGAAAACCATGAATAGCCTGCTAAAGTGCGATGACGATGGTACTCTGTAAAGAAGGCTGGTTGCTGAAGGTAGATGATTAATTTTATAGCATAGTTATTTGGGAAATAGATGGGGAGGGATTTTTGAGTTAAAGCAGAGATGGCAAGTTCCACCACTTCGATGGCATTTCAGACTGCACACGGCATCTGAAAGCAGTCACCCCAGTCTGAGGAGCTGGGCCCTTTTCAGCAGTTGGGCCAGTGATCGACCGAACAGTTCAGAAGGGGTGCCACCGGGGAGAGGTCCTTGCAGACATTTACATGGAGGCCACCCCAGCCCCTTCCTGTACATTGATGAGAGAGCCCGTGGGTGCTCCTGGACGGAGAGTTTCAGCGACCAGAGGATAAAGGGCTGAAGACAAAAGAATGTAATTAAGCTGCAGTCAGCCTGCAGGGAAACAGCAGGCTGGAATGGACTACCAGGTTTGAGTGTGGAAGCAGATATAACAGCAACACATAAGAGGCATGGAATAAATTTGGACTGGTATTATGATCATCACAGAAATCATAAGGTGAAGGGCCTGTTCCCTGTGCTGTATTGTTCTACGTTCTCTGCTCAAATTCAACAATGACTCCATGTTTGTTCAGATTAAGTTTGTGATGATGTTGGGAATCATGTGGTCTTGATAAAACCCAAATCAGGCACTGGTAAACATGCAAGTGGAAAGTAAGTAGTATCTGACAGCTCTACTGGTAATGCTGATGATTGTGGTCTGATTGTGAGCTGATAAGACAGTGATTTGATTGAATCTTTCCTCCTCTTTGTGTTCAGAACATACACAGGCAAGTTTCACCCTGTCAAAAGATGCATGTGGGAGAAAGAGGCAGTTGCCAAGAAATAAGTGGGGAATGTGTTTGCTGGAATTGTTCTGACAGTTGGCTAAGACTTAATAGGCTGAATAGTCTTCTTCTGTGCTGCAAGAAACCGTAATATGAAATCCCATATATTTATACCCCTTTGCAGTTTTTTTGCATCCTCCTCACAACTTTGAGCTGTAGTGCCTCATTTTGTTGTTGTAATTCCATTGGAACTACAGCACAAGTTCTGAGTATTATCCCAAATGGTCTCTGATTCTACAATCTTAACCAGATCCAATGCTCTCAGTATTTCTTGATATTGGATTGTATGGTTTCCTTTCACCTTTTTAAGCAGTTCCTCAGGCTTTCAGTCTGGTTTTGAAGGTCCTGAGGCGGCGAATTAAGTCAATGTAGGAAACACAAACTCCTCCATGGAGTAAAGCAAACTGCTGGAGACTGCATAATTTGCTGTGCTTCATGGACGAGGATAGAGTGTCTTGAAAAATATTCAGCCTACACAAATGTTTTCACATTTCACTGTCTCATTTTCTAAATTTCAAATATATTGAAGTAGGATTTTTTGAGCAAATCTACAAAACATTGTGCATCATGTCAGATCAAAGGAAAAATTCCAAAGCTTGTCAATAATTTACTAAAAATTAAAAACCAAACGAGGCTGAAAAAGTATTCATCTTCTTTGTAATTAATACACTAACCTTCCTCAGGTGCAATACTGTGTATTACCTTGCCAATTTGTTAATGTAGAAAAATGGAGAATCACCTCTTTTCAATGAATTCATAAGAATAACTACCTCATCTATAAGGTGCAACAGTATAGTAGATTTTCAACAGACCAAACCGAATTGAAGACAAAAGAACATTCAAGTCAGAGAAGTGATAATAGAAGCACAAATCTGGGAAAGAATGAAAACCCATCTCAAAGACACTGAACCTACCTCAGACCTCAGCGCAGTCCATCATGAAAAAGTGGAAAAAAAATTAACCCACAGCCACACTACCCAGGTCAGGCCACCCCTCTCCACAGTCACCAGAGAAGAATGGACATGTAAGAGAGGCTACTGTGATGCTAACAGTCCCTCTGAGTGAGCTGCAGTAGCTGCAATGGGAGATGAAGTTCATGGCTCCAAAATCTCCAAGGCTTTGCGTAAAAAGGTTATTTACAGTGGCATGCAAAAGTTTGGGCACCCCTGTCAAAATTTCTGTTACTATGAATAGCTAAGCAAGTAAAAGATGACCTGATTTTCAAGAGGCATAAAGTTAAAGATGACACATTTCTTTAATATGTTAAGCAAGATTACTTTTTTATTTCCATCTTTTACAGTAGGGGTTGCCAACCCGTCGATCACGATCAACCGGTCGATCTTTGAGACTTTCCCGGTAGATCCCAAAGAAAAACCAAAAATAAATACACAAATACTGTTGTAATGTGAGCATTATCAAAGTAAGTAATACTAATTAGGCTAATGGTAATATAGCAATATTTTCACTAAAAGCTGTTTGTAAAGAGAGATTGTTTCCCGGTTGTGGGGGTTTAGTTCCGTGCTTTCTGCTCAGTGCGCATGTGTGTAGTCCCCCACCATGCACTGCGTTTTCAGCGTAGCCTGTGCTGCATCAAAGTGACCAATCAGATTAGATAAGAGTACAGACTGTGGCAAACATCAATATTCGGCAGTGGTCCCCAACCTCCGGGCCGCGAAGCATGCAGTGGTGCAGCGGTAGTCGGGATGCACACAGCACATTTTTAAGAAAAAAAAGCTGAAATAAACCAGCTAATTAATTAGGTGCCACCCGGCATGTAAATGTCGGTTCAGATCAGAGGCGACGCAATCGGCAATCGCTCGTGATATCCTGATAGCATAGTGGAGGCTCCACGAAAGAAGGCGAAAACATACAAATTCCATCCAGAATGGAAAGAGGAATTTCTATTTACCTTGGTGAAAGACAAGTGTGTATGTATGCTGTGCCACCAAACACAAGCATTGACTAAAAGAGGGAATCTGGAGCAGTACCACAACACCAACCACCAGGAATTTAAAGACACCTACCCCCAAAGAGCGCAAGTCGTGCCTGGAAAGTTGAGCTGAAATCAGGGATGAAGGCCCACCCTAGCAATCATTTTCCATAAAACAAGCTGCTCAAAATAAGGCTGCTATTGAAGCATCATTTCGTGTAAGTCACCTTTTGGCTAAACACAAGAAGCCTTTTACAGACGGCGACTTATTCAAGGAAGCAATGGTCATTACTGCAGAGGCTGTTTTTAATGACATTAAAAATAAAAACGGCATCACAACCGCAATACATAATATGTTGCTTGGCCCTGCAACAGTGACAAGGAGGGTAGAGTCACCGTCAGAAGACGTAAATATTTTTCACTACAGTTTGATGAATCCCTGGATGTAATGCAAATAGCTCAGCTTGTTGTATTTGTCAGAATGGCTTTCCAGGAGTTTACAAAGGAGGACTTCCCCACTCTTTTGCAATTAAAGGAAAGAACGAGAGGTAAGGATATTTACAATGAGTTTTAAAATATATGTTCGTGAAAGTGACATCCCCATTCATAAACTGGTGGCAATTACTACTGATGGGGCCGAGCAATGAGCGGTGTGCGCGTTGGTTTTATACCACTAAAAGTCAGTGCCTGCTTTGGGTCAACTTATCTATGTGAAATTGCATTTTCACAGATGAAAATCATTAAATCTAAGTACAGGGGCTGACTTACTGACAGACACCTCACTAGGGTTGCCAACTTTCTCACTCCCAAATAAGGGACAAAAGTAGCAGTCAAATCCCGGGACACTTGTGTTTACCCCGAGAAAGACTCCCATGACCATGAAATTTTGCACGGGCACCTGTGAGCGCATGCATGCCGATTTTTTTACCCCACGAATCGGTTTTGGCTTAATTTTCATTATTTCTACTTTATATAGGCTGTGTATTTATCATATCATTCCTGCTTTTACTATATGTTAGAGTTATTTTAGGTTTTATGTGTTATTTGGTATGATTTGCTAGGTTATTTTTTTGGGTCTGGGAACACTCAAAATTTTTTTCCATATAAATTGCTTCTTCGGCGTAAAGCATTTCGACACGAAAGGTTTCATAGGAACGTTCTACCTTAGCAAGGGGAATACAGGACAGTTGGCAACCCTACACCTCACAGACTGTCTCAGACTGGCTGTCTGTAGTTATGAGCCAAATTTCAGGGAACTAGCAGAAAGTTTTCAGCCCCAGTCATCACACTGAGTGCAACAGTCAATATTTATTCATTTATTTTTCGTGTTGAAATAAAATTAAATAAGGAAACTTAGAATTAAAGGTGTGAAGTATTGTAATATTCTTAAAGAAAGACAGCTATGGCCTGTTTGATATGCTAGTTACAGTGTTTTCTTGTTTGAATTAATCTGAAAGTTTGACAAAAGTGTTTTGTGTAATTCAAATACAATTCGCCCAAATAAAAGGCCTCAAATTGGAAGTACAATCTGAGCTGTTTTTTCTCTAAATGATTTAGCAGGTAGATCTTGCCTTTCACTGAGGTCGAGGTAGGGGATCTTGGGCTTAAAAAGGTTGGTGACCACTATTTTACAGTTTCAAAATAACAAAAAAGGAAAAGAGTTGAAGCAAAAGTTTGGGCACCCTGCATGGTCAGTACTTAGTAACACCCACTTTGGCAAGTATCACAGCTTGTAAACGCTTTCTGTAGCCAGCTCAGAGTCTTTCAATTCTTGTTCAGGGGATTTTCGCCCATTCTTCCTTGCAAAAGGCTTCTAGTTCTGTGAGATTCTTGGGCTGTCTTGCATGTACTGCTCTGTTGGAGGTCTATCCACAGATTCTCGATGATGTTTAGGTCAGGGGACCATGAGGGCCATGGCAAAACCTTCAGCTTGCACCTCGTCCATTGTGGATTTTGAGATGTGTTTAGGTTCATTATCCTAAAGATATGGAAGAATTTCTTGTGGTCAGAAGAGACTAAAGTGGAACCTTTTGGCCTCAACACTAAGCAGTACGTGTGGCGCAAGTCTAAATACCGTGCATCATCCCTGCTGTAAAGTATGGTGGAGGCAGCATCATGCTAAGGGGATGCTTTTCAACAGCAGGGACTGGATATCTGGTCAGGATTGATGGGGAGATAAATGCCGCTAAATGTAGATAGATCCTGGATAAAAAACCTGCTACCTCTGCCAGAAAGCTTAATCTGCAAGGAAGTCAATCTTTCAGCAGGACAACAACCCAAGCACACTGCCAGAGCAACCATGGAGTGGCTTCAAATGAAGAAAACTGATGTCCTTTAAAGGCCCAATCAGAGTCAAGAAATCCCACAGTACTCCATTGAAGATCAATAGAGCACATAGGATCTTTTCCAACAACACCGCAAAACCGCGGACCATGGTTTTTAGGCTTCTACGGTACACCGACCAGCAGGCTATCCTGGAAGGCGCGAGGAAAGCCAAACCTACTCTCCCGGATGGCACTCAGCTGCAGTTCTTCACCGACTACAGCCCTGGTACGATGCAGGAATGGCAGGGATACAAGCAGATCCGCGCTAAGCTTCGACAGAAGGGGATCGACTCGTTCCTCATATAACCAGCGATTTTGAGAGTGAATATCAAGGGCATGAAGATGTCGTTTAACTCGACAGAGGAAGCGAAAGAAGCTCTGAAATCATCGGTGCTAGGAGATACAGAAGACGACCCTGGGCAAGTCCACACACCCCTCGGGAGGAGATGAAACTGCATTAAGAGCTCGGACCAGCCTGTATCCACAATCTACAGGAACGGGCAAGTTAACGTCCTAGGTGTGAAGTTTTCTGGTTATCTTTTTATTAGAAAGTCGTTCGTTGCACTTTTGTATTTAGTTAATTAAGGGGCCAATTTGTTTCTGAGTATTGCAGGTCAGAGTTTTAAGGTAATGGCTCAGTTAACTTGTTAGTACAAGGATAACATGGTAAAGTGATATAAATCCACCTAGACTTATACTTTTTATCTTTTACTTTCTAAGGTCATATTCAATATACCCAAATGTCATACTTCATCAAGAATGATGCTGAAAAACAGCAGTTTGTTCTGAATAGCTTTAGAACGCTATGTCTCCAGTAGACTTGATTACATTCCTGGGCGCCAGATAAGACGTCACTAGCGCCATCGCTAAGCGACAATCTATTAAAGCGACAGTTTCTAGCAAGAGGCTGTTGGGGTCTTGATTATGTGTTGTACTCTATTTGAGACGGAAATGGTTTTAATCATATAGGTTAACCGGTTTATCCAGGTTTTTTTTTCCTGGTATCTTTGATATGATTGCCTATGAGAACTGCTTTGCCTTTCTAATTTGTTGATGCCAGAGGGGGGCGGTTAATGTCAGTGTTCAGTGTCTGACATTGCTAAGTGACACTCACAGATGTTACAAAGTAAAGGGTTGAATGGGGCGGGGGGTGGGAAGGTGGTAACTCAGGTCTCCACCACCAACTTACAACAACACATCCAGGGGAAGATGAGCAACACAGATAAATTAGAAAATGTTACTATTGTATCATTTAATGTTAGAGGATTAAACTCTCCCTACAAGCGTTCAAAGGTTTTAGATTTCTTACGCAGAAAGAAAATAGATATCGCACTATTACAGGAAACATATCTTAAACCCAATTATATTCCCAGGGTTCAAAACCGCTTTTATAAACCCGTTGTGGCATCAGCTGATGGTACTTGTACGAAAGGAGTTATGATATTAATGAGACGTAGTATTAATGTATCAATTGAAAGGACTGGCACTGACAATAAAGGACGTCTAGCTTTTTGCTGTACATCCATTCAGGGTAAAAAAGTTGCATTCATTAGCCTATATGCCCCAACTATATTCGAGTTTGAATTTTTTCCTTCAATTACCTCACAAATACTGAAGTTAAGTGACTACCAACTATATGTTGGTTCGGATATGAATGCTTTGGTAAACATTAACCTCGATAAATCTTCCTCAACAATATCAAGCTCTCAAGAATCTGCTTCCAAAGCACTTAACCTTTTTCTAACGGATTTAAATTTAACTGATGTGTGGAGGGCGCATAATCCCTGAGCCAATAGGCTGGTCCTGGACTTATTTCCTGGCATAATCTACATATTACTATTTAACTACTTATGGTTTTATTATTACTATTTAATTATTTATGGTGCAACTGTAACGAAAACCAAATTCCCCCGGATCAATAAAGTATGACTATGACTAAAGTCTATATCTTCTTCTCCACAAGACATAAAACTTTCTCTCAAAGAGATTACATTCTTATATCCTCCGGTCTGCTGCCTTTGGTACACTCAATAGAATTTTTGCCCAGACATCTATCTGATCACAACCCAGTCATATCTACTTTTAATTATGGCAAAAATAAAAATAAGGCTACTAGGTGGAGGTTTAACTCCACCCTTCTAAAAAACGACAAATTTCTATCACAACTGAGAACAAAACTGACAGAATTTATAAATTTAAAATAAAAATTGTGTCTCAGATGTGACAGTGATTTGGGCCTCCATCAAGGGTCTCTTACAAACTAACGCTATAACGTTCAGTTCCCATCTACATAAAAGCCGACTTCAAAAGATTTCTACCCTAGAAGAACAATGTAAGGTTTTGGAGAATGATCCCAAAAGGAGATACACCATAACAAAAGAAAACGAGCTCAAAACAAAACAAGCAGAATTAAATGATTTATTAAGAAGCAGGGCAGAATATATGATCCATATAAACAAACCTAAGTATTATGCAGGAGGCAGCAGACCGAGCCATCTTTTAGCACTAACGCTCAAACAACAGGAAGCTAAAAGGTCTATACATAGAACATAGAACAGTACAGCACAGTACAGGCCCTTCGGCCCACAATGTTGTGCCGACCCTCAAACCCTGCCTCCCATATAAGCCCCCACCTTAGATTCCTCCATATACCTGTCTAGTAGTCTCTTAAACTTCACTAGTGTATCTGCCTCCACCACTGACTCAGGCAGTGTATTCCATGCACCAACCACTCTCTGAGTAAAAAACCTTCCTCTAATATCCCCCTTGAACTTCCCACCCCTTACCTTAAAGCTATGTCCTCTTGTATTGAGCAGTGGTGCCCTGGGGAAGAGGCGCTGGCTATCCACTCTATCTATTCCTCTTAATATCTTGTACACCTCTATCATGTCTCCTCTCATCCTCCTCCTCTCCAAAGAGTAAAGCCCTAGCTCCCTTAATCTCTGATCATAATCCATACTCTCTAAACCAGACAGCATCCTGGTAAATCTCCTCTGTACCCTTTCCAATGCTTCCACATCCATCCTATAGTGAGGTGACCAGAACTGGACACAATACTCCAAGTGTGGCCTAACCAGAGTTTTATAGAGCTGCATCATTACGTCGCGACTCTTAAACTCTATCCCTCGACTTATGAAAGCTAACATCCCATAAGCTTTCTTAACTACCCTATCCACCTGTGAGGCAACTTTCAGGGATCTGTGGACATGTACCCCGAGATCCCTCTGCTCCTCCACACTACTAAGCATCCTGCCATTTACTTTGTACTCTGCCTTGGAGTTTGTCCTTCCAAAGTGTACCAGCTCACACTTCTCCGGGTTGAACTCCATCTGCCACTTCTCAGCCCACTTCTGCATCCTATCAATGTCTCTCTGCAATCTTTGACAATCCTCTACACTATCTACAACACCACCAACCTTTGTGTTGTCTGCAAACTTGCCAACCCACCCTTCTACCCCCACATCCAGGTTGTTAATAAAAATCACGAAAAGTAGAGGTCCCAGAACAGATCCTTGTGGGACACCACTAGTCACAATCCTCCAATCTGAACGTACTCCCTCCACCACCACCCTCTGCCTTCTGCAGGCAAGCCAATTCTGAATCCACCCTGGCCAAACTTCCCTGGATCCCATGTCTTCTAACTTTCTGAATAAGCCTACTGTGTGGAACCTTGTCAAATGCCTTACTAAAATCCATATAGTTGACATCCACTGCACTACTCTCATCTAAATGCCTGGTCACCTCCTCAAAGAACTCTATCAGGCTTGTTAGACACCATCTGCCCTTCACAAAGCCATGCTGACTGTCCCTGATCAGACCATGATTCTCTAAATGCCTAAAGATCCTATCTCTAAGAATCTTTTCCAACAGCTTTCCCACCTCAGACGTAAGGCTCACTGGTCTATAATTACCCGGACTATCCCTACTACCTTTTTTAAACAAGGAGACAACATTTGCCTCCCTCCAGTCCTCCGGTACCATTCCCGTGGACAACGAAGACATAAAGATCCTAGCCAGAAGCTCAGCAATCTCTGCCCTCGCCTCGTGGAGCAGCCTGGGGAATATTCCGTCAGGTCCTGGGGACTTATCTGTCTTAATGTATTTTAACAACTCCAACACCTCCTCTCCCTTAATATCAGCATGCTCCAGAACACAACCTCACTCATATTGTCCTCACCATCATCAAGTTCCCTCTCATTGGTGAATACCGAAGAGAAGTATTCATTGAGGACCTCGCTCACTTCCACAGCCTCCAGGCACATCTTCCCACCTTTATCTCTAATCGGTCCTACCTTCACTCCTGTCATCCTTTTTTTCTACACAGAATTGAAGAATGCCTTGGGATTTTCCTTTACCCTACTCGCCAAGGCCTTCTCATGCCCCCTTCTTGCTCTTCTCAGCCCCTCCTTAAGCTCCTTTCTTGCTTCCCTATATTCCTCAATAGACCCAGCTGATCCTTGCTTCCTAAACCTCATGTATGCTGCCTTCTTCCACCTGACTAGATTTTCCACCTCACTTGTCACCCATGGTTCCTTCACCCTACCATTCTTTATCTTCCTCACCGGGACAAATTTATCCCTTACATCCCGCAAGAGATCTCTAAACATCAACCACATGTCCATAGTACATTTCCCTGCAAAAACATCATCCCAATTCACATCCGCAAGTTCTAGCCTTATAGCCTCATAATTTGCCTTTCCCCAATTAAAAATGTTCCTGTCCTCTTTGATTCTATCCTTTTCCATGATAATTATAAAGGCCAGGGAGTGGTGGTCACTGTCCCCCAGATGCTCACCTACTGAGAGATCTGTGACCTGACCCGGTTCATTACCAAGTACTAGATCTAGTATGGCATTCCCCCTGGTTGGCCTGTCCATATACTGTGACAGGAATCCATTCTGGACACACTTAACAAATTCTGCCCCATTTAAACCCTTGGAACTAATTAGGTGCCAATCAATATTAGGGAAGTTAAAGTCACCCATGATAACAACCCTGTTATTTTTGCACCTTTCTAAAATCTGCCTCCCAATCTGCTCCTCTGTATCTCTGCTGCTACCAGGGGGCCTATAGAATACCCCCAGTAGAGTAACTGCTCCCTTCCTGTTCCTGACTTCCACCCATATTGAATCAAAAGAGGATCCTGCTACATTACCCACCCTTTCTGTAGCTGTAATAGTATCGCCGACCAGTAATACCACCCCTCCTCCCCTTTTTCCGTCCTCTCTGTCCCTTTTAAAGCACTGAAATCCAGGAATATTGAGAATCTATTCCTGCCCTGGTGCCAGCCAAGTCTCTGTAATAGCCACTACATCATAATTCTGTGTATGTATCCAAGCTCTCAGTTCATCACCTTTGTTCCTGATGCTTCTTGCATTGAGGTACACACATTTCAGCCCTTCTACCTTACTGTCTTTACACCGTTTATTCTGCTTCTCTTTCCTCAAAGCCTCTCTGTATGTTAGATCTGGCTTTACTCCACGCACTTCTTTCACTGCTCTATCGCTCTGGGTCCCATCCCCCTCGCAAATTAGTTTAAACCCTCCCGAACCATGCTAGCAAACCTACCTGCAAGGATATTGCTCCCCCTCGAGTTCAGGTGCAACCCATCCAATCTGTACAGGTCCCACCTTCCCCAGAAGAGATCCCAATGATCTAAAAATCTAAAACCCTGCTCCCTGCACCAACTCCTCAGCCACGCATTCAACTGCCATCTCCTCCAATTCTTACCATCACTGTCACGTAGCACTGGCAGCAATCCTGAGAACATCACCCTTGAGGCCCTGTTCTTCAGCCTTCTGCCTAATTCCCGAAACTCACACTTCAGGACCTTATCCCTCTTCCTGCCTATGTCATTGGTCCCAACATGTATCACGACTTCTGGTTGCTTTCCCTCTCGTACCAGGATGTCGTGCACCCGGTCAGAGACATCCCGGACCCTGGCACCCGGGAGGCAACAAACCATGTGGTTGTCCTTCTCACATCCACAAAATCTCCTGTCTGCTCCCCTGACTATAGAGTCTCCAATGACGACAGCTCTGCTCTTCTCCGTCCCACCCTTCTGCACCACAGGGTCAGACTCAGTGCCGGAGGCTCTGCCATCGTGGCTCACACCTGGTCGGTCGTCCCCGCCAACAGTATCCAGGACGGTAAACTTATTATTCAGGGGAATGGCCACAGGGGTGCTCTGCACTACCTGTCTGCTCACCTTCGCTTTCCCCCCTCTGATTGTCACCCAACGACCTGCTTCCGACAATTAGATGTGCTAAATGTGGAACAGTATCTTCAACAGAGGAAATAAATGAGACATCCAAGAATTACTTTAAAGAACTGTATACAAGTGGCTCAGTTCCTTCTGAGAATGACTTCACAGATTTTTTTAGTGGATTAGACCTCCCTACGTTGTCATTAGAGGATACCAAAACTCTAGACTCTCCTATTACACTGGATACTTTATACCTTATTGTCGCCAAACAACTGGTACTAGAACGTACAATCATCACAGCGATATTTGATTCTGCGCTTCCCACTCCCTGGATTACCAATATTAAATATTAAAATTAGTAATTAGTAAATATTTAAAATTTAAATTATAAATTCATAAATAGAAAATAGAAAAATGGAAAGTAAGGTAGTGCAAAAAAACCGAGAGGCAGGTCCGGATATTTGGAGGGTACAGCCTAGATCCGGGTCAGGATCTGTTCAGCAGTCTTATCACAGTTGGATGAGCTACTTAAAGCAGTCAAAGCTACAAATAAGGGCTATACGCCAGGCATAGATGGCATACCAGTGGAACTTTATCTAGCACTTTGGGATATTCTTGGACCAGTATGGTTAGAAACATTAAATTATGCTTTTGGAAATGGCGCTTTCCATAGAGATCTAAACACAGCCCTGATCACAGTTATACCTAAGACCGGTAAGGACCCCTTGGTGTGTACCAATTACCGTCCAATCTCCTTGATAAATGCCGATCTCAAGATATTTTCCAAAGTCTTAGCCAGTAGACTTGAGACAGTAGTTGGGAAAATAATTAGCCCAGATCAAACGGGCTTTATCAGGGGGCATCTCGCATCTGATAATATTCGCCAGCTCTGACACATACTGAGTGCAACACATAAAATCCCGCCTGCCTGTGGCCTGCTATTTCTAGATGCTAAAAAAGTGTTTGATCGTCTTGAATGGCCATACCTTTGGAGAGTTCTAAAATAATTTAAATTCAGCAATACATTTATCAATATGATTCAAACACTGTATGCTAATCCTTCAGCCTGGGTACGTGTGGGAGGAGGTTTCTCAGAGTTATTTGACATAGGACAGGGCACATGACAAGGGGACCCTTTGTCTCCTTTAATTTTTACTATATCTATTGACCTGCTTGCAAATTTAATTAGAAACTCTCCTCAGATCTCCCCTATTACAATAGGTACAACTTCACATTCAATATCATTTTACGCGGACGACACGCTAGTTTATATGGCAAATGTTCAACAAACTCTCCCTTATGTTTTAAAAACACTGGAGCAATTTGGATTCCTTTCAGGATACAAAGTTAATTTGTCAAAATCAGCACTGATGTTGATTAATACGGATAAAAGTAAGGTGTCTCTCCCTCCCCAGATTAAGGCTACGAATGAGGTCCTCTACTTGGGTATTAAAGTTAATACCTCCCTATCATCTGTGGCTAAAACAAATTACTCTTTAATTTCGAAAAAAATAGAAGATATTAATAGATGGAAGCACCTGCCAGCATCAGTCCCAGCCTGTATATCGGTCATAAAAATGAACATCTTACCCCGCATTAATTTTATCAGCTCAATGATGCCACTTGCACCTCCAGCAGGATATTGGCAAAAACTGGACTCCCTACTACGATACTATGTTTGGAATGGTAAACGACCCAATATAAAGTGGTCAGCTCTACAATTCAAAAAGTCGGATGGGGGCTTGGCATGTCCAAATTTTAAATTGTATCACTGGGCATTTGTATTAAAAAGTCTGAGCTATTGGATGGAGGAGGTTAAAGTTTTGTCATGGAAAAATATAGAACAAGAGCTAATAGCATCAATAAAGTTGAAGGACTTTCTCCTTATAGGTATGTCTACCAAAAAATGTGATTTGTATTACGGTCCGATTTTAACCCATATGCTACAAGTGTTTAGAGCAGCAGAAAAATTCCTAAATTTTAAAAGCGTATGGTGCAAATCATCTCCATTATGGAACAATAATCAGTTTCTATCTGTGGGGGAAACCATTCACTAACAGAAGTTGGGAGGATAAAGGTATTACTACTCTTCAAGATATTAATGGGACAAGTACTATTCTTAGCTTTCAAGAACTGATATCTCGATATAATATTGATAAACACTCTCTTTTCTTCTAATTTAGAGTAAGATCAGCTTGTAAAACCTACGCCATTCCCTGGGGATCCGATTTAAAAGACCATCCCATTTTAAGTTGGATACAGAGTGCTCCAGGACAGATAGTGTCATATACTATCAGGAATGAAAGCCTGGGATAGGGACATATCTGAATTGGGACAAGACTTAGACTGGGATGCAGTTTGGGAAAACGCTGCCGGTGCTTCGAAAAACCCAAATCATCGGTATATACACTTGAAATTTTGTCATAGAGCATATTTAACACTGAGAATTAGACATGAAATGGGACTGGTTCCTGACCCATATTGCTCATTTTGCCCCCACAGAACCATTAGCTCTTTTATTCATGTTGTATGGGCAAGTCCAGGGGTTTTTAGTTTGTGGGGGAAGGTTATCAGTACTCTTAAAGAACTAACGGGGGTACAATTACCAATGGACCCTGCTGTACATCTTCTAAATTGTGACTCCCACCTTTCCCTTACGGAAAAAACACGCAAAGTCTGGCTGGCAGGCCTGACTGCAACTAAGAAGATTGTAGTCCAGTGTTGGAAACCTCCCCATGATTTTTTAAATACTCACTGGCTTCAGAGCTTTTTGGACATTTCTTACCTGGAACTTTCTTCAGCAACAGTAAATGATGCACGACCAAACACAATCTTAATGTGGACAAATTTGATATCTAACTTAAAAGATCTTTTGTTAAAATAGGAATGCTTTGTCTGTGTATGCACTACTACTCGGTTGGTGGAGGGGAGAGGGATGGGGGAGAGAGGGGTGAAGGGGGGATGGTGATGAAGGTTGGGGGTGGCTGGGTTAAACAGTCAAAATGTAATTGGCCATTGGTTGTATTGAATGTAATTTGTTGGTGTTGCAATAAAAAAATTAGTAATAGAAAAGTATTTGGTTGCAATATTTATGTAAACAAAGATCAGGGGCTGAATACTTCTACAAGGCACTGTATCTAGATCCAACTACGCCAACTCATGTCATTGCTGATGAAGCCAAATACCGTTGTGTCATCAGCAAACTCAATGATCCAGTTCAAACTGGATCTAGGAATGCAATCATGAACCAGCAGCATGAAGAGCAGTAGTTTGAGCATGCAGCCCTGGAGAACACTGGTGCTCAGTGTGATGGAGCTAGAGATGTTTTTACCAACATGGACTGACTGTGACTTTTCTTGTCAAGACCAGGATCCAGTTACAGAGAGAGGTGTTGAGACCCAGCAAGGACAGTTTACCCACCGGATACTGGGAATGACCATATTAAACTATCATTAAAGATGCGAATTAATTGGAATTGCACTTAGTATAAAAACTTTGATGATATTTAGTGGCTAGAGAAACTAGGCTGTTACTTATATGACAAAAATGGAGAAGGAAAGATTTAAATGAGGGAAACATAGTAACTAGAAAGCAGAATCAGGTTTAGCATTACCAGCATATGTCGTGAAATTTCTTAACTTTGCGGCAGCAATACATGATAGATAAAGAAAAAAAACAGAATTACAGTAATTGTGTGTGTGTGTGTGTGTTAAATAGTTAAGTTAAAACAAATAGTGCAAAAAGCAAAAATAAATAAAAACTGGAGTGAGATAGTGAGCAAGAAACTGGATGGCAGAGGGGAAGAAGCTGCTCCTGAAGCAGGAATGTTCCACTTGGATCCTCAAGCCTGATCTGATTATAACCTTACCTTCTTTCCAGTCTACCCACAGTCATGTTTCACCTCCTGAATTAAAGATCTATCTACTTGTCTGAAAGGAAATTCAAAGATTCTATATCCAACACCCTTTGAACCTCACATTTCGTCTAGGTAGCCTCAGACCTGATACCATGAACATCAATTTCTCGAGCTTCTGGTAGTATCTTTCCCTCTCCCCTTTCTCTCTTTTTCTATCCTCTATTCAGTTCCCCTCTCATACCTTTGCTTCTCCTCATCAGCCCATCACCTTCCCCAGGTTCCCCTCCTCTTTTCCTTTCTTGCATGGTCCACTCTCCTGGATTCCTCCTTCATCAGCCACTCTCCACTTCAGCTATCCCTTCCAGCTTCTTACTTTATCCTCACCCTTCCAGTAACTGGTCTCGCATATTACATGTCAGTTTGTACTCCTTCCGCTTCCTCACTTTTTTATTCTAGCTACTTTCCCCCTTCCTTTCCAGTCTTGATGCGAAACAGCGACTGTTTATTACCCTCCATATACGCTGCCAATCTTGCTGAGCTCCCCCAGCATTTTGTGTGTGTTGCTCAAGATTTCTGACATCTGCAGAATCTCATATTTAGATCAGATTTATTATTCCTTTAAACTGTGATACATCTGAGGTTCAATTAACTGGAAAGAATATCAAGGAAGCAGCTCATTGTATTCTTCCTGAGATTGCCTGATGCCGATTTCATATAAAGAAAAACTGAAAACATACCAGGAATGTATGTATACAGTTGCTAATAAAATCGAAAATATTTCCATTATTAGAAAATATTACAAACAATAAGAGGGAAATATGAAATGGCTATTTTAATTTCTGAACAAACATACAGTAACACAACACTGTGTTGCTTACTCACTGAGTTGCATGATTGCAAGCTAGTTGCAGTGTGTTGGATCAGCTCATTACTGACGTGTGCATACTACAGTATAAAAGTCAGAAATGAGCTGCAGCTCAGATTCTCTGCTCCGCGTGATCCCTTGTGGTTGAATGCATTCACCAACTTTGATCAAAAAGATACATTTAGCTATTTTAGTTTAGTGGATAAGTTTGGATTTTTTTAATTACTGAAATTCCTTCAAAGAGCTTACAAATGTTTCTGGGTTTTAGGGAGGGATTGGGCACCTGAGACTTGGTTGTCATGGAATAACATGAACAGCGATGCTCCAAGAAATCCCACACAAATACATAATACACGTTCTGCAGTAAATGAACATTGCTCAAAATATGCAAATCATTGGTATTAATAGAGAAATTCTAACATCATTGCCAAAAAGGTGTATTTTTGTTGTGAGTAATACAATACTAAGCTTTATCGACACCATCTCTGCAATTTGATGCATAAAGTTAATATAAGTTCATAATGATGTTCAGTCTGCCTCTGCTAGTAACTTATTTTAGAATGCTGAATGAAAATGAAAATTACTTTATTTGCCTGCACCTATGTACTAACTTGAAAACCTGAACATTTTTCTGTCAATTCACTTATTTCATCTTTACCTTTGAAAATGTTTTCAAACCTCATAACCTCAGCAAGGATGTTGGTTGTAATGGCATTTTTGAAGCACAAGACATTTACAAAGGGTAGAAAAATGATCAATCCAAATCAAATAACTGGAAGAAGTTAACTTAATGCATGAATATATTAGGTTATATTTGCAGCAAAGGTATACTTACGGAGAATCCAAAAGACTCTGTAATAACTGAAATAGCATGTGTTCATCCTGAAAAAAACATAAAGGACAAAAAAACAATTACACTACCCTTAAGTTATCACCAGACCTTAGATATTTTTGTACTGAGCAATAACCAATGAATCCCAACACCAGTCTTTTTTTAATTAAAAATGTGTGTTTTGGACAGATTGGAAGAAATAAAGACTAATTTTTTAGCATTTGAGGATGAAAACATGAAAAAATTATTCCCTTTTAATTATTGTCAGCATAGAATGTAGCAATACCAACTTTATGTGTACTTAAACCAAGCAGGCAACATAACCACAACAAAGGCTTTGCTCTCATCCAATTATTCAAGTAATTAATATAGAAAATTGTCAACTGTTTCCAATTCCTTGATACATTTGATATACATCTATTCCCCCAAAGCTATATTTACATTGGAATTTATGCAAATTGGCTTTTGGTCTTTCGCACTATTTATTTATGTTTGTAACTTATAGTGACTTTTATTTCATGCACTTTACTACTGATTCAAATCTTACAACATACGTTACTGATTCTGATTCTATTGGAAACACAGTACTGATGGCAGAATTTAAAACACAGCATGATCAACCAAGGAGACATATTCCGTTTTGTTCAAGACTCAGCCGGCTTTGGGTTCAAGTGGACCATATTAACTGTGACGTTGGTGTAAAGAAAATACTATAATATGAATATACACAAATTCAACTACACCGTGAATGTGTCCATTGACCTTCAACACCATGTGAGGACTGGACTTCAATGTAGCTAACATCCTTAATGCGGTTACCAAAGAATCCAATTCTGCTTTAACTCCAGAGAAACACCCCTCCATGACTACCCCCTGTTTTCTATCATCAAGCCAATTTTTAATCTATTGCACTAATAGAGTGTGTCAGAATGTTCTGGATCAGCATACCAGGAGGGATCTTGCCAAATGCTTTACTAAAACTCATGTAAACAACCTATCCTAACCAATTTCCCCCAGGATCAATGAAGTATGACTATGACTATAGCCACAATAGGTTAATAGCAGATGCAACCTCAATGGTTCTCCACATGGCTTTAGACCACCTGGACAACACAAACACCTATGTCAGGATGCTGTTCATCGACTATAGCTCAGCATTTCATACCATCATTCCCACAATATTGATTGAGAAGTTGCAGAACCTGGGCTTCTGTACCTCCCTCTGCAATTGGATCCTTGACTTCCTAACCTGAAGACCACAATCCGTGCGGATTGGTGATAACATGTCCTCCTCGCTGACGATCGATACTGGCGCACCTCAGGAGCATGTGCTTAGCCCACTGCTCTACTCTCTATATACCCATGACTGTGTAGCTAGGCAGAGCTCAAATACCATCTATAAATTTGCTGATGATACAACCATTGTTGGTAGAACCTTAGGTGGTGACGAGAGGGTGTACAGGAGTGAGATATGCCAACTAGTGGAGTGGTGCCGCAGCAACAGCCTGGCACTTAACGTCACGTAAGACAATAAAAGGCTGATTGTGGACTTCAAGAAGGGTAAGATGAAGGAAGACATACCAATCCTCATAGAAGTGGACAGAGTGAGCAGCTTCAAGTTCTCGGGTGTCAAGATCTCTGAGGATCTAACCTGGTCCCAACATATCGATGCGGTTATAAAGAAGGCAAGACAGCGGCTATACTTTATTAGGAGTTTGAAGAAATTTGGCATGTCAACAAATACACTCAAAAACTTCTATAGTTGTAACGTGGAGAGCATTCTGACAAGCTGGATCACTGTCTAGTATGGGGTGGGGGGGGGGCTACTGCACAAGACCAAAAGAAGCTGCAGAAGGTTGTAAATCTAGTCAGCTCCACCTTGGGTACCAGCCTACAAAGTACCCAGGACATCTTCAGGGAGCAGTGTCTCAGAAAGGCAGCGTCCATTATTAAGCACCTCCAGCACCCAGGGCATGGCCCTTTCTCGATGTTGTCATCAGGTGGGAGGTACAGAAGCCTGAAGGCACACATTCAGGAATTCAGGAACAGCTTCTTCCCCTCTGCCATCTGATTCCTAAATGGACATTGAAGCTTTAGACACTACCTCACATTTTTTAAATGTACAGTACTTGTTTTTGCAAGTTTTTAAAAATCTATTCAATATATGTATACTGTAATTGATTTATTTCTTTCTTTATTATTATTTTTATTTTATTTATTATTTTCTTTCTGCTAGATTATGTATTGCATTGAACTGTTGCTGCTAAGTTAACAAATTTCACGTCACATGCCAGTGATAATAAAACCTGATTCTGACTTCAACTATACTTTGTGCTGCCTCGGTAAAGCAACCATCATAATCAAAGACCCCATCCGCCCAAGACATTCTCTCTTCTCCTCTTTGCAGAAGATGCAAAAGCCTGAAAGCATGTACACCAGGCTCAAAGACAGATTCTACCCCACAACTGTAAGAATGTTGAATGGTACCCTTGTTCAATATGATGGACTCTTGATTTCACAGTCTATTTCACTGTGGGCCCTGCACATTTCTTTCTGCCAGACTGTACTGGCTCTGTAAAAGTAACATTTTATTCACTTTCAGATACTGCTGCCTCAGTGCAATGTTGTAATGAAATGGTCTGCATGGATGGCATGTAAAGCAAATATTTTCCATTGTCCCTTGGTACATGTGGCAATAATAAATCAATAACCAATATGTTTGTGTACTTAAGACTTGTCTTAACATATTTCAGAAATAATAGGACATATCCTCCAGACAATAATAGCTTTGAATTCTGTCACTTTTAGTCAAATTTTATTGATGTTTTATGATTATGTTTAATGGAACATTATTTCTTTCTTTGCCCTCACCATTAACCTGATACCAGTACAGTTAAAAATATAGGGAAAAGGAATACTGTTCTTGCTTTTCCCAAGTTATATTAGGTAACGACGCTTTTGTCAAAAATTATTTTTCTGCTGGGGTTCAAGGGCAAAACACGGATGCTGAGGCGACTTGAAATCTTATCCCAGAAAGCAGCTTCAAATCCTCCTAATTCTCCATCACTTTGGCTGTGTAACACTGCCTCTAGTCCCCTACATCTTTAATCAGCTTTAATCTCTAGTTTTGAATATTCTATATCCCTGGTCATTATTGCATTTCCATTCTACATTAATTTCAGTGGATTCAAATTCTAACATCTTTGTATTATGCACAATGTCAGATTTCTGTCAACCTCATCATTGCTGAATTTCATTGGTCCTGTTCTTTCAACATTTCCACAGATCCAATGTCCAGAAAAACCTTTACCTCATTCACAATCACTCCCCACCTCTGTAAACTTGCTATCTGAAAATCTTCTCCTTGGGCACTCTAATTCTCAAATGCTGAAGCACCACCACCCTAAACAATCATTTCTATCCTTCCTCCGGAACATTAAGACACTCAAGATGAATTTCCCTTTATACCTCTGCATCCCTTTCTCTTCCTTTGAGCCTCCTTAACTAAGATTACATCAGTAATTCAAATATGTATTAAATCAAAAAAGCTCTCTTAAAAATAAAGATATGATCATCACAAAAAGTTATGCAATTCATATGAAGTTCGAAGAAGCTGAATAAATATTAAGACATGAAGTCACACACAAGCATCATTTTCATTATGTAATAGTAATGTTTTATTAACCGTACACCTGAAAAGTTTCTAAGAGTGTTTTTCTGCACTAACTGCACAGCTTAAACACAAATTATTCTTGAGTAAAATGAATTATCAAAGAATCCTCAGAAATGGCTCTCACTCTGGAAGACAACTGATCTATTAACATTATACACAATGATACAATTGATACTTACTGCAAATAACATGGTGCAGCAAGGCTACAGCATTCGCCTGCGTAACAGTTAGTTCAAGATGTTGAGTGACATTTGGCAATAGGGCAACATGTTAGAAACATGGAAGTATATATTATTGCAGTGCTTCTTTATCCAAGCAATTTGGTCTCAAATCGTGAATTGCAATCACATAAAAATCATCACTGCTGCTTATTCATGTTTCTAGATAGTTCAGAATCCCATTCTTCTGGCAAGATTCTAACACCTTCCACATCAAATGTACTAGCAAAGTTTACAGCACTAAACACTCAATAATGTCTCACTTTCTAGTAGCGATCCCTGTGGTATTATAAAGTTTCAGCATACAATTTAAAAATAATTGTGTAAAATTCTGCACCATCTGTCAGTATTGACATCAGGTGCCAATTTTCATTAGATTCAGCACTCTTCTCTTTCCTTGCCACCTAAAAGTGTTTAAAAAAATACAAATCACCCAGAGTAATCAAACTGCTAACAATGACCATAAATACTCTGCAGTTGAGAACTGAAGATTATTCAAAATTGTAGCATCACTAATAGCACTGAATTATAGTTCTTAACTGCAGGATTTCAAAGCAAACTGTCAAATACACAAACATAAGTAACTGGCAAAAATCCTGCAATTAATGGGGTGTTCCTGGTGTTTAAATTACCCAGTTTATAATTAGGTAAAATTTGCAATTCTATGTTCACTGTCTTTTTTAATTCACTGCCAAGCACATTATAATAGGGCGTTAATCTATTTTGTCAAAGGGAAACAGTACATCCTCCATTTTAAAAGTATCCAATTTTCTCGATGGCATACAATGCAGAGGAAGATAGGATAAATGATTGGACAATAGCTTCAGGATATTCAAACAAATTTATCCTCTCGGAGAAATTGAATAACTATGGATAGATCTTCCAAGATAAAAATCTATACATTTCTCCCTGAAGAGACATGTGAGCTAATAACCCAAGATACGAAACTACATTATTCATTCCTGTACACGACATTCCAAATGATCTTAATCTTAACAGAAAGGAACACCTGTATCATTGCTTGCTTAAAATAACTGTATCACTGAATTTTAACTTCAACAAGTTGCTGAAACTACATTCAGCAGCCACTTAATTAGGTACCTCCTGTACCTATGTTCACGGTCATCTGCTGCTATCGTCCATCAACTTCAAGGTTCGACATGTTATGCACTTAGAGACATTCTTCTGCACACCACTATTGTAAAGCGTGATTATTTGAGTTACTGTCACATTTCTATCAGCTTGATCCACTCTGGCGTCTGACATCTTATTAACAAGGCATTTTCGCCCACAGAACTGCAACTCACTGGATTTTTTTTTCTACTTTTGCACTATTCTCTATAAACTCTGGAGATGGTTGTAAATGAAAATCCCAAGAGATTAGCAATTTCTTGGCTGCTCAAACTACGTCTGTCACCACCAACCATTCTACTGTAAAGGTCACTTAGATCACAATTCTTCCTTATTCTTATGTTTGGTCTGAACAACAACTGAACTTCTTGACCATGTCTGGCTGCTTTTATGCATTGAGTTGCTGCCACATAATTGGCTGAAAAGATACTTGCATTGATGTGCAGGTGTACCTAATAAAGAGGCACTGATTGTATATACGTCATTACTGAGACCACACATCGAGAATTGGGAGTGTTCTTGTACAGTCCTTGGAGTCAGTACATTACAGATGAAGAAATGACCCTCAGCTACACTCATTAGGTTTACAAGAATAATTCAACTCATTGAAAACTATCCCTCTAAGAAAACTAATACTCTTAGAGGGATAGACAGAGAAGAGATCAAGAAGCCTTTTCTCCTTTAACCAAGATCAAGATTGTGAAGGTGGAGTTCTTAAGAGTGCTGTGGGTGTTAATTTATGAGCATTTTCAAGAGAGTAGAAGATTTCTCGACAGGACATGAGTGATCAAGTTCAAAGGTGGATAATGCACTGGTTCGATAGTGACCTTATTAAAGGGGACAGCATCTCAAAGGACTAGATGGCCTACACTTGCTTTTATTTCATTATATTATTTTTAAAATTTTAAATCAGCTGCTGCAGGTTTAAAACACAACAGCAATCTTTAACAGCCAGGATACACACTTTCATGCAAGACTAAGTCTGGGACAAGAAGAGAATTATAACAATAAAATTAGTAATGTGTTACAAAAAAGCTTATAAATCGCAGCAATCATTATTAACATGTAATATGCAGGCAATATGCCAATATAGAATGTAACACTGAATAGTTGTGAAATTCAGTACAACATATCATCTCTCTCCAAAGCAGACTTTGAGGAAAGAGCTTTTTAAAAAATTAAAGCTTATAGACTGTGATGCTCAAATGAGGGTGCAGATTACATCTGAATAAAATGCCAGAGGATGCACCACGTTTAATAAAAATTAAACTATGAAACATTAAAATCAGTGTGGCATTCAAAATTATCAAATAACCTGAACAAAAACATAATTGTTTCATTTCTGTTCAAAAATATTCTACAATATAATAACTAATGAACCATTTCCCAGGTGAAATTTGCATCTTCAAGATAAGCAAGCTGAACTCATGTACTAGCATAATGCACTCTAAAGAAATTAGCCCGAATAAGTGCCTGATGAACAACTTCATTAAAGTGGAAACTAGCCAGGCAATATAGATTGGATGAATTATCCATAAATGATAAATCACCCCTAGTTTCTGGTTAGTTTGTGCCACTCTATCATTAGCTTTTCAAAAATAGTAATTGATTAACATTTGTCACTTTCATGATTTGTTGTATTTATAATCGTTATTATTTATAATTAATCACATGCCCCTTCTTTTTGGCAACATGATTTTTATTGATTGTCAGTCAACACTTTTCCAAAAATTAAATAAGTCTGGTGTCTCATTTTTCAGACTGTTTATAGTCATAGATTTGAAAAATGCATTTTATTGAAATTTACTTCTCAGTTTCCCTTATTCAAACTTCAGTCTCTCTTTTTGGGTTGGATTCAACATTGAACTTACCCGCACTAGTTCACCGCCCCCCTCCCCCGATTAATCATCTATCTTTTAATCTCAATATTCAAGATGATGAACGTCAACAGGAGACACTCATTATATATTTGTACATGACCATAGAAATCTGTACCCCTCCAAGGCAGACAAACTGGTTCCAAAATCATGAAGGGTCACTATTTCACTTTGAACACTGATGCTTAAGGTCTGATCAGGGAGCAAGTGCTTCAAAATTGACCAATTTCAGTTCAAGACAGAGACCATGGTCCAGAATGCAAATTGTCTGTCACTTATATTTAGTTCTTGAAATAGTGACCAGTTTGGTTTGTGATGAAATTGGGCTCTTTGTCCATCCAGCTGTAAACTCAAAAGAAGACCTTAAGCCCTATCCAATATAGATAGGGTACTTTCATTCACCTCCGACCCCTTGTCAGATCAGCCCTCGATCCCCTGCATTTTGCCCACTTGGAGCACATTAGAGTCGACAACGTGTCATCTACCTGCTGAAAAGAGCCTACACCCATTTCGATAAGCAGGACAGCACTGTAAGGATCATGTTTTTTGATTTCTCAAGTGCCTTCAATGCCATACAGCCCTCATTGGTGGGGGAAAAAGCTTCATTCAATGCAGGTTGGCACTTCCATTGTATCCTGGATAATAGACTACCTGACTGACAGACCACAGAATGCGCAGCTTCAGAGCTGTGTGTTAGACATGGCTACAAACAGCACTGGGACCCCACAGGGGACTATACTGGCTCCCTTCCTGTTTACCCTGTATACCTCGGACTTTAGATACAACACTGAGTCATGTCATCTGCAGAAATTCTCTGATGACTCAGTAATAGTTGGGTGTACAGAAGGATGAATACAGGGCTGTGATGGAGGACTTTGTCAAAAGGTCTGAATCATTTTCAGCTCAACATCAGTAAGACAAGGAAATGGTGATGGACTTTAGGAAGACTAAGCCTGCACCGCTCCCTGTTACTGCTGATGGTGAGGAGTGGATGTGGTGAGGACATACAAGTATCTGGGAATGCACCTGGATGACAGGCTTGTGTATAGCACCAACACAGAGGCTGTGTACAAGAAGGGCCAGAGTCGCCTCTATTTCCTGAAGAGACTGAGGTCCTTTGGAGTATGCAGGCTTCTCCTTCAGATGTTCTACCAGTTTGTTGTTGCCAGTACAATTTTTCATGCGGTGGTGTGCTGGGGCAAAGGCATCAACGCGGATGATGCCAACAGGCTCAATCAACTGATTAGAAAGGCGGCTCTGTTATGGGAGTCAAACTGGACACACTGGAGGCTGTGGTAGAACAAAGGACCCTACAGAAAATCCTGGCAATTCTGGATGATGTTTCTCAACCTCTGCATGCCACCTTGACTGAACGCAGGAGCACTTTTAGTAATAGACTAAGACCACTGCACTGCTCCAAACAGCGCTCTATGAGGTCATTCTCATCCTCGGCCATTAGGCTCCATGAGAGACTGTTTGAGGTCTTACCTTTCTTCTAATATTTGTACATTTGTATATCTGTGCACTTGTAATGCTACCTTGACACTGTAATTTCCTTTGGGATCAATAAACTATCTATCTATCTTCGAAGGAGATTATACTGTAATCACCTAGCTTCCTTCCCAGTCTAGCTTCTGCGGCAAGGTTTAGCTGCCAATACCCACTGCTTGAGTGGTGAGTCCTCCCCCACCCTCCACGCTACCAAGGATGAGATGCTTCCAGCTAACAAAGTAGTTTAAACACAGTCATTTTATTTTTTACTGTTACGTGTATTAATTCAGACAAAATTCTTAACACACATTTAACACCTGCAGAGGAATTCTAATTTATAGAAGAGTTTCAAATTTCAAAAGTTAGTAACTGCAAATTTCCAAACACAGCTATAATTCATACAAACATATACAAATTGCAAATGAAAGAGTTGTCAATTGCAGAAACCAAGGGTTGAGGAATAAGTTTGAATTCTTTCTGTAACCTCATCTTTCTGTTGTTTTCATTGTCATTCCAAACAATACTCCCTTCCCGTCTTTTAAATACTTACAATATTTTCTACTAGATGACATAATCTGCATGTGATATTTTCCAGATATCTTTGCTGGGACAAAGTAACTCACAGAGATGGTCTTAAAAGATTCTGGCAACAGAGATCCCAAACATCCATAATTATTGCTGTGAGGGTTGACCCCCTGAGTACACAAACATCCCAGCTTGTGACCAGGTTTGATGTGTTAAGTGACATAACCCCATTGTTTGTATTTGGCTAATGGAGACAAGTCTCCTGCATACTTTGCAAAGCTATGCCTCCAACCTCAAACTGCTTGTTGTTTGTAACTTACGTTAAGAACTGGGGACTAGTTCTGCTTTACAGCAAAAAGCTGAAAAAATAATATTTGTTAGAAGTTTAATTCTGACCCTTTGAAAAAGTCATCCAGCTGTGCTAAAAAGCCGAGTTTATCAATAAACCTCTCAGACTCTGGAAAGTGAATATCTATCACAGGATAAGATACGATCAACAGCATAAACAGTCATTCACTTTTTCAGTACTCCACTCTGCTACTTTGACATGATAGGGATGAGAAAGCCAGTCTTAAGTTTTGCTTCCCAGTATTCTGCACAATTAACTCTATAGTTCAAAGTGATACATAGCAAAAGAAAATGGTACCCACAGCAAATGCCAAAACATTTTGATCTTTCTAAACTAACGATTCTGGCATGATTGTGTTTTTCTCCTTCAAACAAGTATTAAAATTGATTTTTGTTTCTCCACTTCACAGTTGGGCTGACAAAAAAAACAGTAACTACTAACAATGAGGTTTTGAAATGCAAATGGAAATCTTGTAGTAGCAACAGTAATGTACAAATTTCTTGGTTAAAATCAATAATTTGGAAAGATTCTCTGAAAAAGTAGTTTCTAAAAAAAATTGTGAAAAATATTGGGTGCTAGCAATTCTAGAAATACTCTTATTTATAACTAGAATATCATTTCATTGAATTAGATTAGATTAGATTCATCTTTATTGTCATTGTGCTGAGTACAGATACAAAGCCAATGAAATGCAGTTAGCATCTAACCAGAAATGCAAAGAATAGTGTTATTTACAAAATAATTGTGAATAAAAAGTGCTACAGCACACAAATATAAAAGTACTGAGACAGTACAATATGGGTGCAATACTGCTTAGCACTGTGATGTGAGGTTCAGCAGGGTCCTGTGCATTCTGGATTTGTGTAATTTGTGTAATTAACTACATAAATATTAGGAAATTAATTGTTGTTGAACTTCATCTGTTTCAAGGAAGCAGAGATGTATTATAACTTCTGCAGACACTTACTGTGAGTGTTCCAGGCTCATTCTTTTTGGCACATGAACATTCCAAATTAAATTTAAAAGAGGCATCTGTTCCTTTTTTCAGTACATTGAGATAATTTAATTGCATATTAAAAATGCTACAGAAAGCCAAATTGCTTTCCCTCTTTCCCAGTTTTGCTGAAGTGCTTCAGGTCAGAAATGTTACCCGTTTCTCTTTTCACAAATGCTTCCTGACCGTCAAAATGTTTTCAACATTCTCTGTTGTTAGTTCATAACAGGAGAACTACCAATATACAATTAGAAACAAAAGTGTTTACATAAAGCTACTCACACAAAATGCTGGTGGAACGCAGCAGGTCAGGCAGCCTCGATAGGAAGAGGTATAGTCGACGTTTCGGGCCAAGACCATTTGTCAGGACCCTGTGAGTCGTGACAAAGGGTCTCGGCCTGAAACGGCAACTGTACCTCTTCCTATAGATGCTACCTGACCTGCTGCGTTCCACCAGCATTTTGTGTGTGTTGCTTGAATTTCCAGCACCTACAGACTTCCTCATGTTTGCGTACATAAAGCTACTGTTGTTGTGAGATTAAAATTTAGAAGCACAAATGAATTGTCAGAAATTACTCTTTTTCTGTTAGTCCATATATGAAGCAGAGGAAGAAAAACTACAGCTGTATTGAATCATTTTTTCATTGTGGTACAGGATAATATGACACAATTGCAGCCCCTAATTTTTCTCCCCATGGCAGATTCTCAGAAGCTAGCATTTCATATCTATGAAATGCAAAATATAGTAAAATGTAAGAATTGCTTCTCAGCAATAATTATCAAATGAAATTCATATAGATCATGAAACCCAAGGAAATATCAGGGCAGATGATTAGTCTATGAAGAGATCTGAGATGAGAATTGCAGTGGTTAACAACCAAAAGTACAGCTAACAGTGGAGTGATTAAGTTTGGTCAAGAGGCCAGAATTTGAAGAGTGCACATAACTGAACTGGAGGAACTTGAAAAGACTGCGAAGAGTCACACCACAGAGGTCTGAAAACAAGATTAGAATATATACATCACTGTGCTGCCTGACCCAACAGTAGTGCTTTAGATAACTTACTTACAGTTGTAGAAGCAAAGCTAAATGTGCACTGGAACAATCAAATTGAGGCAAAAGGGATTGGATGAGGAATTATTTCCATAATCTTCAGAGTAACTGATAAATAACAACTACCCAGAACAGACACCCAGAAGGTAAACATTGCTGTTAGAAACACTGGGGAGGCCCCCAGTGTCTCAGAAAATATGGGCTGCAGGGGAAAGCTTCCCTCAAGACGGAAGGCCCACCTGCCCCTGACCCCATCCCTTCCCAGCACCCTCCAGCCTAATAAGCCATTAGAAAACAAGATTAAAGATCTCAGAGCAAGACAGCTTTATCAGAGGTATAATGAGGAACTGTTGTGTTCACAGAGAAATGACGCACTCACAACTCTCCTGACAGCACTCCAGCTTCAAACCCAGGTCTTGAAGCTTACTGATTAACTCTGGGGGGATGATAGTAATGAATGCCAAACTGTGGTCAATGAAGAATATCCTGATGTATGCATCTTTTTGCTGTCCAGATGTTCCATGGTTGAGTGAAGAGGCAATGAAACTGCATCTGCTGTTGTCCTGCTGTGACTGTAGGCAAATTGGAGTGGATTCAAATCACTTCTCAGGCAGGAATTAGTTGTTTCATCACCATATCACCCTTCAAAACTGATCAATAAGCTTCAAGATCTATGCCTTAGTACATCCTTGTGCAACTAGATTCTTGATTTCCTCACTTGCAGACTCCAGTCAGTTCAGACTGGCAACATCTCCCCCATTATCTCCATTTGCACAGATGCACAAGGCTATGTGTTTAGCCCCCTGCTCCACTTGCTTGATACCCACGACTGCGAGGCTAAGCACAGCTCGAATGCCATATTTAAAGGTAAACATGTGCAGTAAACGTTGAGGGATTAGCAGTGGAGAGACTTGGCAGCTTTAAATTTCTGGACATTAACATAATGGACGATCTCCCCTGGGCCTAGCACATCAAAGCGATCAAAAGGAAAACGTGCCAGTGTCTTTAATGTCTTAGGCGGTTAAAAAGATTTGGCTTGTCACCGAACACACTAGCTTCCACAGACGTACTGGTGAAAGTATCCTGACTGGTTGCATCATGGTCAGGTCTGGTAATTCAAATGCACAGAGACACAACTAGTTGCAGACAGCAGAGAGCGGTGGACTCTGCCCAATATATCATAGGTACAACCCTCCCCACCGTGATAGTATCTACAGGCGGCACTGCCTCAAGAAGGTAATATCTATTATCAAAGATCTACACTATATAGGCCATGTCATCTTTTCACAGCTACCACTGGACACGAGACACAGAAGCCTCGTCCATCCCATCAGCTTTAAGAACAGCTACTTCTCTTCATCCACTAATTCTTAAACCAGCCAGCAAAATACTAATCACTAGTTTAGAACATGATGATTATTTTGACCACTTTGCATGAAAATCGACTTTTTTGTTCAAATTGTGTCTCTTGTAATAAGAATGACCTATAATTTATGTTTTTCTTGTGAGCACTACTTACATGATGCTATACGCCTGTGAAGTTGCTGCGAGTAAGTTTTTTTATTGCTACTGTGCAAACATGTACTTGTGCATATGAGAATAACCTCAACTTGTACTAGGGTTATTTGCAGATGAAAAATAGCTGTAAATATATTCCACACACACATTCTGTGAAGGAAAATAAGCTTTTCAAATATTGAACTGCACAGACAGTTCATTAACCTTGCATCTGATAGCTTCACTCAGCATTAGCTGAGAAACTAGGCTGCAACATTATCCATTTCAGGATTTTAAAAGATTTCATAATTCTTCTTCAGTCCCTTGCTTTTTAAATGGAACCAATAACTCACTATGTGAGGCGAGCACTAATAGTTGTTCAAAGGCGTTATTTCTGCAGCTGAATGTTCATGTCACAGCAGGAAGCATGCTGTCCAAAATGCGTTTTCTACATTGACTCAAATAAATAACTCTTTAGTAGGATACATGACAGAGAAACAAAAGGCAGCCTGGCATGGAACATGGATCAGAAGAACCAGTTTGCAATGCCGAGAAAGAGAAAAAAAACCCAGCTAGATTCAGTACTTTTGCAGGTAAGGCACCACAGTTTTAAAAAAGTGCATGTGTAAATTTCAATGCAAGAACATTTCTTTTAAACTAAGTTACAGAAAAAGGAAGAAAAATAATTCTACCTCTAATTGGTTGAGAATTGATCGTAGCTCTGTAGAGAAATGCACAGCTAACAATTCGGCTGCTTTTGGAGGATTAATAGACACCAGTTCCTGCAATTTAAAAAGAGGCCAGTTTACTTTTCCAAATAAAATCTGCGAATCTCCACAGCATATCTCAACAGAAAACTGTCAAAACAGCTGCAGTAAGTCACTATGAGACTGGATAAGTATTACATATCTACTACTTGTGGAAAGACATTCATTTAGAGTCAAATAGCATGCAAGGTTCTTCTCATAAAAAGTGTTAAAAAAGGAAGTCAAGATAGTATTTGCCACTAATCTGGACAATGTATAAAAAAAAACCTATACAGTAAGTGAAATCAAAATGTGGTTCTGAGCATCTACCTCCATAAACTAAAGTCAAAATGCACAGTTCCATCAAAAGCACTGCTCGGGTATGAACCACTTTATAGGCTTTGTATCAATAATGCATTATTGATTTGGAGGGGCAGAGCAATGTCAGATGGCGCTAAATGGCAACTCCTTTGCTTGCATCTTCAGAAGCAGCTCTATTTCTATCTTTGACATCTCTTTTTTTCTTTCTCAAGCCTCATTTGAAGACCATGACCTGGAGTTACACTCTGACTTCAGTTCTTTGTGAGAATGGAACCTGCTCTCAGGGCCTCAGGACCGGCCGCTTTTTGATATCCCAAGGACACAAACCTGGAAGGCTAGCGCACCTTCAGGGTTCCGGATTTTTGTAGCTCTGGATCGAGCTGATTCTAGTCCGGTGCCCGTGACTGAAGTGTCGTGGGAGAACACAGGTTAGCTGCCATAGGTTGTGTGTCTGTAGATCTGCGCCTTTCTGGGGCCGACTCTCTCGGCGCAGAGCTCAGAAGAAGCGATGCAACAGATTTTTAACATTGTAAATCAGCGAGTTGTTTGTTACATCTCCGCTCTCGCTGTGACACGGGGACACATGACAGACAGAGGGGGGAGGGGGAGGTGAGGGGGAGGGGGAGGGGGGAGAGGGAGGGGGAGAGAGAGAGGGAGAGAGAGAGGGAGAGAGAGGGAGAGGGAGAGACACACACACACTGTGGCATGTCGAATTATTGGGTGAATGAATAGCCTTTGGGGTACTGCAAGTCTGTGTCTTTATTGATGCTTGCTGCACGCTTGAGCTCAATGGAGGGCGCTGATGCTTTTTGCTGATGGGGGTGGGGGTCGTTGTTGCCTTGCTGTTGCTTGTGCATGGGTGGGGGAGCTGGGGGGGTGCTTTGGGGTTCCAATGTTCAACTGTTGTTCATTCTTTGAGGCACTCCTCTTTTCGTGGATGTTTGCAAAGAAAAAGACTTTCAGGACGTATATTTCTCTCACATTAAATGTACCTATTGAAATAACTTCAATTCTCACTTTGCGAATTCGATCTACATTACAGACAAGTGGGACATCATATTGGTATAATTCCAAGTCTTATTCAGCAAGCTAGAAATGAAAATAGTTGATAAATATCACGTATTCCTCAGCAAGGAATTTGTTTTTCCTACACATTAGATTCTTCCATGGAATCAAACTATCTCCTATAGTTAATATAACTCATACAAACACTTTATAAATAATAACAAATTGTTTATACAAGTTGTAAAGATTGACATCAGATGTACTTCGTTTATCGATCACACAGATTTACACAAGACTAGCAGTTACAAATAATAGGCCTATCAGTCTGCGAAGTCAATGCTGACCAGAAAGTGCCCTTATTACGCTCATTCTGTTGAGATTCCATTTTATATTCCCATCAATTTCTTCCAGATCCTATCATTCATGGGCACAACAGGGGCAATATACAGTGGACAATTAACTTCAAACAAGCCAAAACCAGTGCACCTAAATGATATTGGCTATGCAAGAGGGAGAATATGCAAATTCCACACAAACGGCATGAGTGGTCAGGACTGAAACCAGGTCAGCAAATCTGTGAAGCAGCAGCCCCACTAGTACCACAGTGCCATCCAACCCTTTATACAACCTATAATGGATGTTTGTGTTTGGTTTGAATATTGTCCATCCTCATTGGATCTGTACATCCAAGTTACTTCACAAGAGCTACCTTGAAGTGTTCCATTGTTTTATTCCATACAGATTCCTTCTCTTCGGTGCTATAGCCAGGTATAGACAACATATTGTGGACATAATTGAAAATCTCCTCCTAAAAAAGAAGAAAAGAAAATTAACAGGAGCACATCATTTATCACTTATTTCGTAGGTTATGCCAATGTTCAGAATTTCTGTCTACTCCTAATTGATCTGGAAAGGAGTTAAAAGGCAACCACACTGGTCACATATGGACCAATTCGGGTAAAAGACGATGGATTTTCTCCTCCGAGTAACAAAAGTGAATCAGTAGAGGTTCTTAACAATAATTAAGTAGTTTCATGGTAAATCTATTCAACAACTTAAATACCCATTTCATTGGGTTGATATTTGAACTCTCAGCTCCAGATCAATTAACCAGACCTCTGGATGTTAAATTAGTTTAACAAGTGTGTTAATGAATTGCTATAGGAATGTTCAGACCATCAAGATTGCATAAATTACTACAATACCAAAGATTTCCTGATGACCAGAAATTGTATTTTCCACTGCAGTCGTATAAATTATCTCAAGTGAAGTGGTAGATTATGCTGAACATATTTATGAATCTTATTTGATAAAATTCTTTTCAGAAATACATGCTCAAAATATTATGTTGAATTTTGAGTTTTCACAGGCAACACGCTTTAAGATTTTAATTACTCTCATGTTCTGCATCCATTCTTGCATGCATCACAACTTATTCCTGACTATGAAATCCTAAAGTTATAACACAACTGTTCGTGTCAATGGTATGCTACACTACCATTTGCAATATTTATGTTGCATCTTTATCTAAAAGGAAATATTTTCATGAAAATTTAATCAGTAAGCCTAAAAATTGGCTAAGATCCAAAATAGAGAGCAAAACAAACATTAAAAGATTGAAAAGTACATGCATGCAAGGAGCTACTCAAGTAAGAGTTACTGTTTGCAGAATAGATTTTAAAAAATTTCCAAAAATATCTCAAGAAATTAAAGCCACTTATAACACTATGTATTTCAGTTAATTGGGCCATTAGTTAATTGGGACAGCCACTTATTTGGGACAACTCTTACAGAACAAAAACTAATCAAGAAAATAGGATTCCCTCTATTTATTTGGGGTAATATATTGCTTAGTTGGAACAGGAGACTGTTGCAGAACAGTTTCTAACTAGCTGCAGATGCATGCACTTTTGTGTCTGTTAGACATCACAGTGTGCTTAAAGCAAACAGCTTTTAAATTCTTTCATTTGTGTGTGTTTGTGTTCAAAAAGTTATTTTTGTCACTGATTGTTGGCAAGAAATAAGCAGCAAGACAATTCAGAATTGTTTTGCTCACTACGGTTTCAAGCATTCAAGCTTGAAGGTGCCAGAATTGAGTGAAAATGAAACAATTTCATTACTTCAACAAGTTTGGAACTACTAAGAATTTGAATGTATCAAAAATCATCTTGAATATTACAACGAATCTGGAGGATGCAATCACCAAAAGTATTGTATGAAGGCAGTCCATTATCTGCACTAGATGTCTGTGCTAATTTTGTTAATTTACAGTCAATCAAAAGAACATGGCAAAGTGGTAGGTGTCCATTGTATCTGACGATCTTGGTGAGAACTGCGAGATTTTTTTTAAAGTGGAAAAACTGTTGCACTAGGGTAGTTCCACTCTCTCAATCTCAGAAGTCTGGGTCCAGTGGTATGAGTACACATCACAAACTGGGGTTTTCCTTGGTTGCAGAGGATAACTATGACTTCTTCTGTGCTTTATCATGCCTTCCCTCTCCATGAAGCACTGCAGAACCACCTTCTTGGCCGTTGGAGATCACTATTGCTTTTATCCGCCCAGTCTGCCGGAGGTAACTTCACACATGCAAGCACAGGCATGTCCCTATTTCACCGGGGTATGAGTCCCACTGGCTACCTTCACCCGATTTAGCCCGCCTGTTGAAGCACTGTACTTTGGTGTGGCTGCTGTTACATGCAAAGAGATGCTTGGAGCCACAGATAAGAGCTGAGCACCCATCCGGTGGTAACCAAAGGTGAGTGAGCTGTCCCAGAATGGACATAACAAGCCCATTCACTAGAGGTACTACTTCTCCCTGAACAACCCATACACAGCAGCGTAAACCAGATGAATTCCTCCGTAGGAACTAATAGACAGTTTTATAATACTGTAGTAGCATTGGTAGTATTCTAATTTGTTCTGTATTTCATTTAAATACATCATTTATTACTCAGTTAAATGGTAGGTTGTTTTCTTAGCTATTTCCACCAAACGTTGACTAACTGGGACAGCCGTTTAAATGGGCCAAAAAGTACTGGTCCCGATATGTCCCAATTAACCAGAATTTTAGATTTTAGAATATATAGTGTTTTGTGGTATAAATTTTATGCCAATGAACCAGTTATAACACTTCCCTTCTGCCAAGCCAAGTGAAGAAAATAGAGATACCTAGGAAGTATTCCACATTGGAATCGATTCAATCAATCAAGACAAACTGGGAGTTCAACTGGGAGATCATATTAGGAGCTTTGCAACCAAATATCAAGTAAATAGAAACAGCAGGAAAGCTTTAAAGATCCTGGCCTCAATTAAGATGGAGTTCATGGAAAATGACTAAGACTTAGAAGACCTGTCAATCCTAACAGGCAAAGCCTCATCTAAATAAATCTATGGAGAGTTCCAAACAACACAGATATAGGCCTAATTAAGGTAAACTGAACTTGTGTAGATAGGCATCTCAGTCAACACAGAGAAGGTGGACCAAAAGGGCCTATTTTAGTGCTAAATCATTGTATGATCTCATTCAATCACTGGTTGGGAGTGTTAATTTGGTGGCAGGAAGTGGCAACCTATGTGAAGAATTTCTGAAATAACTCAGCATGATTGTTTAAGAGAGGGGGAAGGAAGAGGTAGGGAGGAAGGTGTAATTTGGGGTCAGATGAGGAGAAGACTGTTGGAAGGAAAAGCTTTAGTTTCCCACATTTTCTTCTGATACAGGAGGCTATCCTATTCACCCATTTCCTTGTACCTCGGGGGGCAAAGTAGCATAGCCACGAACGTAACAATTCAATTTGCACCACAGTCTGTAGGATGTAATACATTCTGCTCTGTGACTGCATGGGTTTCCAAAGGTGCAAGGGTTAGTAAGTTGTGGGCATGCTATGTTGGCACCAAAAACAAAGCAACATTTGTGTGCTGCCCCAAGCACATCCTTGGACAGTGTTGGTCATAAGACACTACACGTTTTGCTGTTGTGTTACACATAAAGCTAATATTAAAATCTTTAATCTCCAGGTGAGCACTCGTGGAGATAAGATACTTGACCACTGTTACACTCCCTTCCGCAATGCTTACAAAGCTCTCTTTCGCCCAGCTTCTGGAAAATCAGATCACTCTTCAATCCTACTTTTGCCGACGTACAAGCAGAAACTGAAACAATAGGTGGCCATAGTTAAAACCATCCACTGTTGGTCCAACCGATCGGCCTCCATGCTGCAGAACTCTTTCGATGACGTCGACTGGAACGTCTTCCATGATGAGGATGTCTCTGAGTTCACTGATGGAGTCAGGTGCTTCATCTGGGAGTGCATCGACGATGTTATCCCCCAGAGGTCGGTTAGGGTCTTCCCAAACCAGAATCCCTGAACCAATAGTTCCGTGCAAGTAGCACTTACCGCACAACATAGAGCTTACATTGCTGGTGATTAACTGGAGCTCAAGGAAAGCAGCTATGACCTGCGCAAAGCTATCAAGTCTGCGAAACAACAACACAGGGACAAGATTGAGTCAAGATTCACAACGAATAGCACACGTGACTTGTGGCGAGGGCTGTATACCATCGCAGACTTCAAAGCCAAACTTTGTGGTGCTGCCAACATCGCGGCCTCTCTCCCAGATGAGCTCAATCACTTTTATGCTCAGTTCAATGTCGTTAACTCTCAGCCTCTGAGGAAAGCCACTGCTACAACCTGCAATCTGGTCATCTCTGAGGCTGAGGTATGCAATGTTCCCAACGAGTTGCCAGTCGCAAAGCTGCAGGACCGGACAGCATCCCAGGATAAGTACTCAGGATGTGTGCAGCACAACTGGCAGGTGTGCTTACTGACATTTTTAATCTCTCGCTCTCCCAGTGTAGAGTGCCATCACGCTTCAAATTATCCACCATTGTTCCTGTACCAAAAAAGACCAAGGTAACATGCCTGAACGACTGACGTCCTGTTGCACTCACCTCAATAATAAGCAAATGCTTTGAGAGGCTGGTCAAGGATTACATATGCAGCATGCTACCACCCAAACTGGACCCCCTACAATTTGCCTCCCGACACAACCGATCAACAGATAATGCAATAGCCACTGCTCTACATACCATCCTTACACATCTGGAGAAGGAGGATGCTTATGTGAGAATGCTGTTCTTGGACTACAGTTAAGCATTCAACATTATTGTTCCATCCAGGCTCGACAAGAAGCTCAGAGGTCTCAGCTTTCACCCTGCCCTGTGCAGCTGGATCTTGGACTTCCTGTCAGATCGCCTACAGGTGGTAAAAGTGGGCTCCCTCACCTCCACCCCACTCTCAATACAGGAGCCCCTCAGGGCTGTGTACTAAGTCCCATCCTTTACTTCCTGTATACCCATGACTGTGTTGCCACCCACAGCTCTAATCTCCTAATTAAATTTGCAGATGACACTACATTGATTGGCCTTATCTCAAACAATAACGAGGTGGCCTACAGGGAAGAAGTCATCTCTCTGACACAGTGGTGTCAAGAAAACAACCTCTCCCTCAATGTCGCAAAAACAAAGAAGCTGGTTGTGGATCACAGGAGGAATGGAGTTGGGCTTAACCCCTATTGACATCAATGGATCTGGGGTTGAGAGGGTAAACAGCTTTAAGTTCCTCGGCATCCACATCACTGAGGACATCACGTGGTCTGTACACACCAGCTGTGTGGTGAAAAAGGCACAACAGCACCTCTTTCACCTCAGACAGCTGAGGAAGTTTGGTATGGGCCCCCAAATCCTAAGAACTTTCTACAGGGACACAATTGAGAGCATCCTGACTGGCTGCATCACTGCCTGGTATGGGAACTGTACTTCTCTTAATCGCAGGATTCTGCAGGGAGTGGTGCGAACAGCCCAGCGCATCTGTAGCTCTGAAACTTCCCATGATTCAGGACATTTACAAAGACAGGTGTGTAAAAAGGACCCCAAGGACCATTGAAGACGCGACTCACCCCAACCACAATCTATTCCAGCTGCTTCCATCTGGGAAACAGTACCGCAGCATAAAAGCCAGGACCAACAGGCTCTGGGACAGCTTCCTCCACCAGGCCATCAGTCTGATTAACTCACGCTGATTTGAGTGTATTTCTATGTTACATTGACTGTTCTATGTATTATAAATTACTATGACTGCAAATTTAGATGGAGATGTAATGTAAAGATTTTTACACCTCATGTATGTGAAGGATGTAAGAAATAAAGTCAATTCAATTCAAGTTTACTTATCCTCTCACTTAAGGTCATGAACACCAACCTCACCTACACTAGGGACAATATACAGTATCCAATGTAGAGTATTCTATTAATCCACATTTGGGATGTGAGAAGAGACCAGAGCACGTAGGGAAATGCATGCAGTCACAGAGGTAAACATGCAAACTCCACAAAGACAGAACTTGAGGTCAGGATTAAACCCAGGTCTATAGAACTGAGAGACAGCTGCACTACTTCCAACACCACTGTTGGTTGGCCTTGTGAAGAGACAGTTGAAGTGTGTCGCAGCTACACTGTACATCATAATAAGTCTGGAGCTTTGGTTCTCTGGTTTGGAGGAACATTCCTACTTCCCTCTTCCACAAGGGCACTCAACATTAACCTTTTTGTCCTGAATCCAACACAAATAACCCCACTCAAGCTTTAAGTGATAACATTAGGGGATACTGCCTGCCCCACTTCAGCAAGAACAGCTTCTTTCTTTCCCAAGACGGTCTTGTTCAAGAAGGGCTGGTAAATATCAAAGCACAGTGAGACCAGAAAAGATAACTGACTTCCCTCACTTTAACTGTTTCACTTCACAACAAATGTTACAAGGAAAAGACATTTGGGAGAGATAAAAGCAGAGCTTACACAGTAAGCAAGAGGGCTCTGGAAAGTGTTATAGAACAGAGAAACTTAGGTAATGCCCTGGTTAAGATTTCTACTGCTATGTTATAGGGTACTTTCTGCAAAAGCAGTGCGTCCTGCTGGTGGAATGTTTTGGTTTCAACCAAAGATAAGGGGCTATGATGTTAAACTTAGTAATGATGTATCAGCCAATCAGGATGGTGGAATTCAGAAAAGGTTCCAGAGAGAGCTGGGCGGACAGAGATTTTTGATGGACACTGGTGGGGTTCATGGTCTTTTGGTGGGAGATGCTGAGAAGATTGTGAGGGACAGCATAGGATTCAAACTGACGGGAAGACGTGATTGCAAGGAGTAGCTTGCGAGATGAAGGAGTCCAAGATGGGAAACTCTACCAGTGATTGGTAATGAGAATTCAGCACCATGAGTAATGGCTATACCCAGCTTTTGGAAACTATGAGCTCCAATGGTCATGTGCACATTTAGACTGGTTTAACTGTAATGGGCCCTTTTATTTTTTTTCCTTCTTTTCTTTCTCTTAATAACTTTGATAAAGCTGAAATTAGTAAATACACTTCCTTTATAATTTTATGTGGTATACAATCTGTTATTTCTTGCCAACCGATAGTTGTGTACGGGCAATATTTACACAATATTCGCTCAAATAGAGGTTTCTTTGATCGAAACATCACACACTCCTATTTGGTTGGACTCCAAATCATGCTGACACTAGACACGCATTGTTTGTGGGAGGTGGCCTTCTCACCACTGAATTATGTGGCTGTTAGCAGAGTCGGCTAACAAGCCAAGTTTGCATCAGAGCCCAGTGAGGGGGCTACACTTAGGGTACAAGTATATAGTTCCCTGAATGTGGTGAAGTAAGTAAATAAGGTGGTGAAGAAGATATTTGGCATGCTTGCCTTTATCATCTAGGACAATGAATCCAAGAGTTGGAGCATTGTGTTACAAACATAAAGGACATAAGTGAATCCATACCTGAAGTAGTGTGTACAGTTATGATTGCTTGAAAGCATGCAGAAAAGATTCAGAAGTATAGTACCAGGAAAGGAGGGTCTGAGTTGTAAAGAGAGATTGGATTGGCTGGGACTTGTTTTCCCTGGAGTGTAGGAAGCTGAGGGATAACCTTATAAAGATATATGTAATACCCTGGTTAAGATTTCTATTGCTATGCTGAGAGGTACTTTATTTTAGCAGTTTTCTATAATAGCAGTGTGTCCTGCTGGTAAGAGTATTTTAGCTTTGGCTAAAGATAATGAGCCATGTTGTCCAACTTAAGAAAGTTGTGTCAGCCAATTGTAACTTTCTGCACAGTGGATGCTTCAAGAGAGCTGGCAGGATCAGATTTCTGAACACAGTTTGGGGTCTTTTGGCGGAACAGAGTGGAAGGGAAGATGCCGCAGAATGCCACTGGAAGGAGAGACCCCGTTGCAAGAAGTGATTTGTACAGATGAATGGTTCCTAGGAGGAAGGGCCAATATTCCTGAGAGAGCGAGTTCTTTCAAGACGGTCTTCGAGGGGCATTTGGGATGTGGCAGACGCTTTCACGCAGACCATGGGTCCAGGCATGAGTAAAGCGATACACCTCCAACTTCTCCAGAGACGAGTTCCAACGTTTATGTACACATTGGATAGGTTTAACTGTAATGGCTTATTTGTATTTTTCTTTGTCAGTAACTGTTTGTTAAAGTTGAATATCTTGTGAATATACTTTATCTATAATTTTATGCTGGTGTACGATCTGTCATTTCTGGGCTACCAATAACTATGTACGAGCAGTATTTATACAGCATTCGCTACAGCCCATTATCCTTAATTGGAACATACCAACTTTCCCGTTTGGTTGAATCTCAAAGCATACTGACCCTAGATGTATTTTGTTTATGAAAGGTGGTCTTCTCACCGCTGTCATGTGGCTGTTAGCACAGTTAGCCAACAAGCCAAGTGTGAATACAAGCCTAGTGAGACGGTTACATATTAAAATATTGAGGGGCATCAGTAGGATAAGTGGTGACTATCTAATAAGCAGAGCAAGGGAGTTTGAAACCAGAGGGCATAAACTTAAGGCAAGAGGGGAAAGATTTAAAGAGGACCTTAGGGGCAGGTTTTTTCACACAGGGGGTAGGGGGTATCTGGAACAAGATGCCAGAGGAATAGTAGAACAGGAAAAATTGCAATATTTAAAAGGAATTTAAAGAGATAGATGGATAGGAAAGGTTCAGAGGGATATGGGCCAAGTGCTGGTGCTTGGGTCTAGCTCATAGAAGCAATGTGGTTAGCATGAACAAGTTGGACTGAAATTCCTGTTTCTATGCTCTACTGACTCCATGATTCCACCTTTGGAGAACCAATCAGTCTTAATCTTAGCCAATAACTAAAAGTATGTAAGTTTAACTACATTTTAAGCCAACCTACAATTCCATTTCCAAGAATGAAAAAAAGATCATATTTTTAATTACTACATATTAAAAAATTCCTATCTGTCCAATGTACCAATCCTGTAATTATTAAATATTTAAGACATTGTTAAATTCATGGGAAAATAATTATGTTAAAATTCATATGATTAGAACCAAAGAATAAGAATAAAACAGCAAAATGTGTATAGTACAGACTACCAAAATAATGCACAAGTGGCAGAGGGAAAGGCTGGCTCAAACAAGTAATATATAGAACAATGTGGGTTATAATTATTGAAAGATAGGAAATGTTAGGCAACAATATTTCTCCAAGTTGGTTTGTCTGGAACAGATGACATCATCTCAAAATAAGTGGTCGTGCATTCAGTATTCAGATGGCAAAAATAAAATCAACGAAAGGATAGATAAATTTTGGAATTTTATCTCGAAGAGTTCAGTGGAAGCTCTGTTGTGCAGAACTTTTAGTAAAAGGAACTGCTAACAATTTCTGGATTTTAAGGGCATACAGGGATACAAGGTTAGGATAGAAGAGCAACTGAAGTTAAACATCAGTCATGATCCTATTGATTGAGGAAATGCTAAGAAGGGTCAGGAGGTTACTTGCTATTTGGGGCCCTGTTAGTCACCAGCCCTTCCCCAAAGCTTTATCTAGGTCAGCCGCTTGCATTGAAAATGTCCTGAACAGCCCAGTCCTCACCCCAGTACCAAAACATAGAGTGAACTGTGCAGAGCCTCTGACATGACTGGCAAAGAACTGAAGTTACAAGAACAAACTTCAGACTCAAGGATTAACTCTACCATTCCAGAAGTAAAGACAAAGAGACATCCAAAGTTTTAAAATAGTGCAAGATTACAGATTCTGTGAAAAGGCTTTCTACATTTAAAATATCAGAAGAAGGATGATGATAGATTACCAGAAAACAAGCAGTGGGATAATGTTGCACTGATGTACCAATACAATTGGCACAGACACAACGGGTCATGTGATCTCCTTTTGTGCTGGTGCAGAGAACCCCTGTGGCCGTCCCCCTCAACAACAGGTATATCATTTTGGATACTGTCAGGGGCAGCGGGGGCGGGGAGTGTTGGGAATGACATAACTGAGCCCAGTCACTGTGGTTGAGTCTCAGGCACTGAGTCTACCTCTGTGACTCAGAAGGGAAGAGGGAAGAAGAGCCACGCTGTGGTGACAGTGGATTTGTTAGTTAGGGGAACAGACAGAAGTTTCTGTGGGTGAGGAAGAAATTCCTGGATGGTACCTTCTTCTTCTTCATGTTGCCTCCAGGGTGCCAGGGTCTGTGATATCTCAGATCAAGTCCTCAACATTCTTAAGTGGGAGGGTGAACAGCCAGAAGTCGTGGTGCATGACATGGGTAAGATGAGTGACAAGGTTCTGCATAGGGAGTTCAGAGAGTTAGGCGCTAAGTTAAAGGACAGTACCCCCAAAGTTGAGATCTCAGGATTGCTATCCATGCCACGCACCAATGAGTCCAGAACTAGGAAGATTATACAGTTTAATATGTGACTCAGGAGTTTGTATAGGAGGGAGGGCACAAGATTTTTGGATCATTGGGCTCTCTTCCAGGGAAGCTGAGACCAGTATAGAAGGTACAGTTTGCACCTGAAATGGAGGGAGACATATATCCTAGTAGGAAGGACTGTTAATGCTACATGGTGGGGTTTAAATCAGAATTGCAAGGGGATGGGAACCAGAGTGCCAAAACAGTTAGTGGAAAGGTTGTGGAGGCAGATGTTGGTAAGACTTCAGACAAAGTTAGGAATCAAAAGGCTGAGCATAGTGCAACTAGTGTCCTGCAATGCCTATATTTCAATGCAAAGAGTATCGTAGCAAAGATGGACAATAGTGCTGAAGATGAGGTACCTGGTTTACAAACAGAGGCAATGCGTAGTGAGGAGATCCTGTTGATAGGGAAAAATTGCGGTCAACAGGATGAGTTGCAACATAAAAGGTGGACAAAATCAAAAAGAATGAATACAGGACTGAAGATGTTGTATCTGAACATGCGCAGTATACGGAATAAGGTCGATGAACTTGCAGCACAGTTGAAGATTGGCAGGTATGATGTCTGCATCACTGAATCATGGCTGAAAGATTATAGCTGGGAACCTAATGTCCAGGATACATATTGTATTGAAAGGACAGGCAGGAAGGCAGAAGGGACAACATTGCTCTGTTGGTAAAAAAGTGAAATCAAATCATTAGAAAGAGTTGACATGGTCGGAACGGTTGAATCATTGTGGCTAGAGCTGAGGAACTGCGAGGATAAAAAAAAACAAACCCTGGTGAGGGTTGTATACAGACTCCCAAACAGTAGCAAGTTGGTGGCATAAAAATTACAACAAGAGTTAGAAAATGCATGCCAAAAGGACAATGTTAGAATAGACATATGGAGTTAGATTGGGAAAATCAGCTTGGTGCTGGATTACAGGAAGGGGGAATTTCTAATGTGTCTACAAGATAGTTTTTTAGAACAGCTCATGGTTGAGCTCACTAGAGGATCAGGTATTCTGGATTGGGTGTTATGCAATGAACCAGAATTGATTTAGAGATCTCAAGATGAAAGAACCATTAGGGGCAAGTGATCATAATACGATCAAACTCACCCTGAAATTTGAGAAGGAAAAGCTAAAGTCAAATGTATCAGTGTTAAAGTGGAGTAAGGGGAATTACAGAGGCATGAGAGAGAAGTTGGCCAGAATTGATTGGGAAAAACACTTGCAGAGATGACAACAGGATAGCAAAGGTTGGAATTTCTGGAAGCAATTCGGGAGGCACAGGATATATACATCCCAAAGAGGAAGAAGTATTCTAAAGGAAAGATGACATAACCATGTCTAACAAGAGAAGTTAACGCTAACATACAAGCCAAAGAGAGGGCATATAATAGAGCAAAAATTAGTAGGGAGTTAGAGGAATGGGAAGTTTTAAAAACCAACAGAAGCCAATTAAAAAAGTAATTCAGAAGGTAAAGATGGAATACAAAATTAAGCTACCCAATAATATTAATGAGGATACCATAAGTTTCTTCAGATACATAAAGTGTAAAAGAGATATAAGAGTGGATATTGAACCGCTGGAAAATGACATTGGAAAGGTAGTAATGAGGGACAACGAAATAGCAGATGAACTGAATTGAGTATTTTGCATCAGTTTCCACTGTGAAAGACACTGGTAGTGTGGTGAAAGTTCCAGGTATTAGGGGGCATGAAGTGTGTGAGGTTATCATTTACAGAGAGAAGGTTCTTGGGAAGGTGAAAGGACAGAAGGTAGAAAAGTCACCTGGACCAGATGGTACACACCCCAGAGTTATCAAACAGGTGGCTGAAGAGATCGTGGAGGCATTAGTAATCATCTTTCAAGAATCACGAGATTCTTGAACGGTTCCAGAAGAGTGGAAAATTGCTGATGTCATTCCATCCTTCGAGAAGGGAGAGAGGCAAAAGAAAGGAAACTATAGGCGAGTTAGTCCGTTCCACAGGGATCTGTGTTGGGACTGATTCTTTTTACATTGAATGTCAATGATTTGGACGATGGAATTGATGGCCTTGTTGAAAATTTTATGGACAATATGAAGATAGGTGGACAGGCAGGTAGTTTTGAAAAAGTAGAGAGGCTACAGAAGGACTTAGACTAGGAGAAAGGGCAAAGAAATGGCAAATGGAATAGTGTCAGGAAGTGTATGGTCATGCACTTTGGTAGAAGAAATGAAAGAGTTGACTATTTCCTAAATGGAGAAAAAATACAAAAAACTGACGTGCAAAGGGACTTGGGAGTCCTTGTGCAGGATTCCCCAAAGATTAATTTGTAGGTTGAGCCTGTGGTGAGGAAGGCAAATGCAATTTTAGCATTCATTTTGAGAGGACTAGATTATAAAAGGAAGGATGTAATGCTGAAACTTTCAAAAGCACTGGTGAGGCCTCACTTGGGAGTATTGTGAGCAGGTTTGAGCCCCTATCTTAGAAAGGATGTGCTGAAACTGGAAGGGTTTGAAAGAGGTTACAAAAAATGATTCCAGGATTGAATGGCTTGACATATGAAGAGTGCTTGATGGCTCTGGGCCTGTATTCACTTAAATTTCAGAAGAATGAGGGGTGACCTCATTGAAACCTATTGAACGGTGAAAGATCTTGATAGAGTGGATGTGGAAAGGATGCTTCCTATGGTGGGAGAGTCTAAGACTAGAGGACACCGTCTCAGAATACAGGAGCATCCTTTTAGAATGGAAATGAGGAATTTCTTTAGCCAGAAAGTGGTGAATCTGTGGAATTTGTTGCAACAGGCAGCTGCAGAGGTCAAACCTTTATGCATAATTAAGACAGAGGTTGATGGATTCTTGATTGGTCAGGGCCTAAAGAGGTACAGGGAGAAGACTGGAGATTGGGGCTGAAAGGAAAATTGGATCAGCTATGATGAAATGGTGGAGCAGACTCGATGGGCCAAATGGCCTAATTCTGTTCCTATATCTTATGGTCTTGAGGTCTTACTTATTCTTCATGGTCATCAACTTTACTGCATACTTCAAATTGTTAGCTTCAAGACAACCTGCATATTAATTTTATTACTAAGGTTTAATGATGAGTAATTATAAACAGATTAATGCGTAATTGGAATAATACTTAAGTTTTTCAGACTAAATAACAGAATTTTAGCTTTATCCTTTGACTCAAAATGTAAAGGTTGCTTCCCTATCTCATTTTTAATGAATAACTTTTTTCCCTATAATTTTTATTAGTCCCAATAGGTATGTTACATCAAGTAAAAACCCTCAAAAAATTAACATAGCATTGCCAAAGTTGCTACTGATGACACCAAACAATTAGAATGTACACACAGTGGCCACTTTAATAGGTATACCTGCTCGTTATGCAAATATCTAATCAGACAATCATCTGGCAGTAACTCAAAGAATAAAAGCATGTAGTCATGGTCAAGATTCTCTAACTGCACTCCAATGCTACACTCCTCATAGAGCTCAGCAGTGGTCTGAAGTTGCTAAAACTCCCTATTAGCTCTCCTGTGAACCTTGCTGACCGAACACAGGTCTGAAGTTGCTAAAACTCCCTATTAGCTCTCCTGTGAACCTTGCTGACCGAACACACAACAGTTTATACAAAGTTTAGAAACAATGAACCCAATCTTGCGAATGGTAAGGTATGATTTCAGGAGACAAAGCACAAGATCATTAACATTTTTTTCTGAATTAATAGTGTTTGCTTTAATGGTTCTAATTACATGAAACAATTAAGCGCAGTCCAGGCAACATCGTAACAAAGACAAACAATCAAAGCTTCAAGCTTGCACTCAAGAAGAGAAAACAAGTTAGTTTTAAGTAGCAGAGAAGGTGGACAAGGGATATGCAGAACAAATTCCTCAAATGAGGTAGCTAGGTAGCAGTTAAAATTAAACTGAGCTTCTTTCTGTATCGTGTTGCAAACATGTTGCAATTGTTAAGGCTATGGAACAGGTCACACTGTACAGAAAGAAAAACTCAGCCAAAATGTTAACAGATAGAAATGTCAGCTTTTGATGCAGGGAGAAAGAGCAAGTTTTCTGAAGTTTAAGAATTATACCAAATTCTGAAGGCTGCGGTATACTCAGTTGTAAAATGAAGTACTGTTCCTCAGGCATGCTTTGGACTTTATTCTAGCACTGCTGAAGATCATAGATATAAAATTGTGGGAGTAGGATGGTAAAGTAGGACATTGCTCTGGGCTGCACCCAAGTATCGTGTGCAAATGCTCTGTAAAGGGACCACCAATCTCTGTTTGCTTTCTCCAATGTAGAACACCATCCTGACCGATAGATGGTTCTACATCATACAAGATTCTGCAACTCCATAGAACAGCAGTTTGGACTGGTTTGGCTTCAGATCAGCAAGTCCGGAAAATGCCCACTGCATATGTGGCAGCAATAAACAGGGACAGCTTGCTTTGGGCGGCCTCTTCTTGCCCACAGATTTTGCTTGCAGAATGAGCCAGCATTAATTAAGACATTACTGAGTCTAATCCAGTTAAAAAAAATGAGTCATTTCCAACTACTTGCTTGAAAATGGAAATAAGAGATAATGACTTAATCTGTTCTAATTTTGATTGCAGCAGTCATTAGATGCCATAAAACTGGGGGAAAAGAACTTTCATGAAAACACAAGCCATGCTAAACAATTTACATACTCTGAAGAGAACCAAACACCGGTAGAGAATAGGGACTACAGTTATCCGGCACTTTCTCCACTCCTTAATATCTCAGACTGCAGTTCATTGTGGGGTGGTAAATCTGATTTTATTCAATATATGTACATCTTACCAATATAATCTTCCAGTAAGTGACTATTTAGATTTATAAATACTAAAGTTAGAATGCAGTTAGCAATCAAATACAAGCCAAGGCAAGCAGTGATCAAACCATAACATTATTTTGATTTTTGGGAACTAAATACAAGGACAACATCAATATCATAACAGCTCTATGGAGAAGTGCCAAGAGGATGTATGTCTCAGTTATGAAGACTAACGATATCTTTGCCCTTCAACCTGAAATCAGACACCTAAGAGAGGTAACTGCTGAGAAGAATACTATATATATGTAAGGATATAGAAAGGGAAATATATAAGCATGAAATAAATAAATAAAGCAAGTTCAAAATATTGAAGTCAGCTCATACAGGTTATCATGAACTGTCTGCACAGACTTTTCATATATCTTGCCTTTCATATCTCCTGTCTTTATGCCAGTTGCTAATCCTTTCCGTCTCCAAAAGAATTCTCTGCCTAAAGTGAACACTGCTCTTTCTGTCTCACTGCGTCTGGTGTACTCAATGGCCACTTTATTAGGTACACCTGTACATAAGCTTGTTAATCCAAATATTTAATCAGTCAATCAATCATGTGGCAGCAACTCAGTGTATAATAGCATGCAAACATGGTCATGAAGTTCAATTGTTGTTCAGACCAGATATCAAAATGGGAAAGAAATGTTATGTAAGTGACTTCGACAGTGGAATGATTGTTGACGCTAGATGGGGTGGTTTGAGCATCTCAGAAACTGACGATCTCCTGAGATTTTCACTCACAACATTGTAGAATTCACAGAGAATGATGCGAAAAACAAAGAAAAGAAAAAAATTAATTGAGCGGCAGTTCTGTCGGTGAAAACATCTTGTTAATGAGAAAGGTCAGAGGAGAGGCTAGCCTGGTTCAAGCTGACAGGAAGGCAACATTACCTCAAATATATGTTACAATAGTGTTGTGCAGATGAGCATTGCTGAATGCCAACATGACCGACCTTCAAGTGGATGAACTACAGCAGCAGCAGATCATCAATGTATACTCACCAGCAACTTTATTAGGTACAACAGTGTATATTAACAGTTTGTAAACAACAAACAGCAGCATTTCAGCTATAAATTCAAATACTCATTAATGGTCTGCAACCATTACAGGAAATTTTGACTGTGTGGGTAGATTGTATGTCATTTTTGGATTTTTTTGATAATAGGGACTTTCAGAGTAATACTGGTGTAATTAGAAAAATCGAGGAAAATATGCATGTGTTATGCAACACAATAATTAAACAAGTTCCTGTCTTATGACAAAAATACCTGGCGAACTGGGTCATTCAGGTAACAGCCAATGACTTTAACGTAGAGTTGTTTCTTTTCATACATGAATTCACAGACTTGGTAGCTGGAAAGAAAAAACTGTGATTACAAAATAATATTTTGAAAAATAATGCTTACAGAAGCACTTCACTACCCTCCAAGGAAATCTGCGTCATTGAAAAGATATGGGGAATGATTCAAACAATCTCATTACCTTTGGTTTGCTCTGCCAAAGACCCAGAAAAGATAAATGAATCAAGTGAACTGAACTGAAACTATTTTGCTTCTAAACTTACACTGAGCTTATGTGAAATAAATTCTAATGAGTCACTCTACCAACTGGGAAGAGAGGATGAATTAATAAATTAAAAAGTTTTGATTAAGGATGAAGTATGTACACACATATCATCTATAACTTTCCAATCATCAGTTTGAATAATACAGGGTATATTGTATTAGCCATAAGGGTTCCATGTAATTTTAATCAATTACACTACCCACAGCATATATTTCTACTCATTTGATTAAAAACATTGCATTTCTAACATCACTTCGTTATGATGAAAAGTCCACTATATAAGATTAATTTTGTTTCTTTCTGCATAAATTTTGCCTGACCAGCTGTGCATCTCCAGCTTTTATCTTTTATTTGTTTCCAGCATCCAGAGTTTTGAAGTTCTTTACATAACATTAGCTAAATCTTCTACTGTCAGGCTTTATTTTAATAATGCACTCAAATGTTAAACTCTAAACACAATAATCTGAATAGACTACCTGCAGAGAGAAAATTCTTCACAATGGATGCAGCATGCAGTCATATTTCATACAAAATCATGATGTAAACTTCATAACCTAACAGTAACTCCTTTGCTTGTATCTTTGGAAACAGCTCTACTTCCATGTTTAATGTCTATTTTTCCCTTTCCAGATTTTTTTGAAGACCCTGACGTGGAGTTACATGCTGACTAAGGTTCCTTGTGGGAATGGGACCTGCTGTCGGGGTTTCATAACTGGCCGTTGTTCGGCACGCCGAGGGCTCGGCTTAAGAGCACCGGTCACCTTCGGAGGATCAAGTTTTCGTGGCTCAGAGGATGAGGGGGGACCGGAAATCCGTGTCCGAGAAGAAGACCGGTGTGTCGCTGGAGACGGAAGATCTTTGGCTGTGTGTCAACAGACTTTTAACATCATAAACCAGTGAGTTGTTATTTCTCCCCTTTCGCTGTGAAATGGAGACATCGCTTTCTCCCTTTTTTGGGAAAGAGAGAGCCTCTGGTATGTCAAATGCCAGGTGAACAAGTAGTCCTTGGAGTACTGAAAGTCTGTTTTTGCTGTTGCCTTGCTCACACTTGAGTGCTCAGTGGTGGGTGCCGATGCTTTTTTTTTGCCAGTGGGAGAGGGGGGTATTGTTGCTTGCTGCTGCTTACGCGCGGGAGGGAGAGGAGCGTGGTGGGGAGGAATTTGGGGCTCTAACATTTAACTGTTGTTCATTCTTTGGGGGCACTCCTCTGTGTTTGTGGATGGTTGAGAAGAAAAAGCATTTCAGGATGTATATTGTATACCTTTCTCTGACATTGAATGTACCTTTGAAACCATTATACTGATCCCTTAAGTAATTCAGACATATCCATTCAGTCTCAAGCAAGTTTGGACATTTATAGCCATTAATTAAAGACACATTTTGTGACACAGTTCAGGTTCTGGATGCACTTAGGGGTAGATTGAAAAGAATGCGAATCCTTCTTTTATAGAATAAAAACAAACAATAGAAACTATAACCAATCTATTCTAAGGATTCATAATAAAATAAATAAATAATGAATATCAAAAATACTGTAGATGCTGGAAATCTGAAATAACAACAGAAAAAGCTGGAAATGCTTGGCAGTTCAGGCAACATCTGTGGAAAGAGGTTCTCACAAGGTCTAAAAACTGAAATGTTAACTGTTTCAATTTCCACAGATGCTGTCTAATGAGAATTTCTCTTAACATTACCATGAAAATGTATTGACTGAAAAGGAATTACTATTTCTAAACCTGCTCAATTTTCAAACATTTAAACGTTAAAACCATGCAAGACCAGCACCATTGTTTGTTCAAGAACAAACAATGGTGGTGTAGATGTGCTCAAGAATGAAATGAATTCTGATCCACATTAAACTTTGATTTGTTATTGCTAGTCTATCATTGGTAGAGAAAGGAATCATAAACAAATATTGACTATCTTACTGGTATTAATTAGTAAATAAATCTATTGGTTAATGCCAAGTAGTCATAAATTTAGCACAAAAATTTACCTGCTTACACTGCTCTAAAGGGGACAGAGTTAGTCAAGACATTGCTCACTTAGTCCAGAAGACAGAAAAGACTAATTTAGCCATTTTGCAGGAGAGAATGAATAAAGGCAACTTTTCTCAGCAGAACATGATGATATGCTCTGGGGAGACATTCTTTTTAATCCATTAACCTATCATATTGTTTTGATTGACCTGGAAGAAACAACAGACATTTGTAGCTGGACATATGATACTTTATCATTTCATCTGTCATTAATAGAAATAAGAAATAGCTGAGGCCTCTATTCATCCACAAAGTTCTCTGTCAATATGTAAATGACATACTTAATATTCCTTCTCTGATTCTTGTCCCTTAATCAATCCTCTGTCCATACTGATGTACTCCAATAACCCTTATTTTGTGTTATAACTTCTAAAGTGGGCCTCCATCCAAAGAGGGATTACAAGGCATCCAATGATTTTCTATGATTTGTATATTTTTTTAAATATCATGTTACCTTTTGAATTTAAGTAGATGAAAATATCAAGTTCATTAGCAGTAAAATTACTACCCAGAGCCACAAAATACACCTTTAAAGATTTCTTGCTGATGGAACAGGACTTAATAGAAACCATTTCAACACAACTCACAATGCAGCTTTCTCTGCCATGGCAATCAATCTGCTTTCATCAAACTGGACGATTCCTCCAGCCTGAAGCAGCTCTAGAAGAACCTAAAAAGACACCAAATCCAGTTAATATAATAAATAAGTCTTTTGTTTCTATACTGCACATGAACACAGTTTGAACATTCAGTTTTCATCAAATGTATACTGCGCCTGTCTAAAGATGTATAGTTCAGGACTGTTGCAAGGATCTACACATGGCCCACCCCAGATTCTCATCTGCAGTCTGCTTGTGAGGACATCGCTTATCAATTTCCACACACACACTGATTTTATTCAGATCCACTTCTCCACCAGCTTCTTTGGCCATGAGGCTATCAACTACGTTTCTTTCATCAGTCTCTTATGCATCATCCATTTTTCCACCATGAAATTGTGCACACAGGTCATGCTCTGCAGTTCTTTTTTTAAAGCGTACAGACCTCTTTATTTCTTCCTTCATCATCTTCCAATCATTTTACCTGCTATTTTTCAAACATTAATCTGCTCCTTAGTTCATTGCTTGTCTTTGCTTGCTTCATATGTGGCCCAATCAACTATTCTATTTTAATCAAAATATAAACCATATTCATTTGTTGCACAAAATTCTGGATCCATAAATTAATAGTCTCTACTCCCCCGGCAACTCATTGTTACTAATGAAGCAGCTTGTGATTTATTTCATTATGAAATGCTTATAAATCAAGTCATTGTTCCCAAAATAATTCAGGGATATTTGCTGTACTTAATATTTCCACTATATTCATTTCACACTCCACCTACTGCCTCAATTTACCTTTCTCCTATTCTGCTTTCAAACACCATTTTAAGATTAGATAGAGTTAACCCTTTTCACATTTCACATCTGTTCAACTGGCTACAATGAGTGGTGCTGCCACTTCATAGCTAAATGCATCTTTGCACCAAAAAGGTCATTGGCAAATCCAAACCTAGAGTTGGGAATCAGAAATTGAACCATGGGAATCTTGCAGTCTGGACCCTCTAAAAGTACATAATCCAATTGCACATCCCATTGAATCAATACCACTTCACCTGTTGCCTCTCAGCATGTCGAGATTCATCATCAGGACTACACAGGAACTCAAGAACCTGAAAGAGACAGAAGCGAACATTTTTTTAAGAGGTTATTCAAATGCATTATTTAAATGGAATAGTTGAAAATTTTCCTTGTTTAAATGTTCTCACCCCCATTTCCCATCACAAATCACTGACTCTTGCTTGAGACTGAAGCAAAATGAGAGATGGCATATCAGAGCCAGCTCACACAAGTGTAATGCCAGTTGTGTTAAATGAGGCAGTAAGGTAGGTTGAAAATGAAAGGCACATTCTATGGAAAAAGGAGTATTTATTGACTGTACTTATTTACTGACTCACATAAACGGGTGGATCAAATACTGAACTATTTTGTCAAAACAAAAGATTGGATAAGAATTTAGGAAACATCTAACTTTTCATCAAATTCTGAATCAACACAATTGCTTAGAATAACTCACCTGATCAAAAAGCATTCTGTTGACAAAGAGTGTGTTGTCTGGTTTTGCCAGCTGCCTTGCCAGAAAGGTAAACAGACACCCAACCTGTGATGGAGTAAAGTCTGAATTCTCCACCATCACCTACAAGTAGTAAAAAAAAAACAAAGAAATTCAACACTCCCAGTAACTGATTATCATGAAACCAGCAAATAATATACAGTATTCATACTAACATATTCATATTTATCTATGAAACCTAGAAATACTTAGAGAAATGTAGCTTCATACCTGTAACATATATCTAACCACCCTAGAAAGTGAATTTCAGATAAAACTTCAAGCCCTACTTTCATTACACTTTTTAAATCAAACTCCTCTATGGGATTTAGCTCAGTATTAGCAACCTTCCCTGGTGAATTAAGGTTGAGCAGGTTAGAGCAGTTCTCTTTGGCGAGACTGAGGATGAGAGGTGACTTGAGAAAGGTGAATAAGATTTCGAGAGGCATAGTTAGAGTGGACAGCCAGCACCTTTTTCCCAGGACAGCAATGGTCAATACCAGAGGACATCCATTTAAGATCAGTAAGTGAAGGAAAATTTAGGGGAGATGTCAGAGAGCTGGGTGCCTGCAAAGCACTGTTGGGGTGTTGGTAGAGGCTGATACAATAGGAACATTTAAAAGACCCTTAGATAGGCACAAGTATTTAAGAAAAATGAAGGGCTTTGGGCAGTGTTGGAGGGAAGGGTTAGATGGTCATGGAGTAGGTTTATATTGCATGGCAGTACAAGATGGTGCTGGTGAACCACGGCAACATGTTGCAGGTAACTGACAAAACTTTGAAATATACTTCTTTTGAACTATACTCAAAACAATCTGTAGCCTGTTAAATCCATTTAAATAATGTACTTTTGAAACAACTTAATGAACTAGCAATTTCACCAGCTTCTTAATGTATCATTTCTTAATGCATGCATTACTAAATGACAATAAAAGAGGACTACGTGTCTTCATAATCATTCTGAATGACACAGCTGACTTAACTTTGAAGCATGCAGGTATTGCACCTTTAAGCAGACGAAGGTACATTGCCAGAGCTGAAAGAAAGGAGAAGGTGGAAAGAATCAAAGCCAGACTGAAACCTGAGGAAATGAAATAAGTATCTCTTGTGGCTGGAGAACAAGATTGAGGGCCTAAGGGCAGGATTGCTGTATCACAGGGAAATGAGGAATTGCTGCATTCTGTGTTTCACCGAGACAGAGCTCACTCCAGATACACTGGTAAGACTCAAAGGCTTCTCGATACACGGTATGTACCAGACTGCTGATTCTGAGAGGGCAAAAGGTGGGGGTCTGCGTTTCATGATAAACTCTTTGTAGTGCTCTGACACAGCAGTCTTGTCACATATTTTCACCCCAACCTGGAAGATCTAACAATTAGGTGCCAACCATTCTACTTAGCAAGAGAGTGCTCTTCTGTGATCCTGACCACAAAAGGCCAACGCTAAACAGGCACTCAAGACGTTGAGTGCCGCCATTTGCAGACAAGAAGCAGCCTACCCCAACGCCTTTCAAATCATTGTCGGGGACTTCAGTCAGGCTTGTTTGAGGAACCTCTGCCTAATTATCATCAACATATAACCTACAGCACCAGGGATCCCAACACACTCATGATAAATTACCATTGGGAATATTACCAATGCTATATTACCATTGGGAAAGCCTACTGTTCCATGCTTAGACCGCATTTTTGAAATCTGACCACCTGGCTATCCTCCTCTGCCCTCCAAAACAGCAAGGCTCTGAAGACAACAAAGAAGTGGTTGCAGGAGGCAGAAGAACGGTTACAGGATTGCTTCAAGTCAGTGGACTGGACTGTGTTCAAGGATGCACAGGATCTGAAAGAATATGCCACATTTATCACGGACTCTAAAAACAGCCATGGATGAGTGTGTCCCCACAAAATCATCCAGTGTTCCCCAAGCAGAAGCTCTGGATGAACTATACGATCCACAATCTGCTAAGGACCAGATCAGTAATATACAGGTCAGGCAACCAAGTAAAATACAAGTAGTCCAGGTCCGATCTCCAGAAAGCCATCATATGTGTGAAGTGGCAATTCTGGACCAAACATGAATCACTGGAGGATGCTCGATAACTGTGGCAGGGCTTAAATGTAATTACCTCTTACAAAGTGAAACTAAATGACAAAGGTGAAAATAAGGCTTCACTGCCAGATGAGCTCAATGACTTCTACACTTAATTTGACCATGAAAACATGAAGGAACCTTTACCAATCTTCACAACCCTCGATGACCCTCTGATTTCAGTCTCTGAGGCTGACATGAGAGCATTCTTCAGGAGAGTGAACCCAACAAAAGCATTCACCCAGATGGGATACCTGGCCGAGTACTAAAAACCTGTGCTGATCAAATGGATGGAGTGTTCACTGAGGTCTTTAACCTCTTGCTTTGGCAGTCTGGGGTACCCACCTGCTTCAAACAGGCTTCCACTATACCAGTGCCAAAGAAGAACATGATAACCTGCCTCATAACTATCATCCAGCAGCACTTACATCCACAGTGATGAAGTGTTTTGAAACGTTGGTGATGAAACACATCATCTCCTGCCTGAGAAGCGACTTGGATCTGTTCCAATTTGCCTACAGTCACAACAGCTCCAGAGCAGATGCCATTTCAGTGGCTCTTCACTCACCCTGGAATTCCTGGACAGCAAAGATGCGTACATCAGGATGTTCTTCATCGACTACAGCTGAGCATTCAATACTATCATCCTCTCACTTCTAAACAATAAGCTTCAAGATCTTACCCCTAATACTTCCTTGTGCAACTGAATCCTCGATATCCTCACTTGCAGACCCCAGGCAGTTTTGATTGTCAACAACATCTCTTCCACAATCTCCCTCAGCACCACAAGGCTGTGTGCTTAGCCCCCTGGTCAACTTGATGTATACTTATGACTGTGTGACTAAGCACAGCTCCAATGCTATATTTAAGTTTCCTACCGTCACCACTATCATTGGCTGAATCAAAGGTGGTGACAAATCAGCACTTAGGGAGACTGAAAATCTGGCTAAATGGTGCCATAACAACTACCTCTCACTCAATGTCAGCCAGACCAAGTTGCCGATTATTGACTTCAGGAGGAGGAAGCCATAGGTCCATGAGCCAGATCTCATCATCATCAGCAGTGAAAACGATCACCACCTTTAACTTCCTCGATGTTATCATTTCAGAAGATCTGCCCTGAGTCCAGCACATAAGTGTCATTATGAAGAAAGCATGGCAGTGCCTCTACTTCATTAGAAATTTGCAAGATTCAATATGACATCTGAAACACTAACAAATGTTAATAGGTGTGTGGTGAAGAGTATATTGACTGGTTGTATCACAGCATGGTACTGGTAAATCAATGCCTTTGAATGGAAAATCCTACAAAAAGTAGTGGATATGGCCCAGTCAAACAGATAAAGCCCTCCCCTTTACTGAGCGCATTTACACAGAGTGCTGTCACAGGAAAGCTGCATCCATTATCAAGGACCCCCTCCATCCAGGCCATGCTCTTTTCTCACTGCTGCTATCAGGAAGCAGGTACAGGAGCCTGAGTACCCACAGCACCTGGGTCATGAACAGTTATTATCCCTCAAGCATCAGGCTACTGAACCAGAGGGAATAACTTCACCTGCCCCATCATTGAACTGTTCCTACAACCTATAGACTCACTTTCAAGCACACTTGATTTCATGTTTTCTTTATTTATTGCTTATGTATTTATTTACTTATTATTTTTCTTTTGTATTTGCACAGTTTGTTGTCTTTTGCACATTGGTTGTTTGTCCATCCTGTTGGGTGCAGTCTTGCTTTGATTCTACTGAATTTCTTGGATTTACTGTGTATGCCCACATGAAAATGAATCTTAGGGATGTACATGGTGACAGATATGTACTTAGATAATAAATTTACCTCAAACTTTGAACTAGAACTATATTGGGCATCACAACATCGTGGTGTGTTGCACTGTTCTATGTTCTTTGCTCAATGTTCACGTGCTCTGCTTACAGTATAATTTTCATCATGCCGATGACAGCTCACAAAGGAGAACAAAAATAGTTGTTGTATGTGGACTAGAAGTAGTTGAGAGGTATTTTTTAACCAACAGGAATGTGTGGTGCATAAATAGATACCAAGACTTAAATATTTCTAAATGTACCATCTACAAAAGAAACAGTATTAACATGTTGGGTTTCCTACCACAAATGATTCAACTGTTTCCACAAACCAATTTTTACACTGTTAAAGCATGTTAGAATTGTGGTAGAATACTCTCCAACTGCCCAAATGAGTGCAAATGCAGCAATGACCCTGCAACCCCAAAGATACTCTACTGCACCCAAGTCAAGTCAGTTGCACAGCAGGTACTCCACTTTTATTATTCACCTCCAACACCAGCACACTACAGCTTTAACGTATATCGACGTATGCACTGTAGTTATTTGACAAGCCTAATGCAACAGCATCTCCCAAAGCATTACCTCTAACAGCTGGAAGAATAAATGCAGCAGGCACATGGGATCATTGTCACTAGAAGTTTCCCTCTCAGGTAAATCTTACTGGACCGCGCAGTTTTTCCTTCATCAGTTTGCGTTCTGGAATCCCCAACATTAACAACACCGAAATTCTTTTCAGCACAAAGCTTGCAGCAGTTAAGATGGAGACCAAGCCTATCTAGTATAAATCGCCCCAAGTGGGCTTCATCAACAACCACGGCCTATACCATTGCAGAGACTACTGCCATTTTTTTTCAAAGAATTCTTACCTTGAGTAAGATATCCACAATCCTCTGCTGATGCTCCACTGCTTGCTTGTCATTTCTGAAGTCTTCAAAAGTCTATTGAAAACAAAGGCAGCACATTGCTGAATTATGTCTTATACGCCAAAATGAGTTTATGGAGGTTTGGAGAGAAGAACAAACAAATCTCCCTTATAATTTTTACATCACTTCCTTTTAAGTAAGGTTCACTGCATCCTAATCTGCTCAGGACAGAAGAAACATAGATCCATGACTTTTATTAATACTACTCCATAATTAAGGCACAAAATGGAAAAATTAATCTCTACAAACCTTTAAAATCAATGAAATTTTGCTCTTCATAGAAAATTCAATGAGAAAATTTTGCACCACTTTGGTGCTTCAACATCTTTAACAATTAAAGTGACACTTTTGAAGTTTACACATATTGTTGAAACAACATTCTGTTTCTGCTGAACAACGTTCCACAAACATACTAACCAGATAATATCTGTACTGCCTTTAGGGGATAGATACTTGGTCAAGGCACGAGATGCAACTTCTCTGCTCAACAAAATATTGCCATAAAACCTTTAACCAGTCTGAGATGTAATGCCTTTTTAATATCTCATCTGACACCTTTTGTACTTTAATGGCTCAGTTATTTTGAGCTATTGAGATATGAATCTACAAAGACCAGAAGAACCATGTTACCAAGCCAGCAAAAATATATTTTCAAAAAAGATGTAAAGAAGCTGCATTATAAGTGATATAATTTACTTGAGTAAGTATTACATTGTGGAACAAAAAAAACAGAATGCGGGAAGAAGTCATCGAATCAAGCAGCATCTATGGATGCAAAAGATACAGCTTGCCATTTCGGCTCCACAGTCTGCATCAGGCCTGTTTCACTTCTTCTTATATCTCATGCTCCCCCCCCCGCCCCCAAATTAAATACTGAAGACATTTAATTGAAGACATTTGCAAGATCAACCAGGATGTAGGCCCGAATTTGGTTTCTGAGTTAGCAGAAGTAATTGTGGAAACAAAGTTTTCAGAATTTTAAAAAATCTGCATTTCACTTCCATTCCATGTCCATCACAGGCAAACACATTCCTATCATTCAGCACGTCTACATGAAGTGCTGCCACAAAAAATCAACATCTATTATCACGGACCCCCATCACCCAGGCCATGATCTCTCCTCGCTACTACCATTGGGCAAGAGGTGCAGGAGCCTTAGACTCCACACCAACAAGTTCAGCAGACAGTTATTACTCCACAACTATCAATCTCCTGAACCAGCATGGATAACTTCACTCACAACTCTGACAAAGCCACAACCTATAGACTTACATTCATGAACTCTACAGCTCATTTTCTCAGTATTAGTTCTTTTTTTAATTTGCATAATATATCTTCTTTTGCACATTGGTTGTTTGCAATTCTTTATGTATAGCTTTTATATTCCTTTGTATTTCTTCATTTTCCTGTAAATGTCTGCAAGAAAATGAATTTAAAGGTGGTATATGATATAAACGTACTTTGATGTCCAAAAGCAGCATTATCTCAGAAGGTATGAAACACAAGTTATACCAATGTAAACAAATTTTGTTAAGTTTACAAGTTTATTAGCTCAATATTGTAGAAGTGTTTCATAACTTTTAAAAGTAAAAACTAAATGTACACTTGAAATATCAACAGCTTTTAACTGTCTAATTTTAGACAAATTAGTAATTTTATTTAAGATTACAAGTACACGCAGTCCTCTTTGTCATTTAGTAATGCATGCATTAAGAAATGACACATGACAAACCGACTTAAAAAACTAACAAAAATCACATAATTATAACATATAGTTACAACAGTGCAAAGCAATACCATAATTTGATAAGAACAGACCATGGTACAGTAAAAGCCTCAAAGTCTCTCAAAAGTCCCAGCATCTCACACAGACGGTGAACCTCCAGCGCCATCAACTTGCCGATGCAGCATACTGAAGCATCTGACCACAGTCCGACTCCGGGTCCGTCCAAAAATTCCGAGCCTCCGACCAGTTTTCCGACACCGAGCATCATCTCTGCCGAGCACTTTGGCCCCGGCCCCGGCAACAGGCAAAGCTGGGGATTTGGGGCCTTCCTCTCTGGAGATTTTTGATCGCACAGTAGCAGCGGCAGCGAAGCAGGCATTTCAGAAGTTACTCCAGGTGTTCCTCCGTGCTTCTCCCGGCTGTCTCCATCAAATCCGGATTGTGCACGGCCCCCTAGTTAACACATATCGATATTCATTCGGAACAGCCACGCGCGCTGCATTACGCCGCCATCTTCTCCTCCCTCCAAATTCAACCTTGCGCCTCAATATTTCAATATCCAGAGTGCAACACATGGCAACAAATGAGTTGAGACTGTCATCTTCGGCCATGTTCTAGATTTACAGTAAACTAAAGCTACTTAATCATATCTGGCCTCATCTCACCAATATGTTTCTAAAGCCAACTCAGAGCATGGCAAAAAATAAACTGGAATGTCAATGGAAAATAAAGTCAAGCAAGTTAAGTGAACGATGGGCAACCTGACATAGACCATTTTCTACTGTCACGTAAAATGATTCCCAAATATTATTTAATAGCTCTCCCAAGAGAATTATTAAAGAACATGCATAATAGAATGTAATGTCTACAAAAAGCTTAAGAATGAGAGGTATTATTTTTATTCATTTATTTATTTATTGTGATACAACGCGGTATAGGCCCTCCCAGCCCTTCAACCCACGCCACCCAGCAACCACCAATTTAACCCTAGCCTAATTACGGAACAATTAACAATGACCAATTAACCTATTAACCAGTGTATTTCAACTGCAAGAGGAAAAGTACCCAGAGAAAATCCACGCATTTATAGACGCCTTACAGGTGACGTCAGAATTGAACTCCAAACTCCGACGCCCCAAGCTGTAATACTGCTGCGCTACCATGGCGCCAGATCAGACGCAATATCGTCTTGAAATTTGCAATATTCTCCTCAAATTTGTAACTAAGACTTCAGCTTATACTAAGGGGCAAGATGAACTATCTCAAAGTTCTCAAATTTGTAATTTGCTTGATGAGAAAGCCTGGTTTAGTACATGGAACAATAATGCTGTAACTACAACAACTCCTCAGTGCAACGTCCTACACTCAATGAGCTTCAGCTGCTTCATCAATGACCTTTTTTACATGTTCAGAAGTGGGAGCATTCACTGATAATCTCACAATGTCCAATAATTCTGAGGAAGTAATGAAGATGATTGACGAGGGTAGTGCAGTGAATGTTGAATGCATGGACTTCAGTAAAACATTTCACTCAGAGTGGTTCAGAAGATTATGTCATAGTGTTTTGATAACTGGATCCAAAATCAGATTGGGTTATCAAGTGGTACTTTCCTAAATGGTGTTCGGTGACTATTAGTGCTCTACAATATACAATGCTAAGACCTCTGTTGTTTGTAATATACATTAATGATTTGGATGAAACTGTAGGTGGTTTGATTAGCAAGTTTGCAGATGACACTGAAATTGGTGGTGCTGTGAACAATGAGGAAGGTTGTCAAAGATAAAGCATCAAATACATCAGCTGGAGATTTAGACAAAGTAATGACATGAGAGTTTAATCCAGATAAGTGTGAGGGTTGCACTTCAGGAGGTCAAGTACAAGAAAACATAAGACCATAAGACACAGGAGCAGAATCAGGCCATTTGGCCCATCAAGTCTGATTCACCATTCCATCATAGCTGATTTATTATCCTTCTTAACACTACTCTCCTGCCATCAAAAGTTATGGAGAGAAGGCATTACTAACCAAGAACCTATCAACATCTGCTTTCAATATACCCAATAACTAGCTGCCACAGTTATCTGCAGCAATGAATTGCACATATTCACCATACTCTGACTAATGAAATTCCTCCTAACCTTTGTTCTAAAGGGACGTCCTTGTAAATGGCAGGAACTTTGGGAATCTGATGTACAGAGGGATCTTAGGGTGCAAGTCCATAGCTCCCTGTAAGTATTCGGGTGGTAAAGAAGGTGCACGGCAGGTTTACCCTCATCGCTTAAGACACAGATGGCAAGCCGTGGTACAATAGACAATAGGTGCAGGAGTAGGCCATTCAGCCCTTCAAGCCAGCACCGCCATTCACTGCGATCATAGCTGATCATCCACAATCAGTACCCTCTTCCTGCCTTCTCCCCATATCCCTTGACTCTGCTATCTTTAAGAGCTCTAACTCTTTCTTGAAAGAATCCAGAGAATTGGCCTCCACTGCCTTCTGAGGCAGAGCATTCCACAGAACCACAACCCTGTGTGAAAAAGTTTTACCTCAACTCCATTCTAAATGGTCTACCCCTTATTCTTAAACTGTGGCCTCTGGTTCTGGACTCCCCCAACATCTGGAACATGCGTCCTGCCTCTAGCGTGTCCAATCCCTTAATAATCTTATATGTTTCAATCAGATCCCCCCTCATCCTTCTAAATTCCAGTGTATACAAGCCGAGTCGCTCCAATCTTTCAACATATTTACAGTCCCGCCATCCTGGGAATTAACCTCGTGAACCTACACTGCACTCCCTCAATAGCAAGAATGTCCTTCCTCAAATTTGGAGACCAAAACTGCACACAATACTCCAGGTGTGGTCTCATCAGGGCCCTATACAACTGCAGAAGGACCTCTTTGCTCCTATACTCAACTCCCCTTGTTATGAAGGCCAATATGTCATTAGCTTTCTTCACAGCCTGCTGTACCTGCATGCTTACTAGACTAATGAACAAGGACACCTAGATCTCGTTGTACTTCCCCTTTTCCTAACTTGACACCATTCAGATAGTAATCTGCCTTCCTGTTCTTGCCACCAAAGTGGATAACCTCACACTTATCCACATTAAACTGCATCTGCCATGCACCTGCCCACTCACCCAAACTGTCCAAGTCACCCTGCATTCTCATAACATCCTCCTCACATTTCACACTGCCACCCAGCTTTGTGTCATAAGCAAATTTGATAATGTTACTTTTAATCCCTTCATCTAAATCATTAATGAATATTGTAAATAGCTGCGGTCCCAGCACCGAGTCTTGCGGTACCCCACTAGTCACTGCCTGCCATCCTGAAAAGGACCCATTAATCCCTACTCTTTTATACAACTGTATAAAACTTCAGTTGAGCCACATTTGGAGTATTGAGGCTGTTCCAGATGCGATATTACAGAAATAACTTGGAGTAATAGAACATAAAACAGGCTATTTGTCTCATCACTTCCATCCCAATCATTGGTCACTGAACAATAATAATCCCATCTTCCAGAAAACGGTCCATAGTACCCTATTCCTAGGCGATTCAAGTGCTTGTCTCAAAAGTGCTATCAGCAACTCTGCTTTCACCACTCTCAGGCAGAATACTCTAGACATATCATTCTCTTGGTGAAAAAAGAGAATGCGAGGGGGGGATACTCATGGATTAAGGACAAGGGGCAAATAGGGGCACAACCAAAGACAAGTTCCTCTCCAATTTCTATATTAGCCCTGTAGGAAAATATCAGTGGTCCTTCACCAGAGCTGGGTCAATCTATCTATCCATCAGAAATATGGGAATACCTATGCCAGGAGTATTGTTGTAGTTCATTACAGCAGGTCACTACTACCTTCCTAAGGGCAATTAGATAAGAGCGTTTACCAAAAAAAAATCAATTTGGGTTAAGTCAAGAACAACAGTGTGAAAACATAAGGAGTTATTTGTAAGCCAGCGAAACCATAACAGTAATAGGGTATATATCAGAAAATTAGACATGTATGTAGCAAGGGTAATACTGTAATTGTGGGGAGATGAGGGTTTAAATTTAAAATCTAAGTTAGCAGTGATAGTGTTTTAAAGAGTAGCTTTATTTCACATACAGTGAAACGCACAGAGGATAAATTCAAGGTGAGTTTAAGTATGAAGGATGAATTCATATCTAGTATTTAGTTGGTGGAAAGAAACTCAATACAGCACAAACCCTGTAAAACAACCCCACAGGTTTACTAGAACTCCCATAAAATTAAAACTCTGAAATGACTTTAAACAACAACTAATTATGTGTATTAATGACTAACACACATGCAGATTTCCAATTATCTTGTGAGTGAACATGCCGTTCAACATGATGCAAGTCTAAATGAACTAAGAAAACCTGAATCCATTGTTTGAGCAAAAGCAGCTGAGCCACTTGTAGATTTTGGCTGCCTCAGGCTACAGGAGGACTAAATTTAAAAAAGGTATACTTGCCTCATGATACTTAGCCCCTTAGATAAAATGTACAACGAACTGGGGAAAACAACTTAAAAAGGCTTGTACGAGCTGGATGTAATTCAGCTCATGAACAGAACCCTCGGAATCAAATATCTGCTGAAGTACAGGGCCAGCATTGAATTGACAGTGGAATTTGCATTTACTGTCATATGCACAAGTCCATGTATGCGAAGGTGGAATGAAAAGCCTACCTGTAGCAACATCACAGCCACATAACATCAGAAACTTAACTTACACAAAAATTGAAACAAATTAAACAAAATTATACGATACTACGTTTGTAATTGATAGTGGCAACACTCATAATTAAAATGTCGACTACACTGAGTGTGGGCCCATAATTTTAAGAATAATCACTTGTTAGCTGATGTTCTATGAACAGGATTCATCGCATTCAATATTGTGGATTCAAGTCCAGCCTGAAGCATAAGACTCCACCTTGGTCCAAGGAAATGGTGTACTAGAAGAAGCAGCATCTTTCAGATCAACATTAAACAATAAACTGTTTTCTCAGGTAGATGCATAAAATTCTTTGAAGAACTGTTACTTTGGCATTAAGGGTAAAATCACTTATAAACAGTTTATCTGTCATCGTCTCATTGCTGGCAGTATAATCCTATTGTGTGCTGCCACATTTCTCACATTACAATAGGGAATACATTACAAAATTATCTTATGGCTATAAACAGATAAATTAGTCCCAAAATGCAAGACAAAGAGATGTGCATTACTCTCATCAGCTAAAGAAAAACTGCAAGTAAACACCGCAACATAAGCAACGAAGAATTAAAGATTTGTTGTAGATGAAAAATAGTTCTTGATGTTTTGTTTAATAAACCACCAGTAAAACAAATTCTGAACACACTCTTAATGAAACTGAAATTGCTAAAGTAGAAGTACTGTACCAGAGCCAAAACATTAAGAAACTCTCGAGTATCGAAGTGAAGGAGTGTCCTAATTTGAGGGTACAGTTCTTCATCAGAAGCTACTTCAGTTGAGTGCAAACGGATCAGAAACTCAAAGACCTGAAACAAATCAAAAACAGGAAAATATCTATCAAAGAGATAATGTAAATTAGCATCATTCAAATACACTTTTACATAAATGTGACATAGAAAGCCTTTTTGTTCTCAACAAATCTTTTGGAGCACAGGAGATGCATTTATAAACAGCAGTAGAACATTTTTAATGAGCTGTGTGCATAAAACCCAGGCTTATGGCTGATGTATAATTGCTCTAGTTGAAGCATTGAATAGACAGCAAATCCTGCAGAGTATCACAGAGCACAACTTCAAAATTAATTAAAAATAAATCGACCAATACAGGGGAAGCACAAGGTCCAGGATAACTCTAAGTTCTCTGTGAGAAAGATTCACAGTATGCTGAGGGCTAAATCTGAGGTGTTCAACATCAGCAATCCATAATTAAACAAGTCCAGGTATGACTTAAGGAAGGTTACTGTGAGTGCAAAAAGGCAACTCTGAGTGAAACTGAAGACAGAATTGGTGCACAATAGCTGTGGCAGTGTTTGCATGCCATTATTTACGAAAAGGCTATACATAACAGCAAAACTGGCTATGATGCTTCAGTCTCCGGTGAGCGCAACACCTTTTATGCATGCTTTGAAAGGGAGAATAACACTACATTTGTGCAAGTACCCACGTCTATCTCAGAGGCCAATGTCAGAACATCCTTCAAGAGGGTGAAGCCCTTGCAAGACGTCAGGTCATGATGCCATACCTGCCCGGGTACTGAAAAATCTGTGCCAGCCAACTGGCCAGAGGGTTTAAAAATATCTTCGACCTCTCACTGTTGCAGTGTGAGGATCCCACCTGCTTCAAAAGGCAACAATCTTTCTAGTACCTTTAGTGCTCAAAAGAGCAAGGTATGCTGTCTCAATGACTATTGCCTAGTAGCACTCACATCTACCATAATGAAGTGCTTCAAGAGATAGGTTAATGAAATCCTGCCTGAACAAGGACCCAGAGCCACTGCAATTTGCCTACCATCACAATGGGTCTACAGTAGACTCAGTCACACTGGCTCCCCACTCTGTGTTACAGCTACCTAGACAACTATAAAACACATGCCAGTCCACTGTTTATCAATTTGAGCTGGACCTTCACCATCATCGTTCCCTCATGACTAATAATCCCAGTACCACGTGCCTCTGTATCTCCCTCTGCAACAAGTATACTCCTTTGGATATTGCTGAAGGGGATGACAGATCAGGGCACAGTAGCAGCAACCAGACCAGTGGCACTGCAGCTGACTTTGAGGCTCAGCAGGGAAGGGTAAAGTCAGGTAAAGCAATAGAGATAGGAATCTTGATAGTTAGGGTTCTAGTCAGGAGACTCTGATCGCAAAAGAGTCGAGTATGTCTCAGAGCGGTTGCAGAATATTCTCAAGAGGGAGAGTGAACCGCCAGAGGTTGTGGTGTACATTGGCACCAATGACATAAGGAGAAAGGGGGAAGAGGTCTTGTGCAGTGGGTACAGGGAGTTAGGGAACAGGCTGAAAGTTATGTCCTCCAGCAATCACTGGATTACTTGCAATACCATGTGCTAGTCAGAGCAGGAATAGGATGTTAGGACAGATGAATGAATGGCTGAGAAATTGATTCGGGGGCAGAGTTTCAGATTTCTGGATCACTGGGATCTCCTCAAGGTTTAAAATTCAAAATAAAATTTATTACCAGATTACGTACATGTTACTAGATACAACCCTGACATTCTTTTTCTGCTGGCATATTGAGCAAACCTTTAGAACAGTAACTGTAAACATCAGCAACTTAACTGTACGCAAACTACACAAATGCAGATATAAATAAATGACAATAAATAATGAGCAGGAAATAACATATGGCAGAGTCTTTAAATGAGTGTAGCTATTCTCTTTTGTTCAAGAGCCTGATAGTTAAAGGGTAGTAACTGTTCTTGAACCTGGTGGTGGGAGTCCTGAGGCATTTGTACCTTCTACCTGATGGCAGCAGCGAGAAATGAGCACAGCCTGGGTGGATCTCTTGGAAAAGTATTACTGTACAAAACATATGGGTTACACCTGAGCCTAAGGGGGACTAATATCTGAAATGTGCGAGAGCTATTGGGGAGGATTTAAACTAATTTCGCAGAGGAATCTGAACCAGAGTGATAGAGCAGAGGATGGGGCAGTTGGTATACAAGTACATGCACTGTGTAGTGAGAGTGTGAGGAAGGAAAGGCAGATGATAAAACAAAATTGCAGTCAGTGGAATGAGTCGAAGTGGAACACGGGCAAAATTGAGAAGAGTGATGTATACAGAACTGAAGGTGTTACATTTGAACACGCAGTATCGGGAATAAGGTAGATGATCTTGTAGCACAGTTAAGAGATTGGCAGGTACGATATTGTCGGCATCACTGAGCTGTGACCGAAAGAAGATCCTTGTTGGGAGCTTAACATGCAAGGAGATACATTGTATCAAAAGGACAAGCAAGACAGAGCAGTCGAGGTGACTCTGTTGGTAAAAAAAAATATCAAACCCTTAGAAAGAGGTGACATAGGATTGGAAAATGCAGAATCCATTTGGGTACAGTTAAGAAAATGAAAGAACGAAAGGATCCTGATGAGAATTATATACAGATCTCCGAACCGTAGCCAGGATTTGGGATATAAATTACAACAGGAAATAGAAAAGGATGCAAAGAGGGCATGGGAGATTTCAATATGCAGGTAGATTGGGAAAATCAGATTGGTGCTGGATCCCAAGAGACAGAATTTGTAGAATGCCTACAAGATGGCATCTTAGAGCAGCTAGTGGCTGAACCCACTTAAGGGAAGGCTATGCTGAATTGGGTGTTGTGTAATGAATCAGATTTGATTAGGGAGTTTAAGGTAAAAGAACTCACAGGAAGCAGTAATCATAATATGATATAATTTACCCTGCAGTTTGAGAAGGAGAAAATAAAAACAGGCCTATCAGTATTAAAGGACTAATGAGAACTACAGACACACGTGAGAGGAGCTGGCTGAAGTTGATTAGAAGGGGACTCTAGCTGGGAAGATGACAGCAATGGCTGGAGTTTCTGGGGGCAATTCAGAAGGCGCAAGATAGATATAACCCAAAGATGAGCAAGCATTCTAAAGGGAGGATGAGGCAACATGGCTGACAAGAAAAGTGAAAAAAGTTAAACAGAGGTCATATAATACAGCTAAAATTAGTGGGAAGTTAGAGGATTGGAAAACTTTGAAAAAAAAAGACAACTAAAAATTGCATAGATAAAATATGAAAGTAAGCTAGCCAATAATATAAAAGACAATACCTATAATACAGATTATTATTCAGATACATAAAGAGTAAAAGAGAGGCAAGAGTGGATATTGCACCACTGGAAAATGATGCTGAAGGAGTAGTAACGGGGGACGGAGAAATGGCAGACGAACATAATAAATATTTTTCATCAGTTTTCACTGAGGAAGACACTAGCAATATGCCCGAAATTCACATGTCAGGGTCAGAACTGAGTAGTTGCTGTGACAAAGGAGATGGTGCTTGGCAAGCTGAAAGGTCTGAAGGTAGACAAGTCATCAGGAACAGATACACTACACCCCAGGGTTCTGAAAAAGGTAGCTGAAAAGATTGTGCAGGCATATGTAATGCTCTTTCCAGAATCACGACATGGTTCCAGAGGACTGGAAAATTGCAGATGTCCATCCACTCTTTAAGAAGGGAAGCAGGCAGAAGAAAGGAAATTATAGGCCAATTGGTATAACTTCAGTGGTTGGAAAAATGTTGCAGTAACATTATTAAAGTTGAGGTTTCAGAGTACTTGAAGGATCATGATAAACTAGGTCAGAGTCAGCATGGTTTCCTTAAGGGGAAGACTTGCCTAACAAATCTGTTGGAATTCTTTGAGGAAATACTCTAACAGTCAGGATAGACAAAGGAGAATCAGTGGACGTTTTATACTTGGATTTTCAGAATGTCGTTGATGAGGTGCAGCATATGAGGCTATTTAACACTTCTTCTCAAGTTATACGTTAATGATTTGGATGACGGAAGGCAAATACAATGTTAGCATTCATTTCAAGAGGACTGGAATATAAGAGCAAGGATGTTATGCTGAGACTTTATAAGGCATTGTTCAGACTGCACTTGGAGTATTGTGAGCAGTTTTATGCCTCTTAACTAAGAAAAGATGTGCTGGCATTGGAGCGGGTTCAGAGCAGGCTGACAAGAATGATTTCAGAAATGAAACAATTAGTGTATGATGGAAGTTAGAAGGCCCTCGACCATTATGCACAAAGGCATGCTTTGTGCCTAACTACCCCTAATCAGTCTAAATATTCCTAAATACTCCTATATCCGGTCCCTTAGAATACTTTCCAATAACTTTCCCACTATTGATGTCACGGTCACTGGTCTATCATTTCCTGGTTTACTTTTAGAGCATTTCTTAAACATCAGACGACAACATCAGCTATACTCCAATCCTCCAGTACCTCACCTGTCGTAAAGGATGACTTAAATATCTCTGGTAGGGCCCCTGCAATTTCTGCATTTGTCTGCCACAGGATCCCAGGAAACACCTTGTCAGGCCCTGGGGATTTATTCACCCTAATTTGCCTCAAGACAGCAAACACCTCTTAACATATCTGTAGAATCTCATAAAATTCTCCTTCAGTCTGTCTGCTTAGGCAACCTCATGCCTTCTTTTATCCATCCTGATTTCCTTCTTAAGTGTTTTCTCGCATCTCTTTAACTCCATAAGTACCTTATTTGTTCCTATCTCCTATATAGCTATTTTTGTTCTTAACCAAAGCTTCAATATCTCTTTAAAAACTAAGGTTCCCTAAACTGGTATCTTTACTTTTTATTCTGACAGACACATTCAAACATTGAACTCTCAAATTTCACTTTTGAAGACCTCCTATTTTCCAAGTACACCTTTGCCAGAAAACAACCTGTCCCAATCTACACTTGTCAGATCCTTTATGATACCATCAAAATTGGCCTTTCTCCAATCTAGAATCTCACCCCACACATCAGAACTATCTTTTCCCATATTTACTTTGAAACTAGTTTAGTGATTTTTTTTATGTCTTTGCACTACACTACTGATGGAAGCCAACAAATTTCATGTCATATGTCAGTGATAACAAATCTGACTGATTCTGTAAACAATCTCTCCACTCATTTACTGCAGACTTAATTAATGATAATTTTTTTTGTCAGTTGGTTCTGTATGAATTTATTCAGAAGAGGTTATCTTTTTCAAGCATGGTAAGTTTCCAAGTTTGGTTACCAGCAGAGTGGTTGGACTAGAACCATTCATTTAGTTAGGTTATAATAATGGGTCAGTTTCCAAGATTCTTTAACATTTACTTAATGCCATCAGGAACATTGAATAGGCAGTCAATTTAACAATAGTGGAAAACAAATCCAGATATATTTTCCCTTTCAGCGTTTGGGAGAGAGCTGCATCAGTTTATATAATCTCCATTGGAAATGCTAGGAATGCCAATTATATAATTGTATTTATAATTATGGTTAGCTCTGAGTGCTTGAGGCTTTGAAATCAGGCTACAGGGTAAGGATAGAAACATTAACATCAAATGATGTACTCAACTCATTTGGTTTCATATTTGTAAAATTCTACCATGCACAAAAAGTTCTGAAGTGGCTTTTGGAAGTTAGCAAGTGGTTGAATCTGGAAGAGAGGTGATGAGAATTTACAGAGAATAAAAAAAGGTTAACATAAGCTTAGTAAAGAAAAAAATTGTGCTTGATGGTCAATATGGATGGAGTGGGCAAAAGAGCCCATTTCCAATTTTATGTCCCTGTGACTCAAAAGATTTCCAGCTTTTATTTTCCACAATCTTAAATTAATTGTACAAAGTTTCATGGAGCAAGATTTTACCTCTGTAAAATCAGTCTATTTCCAAAACAAACGGAGGCACTGAATTAGTGTTAAGCTTCAGAACATAATTCAACATTCTACTGGCTAGGTAGCAAGTTAAAAAGCAGAGCTTTCAAAGTTGTAATCTCAGGATTATTACCATGTCAAATATTAGTGAAGCCAGAAACTGAAAGGTAGTGGAGTTCAATACATAGCTCTGATGCTGGTGCAGGAAGGCTTTAGGTATATGGATCATTGGGAGGTGGAACCTGCACAAGAGGGACAAATTACACCTGAGCTGGAGGAGAGCCAATATTCTCAAAGGGCTGTTTTCTGGTGCTATCTGGGAGTGTGTAATCGGGCGATAGGAACTAGAGAAGCAGGCAAGTAAAGGAGGGATTGAAGGGAAAGTAGATGATAGGACAGGTATGCTGGAAGGAAGGGTACACAGAAACAAGTAGGACTGGGGATCACATGCAGGCCGAAGAGATTTAATTTAATTTGGCATCATGTTCAGCACATACATTGTGGATCTAATCCTGTACTGTACTATGTTATGCTCTATGTATGTGAAAGGTGATGTATTCTGGGAAATCAAGTAGGGGTAAGACATAAACATTAAAGTTTAGGGCATTAAAGAATGTTGCATGAAATTCTAGAAATAATCAGCAGACAATTTTAAAGCACGGTCAAAATAGCGATAACCAGAATACCTAAAGGTAAAACTAAAGTAAAAATAAAATTATAATGTAACACAAGATTCATATAATATTTAATATGCATCGTAAAAACATGGAACAGAAGGTAATCCTGTCTTGAAGAAGGATGTTGGCCAGAAATATCAACTGCTTATTCATTTCCATAGATGATGCCTGACCTGCTGAGTTCCTGCACATATTTTGTGTGTGTTGCTATGGAATAGGAGGTCTTCTATTCTATTCTCAGATTTATGGACTGCTCACTTAAGTTTCTGTTGAAAACTTGGATCTAGGGGTATAAGCAGGAAATGCATTCAGCAAATCAATTCCTCCACAAATTTTATTTCTGCACAGTACACATCCTTCGAGCAAATCTTCATAATTATTGAGGCACAGTATGCCAGTTTCTCTCTAGCCTTAAGTGACATGGAGATACCCTATACACAGGAACACAGGAGATGCTCTTCAGATATTTATATACCTCAGTACATATTTTACAAAAGATTCCCTCTCTGGCTTGTGAATGTGCTCATTGTCATTGTCGAATAACAAAGCCAACCACATCAATTTAGCTTGCAGCTCCTATATGGCTGCTCCAATCATCTTATTTTCATACTCATTAAGATATGCAATCATTATTTTGTTAAGGAACATTGATCAGTGCTGTGTTGGACAGAATCATAAATTATGATCACAAGCTCTCAGTCTGCTTACTAATTTATTGTGATTCACAGCATAATATATAGTTAAATCCCAACTCTTTATTACGGTTTATCCACAGTAGCCACTGTTCAGAAAGCCTACATTCACAATGACTGTACTGTACAGTTTACTTAGTCAAAATAAGTTTATTAAATTGAGGTTTACACTACAAGAATTATTTATACCTCTAGATTCAGGAGCACAATACGTCTAAGTTCACTGCTCACAGCCAACCAATACACGGCTGACTTAACCATAATGACCATATGATACCTAGTATGTTACAAATGACCAGTTTAAGCTTCTCCTCATTATAGTATTTACCCTTTAATAACAAGAAGAAACATCTGCAGTTCAGACAGTTGAAAAATGAGACTTACTTCCCATCTTCTATTATTGCAATTATAATGCCATTTCAGAAGCCTATGCCAATTCTGCTTTCATATGGGAAGGAACTTACTTTGGACACAAGAGATAACAATAATATGGACAGAGAATGCAAAATCAGACTACAGTATTAAAAGGCATGCAATTGGTTCCCTGTACTTAGGATGTACTGAGTCATGGCATGTAAATACAGAGGCCTGAGCAACTTCGTCAGTTAACTATCAATAATTTCTTAGGAATAATCTAAACCACAATACAGCTAGGATTGCTGAAGGTAAAGACTAATAAACAGAATTACCTTTTGGATGCTACTGCTACTTTAACATGGTGGCTAGAGCTAATATGATTCAAAAGACAAAAAAATCAGCTCTCAAAAAAAAAAGGAGCAACTGTCATGATATGACCAATGGTCATTCAACTGGATATGACTTCAATGTCCTGATTCTAGTTTTATCATATTGGTTGTAAGCAGAGGATAGCCAGATATAAATTCCCTGATCCATAGTCACCATTATTTCCAGTGTTCCCCAGTGTCTATCGTTGGTCTCTTCCTATTTCTCACCCTCATACTGGTCAATGGCAAAATTTTCCAGACACAATCTAAATTTCTATATGTACTCTGATGAGATTGAGCACCAGTGTTGACTTCTTCACCTACAAAATGGTGGACTGTCTGACATCTAGGATTGTATGCTTTGCTGTATCACTCAAGAACCAGGGTCACAGTCTGAGATTAAGGGATTGGAAATAAGATGGAAAGAAATTGCTTTCAACTATAATGTTTGAAATTTTCTGTCTAAGACTGTAGAGGCTTGAGCACTGATCATATTTGAAACTAAGATTAATACACCAGATTTTAAGGCAATCAAGATGCACGAAGATAGGGCAGGAAAGTAGCAGAGGTAAAACAAGGGATAATTTTACCAAATGGTGGAGCGAATGCAAAGGGTCAAATGAACTACTCCTGCTTCCATATTTTTACATTCCGTAAAAGCCTCTTTAAATCTACTTTGACTTTTTGATAATCTGCACATTAAATCTCACTAGTAATACTTCCGTGAAGCTCCTAGTTTTTTTTTGGCTGCTCTATTTAAAGGATGCACCAATTGTGATCATATGCAGCAGTTGTTATCATTTAATATAGGTGTTGAAGAGGAAGCCTTGTTACTTGTTAACTGAAAAAACTCAACTTGTTACTGAAAAAATGCTTCCAGAAGGACATTTAGAAAATCTGATCAAGACTCAGCAAAGCCTAAGAAAGCAGTAACAATTGTATAGTTGCATCTTTCCATTTCAATCTTTACCCAATTATTATGGAAAGCTTGCTTAACATCTCCCTCTAACCTCATCCCCACCACTTAACTTTCACCAAGGAATGTGATAACAAAAGTTCTTCTGAAATTAACATTCAAAATCAACATGAGAAGATCAGGGAGACTTCCGGTAGCGCTCATGGAGTGAAGTCGCGTTCTTGACTCGCTCCATTACCTCTGAGTTTTTTCTCTCTATGGTCAGCTATACTTTAATTAACTATTAAGGCATCAATTTTTACAATACTTTGAATTAAACTGAATTCTCTGACAATTGGATGATACTGAGATCGGCTATGTCTAAGAACGGGAAAGACGGCAAGGATGGTAAACCTCCGGTTAAACCGAAAGCTACGGATCTCCCTCCGACTGAATCACCGGTGACTTTGAAAGCGATATCGGAGTTAATTCAGAGGGAAATTTCAACCTCTGTTAGGGAGATGATTCGTACAGAAATTATGGGCTTTGTTAAAGACCTGATTCATACGGAAATCTCAACTAAGTTCCAGAAAATTGCCGATTTAATTGATAAGATGCAAACATGTATTGCGGAACATCAGTCGGCTATATCTGATCTTCAAAAATCCGCGCAACAAAGTGAGCTTAAGATGGGGAAAGTCGAAGAAACAATTAATGTAATGAAGAAGAAACTTGACTTTTTGACTTTTAAAAACTCTGACTTGGAATCTAGAATGCGACGGCAGAATTTACGAATGATTGGCGTCAGGGAAGCCGTGGAAGCTAACAACCCTATGAAATATTTCTCCCAACTTTTAAAAGATGCATTCCCTACTGTATTTCCTGACCAACCACCGCTACTGGATCGTGTTCACAGAATCCCATCATACTCGTCTAGGTCAGATAGACCTAGGCATGTTATCTTACGTTTTCATTACTTTCAAGACAAGGAGAGACTGTTTCGATTCGCTCGATCTAAAGGTTTCATTGATTTTTCGGATCTTAAGTTCCGATTCGTGGAAGATTTCAGTAAACCAATCTGGGACCAACGGGTCCGTTACAGATCCGTGATGTCGGAATTCTATAAGATGGATTTAAGACCAGCGCTGCTGTACCCTGCACGTCTAAGGATTCGCATGTTAGATGGAGCCCTTCGTTTTTTTGATTCTCTATCGGATGCCCAGAGTTATCTGGATCAACTTTCATCTTCAACATCTTAATTGCCTTTTTTTAATTTTCTCCGTTGATCGGAGGCTGTGAATTGGTTGGTTTTAACTTTTCTGTGCCCTATTTGGGCAGAAAAGTTTACTTTCGATTTCTTAATATGGCTGCTAAACTTTCTTTTTAACTGCGTCATTTCTTTCTTTTCCCAGGGGATTCTGGGTGGTTACTTCCCTTTTGTCATCTTACGTATTTCCTGTGCGGCCTTAAATTTTGTAGTTTTTTTTTAAATTTTATTCTGTTTTGCTTTTTATAATCATTTTATGTTAATAATCCTATTTTTTTTGTTGCTGTGTCTATTCATGAGTTTGAGGTTTATTGTGGTTTTTTTTTAATATATACTTTCCGGCTTTTGTTCTGTTCTGTGTGTATTTTAATTGAGCTAACTTTTTTTTACTTATTTTTTTACTGTTTTACAATTAGCTGATCCTTTTCATATTTATACCTTTTTTTTAGGGAGCGTATACCGGAAGTCATGGGGGTAGTTTTAGCGCTTGCTTCTTTCTGGCGGGTCTGCTTTAGATTTCGCCTTGGGGTCTTGGGGTGGGGGGTGGTGGGAGGGGCTTCACGTTTTAGTTTGTTTCTCTTTGGGCTATATACATTATTGAAGTATTGGTTGCGTCCTTTTCCCTGGTATCTTTTGTATGTTCTGTTTCCTCTCCGGGTTTGTGGGTCGCGCCTATTGTCAATCCTCCTTGTTATGGGTTGACTTTAGGATTTATGGAGTCTATTATTAATTTTGTCTCCTGGAATACTAATGGTCTTAATCATCCTATTAAAAGGAAAAAAGTTTTTAAAGTGTTCCGGAGACTTAAAGCACAAATTTTATTTTTACAAGAGACCCATGTACGGAGGGGGGACAGACTACGTTTTTTCAAATTCTGGAAGGGACAACAATTTCATTCGAACTCCAATGCTAAGATTCGAGGCGTCTCTATTTTTATAGACTCCTCAGTTACTTTTATACAACAGGATATTATCTCTGATCCGAATGGTAGATTTTTATTGGTTAGTGGTTTACTATTTAATAAAAAAGTAGTTTTGGTTAATGTTTATGCTCCTAATATGGATTGTCCGGAATTTTATAAATCATTGTTTGATCAGTTTCCGAATTTGAACGAGTTTTCATTGATTTGGGGCGGAGATCTTAATACCTGTTTATCTCCAGCTTTGGACCGTTCGGCTCCTTTACGGACTTTACCTAATAAATCTGCAAATTTGATTAATTTTTTCCTTTCTGATTCTGGGTCGACGGACATTTGGCGTTTTCTGCATCCTCAGGAAAAAGATTTTTCCTTTTTTTCACATGTTCATCATTCCTATTCAAGAATTGATTATTTTTTTATTGATTCTCGTCTCATTCCTTCAGTGATTAAATGTGATTATGATTCTATAACCATTTCGGATCATGCTCCACTTAAGCTTTCTATTAAAATTATGGCCAATATACCAAACAATAGACAATGGCGTTTTAATTCGCTGTTGCTTCAGGACTCGGACTTTGTTAATTTTATGAATGAACAGATTGAGCTTTTTTTTACAATTAACCATACAGAAGATATTTCGGTTAACACTCTTTGGGACACTTTTAAAGCCTATATTCGGGGTCAGATTATTTCGTATTCCGTTGCTTTGAGGAAGAAACAGAAGCAGGAGGAGATGGCAATTGTGGACAAGATTAAAGAAATTGATAAGAAATATGTTATGGCTCCTTCTGAGGAGCTATACAAACAAAGAACTGAACTTCAAATGGAACACAGTTTACTACTCTCGTCCTCGATTGTAAACCAATTAAAGAAAACAAGAAGTGATTTTTATGTTCACAGTGATAAAATTGGCAAGCTGCTGGCTAATCAATTGAAATCTAATTATGTTAAATCTCAAATCAATCAGATTTATAACCAAAATGATCGATTGATATTGGATCATGTGGGGATTAATCAAACCTTTTGTGATTTTTATTCTTCTTTATATCAATCAGAGTCTCCTCGAGATTCTAAATATATGAATGATTTTTTAGATAAGTTAGACTTCCCTCAGATTTCACAGGATATGTCTTCTTTATTAGATACTTCCATTACAATGGATGAGATTAAGAATGTTATTTTTTCTATGAATCTGGGGAAAGCTCCTGGCCCTGATGGGTTTACCGTTGAATTTTATAAATGTTTTGCTTCTTTATTGATTCCTTGGCTCTATAAGGTTTTTGAGGCTTCTTTGAAACTTGGTAAACTTCCGGAATCTTTTAATAGAGCATCAATTTCTTTAATACTAAAGAAGGATAAAGACCCTGCTCAATGTGCATCTTATAGACCAATATCTTTATTAAATGTTGATTCTAAAGTTTTTTCTAAGTTATTAGCAAATAGACTAGAAAAAGTACTTCCTTCTATTATTTCGGAAGACCAAACGGGTTTTATTAAAGGTCGTTACTCTTTTTATAATATTCGTACATTGTTAAATATCGTTTATACTCCCTCACAAAATGTTCCTGAGTGTGTTATTTCTTTAGATGCCGAGAAAGCTTTTGATAGAGTAGAATGGCCTTATTTATTTAAGGTGCTTGAAATGTTTAATTTTAGCTTGAAATTTATATCCTGGATTAAACTGTTATATCACTCCCCTGTAGCCTCGGTTCGTACTAACTCCTTAAACTCACCTTTTTTTCCTCTCTTTCGTGGTACTCGACAAGGCTGTCCTCTTAGTCCCCTATTATTTGATATTGCATTAGAACCTCTTGCAATTGCTATTCGAGAATCTTCAAATATTACTGGGATAACTCGGGGATTAAAGTCCCATAAATTATCACTCTATGCTGATGATTTACTTTTATATATTTCTAATCCTGAGAGATCCATTCCTGCTGTTTTAGAGTTATTAGCACAATTTGGTCTTTTCTCAGGTTATAAATTAAATCTTAGTAAGAGTGAACTTTTTCCGATTAATAAACATCTTCCCTTATATTATAAATTTCCATTTAAATTGATTAATAATTACTTTTCATATCTTGGGATTAAAATTACTTGTAAACATAAAGATTTATTTAAGACTAACTTTTTACCATTAATAGACCATATTACTCAACTTTCATCTAAATGGTTTCCCTTATATTTAACTTTGATTGGTCGTATTAATGCAGTTAAGATGTTTTTTTTGCCAAAATTTTTATATGTGTTTCAGGCATTACCAATTTTCGTTCCTAAATCTTTTTTTGATAAAGTTGACTCTAAAATTTCTTCATTTATTTGGCAGAATAAGAATCCGAGACTGGGTAAAATACATTTACAGAAAGCTAAGAGAGATGGAGGTTTAGCATTACCTAACTTTAGATTTTATTATTGGGCTATTAATATTCGACATATGAAATTTTGGTTACTTGACCGGGACATACTATCTATTCCTAAATGGGTAGCATTGGAATTACAATCTGTTCAGGGTTATACACTTGGTTCTATTTTAGGTTCCTCTCTTCCTTTTGATTCGAAACGCCTTAAGCAGGTCTCTAACCCGATAGTTAAATATGCTTTGCGCATTTGGTTTCAATTCAGAAAATTTTTTGATCTTAATCAATTCGGGTTAGCGATTCCTATTTTAGGTAACATATTTTTTCCTCCCTCTTTTACGGATCGCGCTTTTCAAACTTGGAAGACTAAGGGTATTTTACGGTTTTTGGATTTATTTTTAGATGGTTCCCTTATGTCTTTTGAACAATTATCTAATAAATATAACTTATCAAGAATACATTTTTTTAGATATTTACAAGTTAGAAATTTCCTAAGTACTATACTTTCTTCCTTTCCAATGCTTCCTCCTATATATATTTTAGATTCGATAATTAACCTTAATCCATGTCAGAAAGGTGCATCGGCTATGATTTATAATATTATTATGAAACTTAGGAAAGCTCCATTTGATAAGATTAGGGTAGATTGGGAACAGGAATTGGGGCTTACCATTTCTGTGGATGATTGGGGGCAGATTTTACAATTAGTTAATACTTCCTCTATTTGTGCTAAACATTCCCTAATTCAATTTAAAGTGGTTCATAGAGCACATATGTCCAAAGATAAGTTAGCGCGTTTTTACTCGCATATTAATCCTTTCTGTGATAGATGTTCGGGGCAGATAGCCTCTTTAACTCATATGTTTTGGTCTTGCCCTACTTTGGAAACTTTTTGGAGAGATATTTTCAATATTATTTCTAAGGTATTAAATATAGATATCTCTCCTCACCCTATTACTGCTATCTTTGGACTACCTAAAATTTCTAGTAATCTTTCCCCTTCAGCCCGTAGAATGATTGCATTTCTTACTTTAATGGCGAAAAGATGTATTTTACAACATTGGAAAGAGCTTAATGCTCCAACTACCTTTTTTTGGTTTTCTCAGACGATTTTATGTTTGAATCTGGAGAAAATTAGAAGTAATCTTTATGATTCTTCATTTAAATTTGAACAGATTTGGGGACCTTTTATTCGATATTTTCATTTAATGTAATATTTACCCTTCTTGTTTTTTTTTCACTGTTTTAATGGAGGTCGGGATTGAGGACGTGATTTTAAGTTTAACTCTGTTTGGTTTCAAGTTAGCCCATTGCTTTGCTTTGCTTTTAGTTAGTTGCACGGTGGGTTTTTTTTTTGGGGTTTTTTTTTCTTTTTTTTTCCATTGATATATATAAAATCTAGTATACTATTATGTTATCTTGCTTTCTTATGCTTAAATTACATTGTTTGTAGTATTTTCTTTTTGGTATTGTTATCTTTTGGAATTTTATTATACTTTAACATTGTATTAATGTTTATATGGCTTACCTTTTTTGTATACTTACTCAATAAAAAGATTTAAAAAGAAAGAAAAGAAAGAGAAGATCAAAAGGCAGAAAGCAGGTAATCTCTGTCCTTCTAATCTAGGAGAACTAAGGAAGAGTAAAACTACAATTGTGCAAATCCCTACAGATTTCGGTGACACTGTCATGGCTGTCTCGGAGGCCGACATCATTGCAATTTTCAAGAGGGTGAACCCTCGCAAGGTATCACACCCTGATGGTGTACATGGTATGGTACCGAAAACCTGTGCAACAATCAGAACTGTGTCCAAGAACTGGATGAGCTGCGTCAGTGACAATCACCCAGCTGCACTCAACCACTGTGATGAAGTGACTTGAGGGGTTAGTCAAGGCCAGAATCAACTCCTACCAAAGCAAAAACCTGGACCCTCTATGGCTACAATAGGTCTACAAGCAGGTGCAATCTCATAGACAATAGCAATGCCCAAGTCAGGCTGCTGTTTATTGATTACAGCTCAGCATTCAACACAATCATATGCTCAGTTCTAATCAACATGCTCCAAAACCTCTATACCTCCCTCTGCAAATGGATCTTTGACTTCACCACTGGAAGGCCACAGTTAGTCCGGATTGGAAAGAATACCTCCTCCTTGCTGACAATCAACACTGGCACACCTCAAGGATGTGTACTTTGCCCATTGCTCTACTCTCTCTGAACCCACAACTGTGTGACTAGGCACAAATCAAACACCCTCTGCAAATTTGCTGATGACACAACTATTGTTGGTAGAATTTCAGATGGTGATAACGAGGCATATAGGAGTGAGACAGATCAGCTGGTTGAGTGGAGTCTCAACAACTCCTTGCACTCAATGCCGGTAAGACCAACGAACTGATTGTGGATTTCAGGAAGGAGAAGTCGAGGGAACATAGACCAGTCCTCATTGAGGGATCAGCAGTGGAAAAGGTGAGCAGTTTCAAATTCCAGGATGTCAATGTAGATCAATCCTGCGCCCAACATATTGATGCAATTACAAAGAAGGCATAACAGTGGCTATATTTCATAAGGAGTTTGAAGAGACTCACAAATTTCTACAGATATACCATGGAGAACATTTTAACTGTTTTCATCACCATCTGATATGGAAGGGCCACTGCACAGGATCAGAAAAAGCTGCAGGAATAAATAAACTCAGCCTGCTCCATCATGGGCACCTTCAAAGGATATACCTCAAAAATGGTGGCATCCATCATTACGAATCCCTATCACTCAGGACATGCCCTCTTCTCATTGCTACCATCAAGGAAGAGGTATAGAAGTCTGAAGATACACAATGCTACACAAACAGCTTCTTCCCCTCCGCTATCAGATTTCTTAATAGACAATGAAACCATGAATGCTACCTCACTTTTCCCCCCTCTCTTGTTGCACTTATTTAATTTTTTATATATTCTTTATATTGTAATTTATAGTTTTTTATTATTATGTATTGCAAAGTACTGCTGCCACAAAACAACAAATTTCACAACATACGCCAGTAATATTAATCCTAATTCTGATCCTGAATCTAAACTTAAATAATTTGCAAACACAGCTCAAGGTTTACTGCAGAAGAAACCCAAGGTTTACAGAAGGAAAAGTGACTGAAATGACAAAGCTTTTCCTAATGTCCTAAACTGTAGAACAAGCCCACTGATACAAATCCAGGACTTTGTGCTATCAGGTTTACTCACCTGATGCTTTACCAACGAGACAAGGTCCTCAGAAATATTACCAAGAGGATAGGCTCGTCCAGCCAGGCAACAGCTGAAAAGGGAAAATAATTCCAGTACTGTAGTCTGAGGACTCATACCATGCAAAGATTTCATCTCAGCAGCATTTTTTAAAAAATACACCATGCAATTTATACATCAACAACTTTTATAAATTTCTTAAGAACAACAGACATTTAAAGGTTAACAGAGGCACATCAACTAGTAAAATCAATAAAATGTAATTAAGTTTGTCGGAGTCAAAAGCATTTTCTATTCTGATTGAAGTTGCCTGGATTCTCAAAGAATTAAATATTCAATGCATAGGAAGCAAATCTGCAGAAACATTTTAATGTGACTAAAGAGAGCTTTATTTTTAAACTTTGCTTTGCACAGCTCTGTTTATTATAAAATACTGGCATAGAAACACGGTGGCCAATTATCAAGAACCAAATAAGCTAATCTATTGATTTTTCTAACTGGTGTGGGAAAGTGGAGTGCCTCAGGAGTGGATGTATCAGGCAACCAATGCCATGAAGAGGGAAGTAGGTTCTGTGATGAAATCTCCAGCAATATATTCAAACAAGGCTTGCCACACATTTTCCAATCGAAGGCAGAAAGGTAATAGCGCAAGCAAAATTAAATGCTCTTAATGGCATGCTTTACTTGTATCACAGTAAAGTCGAAAAAAAAAGCTTCAGGATATAACTACATAAAATGTCATCTCCAGTTTATCAAGATTGCTACCCAGCAACATGTTTGACACAACTGGAATTACTTTTAATTATTTCTTTCATCAAATTAGTTTGCTTAAAATTGTACAATATCGTTTGCACTATTGCTAGTTTCAATCAACAAACAGTGATACTGAATATTCAGAGTACATTGAAATAAATGTGCGAATATGCTTATTGTCGATGCTCATTTCAAATGCATTTCACCATTTTAATTAAAATATAAATTGACTGATAAAAATAGCTCCCAGGAGCACTTATCAAGGAGAGACTATGAAAAGCAAATTATTATTAGCAAAAGAAAACCTCATGAATAAAAGAACACTAACAATCTGAAAATATTTTACAATCAGAATCTAACCCTTAGCTATGAAGGCATGGGAGAGAATTTTCGAAGACATAGAACGTGTAAATTGAAAGCAAACATGTCAAGAACAATCTTAATTAGTCCCCCTCCCTCAAAAAAAAATTCAGAACATGCTCATAACATATTGTCCTTAGATTTCTAGCAGTACCAGATCAGCACTGAACACATTTTTCTAGTAAATGTATAAGGGGAAAATAAATCAATGAAGTGAACGTGTCAGAAAGAATTTCTACTGTACAAAAGAATCCGGATGTGGTTCCAAAAGAATTTTGAAAAGGCACATCCTGAATGATTTTTGACATTTAATTTCAACTTCTGTAAGCCTTTATCCCCCATTCTTGTTTGGTGTGAGGGAAGGAAAGATCAATGGTGAAAAAATTTTGGAAATAATCCAGTTGAAAAAACATTCACTAGCCCATGAATCCACATTAGCTAATGGATTAGCCATTTCGTTTATCAAGTTTAACAGCAGCAACACACAAGTATTTCCTTTGAACACAGCTTTTCAAGGAAACATTAAGCCACAATATATTAACATATTCTTTTGAATTATTGCCCTTATGGTATCATTTAACAAAAGCAAATCCTGGCCTCCTACCCACAAACAATAAACCAAAACAACTATCACATGGGTCCAACACGAGGAAATCTGCAGATGCTGGAAATTCAAGCAACACACACAAAATGCTGGTGGAATGCAGCAGGCCAGGCAGCATCTATTGGAAGAGGTACAGTCGACATTTTGGGCTGAGACCCTTCCGAGACCCTTTTGGTCTTGGCCCGAAACGTCGACTGTACCTCTTCCAATAGATGCTGCCTGGCCTGCTGCGTTCCACCAGCATTTTGTGTGTGTTGCTTGATCACAAAGGTCCAGCTGGACAATGGGAATATCTGCCTCTTCATATCTCAGAATTAATATGCACACTGCTACAAGGTGAATATTGCTAACTTTAAATGCTGATAAAATAGTAGTTTTTTTTATTAAGATTCAATATATCATAACCTGCAATGTTATACATGATCCGAGGTAAAGGAAGTTCCTTAGCCCGTGTACAGTAGCTCTTTTTTCACTAGCATGGAGGTAATGGACAAATGGCTTCCCATTATGTTGCATCTTTGATTGATTCATATAGAAGCATGCTAAATTTGAGCTCACCCTATAGACAAATATAACTACAGCACAGAAACAGGCCCTTCAGACCATCTAGTCCATGCCAAATCATTTAAGTTGCCCAGTCTCATCGATCTGCACTTGGATAATAGCCCTCCATTCCCCTCCCATCCAGGTATCTATCCAAGCTTCTCTTAAACGTTGAAATCAAAATTGCATTCATGACTTGTGATGTCAGCTCATTCAACACTCACCACCTTCTGAGTGAAGAAGTTTCTCCACATGTTCCCTTTAAATATTTCACATTTCCCCCTTAACCCATGATGTCTGGTTCTAGTCTCACTCAACCTTAGTGGAAAAAGCCTGCTTGCATTTACCCCATCTATACCCCTCATAATTTTGCATACCTCTATCAAATCTCCCTTCAATCTTCTACTTTATAGAGAATAAAGTTTAACCGATTCAACTTATTGCTCAGTCCCAGCAACATCCTTGTAAATTTTCTCTGTACTCTTCCAACCTTATTTACATCATTCCTGTAGGAAGGTGACCAAAACTGCAATACTCCAAATTAGGCCTCACCAGTGTTTTATACAACTTCAACATAACATCCCATCTTCTGTACTCAATACTTTAGTCTATGAAGGGCAATGTGCCAAAAGCTTCCTTTACAACCCCATTTACCTGTAACAGCACTTTCAATGAATTATGGATCTGTATTCCCAGGTCCCTTTGTTCTACCGCACTTCTCAGTGGCCTATCGCCACTGTGTAAGATCTACCCTGGTTGGTCTTCCTAAAGTGCAACGCCGCACACTTGTCTGCATTAAATTCCAAATGCCATTTCTCAGATCAATTTTCCAGCTGATCCAGATCCCACTGTAAACTTTGATGGTCTTCATCACTGTCCAATACACCCCCACTTTTAGTATCATCTGCAAATTCACTGATCCAGCTAACTACACTGCTACACTGTCATCCAGATCGTTGGTATAGATGACAAACAACAACAGACTCAGCCCCAATTCCTGCAACACTCTATGAGTCACAGGCCTCCAGTCAGAGAGCCAAACATCTTCTACCATTCTCTGGTTTCTCCAACAAAGCCAACATCCAATTTACTAACTCATCTTGAATGCCAAGCGACTGAAGCCTCTTGGCAAACAGAGTCAAATGCCTTGCTGAAAGCCATGTAGACAATGTCCACTATGGAAAAGAATCTAGTGCTTTCCTGGCATATATGACAAATAAATTCTTTTCAGGCTTACAGCCAGATACAGATATCTTGGTGTCGTTTGCAAATCTTGGTGTCATCTGCTAATCTATATCTGTACCCAGCTAGAAGCCCAAGAAGAACATCACTACCTTGCTTCATCAACCTTCTTGGTAACTTCTTTGAAAAACTCTAAACCTGGTTAGATATGACCTACTACTCACAGGGCCTCCTAACTAGGGCTAATCAGTCCCAGTCTATCCAAATACTCATACGTCCAGTCCTTGAGAATACCTTCTAATAACTTTCCCACTACCAGTATCAGGCTCAACAAGCCTATAATTTCCTGGATTTATCCTTAGAACCTTGTTTAAACAGTGGAACAACATTAGCTATTGTACAATCCTCCAGTACCTCTCCTGTAGCTAAGGATGATTTAAATATTTCTGCAAAGGCCTCTGTAATTTCTGCACTCGCCTCCCACAGGGTTCGAGGGAACACCTTGTCAGGATTTGGGAATTTGTCCAATCTGATTTGCCTCAAGACAGCAAACACCTCCTCCTCTGCAATCTGTATAGGGTCCATGACACTGCTACTTTGTCTCACTTCTGTAGACTCAGTGTCTGTCTCCTGAGTAAATACAGATTCAGAAAATCCATTGAAGATCTCCTCCATCTTTATTTTGGCTCCATGCATAGATTACCATTCTGATCTTCCAGAGGACCAATTTTGTCCCTTGCAACCCTTTCACTCTCAACATAACTGTAGAATCCCTTAGGATTCTCCTTCAGCTTGTCTGTTATAGCCTTCTTTCAGCCCTCCTGATTTCTTTCTTATTTTCTTGGATTTCTTAAACTCAGCTACTTCAATTGAAACTACCTGCCTGTACCTGCTGCGCATCTCCTTTATTTCTTAACCAGGGCTTCAATATCTCTTGAAAACCAAGGTTCCCTAAACCTGTTATCTTCACTTTTTTATTCTGACAGGCACATACAAGCTTTGTACTCTCAAAACTTCATTTTTGTCGGCCTCCCACTTTCCCAATCACCTTTGCCAGAAACAGCCTGCCCCAATCCACAGTTGCCAGATCTTTTCTGATAACCAAATTGGCTTCTCTCCAACTTACTTTTCCATAATTACCTTGAAACTAATGGCATTGTGATCTCTAGATGCAAAGTGTTCCCCTATACAAATATCTGTCACCTGCCCCATCTCATTCACTAATTGGAGATCAAGTATTGCACACTCTCTTATTGGCGCTTCTATGTACTGATTAAAGAAACTTTACTGAACACATTTGACCAATTCTATCCAATGTAGTCCTTTTACAGTACACGGGTGCCAATCAATATGTGAAAGTTAATATCACCTGCTATAACAACCTTAACTTTCTGACAAAAGTCTGTGATCTGTCTACAAATTTGTTCATCTAAATCAATTTGTTCATCTAAATCCTGTGGACTGTTGGGCAGTCTATAACATAGCCACATTATCATGGTCATACTTTTCTTATTCCTATTCTTACTTTTCTTATTCCTCAATTTCATCCATAAGGCCTCACAAGATAATTTCTCTGGGCTGTCCTGACTGAGCACTGCCATGAAATTGCCCTCTTCCTTTAATCCCTTCTACTCTATCATCTCTAAAACAAATGAACCCTGGAATATTCAACTGCCAGTCCTGACCCCTCCTGCAACCAAGTCTCCCTAATGGCTACAACATCATAATTCCACTTTGATCCTTGCCCTGAGTTCATCTGCCTTTACTACAATATTTCTTGCATTGAAATATACACAACTCAGAACGTTAGTCCCACCATGCTTATCCTTTTGATTACTGACTTTGTCTGTGTTTTAACAACATCCATCTCCATAACCACTCCACCATCTGTACTAGCACTCTGGTTACCATCCTCCTGGAACTCCAGTCTAAACCCCCTCCATGCAGTACTAGCAGACCTTCCTGATAGGATATTAGGCCCCCTCCAGTTTAGGTGCAAACAGTCTCTTCTGTATAGGTCCCACCTTCCCTGGAAGAGAGCCCATTGATCCAAAAATCCGAAACCCTTCCTTTTACACAAATTCCTTAGGCACGTTTTAAGCTATATGATCTTCCTAATTCTGGTTTCACTAGCATCTGGTATGGTAGCCATCCTCACATCACAACCCTGGAGGTTCTCTCCTTTAACTTAGCACCTAACTTCCTGAACTCACTTGCAGAACCTCGTCCCTCTTTCTGCCTAACTCATGGGCACCTACAGTATATTGGCGGCTCACCCTCCCACTTAAGAATGCTAAAGACTCAACCAAGATGTCCTGGATCCTGGCAGCTGGGAGGCAACATACCATTCAAAAATCTCATTCTCATCCACAGAACCTCCTTTCTGTTCCTCTAACGAATCCCTTGTCGCCACAGCTCATCTCTTCTTCCTCCTTCCCTTCAGAGTCATAAAGCCAAACTCAGCGCCAGAGACCTGACCACTCTGACTTTCTTCTGCTAAGTTATCACCCCCAACAGAATTCAAAGTGGTATACCTGCTGTTGAGGGGGATGACTACAGGGATACTCTGCACTAACTGTTTAACTCCTTTTACTCTCCTGACTGTCAACTAGTTTCCTCTGTGCTGTGTTTTGGATGTAACTACCTCTCTGTATCCTGTCTATCACCCCTTCCCCAGCCCCCCCCCCCGAGTGATTCAGAGTTCATCCAGTTCCAGCTCCAATTCCTTAACACAATCTGTAAAACAGAACTTACCTTATGTATACCAGTAACTTATTACCCATAATCACTTGTTCATCTGAAAACAAAAAAAATCTAAATTCATTCAAAAGAAACTTGTTTTGAGCATACATTTTGTCAACACAATACTTTAATATTTTGTGCTAAGTGGCAAGTTATTAAGAAGGCTATACATTTAACACAAATGAGCATCAAAACAGTGTACCAAAGTGGTAAATGCACTTTTTCATTAATAATCACCCACTGGCTGAATTCTGATATCGTCTTCAACAACACAGTGGAAATATAGCCATATCATGACTATTTATCCACCACTCCCTCTGGCCATTGGAGATACATGATAACCAGGAAAATACAGTAGAAAACAAAACAATAAAGTTGTTTTAAAAACAAACCAGATTGAAATTCTGGAAACTTTATCCAAAAGCTTGAATAAGAATCAAAATCAGCTTCTCAAGGGCAATTGGCTATAAGCAATAAATAATGGCCTTTGTGAACATGCCCAGATCTCCAAAAAATGAATATATGAAGAAGTTAAGACGAACCATACTATTGCCCGCCACCACTCCTTGCTTGCTCTCCATCTTCCTCTTGGCTCCCCTCCCCCTTTCTTTCTCCCTAGGCCTCCTGTCCCATGATCCTCCCCTTTCTCCAACTCTGTATCCCTTTTGCCAATCAACTTTCCAAGTCTTAGCTTCTTCCCTCCCCCTCCTGTCTTCTCCTATCAATTCGGATCTCCCCCTCCCACTTTCAAATCTCTTACTATCTCTTCTTTCAGTTAGACCTGACGAAGGGTCTCGGCCAGAAACGTCGACTGTACTTCTTCCTATAGATGCTGCCTGGCCTGCTGCATTCACCAGCATTTTGTGTGTGTTGCTTGAATTTCCAGACTTACCTAGTTCCTTACATATCTGACCAATCACAAACGCTATTCCTACAATGGTATCATATTTAACCTTCCCTAATTCTCATCTACATCTGTGTCTTGGCAACAATCCAAAAACTGTTTTCATGTACAGCTTAAATGCATACAGCTCCTGGATCCCTTATTCATCTTTGCATTGTCAGATTATACTTTTGATATCTAGCGCTAACTAAATACTAGAAAGACCAAATAATTGTCCCTATCAAAGCTCATTGCTTAGTCACTGACTCTCATCAATCACATGAAACTTAATGTGCCTGTTCCCAATCTTTGTGCCTTCACCAGAATACATTAGGGACCATATATACTGTATACTTTATTATTGAGATCACAGATCACAACAAGGCCCTATTCAATGGCTGTTTCGGATCAAAAAGTACTGATTGTTCGACAGCATCTTTATGATCAGCAACCTTGACTTACTCCACCATGGTGAAGTCCTGCATCCTTCACTCTAACCTTTAAAAATTTATAATCATCTAAAACTCCACTGCCCTCATCCTATCATGCATCAACTTCCGACATGTTTGCACTTACGACCAAAATCACCTCCCAGTTATCTCAACTCTCATTATCTTTGTAACTTATTCTAGCCCAAAACCATTCCAAATGCGTGTGTCCCTCTGATTACACTTTCATTATCATCCAAGGATTTAAACTACTTCATAACTCACATGACAAGGCCCTAAACCCTGAAATTCTTTTGTGAAGCTCACTGCCACCCTACCATTTTCCTCTGTTTTTTAAAAAAAGAACCACCACCCCAAACACCACCATTTTGAACAATCGCCTGTTCATCTGCCCAGATAGCTCTATAGAATCAATTTTATTGATAATGTCCCTTTTGGTACATTGAAGATAGTAGGCAAGTATATTCCTATGAAATAGCGTCAAGAATATTCCTATGAAATAGCAGCAAATATTCATCCTGCTTCAGATCCATCTAATTCCTCAATGGGAAGGAATGTGTTTTTCAATTGTTTTTAAATGTCTCTGATAATTAGGGACATTTAGTAAAAGGTCTTTGGCAATTTGACTGTCAAGGTGTTATTACTCAGGAAGTTCCTATGACACTAAAATAGTCAGGCCTTCCAGGAGGAAAGGAACATCCAAATATTGTGATGCCAGAACAACATCCTACACGAGTGATTGCATGGATTTTTAACCTTTACTGGTTCATTAGTCAATAAATATAATTGAGATATCTTTTTTGTCTTGGCATAGCAAAATTACATAAAGTTCAAATAAACACTCGATATAAAATGATAACTGAGTTCTAATAATTTCACACACATAACCTTCACATCTCAAGGCAAGGCTGTTTTATGTCATTGAAATGTCATTATCAAATAATGACGGGTCTGGAATGGTGGTATTCACTCATTGCAGAATTCGACAATAACTGTGTGGTAGGAGGAACAATGCAAATTATTTGCCTTAGAGAATGTAAACTAGAACAGTAAGAAGAGTGAGTAAGTGGGAAACAACATGGATAGCAAAAGGTTGCAAAAAGAGAAAAGTGATATAGACTGATAAATACAAAAAAGTGGAATAATGCAATTCAACAGACAGCTAGGATCCCAGCCGCACAAGCAGAGGGCAAAGAAATTCAATTTAAGGAACTCATCAGCATGCTATAAAGTAGCACTGATGGAAAATTGAAAGTCATTCCATGCAGAGAAGTAGATATCGAAAAGGCAGGAAGAAATGGAATTCAAACAGCTCAGGTTCTACACAAGATCAGAAGTAAAGGGCCAAAATGTGCTCACACCAGACCAAGCTTCACATCACAGCAACCTTTTCAGTCCCATGGTACAAATCAGCATCAGACCTTGATGCTCCAGTCATTCTGTGAAGGAGGGCTGTCCATAAACTGCAACTTGGCCTCAGTAGTAGCTCCTGAGGTACAGCCATAATATTGCCCTAAATGTCCCCTTGACTTCATTCTATCAAAGATCTTTACAATGACCTCTAAATAGTTCTTATCAGAGACATTTAAAAAGCAGTTGAAATGGAGCTCAATATTTTAAAAAATATTATTACAAAGAAAAGCATTTAATTGATACAAATTTATTGCAATTAACAATCATATTTCAAGAAAATGAGCCAGGTCCATTAACCCTTTTGATCAGCATAAAGCTGAGTGGAAAGTGCAGCTGGCCACTGAGTTCAGTATGACTCAGAGCTCAAAGTCAATTCCAGCAGTAGAGCAGCAGGTCAGATGAGCTGGCATCTGACCTTCAACACTTTCTCAACTTTCATCTTGAATGTGTAGGTGTGAAAGTCAGAAACATGAATGTGTAGCTTTGAAATGGTAAATGCAAAAACTGTGAGCCAAAGAGAACAATGTGGCATTGTATTTCATAAAACAAAAGATGAAAGACTATAAAAATATGAACATGCTCCGTGCGTGCAATTTGATCTGATTCCTTATTCTCTGTTCTGTCAGCTGTTAAACTGTTAAATAGATGAAAACTCTAATCATGAAGGCTCACTTATAACTACTGACATGAACTAATTAGTGAAAAAGTAGCATCTACCTGTGAGAGATTTTCCAGCCCGAAGAGGAGGACTAATAACCTGGAATAATTTCTGGAAAATAATTTGGAGAAAAGCCAATATGTTACATGAAACTCTGTGATTTCACAAGCCAACATGGCTTAACATAACTGTTAAAGTTTGAAATTCGTTATTTAACAAATCAATAGGCAAACAAAAATAGGATCAATAGTTTCCATACTTCAATGCAGAAAAAAGATTGTAAGATCCAAGGTGAATAATTAGCTTTGTCTCCAGGTAATGTAAAAGCTTGGTTCATACTTCCTAATGTTGCCATAAAGCCGTTCAAGTAAAAGGGTACATAACCACAGACCAATAACTGTTATGCTTTTTTAAATTATAATTTTATTAAGATCACCCCATGATTAAATGATTAAATGACTCCAGTGCTCACACCTACTTAGGACAGTGTGTGTTGATAAACAGAATAAGGCTCAATAGCTAATTAGGTGCACAGACTAAAGCATGACACACATAATATTTATTTTCTGTGATAACAGGAATTACCTTCCAGCCTACTATACTTGCTCACTCTTAGTTGCATCCTCTCCAAGTTCCTGTTCCTAAATAAATATTACCCTTCCTTTGATCTTCACAAGCAGAAAGTTGTTCCTAATTATGTCATGATTTTCTCAAGGTAACGCATCTTGGCTTGGACTTCATGGAATTTTATGCAATTTATAAATGAGGTATATAGAGTACTCAGAATTTTTACAACATTGCATTTACACAAGGCAAAAGGACTGCTAGATTTGAAAACATAAACCACTGAAGTGAGATAAGAAACCATCACCTATCTTGCCTTTTAATCACACAATTTATATTTTCAAATAAATACATTTGACCACTTAAACCACATCATCATAGTTTAATCTTAAAGCTCTAGCTCTGCTCAATTTAGGAGACTGAGCTAAAGAAACTTTAGCAGAGATCCACAGCATTTTAAGGCTGTGTAATAAAAGCAAGGCTCCATTTTGTTTCTCTTCTTCAAAAGACCATCAGGCAAGATGAAACAATTATCAGAAAGCAACCTTGTCACAGCTATGAGCAAACCGTGCTATTTCTCTGTTATTGCTTAAAAGTATTATTTACTCATTATGAGGTGCTAAGGGCAGAGGGGTGGAGATACATCTCTACCAAAGAAGATGTAAAGCGCACCTTTCCTCTGCTTGCCTGCAACTCAATATTGTGTAAGGTGTATCACCGGCTAAGCCCACGATCAGGCTCACGTGAAGCCATGGAAGCAAGTGGTGGATGGTCGTATGAGCAGCTGGTGCATATCACAAGTCCTGGTTATGCGACCACTGACACCAGGCAGTCAATCTCTAAAGAGTATTGATAATGACTGTGGTCACCCACCTTGTAAAGACACTGCCTGGAAGAAGGCAATATCAAACCACTTCCGTAGAAAAATCTGCCAAGAACAATCATGGTCATGGATAGAGGATCATGATCACCCACATCATACGACACAGTACATAATGATGATGATGATGAGGTAATTATAATCTCAAGAGAAGAGTGTAACAGCCCTCCTGAATAAATCTTTCTAGGAATGAGTTATCAGACTTTTGTGTCTGAAGTTTCTAAAAGATATTCACAGTAGTTAGTCATGTGGAATGCCAGCTACTTTACTGAAAGGCTAAAAGTTAGCAATGACTAAGTGATCACTGAGACAGCCGTGCTTTTATCTGCTTTGATAGTCCAAGCAAGATCAAAGTAATTTCGGCATTAAACAGTACATCTAATATATAGCTGCTAAAATCTTTTAGCCATTATGATTATATCTGCTGTCATCTCACAGCAGTCAAAGTAAACACACTGCAGATTATTCTGTCAGAAGGATATGAACAGCTTCAGACTTCCTAGTATTGTCATTTGGGCTATTGCCAATAAGAGGGAAAGATGACATATCTGACTGATTTTACTGTGTCATACTGATAACCAGTGGGTCTAATATATAATAGCCAAAGTAGTTTTTCAGTGCTGATTCAGTTTAGTAGTATGTTTCATATATCAACTTGGCATCTTTCACCATGACAATTTTACACTGTGTGACAAATCCCTTTTCCCCCCAAGAAGTTGTGGTGAGTCACCTCAAACCACTGTAGCTCATGTTATAAAAGCAGTCCCACAATGCTGGTAGCTGGGGGACTCCATTGTTAATAAATGATCAGTGATCTGGACTACCTATGAATGACTATAAAGTACAAGATGTTTGTAAAAACCCAAATGTTCCACCAATGCCCTTCAGTGAGAAAGTCTATTAACCTTACTTAATCTGACTGACATGGGCTCAAGTTCCAGCAAAATGGTTGACTCTTAAATGGCCCAAAAAACTTTCTGTTGAAGGACAAGGTTATACAAAGAAAGTAAACTGTGATATCAAATCACACATGGTGAGAGATCACATATTTTCTATACAGAATGACTTGGGGGCTGGGTGCGTGTGGTGGGAATGTACAGATCATGTGCCTTTTGCCCTTAACACGCAAGACTTACCTCCATTGGAGTGATGTAGTCATTCATTCCTCTATTGTATACATAGATCATGGCATCATAGAGAGAATGTTCCCAGCACATATGGACCACCTACAACAAATGCACACATATATATAGTCAAAAAATGTCCAAAAGGGCTTCATGTCAATCATTTCAGAAATTTAAGGCTTCTCTTTGGATTCAGTATCAAACCTTGGAGAATAGACTTTTCTTTTATTAAAAGCTATAGGGTATTTACCTATATTCAGATTCTTCCCTACAAATTCATGCCTGATATGTAGCTCATGCCTATGCTTTGCACACTGCCTTTGAAATCTATTCCACTGATTTTAACCAAATAACAAAGAAATATGACTGTGCAGCATATTTAATGAGATTGAACAGGATAAAGGATTTTGGACTGAAATGTCAGTAATGTTTCCCTCCATAGATGCTGCCTTACCCATTGAGTTCTCCCATCACTTAGTATGTGTTGCTCAAGATTTCAAGCAGCTGCTGAATCTCTCTTCTTATCTACTCCCTAAGGTGAATTAGAAAAGCTGAGCTACCCCTGAGTTTGTAATGCTAGATTGAGTTCAAACCAAATGATCAAGTTCGACAACGACACAATAGTGGTCGGCCTCATTAACAAGGATGAAGAGACAGCATACGGAAACGAAGTAGAGTGGTTTGTAGAATGATGCAAGCGCAACAACTTTAATCTCAACATGGACAAGATGAAAGAGATGATTCTACACCTTAGGAAGCTGTAGGCTAACCACTCTTCACTTCACATAAATGATTCGTCTGTGGTGAGAATTAGGAACACCAATTTTCTGGGAGTGCACACAACAGACCTGGTCCATCAAAGCACAGCAGCACCTCCATTTTCTGAGGATATTGAGGCAAGTGAGTAAGCAAGGCTCTCCCACCCCCAGCCCCTGTTCTAACTAACTTTTACAGGAGCCCATTGAGAGTGTCCTAACCAGCTGCATCACTGTCTGGTACAGGAATTGTAAGGCATCTGACCGCAAGATGCAACGAAGGATTGCAAGGATTGCTAAAAGAATCATCAGGTCCCACTTCCACTCATTTGAGATATTTATCAAAAGTGCTGCGTACACAGGGCATTAATCCCTCCCATTGCCATTGATCCCTCGCATCTGTCCAACAATCTCTTTGACCCACTTACCATCAAGCGAGAGGTACCATAGCATCAGGACAAAGACTGTTAGGAAACAGCTTTCTCCCTCAAGGCGTGAGCCTATTGAACTCCCTGGCACCACCCAGAATCATCACATATGAAGCACCAGTAGCATTGTACTGTTTACTTTTTAAACTTGTGTTGGAAATACATGCTATTATTTATCAATTTATTTGAGGTGATATTACTTTGTGTTATGTGTGTGAGTCATATGTACAGTGCTGTGCAATTTTGTCCAGAGGAACATTTTTTTGTGGTATACATGTATATGGTTGAGTGACAATAAACTTGAACTTCAAAAGACAACATTGCAAGCTCTAATCAGTGAAGAATACAGTAAAAAGAACTATATAAACAAAAATAAACTTGTTGCCATAAACATGTAACTTTGTACCATCAGCTGCCTGAATAATATGAGAAGAACAAGGCCATGTGACGCTCTTACTTTCTGCATCATAAAAAAGGCAGGAATAGACTTGTCAGTCATTAGCCCAAACATATTGCTGAAAATGTAGCAGTAGCTTAACGATAGGAGAAATACACTGAGATGGGAGCCCTAAGAGTAATCTAACATGCAAAAAATAAATCATTTATATTAAGGGAAACAAAACAAAGATGAATTCACCTGTTGAATGTCCAAGCTAGTGATGTCCATATGTACAATACATGCTTCAATGTTCTCCATCATATCCCTGTCCTGAAAGTGGATGAGCAAATCCTTCATCACCTGTGGTGTGATGCTTGTTAGCTTGTCATTTAAAATATAGGGTTCTAGGCATTCAAGAAAAACTCCTTTTGCCACTGAGATCTCACTTAGTCTATTGTAGATCTGGCCAAATAGAAGGTCTCTGTAACAAAAGAAAAGTTAAATTATTTTACTATTAAAATTAATTTATATAATATGCAGATGTACATTATCTATGTAACTACACTGAAATAAACAGAAGGACAAGACTACAGTAAAATAAGGGATTCCTGGATTTGATAAAACTTCAATCCAAATATAAATCCATGGGGAAATCACAAAAAAAAACAAAAGTGAAGACAGCTATTTTTGGACTAATACCAAAGGACAGAAAGAACTATCCAGCACTAACCCCAGTTTCCAGCAATTAGTCCACAACTTTGCAGGTCACAGCTCAAGGACACAGTCTAGGACTATTTAACTATGATGAGTATTTCTTCCTCAAGCACCCTTTGAGACAGTAATTGGGAGACCCTACCACTTTCTGAAAGAAAATATACTACTAACAATTAATTATATCCATGAAGACTAATTTTTGACCAATCACATAATGAAGATAATAAGTCCTTTATTTTAACCATGCCATTCATTTTTATACACCCCAGTCAGGTAGATACTCTCTTCAGCTTTTTCTATTCCAAAGTAAGTAACCCATTTTATCAAATATTTGTTCATACCTACAATTTTACAGTCCTGGCAATATCTTAGTAAAATTCTTCTGTATATAGTAACTGCCTTTGGATTCAAGGCTGTTCAGCTCATTCCCTACCCATCTCTACTACTCCAATCCATCCCCAATGCACTGCAGTTTTGTAGTATTCAAAGGATTCGAAAGCTGAAAATGATTGCTTTTGCTAAAAAAAAAGCTTTGCCCATCTTGAATACAATGATTTAAGATCGTAAAGGTTTTTTTTTGAATTTATGCATAGGTGTGAGTGGAGTGATTTTCCTCTCATATCCCAACCTAACGTGTGGGTAGGTTAACTGGGCATATGAGAGTTACCCCTTAGTGTAGGTGACTAGCAAAATAATCCAAGTTCTTTCAGAATTCTGAATGAGAAGGGCTGGAAAAAGTGTGCTGTGGGCCAACAGCAGGATAGTAAAAAATGACAAAGGAATGAAAAGCAGGCATATCCTCCTCACTATTTAAAATGCACAAATCACATGAATAAAACAGAGTAACTGTTATCAAAATTTATAGCACAGAACAGCATGTTCCAAACCCAGACAGCCAAAACCTGCAAGTGATTCATCACTGAATAGCAGGTAGACAGCTGTTGGCTTTCTCTTCAGACAGTCCTGTGTGAGATGCCAGCATTTTCTATTTTTATATTAATCAATATTTCTTTCAAAAAAAGACAGGAAGGACATGAAGAAAAAGCAAGCTTTTGGAGGATGGAGTGGAGGTGCTCGACAAAGTAGTTCCTCAACTTACGTGGGGTCTCACCAATGTAGAGGAGGCTGCATCAGAAGCACAAGATACAATAGAAAACCCTAACAGATTTGCAGCTGAAGCCAAAAGGAGAATTTCGCAGAGGGCAATCATTTTAATTCCATTCCCCATTCAGCCACAGCCTCCTCTTTTGCCACAGAAGCTATTCTAAGGTGGAGGAGCAACACCTCATATTCCATCTAGGGAGCCTCCAGTCTGATAGCATGAACATCAATTTTTCGTTTTGTTTTTTTACCCCACTCATCTTCATTTATTTCCCACTCCAGTCTCTGACCTCTTTTCCCTCACCTGCCCATCATCTACCCCTGAGGCTGCTGCTCCTTCCTTTTCTTCCATGGTCCATTCCTCTCCCCCATCAGAATCTACGTCACGTCTCACAATATATGGAATGGGAGATTTGGAAACCGTTTTGCCGAGCACTTCTGTCCACCAGAACAAGCAGGATCTCCCAGTGGCCACCCATTTTAATTCCACTTCCCATGCCCATTCTGATTTGTCCATCCATGGCCTCCTCCACTGTCGAGATGAGGCCACAATTAGGTTAGAGAAACAACATATTCCACTTGGGTAGCCTCCAACCTGATGGCATGACATAGATTTCTCAAGCTTCCAGTAATGCCTCCTATCCACCACCCCACCCCCACCCCCGCTTCCCATCCCCTTATCCCGCCTCACTTTATCTCCTTGCCCACCCATCGCCTCCTCCTGGTACTCCTCCCTGCTTTTCTTTCTTCCATGGCCTTCTGTCTCTTTCACTAATCAATTTCCCAGCTCTTTACTTCATCCTTCCACCTCCAAGTTTCACCTACTACCTTGTGTTTCTCTCTCCCCTTCTCTCACTTTTTAAATCTACTCCCTAGCTTTTTCTCCTCCAGTCCCGTCGAAGAGTTTCAGCCCGAAATGTCAACTGTACTCTTTTCCATAGATGCTGCCTGGCCTGCTGAATTGCTTCAGCATTTTATGTGTGTTGTTGGAATACAAGCACACAGTTCTCCAACAGTGGCAACAGAAGATATACAAAGTGATGAGAAAGGCATATTCTTTGGAATATTGTGCACAGTTCTAATCATCTACCTATGTGAAGGATGTCATTAAGGCGGAAAGAATATAGAAAAGATTCACAAAGATGTTATCAGTACTGGAGGACTTGAGTTACAAGGATCACTGCATAAACTGGGGTTTTTAATCCCACTGGAACATACAAGGCAGAGGCATGGCCTTATACAGGCATGTAAAATCAGGAGATACATAGATAAGGTGAATGGTCAGAGTCAATTTCCCAGGGTAGGGGAGTCCAAAACTAGAGGGCACAAGTTTAAGAAGATTAAAAGGTGACCTAAGGGGCATATTTTTTCCAGATGGTAGAGGGTATACAGAGAAAGTAGAAGAGGCAAGTGCAATCGCAAAGTTTAAAACATATTTAAGCTGCTACAAGATTAAGTCAGAGGGCCAATCATAGGCAAATGGGACAAGCATGGATGGATGCTTGGATGAGTTAAGACTAAAGATCTGTTTGATAAAACCATACAACCATATGACATAGGAGCAGAATTCCATACTGTGTAACTCCAGAACATAGTGAGTAAACAAGGTCAGCACTCTCTGGCATGCAGCGGAATGAGAGGTGACTGTGGAGCTTGTTAAGAGTACACACAAGGTGACTAGCCTTGCTGTGGAGTCTAAAAACACAGGTTGCAAGAGTACCCCCTTTATGAATGAGATAATGTGAAACCTCTTCACTCAAAGGGTAGTGAATATATAGAATTCACTCTCCCCAAGGATTGTGGCACTTCAGTAATTGAAATTACAGAACGTGTGGGGGCTTTTAAAAGATGGGATAGATTAGGTATTAAATGCTTCCAGGACTTGTTTGTGGAGGGATGTTTCCTTTCATTTGAGCAACTATCAGCTAAATATAGCTTACCCTAAACTCACTTCTAACGATACCTACAAATAAGAGACTTCTTACGGTCTCAGATATGTACATTTCCTAAAAGTCCTGATAAGAACCTACTAGATGTAATTCTTAATTTGAAACCTTTTTATAATGGATCTATATCTAATATTTATAATATGTTGCTGGGAATGAGAAGTGTTCCTTCAGATAAAATTAAAAATCTTTGGGAACAAGATTTACAGACTTCAATTTCTGAGGAAACTTGGAATGAAATTTTTAAATTGGTTAACAATTCATCGTTATGTGCTTACCACTCTCTCCTACAATTTAAAGTGGTCCATAGGGCCCACATGACGAAGGACAAGTTGTCTGGCTTTTATTTGGCTATATCTCATTGTGAGAAATGTAACAATGGAGAAGCTTCACTCATTCATATATTTTGGACATGCCAGAGTCTTGAAAAATATTGGAAAGCAGTATTCGCGGTACTTCTTGGTACTTTTTAAAGTAAATTTTAAGCCTAATCCTTTGACCGCTTTATTTGGTATTGTTGGAGGAAAGCATATTATTTTGGAGAAATCTGATTTGCACATTTTGGCTTTTATTTCTCTTATGGCTAGGAAGGCGCTCTTGCTTAAATGGAAAGATGCAGTTCCGCCCACTCACGTTCAATGGCTGTGTGATGTGATGTCATGTTTAAATTTAGAGAAGATTCGGTGTTCAAATTCTGAATCTAATCAAGACTTTCAAACATTGTGGGGACCTTTTCTGAACTATTTTCAAAACCTTTGATTTGCCGTTAAAGCACAGATGATGGCTAATAATATACTTTTTTTCTTTCTTCTTCTTCACTAATCAGCTTTGGTTTTGGTAGTGGGTTAGATTTTTTTCCTCATAATAAATTCACTATATTTCAATACTATGAATTAATCAATTTGTATGAATATGAGTAAGGAGTTCGTATGTGCGATTCGGTATAATATATTTGATATATTTCTTTTTTCTTGAACTCTGTATTCTGCTATGTAGAAAAATTAATTAAAATATTGAAAAAGAAATTACTGAACATGAAGATCGATTGATTTCTGGATCCAGTACCTCCGACACACTCAGGATCTAGGTCAGCGTTTCTCAACTGGTGTTTCAAGGAACCCTAGGCTTCCACAAGAGGTTGCTAGGGGTTCCGAAAGAGATTATGATTAAAAAAAAACATTGTTTTGGAAACTCTGCGCAATGCGCGATGATAGCAACTGCATTGGTGGACATTGACCGAGCAGCCCCATTAGCAATCTCATTAGAACTCTCTTGGCCCAGTATGGCAGTGCACAGTAGGATCATGTGTACTTGCTTGAGTCCATTCTCAGTTTTTAACACAACATAGGGGATGCCGTTGAAAATTGGTGCACAGAGGGGAGGATGGTAGGCTGATAATGGTGAATGCTGTATTGCACAGAGGGGAGGATGGTGGACTGATGGTGAGCACTGTATTGCCCGAAGGTGAGGACAGTAGGCTGATAATGGTGAGTGCTGTATTGCACAGAGGGGAAGACGGTGGTCTGATGAGGAGCATGAAGTGCATTTTCCAAGCATTGAATGGACTCGCCCAACTCGGGCTGTGACGTCACCTTCCCCTCCCGAACTACTTTCCCCAACTTTCCCTGACATGCTGCCAACTGACTTCAGGAAGCAAACAAAATCTATTGGTGTAGTAGAAAATTGGAAGGAAATTTTCATTCTAAAGATGGTCCAGTGTGGCAATTGTTGAAGAGCAGGATCCCCGGTACAGGCCTACAAACAATTCTTGTAAGGGTAATGATGAAGAATTACAATGTTCTGAGTCATTTCATTGCACTAGTACAACCACCGACACAAGAGTGTCTTTTTTCACAAAACTATAAAATTTATTTACACAACAAATGCACGAAGTACAAACATCAAGTATTTACAAGACAGTGAGTAAATTTAAATTAAAATATGATTATTACTGTCTCTAATACAGTCGATTCCCTGGGAGGAGCACCACTCCTGGAAATCCCTCACTGTATCTATTGTGACTGCATGCTCCCTCTCTCCAAGCATGAATATAGCCTTGGAAGAGGGGCAGGTGGCTCTGGCAGAGCCCTTGACTTTCCGCCACCTAGACCTGTGATTAACCATCTTAGCCAGGGCCAGGAGCAGGCCCACCAATAGATCCTACTCGTGACTCACCCTCTCCATACTGGGTGCCCGTATATAAGGAGGGCAAGGCTGAAGTGAAACAAGAACCTGAGCAACAGCCACTTCAGATACTCAAGCAGAAGGTGCAACCTCCCACACTCCATATAAGCAGGTACACTGACTCCTCCTGGCCACAGAATAGAAAGGTGGACAGGTTGTCAGTAACCTGCTTAAAAACCTGTGCAACTGCTTCCTCTCCAGATCCCCAATGTACAGGGGAAGGATCCCTGCATAAAGAGATTTCCACTGGCAACCTCCTTCGCTGATGGATGGTAAAACAGATCGCTAAGGTGAATCTGGGTGGAAGACGAAGGCAAGGAAGTGAAAGGTGTGCAAGAGCAGCACAGACAAGAAATGCTTGGGAACATCACAGAACAGCACAGTGGGTATCCCTGCGAGATGGTTCACGTTGTCTGGGACACTCTCCTGTGTGGTATCCCGAGGCCTGGGTCCGATGAGCACTTCTGGCCCATCAGGTGGTGGTGCAGCCGGAACCCATCCACTTCCCCGAGCCCCTGCAACACTCACTCTGATAGGATGGGGACCAGTCCCCCTCGCAGCTACAGCACCGTCCCCTGATGGCTCAGGAGCACCCTGTCTGGATGAGACTAGACCCAATAGCCTCAACAGCTCTCCGTATAAGCGAGGCAGTTCCCTCAAAGTGGCGCAGCTGATGTTGTGAGCTGGAAGCCGTGAGCCTCCTGCAAGCTGTGTCCCTGGTGACGAAAGTGTGTTGGCAGCACATGCCATCTCAGAGGGTGATCATTATACAAGTACAGGTTTCCCCCGCCACCCGAAGGTAGAGCGTTCCTATGAAACGGTTCATAAGCCGGAATGTCGTAAAGCGAAGAAGCAATTACCATTTATTTATATGGGAAAATTTTGTGAGCATTCACAGACCCAAAAATAACCTACCAAATCATGCCAAATAACACATAAAACCTAAAATAACAGTAACATATAGTAAAAGCAGGAATGATATGATAAATACACAGCCTATATGAAGTAGAAATACTTTTCCACAATCATTGCCTGAACTGTCCTCCGTAGCGAAAATCTCACGCAAGCACTGTTGGCAGAAACACGGTGAAAGCGCTCTCCAGTAACCTTTAAGCTATGAAGCTGCCAAATCATACCAAATAACATGTAAAAATACACAGCCAATATAAAGTAGAAATAATGTATGTACAGTGTAGTATCACTTACCGGAATTGGGACAGCGCCCAGCACACTGATGATGGTGTGTTAGGCTGAGTCGCAGCGAACCGATACCGATCCGCGAAGCATGCAGGATTACAGCGGTAGCCGGGAGGCACCCAGCACATCTTTAAGAAAAAAGCCAAAACAAACATGCTAATTAATTAGGTGCCACCCGGCACGTAAATGTCGGCCCAGATCAGAGGCGACGCAATCGGCAATCACCTCTAATCTGGGCCGACATTTACGTGCCACGTGGCACCTTAATTAATTAGCATGTTTATTTCGGCTTTTTTCTTAAAGATGTGCTGAGTGCCTCCTGGCTACAGCTGCATTCTCTGCGAATCGGTATCTGTCTGCGGCCTGGGGTTTGGGATGGTGGGACACTGGGATGTCATCTCATCGTCGGCTGTTTCCATCAGGACAGGCAGGTCATCTTCTTCTATGACTGCCTGCCTCGATGTCGAAGGTCGAGGTTCATCGTCTGATGTGGAAGGCTTGAAAAACGACAGTACAGTATGCTTGACTGCTGAGCCTCGCGCATTTTTCTATCATACAGTTCTTTGTAAGCACTCAAACCATCTTGCAAATATGCCCTAAACCGACGGATCCTTTCAAAATTAAAGTCGTACTTTATCATTACTCATTCGGTTTCGATTGTTATCCTTTCCTCTTCTAATTGCATCAGCTCTTCATCTATCAGTTCTTGGTCATAGGATGCCAAAACCTCTTCAACATCATCTTCGTCAACTTCCACAAGCCAAACTCATTTTGTCCTTACTTCGTTCACCACGATCGAAACGTTTAATTATGTCTAGTTTTACACTAAGTGTAACACCCTTACGAGCTCTTTTAGGCTTTTCCGATACCTTAGAACTCATCTTGCTAACTGCTGCTCACAGGCACGTGCTTAAGCAATGCCACGAGAATGCCGTTCCGAATCCGGGGAAGAGCGGATGCTCAGGGCACATGCTGCCTTTTCTCGCGCGCTGCTTTTTCCACGCGCTGCCTTTTCTCGTAACAGTGAAAACACCTTCTGTTAGCGAAAACAGGGAACTAATGTCGGTCTTTCGTAACAGTGAAGTTTCGTAAAGCGAACGTTCGAAAAGCAGGGGACATTTGTAACTCCGCAGGATCCTGAGGCGGAGAGGCACCAGCTGGGCGCGCACCTACACCAAAGACTGACCAACCTCCGCAATCGGGAGACTCAGAACGGCAGCAGAGACCCAGTGCTTCCTGTTGTCCCAGAAGAAGTCCACCATAGCCTCTCTGGATCCTCAAGACAAAAGCGGTGGGCAGGACTAAAGTAATTAGCTGCTACCATTCTTTACAATGAAATCTACTTATCAGTGGGTTTTATAAGTTGGGCTATTCCATTGTGCCTAGCCTGTGGCAAGCAATTTACAAATGTTGCAATAGCTGTAACAAAATTGAAAAGGCACTTAACTACAAATCACAGCCATATGACACGTAAAAATGCTGATTATTTTATATGACTATTGGAATCTCAAAACAAACAGATTAAAACTTTTGAAAATAAAGTAACAGTCAGTAAAAAGTTTCAGGACGCAGGTTATTTAGTGGCTTTAAAAACAGATCACTCAAGAATGTTTAAAAAACTGTGTGAAATCCTGAACAAATATCACACCAATCTCCTGCTTCATACAGAAATCCAGTGGCTTAGCAGAGGAAGAGTTCTCAGCAGGGTGTGTGAGCTCAAAGGCGAATTGCACGAGTACTTTTAAGAGAATAGTAGACCAGATTTTGCTAAGTGCTTTGAAAATGAAGAATTGCTGCAGAAACTAGCCTACTTGGCAGACATTTTTCATCAAATGAACCAGTTGAACAAGTCTCTGCAAGACCCTGGAGAAAATGCTTTAACTTTAAGTGACAGGATTATTAGATTTAAAAGGAAATTGAATCTTTGGAAAAATCATGCTGCAAAAGGAGATCTTAAAATGTTTCCACTGTTGCTTGAGCTTGAGAGTGAGGAAAGATAACAAAAAGTCTCCAGTCTAATTGAAAACCACCTAGAAGAACTGCAGAACAAAAATGAACAGTATTTTACCTCCTTTTCAATACAAGTGTTTGATTGGGTGAGGGACCCTTTCCCTGAATCTTCTGCTCAGCCTGAGAACTTGACTTTGAGAGACAAGGAAGAACTTTGTGAGCTAGAGTCTGATTGTGCACTCAAGATGAGATTTACTGACCTTGCCCTGGATAAGTTCTGGATTTCTGTGAAAGAAAAGTATCCTGCCATACATAGGAAAGCAATGAACATTTTGCTGCAGTTTTCAACTTCTTACATGTGAGCAAGCTTTTTCTTATTTAAGCAACAAGAGCAAAGATAGAAATCGTCTCATTTCAGTTCTAGATAAAATCTGTGTGTGCTTATCTCAAGTTTTACCCAGAATTGAGAAATTTATTATGTTTGCTTTATGAGTTTTTAAAATTTATGAAAGAGAAAGAAAGATTAATTTCAAGAAAGGTAAGCTAAGCTTAACTATGTTTTTTTTCAAGAAAGGTTAGCTAAAAATTAATTCTCTACTCAAAAGAGCATTGACAATTATTTTTGGATTATTATTACATCTACAACTTACTGATCATGCTAATGTACCATGAGCTCTAGATATGATAATGCAGCAGTGCCTGAGACCTGAAAATTATTTCACGGGGTCATCAGGGCAAAAAGGTTGAGAAAGCTTGATCTAGGTGGTGCTGAGCTGGCAGATTTTTTTGACTACCAAATGTTTTTTAAATTAAAACTACATAACACTTTCAATTTGCTTTTTTTTAAATTGTTGCAGAGTATGATGAAAATCATGTCTGACGAATCTCATAGAATTTTTTGAGGATGTAACTAGTAGAGTGGATAGGGGAGAACCAGTGGATGTGGTATATTTGGATTTTCAAAAGGCTTTTGACAAGGTCCCACATAGGAGATTAGTGTGCAAACTTAAAGCACACGGTATTGGGGGTAAGGTATTGGTGTGGGTGGAGAATTGGTTAGCAGACAGGAAGCAAAGAGTGGGAATAAACGGGACCTTTTCAGAATGGCAGGCGGTGACTAGTGGGGTACCGCAAGGCTCAGTGCTGGGACCCCAGTTGTTTACAATATATATTAATGACTTGGATGAGGGAATTAAATGCAGCATCTCCAAGTTTGCGGATGACACGAAGCTGGGTGGCAGTGTTAGCAGTGAGGAGGATGCTAAGAGGATGCAGGGTGACTTGGATAGGTTGGGTGAGTGGGCAAGCTCATGGCAGATGCAATTTAATGTGGATAAATGTGAAGTTATCCACTTTGGTGGCAAAAATAGGAAAACAGATTATTATCTGAATGGTGGCCGATTAGGAAAAGGGGAGGTGCAACGAGACCTGGGTGTCATTATACACCAGTCATTGAAAGTGGGCATGCAGGTACAGCAGGCGGTGAAAAAGGCGAACGGTATGCTGGCATTTATAGCGAGAGGATTCGAGTACAGGAGCAGGGAGGTACTACTGCAGTTGTACAAGGCCTTGGTGAGACCACACCTGGAGTATTGTGTGCAGTTTTGGTCCCCTAATCTGAGGAAAGACATCTTTGCCATAGAGGGAATACAAAGAAGGTTCACCAGATTGATTCCTGGGATGGCAGGTCTTTCATATGAAGAAAGACTGGATGAACTGGGCTTGTACTCGTTGGAATTTAGAAGATTGAGGGGGGATCTGATTGAAACGTATAAGATCCTAAAGGGATTGGACAGGCTAGATGCAGGAAGATTGTTCCCGATGTTGGGGAGGTCTAGAACGAGGGGTCACAGTTTGAGGATAGAGGGGAAGCCTTTTAGGACCGAGGTTAGGAAAAACTTCTTCACACAGAGAGTGGTGAATCTGTGGAATTCTCTGCCACAGCAAACTGTTGAGGCCAGTTCATTAGCTATGTTTAAAAGGAAGTTAGATATGGCCCTTGTGGCTACAGGGGTCAGGGGGTATGGAGGGAAGGCTGGGTTCTGAGTTGGATGATCAGCCATGATCATAATAAATGGCGGTGCAGGCTCGAAGGGCCGAATGGCCTACTCCTGCACCTATTTTCTATGTTTCTATGTTTCTATGTTTCTATGATAAGTTAACACTACTGAATATAATGACAATGAATGTAAAAGTTTTACAGTGTTTCTATTATATATTTTTTATTATGAATAAACACTAATTCTGAAATATAAAGCTAGGGCCCTGGTGCAATAGTATGGGGACCAGAAATGCCGTGTGCTAAAGACAGTGTGGGAAGAGAGTCTCAGTTTGCCAAATATCAAACGCTTGGGATTTCCAAACAATCAGATAGGAGATTACAGTTTCATGCTGAGGATCAAGTAAAGTGTAGATACTGCAGGAAAAGTCTTAATGAATCGCACACAGGCTTGAAGGGCCTGGTGGCCTTCTCCTGCTCCTAATCTCATCTTCTTACAAACCATGACTGGAAAACTCTTCATTACAAAACTTTAAAGTATAAATTAACTTAAAGCAGCAAAATGATTGGTACTAACTTCATAGTCGGAGAACAATGACTGGAAAAACCATGAGTAGAAGTTTACATAATGAACAAAGGCCAAGACTATGAATTGTGAGAGGAAGACAATCTCATCCACACTTAAGATTTTACTACCCATCTCAGTTCAGAGGATATGCAATGCAAATTGGAAATCTTTTTCTCACTATTATAAAGAATCATGAATTCTCATTTAATATTACCTTCATTTTAGGAGTCAAGTTTAAACTATTAATTCTGAATTATTTTCAGAATATTAATGAAAGTAAAATTTGAAACAAAACTAAAAATCAAAAATTTGCAAATTAGAACTTCATCTTTCACCTAAAACGATATGCACATAAATTTAGCACATATATCAATAAACATAATATTTAAAACTTACATGCGTTCTAACAGAAGACAATAATCAACCATGATGGGTACCATTTCCTGTAAAGGAAAATCATGATAGAACATAGTCAATAGCCTTAAACGTTTGCTTATTGATAATAAAATTGTAGAATTCTGTGAGAGACTTAAAAGACAGTTTCATCTCAAGAACTGAGCAAAATAAGACAGAACGCCCTGAAATTTTGTCAGATTGGTATGGTAAGCTTCAGTCAGAAGTTTGTTAACTTAATTTGAATAACAGAACCAGAGATTTAAAATACTCTCCACCTAGCTATTTAGAGTCGTCGGTTGCTGAATTTCACAAGATCCCAAAGTACAATTGATTATATACTTTTACAGAGAAAAAGAGAGAGGAAAAAAACACAAGACAAATCAAACACTCCTTTGATGCACGTATTTCCAACATCACCAAGTGCTGAATCAATAGTTGTTTTCACAGGTCAAATCCAAGCTAAAGATAGATAATATTCATTAAATCAAAAACATTCATCATCACAATAGGACAGTCAAGGAGAAAGTCACACACTCCATGGAATTTGGACAGCCGTTTAGTCCTACTCCAGCACACACCCTAGATACCTACAGTAATTATCCTTTAACAATTTACTCAACATTACTTTAAGATACAAGATTGTTTAATGTCATTTCCAGTACACAGGTGCACGGAGAATAAAATGATTGTTACTTCAGATCCGATTCAGTGCAACAAAAACACAATAAGTATAAATAGATAGGTTACTTCCATGCATAGGTTGATTGCTAGAAAGGCAAATCAAAACCCCCGTTTGACTGCAAAAGACCTTCAGGAAGATTTAGGAGACTCTGGAGTGGTGGTGCACTGTTCTACTGTGCAGCGACACCTGCACAAATATGACCTTCATGGAAGAGTCATCAGAAGAAAACCTTTCCTGCGTCCTCACCACAAAATTCAGCGTCGGAAGTTTGCAAAGGAACATCTAAACAACCCCTGATGCATTTTGAAAACAAGTCCTGTGGACTGATGAAGTTAAAATAGAACTATTTGGCCACAATGAGCAAAGGTATGTTTGGAGAAAAAAAGGTGCAGAATTTCATGAAAAGAACACCTCTCCAACTGTTAAGCACGGGGTGGATCGATCATGCTTTGGGCTTGTGTTGCAGCCAGTGGCACAGAACTTTTCACTGGAAGAGGGAAGAATGAATTCAATTAAATACCAGCAAATTCTGGAAGCAAGCATCACACCGTCTGTAAAAAAAAAGCTGAAGATGAAAAGAGGATGGCTTCAACAACAGGATAGTGATCCTAAACACATCCCAAAATCCACAATGGACTACCTCAAGAGGCACAAGCTGAGGGTTTTGCCATGGCCCTCACAGTCCCCCGACCTAAACATCATCGAAAATCTGTGGATAGACCTCAAAAAAGCAGTGCATGCAAGACGGCCCAAGAATCTCACAGAACTAGAAGCCTTTTGCAAGGAAGAATGAGCGAAAATCCCCCAAACAAGAATTGAAAGACTCTTAGCTGGCTACAGAAAGCATTTACAAACTGTGATACTTGCCAAAGGGGGTGTTACTAAGTACTACCATGCAGGGTGCCCAAACTTTTGCTTCGGGCCCTTTTCCTTTTTGTTATTTTGAAACTGTAAAAGATGGAAATAAAAAAGTAATCTTGCTTAAAATACTAAAGAAATGTGTCATCTTTAACTATGCCTTTTGGAAATCAGGTCATCTTTTACTCACTTAGCTATTCATAGTAACAGAAATTTTGACCAGGGGTGCCCAACTTTTCCATGCCACTGTAGTCTATGCCTTTATTCCTTCTACCAATGCATGACCGTACACTTCCCTACACTACATTCCATTTGCCACTTCTTTGTCCATAAACCCAAACTGTCCAAGTCCTTCAGCAGACTCCCTGCTTCCTCAACATTGTCTGCCCTTCCACTTATCTTCATATTCTCTGCTAACTTGGCCACAGAGCCATCAATTCTGTCATCCAAATCATTGAGATATAATGTGAAAAGAAGCAGTCCTAATATCGACCCCTGTGGAACACCACTAGTCACCGGCAGCCAACCAAAAAAGGCTCCCTTTATTCTCACTCTTTGCTTCCTGCCAGTCAGCCAATTTTCTATCCATGCTAGAATCTTCCCTGTAATACCATGGGCTCTTATCTTGTTAAGCAGCCTCATGTGTGGCACCTTGACAAAGGCCTACTGAAATTCAAATAAATAACATCCAATGACTCACCTTTGTCTATCCTGTCTGTTATTTCCTCACAGAATTCCAACAAATTTGTCAGGCAAGATTTCCCTTTAAGGAAAACATGCTGACTTTGGCCTACTTTATCACGTGCCTCCAAGTTCTCTAAAGCCTCATCCTTGATAATGGACTTGAACATCTTCCCAAACACTGAAGTCAGACCGACAGCCCTATAATTTCCTTTCTCCTGCCTCCCTCTTTCTTAAATAGTGGAGTGACATTTCCAATTATCCAGTCCTCCAGAACCATTCCAGAATCTAGTGATTCTTAAAAGATTATTACTAAAGCCTCCACAATCTCTTCAGCTACCTCTTTCAGAACCCTGGAGTGTAGTCCATCTGGTGCACAGGTGAGTTATCCACCTTCAGAACTTTCAGTTTGCCAAGCACCATTTCCTTAGTAATAGCAACACTCTGAAATTTCTGGCATAATGCAGGCGTCTTCCACAGTGAAAACTGATGAAAAATACATACTAACTTGGTGTACTATTTGTTAGTCCCCTATTACTACCTCTACAGCGTCATTTTCCAGTGGTCCGAAATCCACTCCCATCTTTCATTATATATCTGTAAAAACCTTTTTGTATCTTCTTTTATAGTATTGGCTAGCTTACCTTCATATTTCATCTTTTCTCTCCTTATTGCTTTTTAGTTGCCTTCTGGTGGTTATTAAAGGCTTCCCAATCCATCAACCCAACTAATCTTTGCGATATTATATGCCCTTCCTTTTCTTTTTATGCTGCCTTTAAACTTCCCTCGTCACCCATGGTTGCTTCATCCTCGCTTTAGAGTACTTCATCTCTGGGATGTTTCTAGCCCATGCCTTCTGAATTGCTCCCAGAAGCTCCAACCTTTGATGTCCTGCTGTTATCCCTTGATAGTCCCTTTCCAATTAACTTTGGCCAGCTCCTCTCTCAGGCCTCAGTAAATCCCTTTACCCCTGTTACAAGACATACCCAACCGTACCAGCTTCTGGGATTTAGACGCTCAAACTCCCCAGAGAACAGATAGCTGATGTGACCCCTTTAAGGGTTCAGGACAGTCCCACTAATTGGTAATCCTGTTTCGAATGCCAAGAATTGAGTATTTAAGGCACATCTGAACTGTAGCTCAGTGCTCAATTGTAAGCCTACTCGTGATATCACCTAGTGTTTGCTTTCTGCTCAGATCCAGCGTAATACTGTGTCTCGAACCTTACTTTGGATATCCCTGCATCTGGGTACAATTCATGCTTGTCAAGAACTTTCATCACAACTCCACTGCAATACCAATACATCCGACTCAATCTTCTCCATCAAGTAATTCAGTCTCAAACTGTAGGGTGAAGTCTATCATATTATGATCAATGTCTCTTAAGGGTTCCTTTACCTTAAGCTCTCTAATCAAATCTAGTTCATTACACAACACCCAATCCAGAACTGCCATTCTCCTAGTGGGCTCAATCACCACCTGCTCTAAAAAGCCAGCTCATCAGCCTTCTACAAATTCCCTCTCTTGGGATTTAGCACCAATCTGATTTACCCAATTTACCTGCATATTGAAATCCCCCAAGACTACTGTAACATTGCCCTTTTTATATACTCTTTTTATCTGCTGGGGTCTGATCAGCCCCGGCTGGGTCACCTGGAGGAGGTTGTATGATGTTGAAAGACCCGAAACACCCGATGATTCCAGGAACATCACTGAAGATGTGTCCAGAAGCATCAATAGATGTATGTACAGAGCATCTCCAGTTGCAATTTATATCCCACATCCTGGCTACTGTTCAGAGGCCTGTACGTAACTCCCATTACCCTTGTTGTTTCTTAACTCTACCCACAAGGATTCTGCATCTTGCGATCCTATGTTACCTCTAAGGATTTGATTTCATATTTTACCAGCACAGCCACCTCACCCCTTCTGCTTACCTGCCTGTCTTTTTGAATCAATGGATATCCTTGGATGTTAAGTTCCCAACTATGATCTTCTTTTCGCTACAACTCAGTAATGCCCACATTACCCACCACTCTCTAATTGCGCTAAAAAATCATCTACCTTATTTCATGTACCACATGGATTCAAATATAGCACCTTCAGTCCTGTATTTGTTACCCTTTTCGATTTTGCCATATTATACTTCAGCTCAACCCACTGACCACAATTTTGTTCCTTCATCTGCATGTCCTTCCTCAGTTTCATTATACATCAACTTGTATACCAACTGCCCCATCCTCCGCCCTATCATACCAGTTCCCATCCCTGCTAAATTAGTTTAAACCCTCCCCAACACCCCTAACAAACTTGCCCACAGGTTTTTTAAGGACATAATATGCCCTTAATGGCAGAAAGGCTGGTGCCAGTTTTGCAGTGGGCAGTTATGACTACCCGCTGTAGATCCTTCTTGTCCACTACAGTTGCCAACCCATGCAGTCATGCAGCATGTTAGAATACTCTCTGCTGCGCATCTGTAAATGACGAGTATAGATGCATCGAATAGGTTTTTGAAGTCTTAAGATTACAAATCCTCAGTGTATGAAATGAGCTTTCCTTATGTTTTTGTCACATATTTATTTGATTTATTTAGCGATATAGCACAGAGTAGGCCCTTCTGGCCCTTTGAGCCACGTCTCCCCAGCAACAATCTACAAACATGATTAACCTTAAACTAATTACGGGACAACTTACAATGACAAATTATGTTCTTTCTGCATCTACCAAAAATGATTTCTCTTTATTCCTTTTCATAGAAATTAAAATTTGTTCATTTTTAGATGTTCACTTTAAATTTGACATATTCTGCACATTTACATGTGCCCATATTGCACTCAATCTCATATTTCATTTCTCTTCCAAAGTTTGCATTATCACCACTTTTTGAAATTATGCCCTATATCCAAGGTCATTGTTCTATATTGGAAACAGCTGTAAAGTAGCCTTAACTGGACACTGGTCAACAAAACAGAAACAAGAGTTGTACACGATAGAAACAGATCCTTCAACGCAACACTTCAATGCCAACACTTTTGTCTTTCTACGCTAATCCCATTAGCCTGCATTATGTCCAAATCCTTTCATACCCTGTCTATTAACATCTATTAAAACCACAAACCAATTCAACAATGATCACTTCCTTTCTGTATTACTCAACCACTGGAAATTCTATAATTTGGATAGAATGCAACGACGGATCTTCCAGATTTGGGCAAAAGAAGTACTTGTCAGTTAAGTGGGACAGGCATGGCACTACCATTCACAGCTTTAATAATTGATAGCCTGATAAGAAATTTCCATCAAATTACAGCTAAGGTCTAAGCTGTTCTGAACAGATTTACATCATTACAGCAGTGGGCCATGATTACTTGAAATATCAGCAGAGAAATGCTCCATAAACGACCAAAACTGTTCAATCATATTGCTTTAGAATTCAGCTACCACATCAATACAAACAGAAAAAATTTTTGATTTGCTCCTGACAAGTCATCATTGGGCACAGTCTATTACATAATCACCTTCTGGCCAGACAATGTCCTTTATGACTTGACTGATAGCTGCCTGAAGCAACTTCAAGCTTTCAGGGGACTACTGAAGTTGTCACACTTGAGTTCTTCTAACGGTACATTGCTACCAGCAGTTTGCCAGAACTTTGTTTACTTGCAAATGCATGCGTAGTGCCTAGCTGAAATCCCTCAACATCACATTCTCCAGCCTCATAATTTTTCAATGCATGCTTAGTTACTGCTGAAGCTGACTTAAGATCCTTTAGTTACCTCCTCCTACCCAGATAAGGGGAAAAAAGTCTAGAGTCAAATATTATATTTCAGTATTATATTTAAAAATAAAACTTCATTGATAAAATTATTTATTTATAATGTAAGGCATTCACAGAAGGACTGTACAATGGTCCGTTTCTCCCAATGCTGTAGTGGATATATATAGAAACCATAGAAAAACTATAGCACAGAAACAGGCCTTTTGTCCCTTCTTGGCTGTGCCGAACCATTTTCTGCCTAGTCCCACTGACCTGCACACGGACCATATCCCTCCATGCACCTCCCATCCATGTGCCTGTCCAATTTATTCTTAAATTTTAAAAAAAGAAACCACATTTACCACCTCATCTGGCAGCTCATTCAATACTCCCACCACTCTCTGTGTGAAGAAGACCCCCCTAATGTTCCCTTTAAACTTTTCCCCCCTCACCCTTAACCCATGTCCTCTGGTTTTTTTCTCCCCTTGCCTCAATGGAAAAAGCCTGCTTGCATTCGCTCTATCTATACCCATCATAATTTTATATACCTCTATCAAATCTCCCCTCATTCTTCTACGCTCCAGGGAATAAAGTCCTAACCTATTCAACCTTTCTCTGTAACTGAGTTTCTCAAGTCCCGGCAACATCCTTGTAAACCTTCTCTGCACTCTTTCAACCTTATTTATATCCTTCCTGTAATTTGGTGACCAAAACTGAACACAATACTCCAGATTCGGCCTCTCCGATGCCTTATACAACCTCATCATAACATTCTAGCTCTTATACTCAATACTTTGATTAATAAAGGCAAATGTACCAAAAGCTCTCTTTACGACCCTATCTACCCGTGACGCCACTTTTAGGGAATTTTGTATCTGTATTCCCAGATCCCTCTGTTCTACTGCACTCCTCAGTGCCTTACCATTAATCCTGTATGTTCTGCCTTGGTTTGTCCTTCCAACGTGCAATACCTCACACTTGTCTGTATTAAACTCCATCTGCCATTTTTCAGCTCATTTTTCCAGCTGGTCCAAGTCCCTCTGCAGGCTCTGAAAACCTTCCTCACTGTCTACTACACCTCCAATCTTTGTATCATCAGCAAATTTGCTGATCCAATTTACCACATTATCATCCAGATCATTGATATAGATGACAAATAACAATGGACCCAGCACTGATCCCTGTGGCACACCACTAGTCACAGACCTCCACTCGGAGAAGCAATTCTTTACTACCACTCTTTGGCTTCTTCTATTGAGCCAATGTCTAAACCAATTTACCACCTCTCCAATGTATACCTAGCGACTAAATTTTCCTAACTAACCTCCCATGCGGGACCTTGTCAAAGGCCTTACTGAAGTCCATGTAGACAATATCCACCGACTTCCCTTCATCCACTTTCCTGGTAACCTCCTCGAAAAACTCCAATTGATTGGTCAAACATGACCTACTACACATAAAGCTCTGTTGACTCTCCCTAATATATCTGCTGAAAGCAAACTGGTGAGAATGAGGTCAAGTAGATTCATCCATTACCTTCCACAGATCGAATTTGGCAGCATCCAGGATGGCACACTGCTCTACTCCCTCTATACCCGTGACTGCGTGGCTAGGTGCGAGGATGGAGCAAAGTCAAGATGGCGCTAAACGGCAACTCCTTTGCTTGCATCTTCAGAAACAGCTCTATTTCTGTCTTTGATATCTCTTTCTTTCCCCCTTGTCAAGGTTCTTTTGAAGACCCTGACCTGCAATTACACCCTGACTTTGGTTCTTTGCAAGAATGGGACCCGCTCTCAGGGCCACACGACCAGCCACTTTTTGATATCGCTAGGACGTGGCCTGGAAGACGAGCATGCTTTCAGGGAAATGGATTTTCATAGTTGTGAAAACGCGTTGATTCTAGAACAGTGCCCAGGACTGAGGCGTAGTGGGAGATCACAGAACATCAGGAGCAGCAGGTTAGCTGCTGTGGGTTGTGTGCCCAGAGGTCTGCACCTTTCTGGGGCCGACCCTCCGGGTGCAGAGCTCAAAAAAAAGCATTGCAGCAGACTTGTTAACATCGTAAATCAGTGAGTTGTTTATTATGTCTCCCGTCTCTCTGTGAAACAGGGACACTTCTTTTTCCCTTATTAGGGCGGGAGAGAGAGCCTGTCGAATTATTGGGTGAACGAGTAGTTTTTGGGGATACTGCAAGTCTGAGTATTTATTGATGCTTGATGCACGTTTGAGTGCTCAGTGGAGGGCGCGGATGCTTTTTGCTGGTCTGGGTCGTTGCTTTGCTACTGCTTGTGTGTGGGAGGGGGGCACTGGAGGGGTCTTTGGGGTTCTAAAGTTTAACTGTCATTCATCCTTTGGGGCACTCCTCTATTTTCATGGATGTTTGCGAAGAAGAAGAATTTCAGAAAGAAAAAGAATTTCAGGATGTATATTGTATACATTTCTCTGACATTAAATGTACTTATTGAAACCTACTGAAATACGATCTATAAATTTGCTGATGATACAACCAGTGTTGCTAGAATCTCAGACAGAGATGAGAGGCCGCACAGGAGTGAGATATACCAGTTAGTTGAGTGATGTCGCAGCAACAACCTTGCACTCAATGCCAGTATGAGGAAAGAGCTGATTGTGGAACTTCAGGAAAGGTAAGATAAAGGAACACAAATCAATCCTCATGGAGGGATCAGAAGGGAAGAGAGTGGCAATTTCAAGTTCTAGGATGTCAAGATTTCTGAGGATCTAATATGGTCCCAACTTATCATTGCAACTATAAAGGTGGCAAGGCAGTGGCTATATTTCATAAGAAATTTGAAGAGATTTGGTTTGTCACTCAAAACACTCAAAAACCTCTATATACCCACGGAGAGCATCCTGAAAGGCTGCATCACATTCTGGTACGGGGGAGGGGCTACAGCACAGGACTGAAAGATGCTCTAGAAAGTTGTAAAATTAGACAGCTGCATCTTGGGTACACGCCTTCATTGTATCCAACAATCTTCAAGGAACAGTTCCTCAGAAAGCGGCGTCCATTATTAAGGACCCCCATCACCCAGGGCAAGCCCCCTTCTCCTTGTTACTGTCAGGAAGGAGATACAGAAGCCTGAAGGCACACATTCAGTGATTCAGGAACAGCTTCTTTTCCTTTAACATACAATTCCTACATGGACACTGAACCCATGAACACTACCTCACCCTTTTTTTTTAATAAATATATATAATTTGTTTTTTGCTTACTGTATACTTACTGTAATCGATTTACTATTTTTTCTTTCTATATTATCATGTATTGCATTGTACTGCTGCTGCTAAGTTAACAAATTTCACGACACATACCAGTGATAATAAACCTGACTCTGATTCTGATTTCATTTAGAACTTGGCCATTTCGGTGAATTCTGGTGCTACCAAGTCGCTCCTGGTGATGAACACTGAAGTCCTACCCGCGACTGTCCCATTGTACATTACGTGCTCATGGTTCTTTTAGTGCTGCTTCCAAGTTTTGTTCAACAAAATGAGGAGGATGTTTCTTTGCCCAAGTCTGATCTAATACAAGATTGTCTGGATTCAAGCCTGTGGATTCCAAGGGACATTGCTTCATTTGTTCATCTCTGGTCCATCTAATCTGCTTCACTTACAGGAACCTTTCTCTAGTTTCCCCTGCCCCACACACTGCAGCTTTCACCCAATACTTCCCTCCCCATATATTGCCTCCTTCAATTAATTCTCTCTCCCAATTTATAGGAGCTGTCATGCAATTCAACCCCTCCCCCACAACTAGAGCCTTTGTGCAATCTCTGCTACTCCACCCCTCCCAGTCCCTCATCCTACCAGATCCGGAGCCTTCACCCAATTTCCTTCCCTATTCCCAGTATCTCTAATCTAACTACTTTTTTCACATTACTTGCTGCAGCCCCTGGCTAGAATAACATAGAATGTCCTCAAGGCAGGAAATTAAACATCAAAATATCATCAGCAAAGATGCAAGGAGAAATATTCATTAGCTAGAACCTTTGAACAAAAACATCTATTAGTAGATGGCAAGTGATTATAGGAATAAATGCTGTTTACTCATATATAAATGGGAGATATCACCAACTATATGACTGCTATACTCATTTGCTCCACAAGACCAGTATCACCAACATATGATAACATGCCACAGCATATTCACTAATTTATTGGGCACACTAGTTACTGAACTATAGCACTTTGACACTGCACAAACAGTGACTTGCTCTATAGTTATATCAAAATGCTGAGATAATTCAAAAATATAGCAAATGCAAGAATCTGGGGGGGGGGGGGGAACAAAAGCACCAGAAACCGTAAGTCACGGGGCTATCGTTGGAAAATGGCGTTCCAAGTATTTCAAGTTGGTAATATTTCAGCAGTATTTTCCATTTTTCATTTATAGTAAATGGCCTTTTAATACAGTGTACAACTTATCTTTTTGTTTGCATTTGTTACCATTCTTTAAAAAAAAAGTATGAGCTATTCACTTGCCTGAAAATGCTGTTCCATAACCTGTATCTTGCCCTGTTCAGGGCATTTCTTCAGAGCACGGTCAGCATACTGAAGCAGGATTTCTACCATCTGAAGAGAAAGATTTTAAACATAGATCAGATTTATTCCAATTTCATGCAAATGTCAACTACATCTCTCCTTGTAGCCTGAACAAAATTTTGAAGAGCAAGGAAGTATGTTTAAGATAACAAAATTTTAGTTTGGGAGCAGTTTTACATCTTATTTGGATCATGTGGGGTCCAAATGCATGAAGAATGTATGGCTACAAAACAAAGACAAAGAAAAGGATGAATTACAGTTGCTCACATAGCAAAGGCTGTGGAATGGTATTCCAGAAGATATGGATATATCAACAAAGTTTACATAAACGATCAAGATGGGGAAATCCAAATTACAATTCCAAAGTTAGTGGATGGGTCATGATTAGAGAGTGCTGTTATTATAGATGATAATCCCGAAAAAATATTAGCAGTATTAATAAATTTGCCAATAGGGCATGCAATAGCAAACAAATTTAAGTATCCAGCATTCTGAAGTGACACATTTGTGACAAGAACAATGGGAAAAAGACGTCATATTTCTTGTAAAATAAATAATCTTAAGTGCAGTGGAGAAACAGATGAATCTGTGAATAAAGGCAAACAAATCAGTAGAAGTGGCAATGCAGGTTAATAAGCTATAGGGAAATAAAATAGGGTTTATTTCTTAAGGTGCAGAATGGAAAATGAGAAAAAATTAAGGAAATCATATTTAAAATCATGGCTCAGAATCCTTGGGGTACCTTGAACAGTTCTGATCTCTACATAAGGGTCAGAGAAAATCTCAATAGTCCACTGTCCAGCAATTCAGAAATCCCGATAGATCAGCATCTGGCTTACCAGGTAATGTTTCCACTTACCACTCACCAGGATCTCAGTTGTTCGACTCCCCATCCACTTGTCAGTGCCCTGATTTCCATGTTTCCTTTCAACTCACCAAAGCTCCAGTTATAACATTTCCCTGTTCCTGTCCTGCCTGACCATTCATTGGATCAATGTTCCTGTGCTCCCTGGCCACTCACCATGGCACCTATTCCTAAGCTCCCGGGTCACTTACTGGAGCCCTAGTTCCCACATATCCTTCAAACTGCTGGTTCTGTTTGCTCTTTCCCTTGATTCTTAACTGGTTCTACTTCCTACTCCTTTTCACTGAAATGTTGCTGTGTAAAATCGCTTTTAAAAAAAAGTGAATTAAAAGTGTGCTGGCGCATTAATAAAAAATAACATCCAATGGTCCAGCCAATCTGGCATCACCAAAGACCTGAGCATGGCAGATTAATGGAGCTTTACTGTAGTGGCACAAGAAGAAGTGCAAAAGAATTTTGCTTGGACAGTATCAGCACTAAAATGATAATATCAAGAATAAACTCTTACAGACTGAGGGCTTTACTCAAGGGAGAGGGTAGAAGAGGTTTTTGATGCCATAAGCTATGCAAAAGTTTAACTGAGCACATGCAGAGATATTCCCATTTGCAAACATTTCAGGACAAACGAGTATAAATAAAGATAGTCACTACTAAATATAGTTAAAAATGCAAGAAGAAAAAAAAATCCAGTAAAAATGTCATGCAAAAAGAGTAGTTTTTTTCACTTTTTCCATTCAGGTTAAACTATAAATCAGAATCTGATAAAAAATTTTCACTAGCAAATAACAAAAAAGATTGTGTTCATTCATGTATCTTATTTATTATGAGATAAATATTCACTGAAATTATCACTGAAGAACAGTGAACAGCTAAGGAAGTATGCCACGGGCTTTTGCCTGCAACTTAACATATTGGAGCTTACTGAACCTATTGTGACTTACCAATGGAATTGTTAGGGTATAGGCAAAATATTCCATAAATATGCAACCCTTCCAATTAAGAAAGTATTTAAAATACTGCTCTACAGTAGGTTTATAACCACTTATCAGCTAGACAAGCCCAAATTTGGAAAAAAAACACACCATTGCACGCCAAAGCACATCTTGAGTCTGTCAGCAGCACAGCTGTACCAAGAGTTGATTGTTTTGGCAACTGATGTTCTAACCATTCAGTGCCATGCTCAACAGTTTTAGGTAGATAAAATGAGATGAAAATCATGAATAAGCAATACTTTACCCGATCAGCCACAACTCCTTTCCGTTTGTTCTGATCTCCAAACAGCCCTATCAACAAATAATAATGGAATAATGAACAAAAATGCTTCCAACAATGTACATCTGTTTCTGATATGAATAGCCAATAAACATAGGAGAGATGGGAATTAAGAACAAGGTGACACTGAATCTGCATATTTTCTCAAACATTAAAATGCTGACATTTTACCTTTTCCTACAGACCCCATTGTTTATTGAAATGAGTTTGTGGCAACATAAATCTAGCTGCAAGTAGTATATGTTCCCGAGACAGTGGTGCCATTGTAATTCAGCGCTAAATTATTTTCATTACTGTGGCCACCAAATGTGTTTATGTGGATAATCGCATTAAAAAGCATTATTCAGAGAGTGGGATTTAGAAGCATCACATAGAGCTTTAATATTCATCTGTGCTCTTCTGGTCTTGACCTTAAGTGCTTGGCAGAGAATCACAAAAATAGAATCACTTCCTTTTCCAGTTCTAACATTTCTCTAGTTAATGAAATGTTCATTTCTTTTAATTCCTTATTCATGATTTCCCAAGGGGTAGTTATATAATTTCACTTTTTATGTTAATAGGCCTCATTACAGACAAATTAACTTAGCAGATATATACGATGATTTAAGTTTCATCCGTAGGGCATATCGACTGCCTTTTATCTGTCTCTGAACTGAATGGGTACCATCTTGAGAATTCCTGTAGTGGTTATAAATTGGAGTCAAGCAGCTGACTTACTAGAAATTCTAGCATGCTGCAACACTATGTCTTAAGGATAGGTTGAGATTGGGCTTGAAGTATTCATAGTTCGCTTGAAATTAAACTCAATTATTACAACTTAGTCTTTATGGTTGTGCAAGGGAAAGCCGTGAATCCACTGCTCTACTGGATCAAAAATCTTGTAATAGTTGAAATTTGCACTATCAAATGCTTATTCAAATGATTAATAATATTTATCCACTGTTACTATTTCTGTAGATATTCCCTTTCTCACTGTTAAATTCTGAATATCCTAGAATGAATAAAACACCCTTTTGTCCCAACAGATAACATACACAAAACATAATGAAGCTACACTGGGTGGGACTTAAAGCTTCTTAACAAGGTAAACCTGAAAAAAGCAACAATTTTAAAGCAAATTAAGGTCAGTACAACAAAAGTAATGTATTCTGCTGAATAGTTTATTATATGAATATTCTGTAACTTCATAAGCTAGAACAAACAAATAGTTGAATTTAATTGTTCACCATATTTTATGCTGGTTGCATCTCAAGATTTACTGCATCTGCAAGGGGTGCAAACAGTGATAAAACTACTACTATACAATGTAATTTGAAGGTGTTTAGAGTTTCATCGTTACTAGCAATTTCAAGATGCAGAATGAGATCGCCATAAAATGTAGAAGCTGTAAAAAAATGTAAAATTCTTCAGAACAGCCCCAAGTATTTTCCCTATCAAAATACATTATCTTACATGGTAGTTCATGAAAGAAGACAAAAAAGCATGAGTGCCATTTGTCCAAGAATTGTTTATTGTTTTAAATCAAAAAAAAATAAGACCACTCAAAAATCTTCTGACTTCAACAATTTGCTTAGCCACTGGCCAACTATCAATTGTGATATTTTCCACTGTAGGTACCGATCTTTATTCAATTAGTACATTAGTGAATATATTTTCTTCTATTCATTCATCATAGCAAAAGCCTAGCATACAAGAGTAAGGAATGCTTCAAAACAGAATGTGCTTCTCTCAAGTTTTCACTTTCTATTGTATATAGAAATAATCAAAATGAGAAAAGAAACTGATGAGAAGGATTTTGTAGAATGTGAAAAACAAATACAGAAAATAAAGATTTGAAAAGCAGAAAAGATTTATTGTGTTAAATAGAGAAAAACATGTATTTATTTTTACGCTTTTTCCAGAGTTAGAGAAATTCAATTTAATCTGAAAGCAAGCACTCTGCTCTATCTTTGAGATATCCATACAAATATCTCATGGGAAAGGTCTCAGTCTGAAATGTCAACTATTTGTTCATTTCCATGGAAGCTGCCTGACCTGCTGAGTTCCTCCAACATTTTGTGCATTGCTTTGGCTTTCCAGAATTTGCAGAATTTCTTGGGTTTAATAGTCAACTTATTTTGCCAAAGATCAACATCACAGCCTGCTTGCGATCAAGCACACTAATACCATTTACTGGCAGCTGCCAGGATCCTTTCTTGCATGATTGCATATTTAATTTTAAAAATTGCATATGAACATAATTCCCTCCATTCAACTTTATTTTCTATGATCATGTTTCTTATATTTGTTGTGCCAACTTTTTTTTTAAGTATTCATTTACAAGATGAGAGATTACAAGCAGGGCTGACATTTATTGATCATCCTTAAATGCTCAAGCACAACCTACTTTGTGCTTCTATTGAAAGCACTCTTGAAACAGTATTGAGTAGAAATGCCAAGATTTCAACCCAGTGGTTATGAAGGAAGGGGGCTAGGCTTCCACAAAACAATGGTGAGGATCTTACAGGCAGGAGTTCTCTCATCAGCCTGTTCTTCTTTCTGGTAGAGAACATGGGTTTGGGGATTGATGTCAAAGTAGGAATGGAGAGCATTTTTGGTTGGTACATAGCCACCGCAATAGAACAGTGACCAGTAGGAGAGGCAGTGGAAGTTTTAGGTGATTTGCATCGTTATAGATAGCATCAAGCTTTCCAAATGCTGTTGGATTTGTATGCATCCAGGCAAGTTGAAAGTACTCTGTCATATTTCCAGCCTGTGGACTGCAGAGAATTTCCAACCTTTGACCTGCTCTTAATGCTATGCTATTCGTCCAGTACGTTTTTTATTAACTCTTCACTCCTAGGCCATTAACAGTAGGGGACAGTCATGGAAATAAAGCAGAAATCAAAGACATATTGTTAGTCACAATTTTTGTCAAGTTCTTCCGCAGTGTGAATCTAATATGGCATATCAGCCCACTTCTGAATACTGCTTTAATTTTGCTGCATCTATCTTGGCTATAATAAGTTGACTATAGTTCACAATTGTAACAATTAGCCAATTTTTTGGATTGGGTTTAAATTTCTGTTGTGGAAGCAAATGTCTTCAAAATGGCATCAGCAAACAATGTAATCAACGGCAATGTCCTGGAGACAGTTCACTAAGCTACTGTCACTTACTCTTCTTCTTTCAAATTTGACTCTACTACTAAGCTGCAGGCTATTGGAACCTGTGATTTACATTTTGATGGTATGTTTGTGGGCCGATTATGCAATTGGTGCTTTGCTGTCTCTGAGGAAGTTTAGTGAGATTTGGAGCGGAGTGTACCGCTTTAGAGGCCTGGATATGGGGCGCGAGCTCATGATCGACTCTATTGCTTCTCTCCGATTAAGGCATCGAACAAGGTTGAAGTCGAGGAGGACAAGAGCCAGAGGACAGGTGGGTGTACAGCGCCATCTGCCTGCATTTGTCCAGTCTTCTGCTCCTCCTCGCGAGCTGCTGTCAGAGGAAAGTGTAAGAGTCTTGGGATCCATGTTGCAAGGATTGATCAGCAAGACTGTGGACTTGTTTTGGGAGCCATTCAAGTTCATGTTGCACGTGTTTCTGGATTTTGATTTCTGTGAGCAGTTTAATCGGGGCTATCGATACGAACTGGGGCACTTCAGTGAAGAATGGACCTGCAGCCTGCAGTGGGCTTGCAATGTGGTGCTGAACTGAACTAAACTGTACTGAATACTATTGAACTGCTGGTTTGATGTTTGATATTCTTTGTGCTGTTTGTTTGCTTTTTGACATTTGCGTAATTTGTTCTTTTTTCGCGCACTGGGTGTTTGATGTTTTCTTGAATGGGTTCCATGGTGTTTCTTTATTTCATGGCTGCCTGCGGGAGGACGAATATCAGAGTTGTATTCCGTATACATACTTTGATAATAAATGTACTTTGATTTTGACTTCTGTCTGGGTTGAATTTAGCATTTCAAACACTGTGGCTTTAACATCAATCCCTACATCATACAAGAGAAAGTCACAAGGAATGAAGCAGTAGAAAGCAGTACCAGTGTAATCTGACCACAGCACATATATACACACAGTATTTTCATTGTGCAGGATGTCTGGGCAACAGACAGTCTGTCACAAAATGTTGTACATATCTCTAAGGCTGCACTTCATTGCGTGTCAAGACTTTCTTTCTAATTCTACAGATACACTGTAGCCTAGTACCCTTTAGAATATTTGTATTGCTTATCACTTTCTCCATTCTGACATTTCATGGATATTTCTGTCACAAATATTTGCGTGGATTCCTACAACCAATCTGTCTAGATCTGCATTAAGAGCTTTTCTTGCGACTTCTTTGTAGTAGGCAGCACCTGAAATTTTGCCAGTCTTTACCCAAAAGCAGCTTTTATCAAAGTAGAAGCTTGCTCTTATGTTAATAAGAACAAATGAAACAGGACCAGGTCATCATATACTCAACGCACATACCAGTTGCTGGTGAACGCAGCAGGCCAGGCAGCATCTCTAGGAAGAGGTGCAGTCGACGTTTCAGGCCGAGACCCTTCGTCAGGACTAACTGAAGGAAGAGTGAGTAAGGGATTTGAAAGTTGGAGGGGGAGGGGGAGATCCAAAATGATAGGAGAAGACAGGAGGGGGAGGGATGGAGCCAAGAGCTGGACAGGTGATAGGCAAAAGGGATACGAGAGGATCATGGGACAGGAGGTCCGAGAAGAAAGTCAAGGGGGGGGGGAGGGGAACCCAGAGGATGGGCAAGGGGTATATTCAAAGGGACAGAGGGAGAAAAGGGAGAGTGAGAGAAAGAATGTGTGTATAAGAATAAGTAACAGATGGGGTACGAGGGGGAGGTGGGGCATTAGCAACCAGCAACTTGTATGTGTGTTGCTTGAATTTCCAGCATCTGCAGAATTCCTGTTGTTTGCACCATATTCTCAAGCTTATTTAGTAAAATAATGGAAGCTGCAATCTTGACCTCAACACCACTTTTCCACACCCCTCAGCTTTCTTCTCATCTTTGTCATACATTTGAAACACTTAATCCTTAAAAACCTCTTAATACTATATCAGTTTCCCAAGGGATACTGAACTCTGAAATTCCTTTACCCCCTCGCCAAATTATTAATTCCCCCAACTTCAAGATTTTCAGTCACAAATTATTAGTGGAACTGCGCTCAACTGCCTTTTCAAAAGGATAGCATCAACATGATTGTTGAACGCTCAAATTCTGTACACTGCGTTTCGATGATTTTATCAATGTAAATAAACTTGAACATTTGAAAGTTTAACAATCAATGATATTCAGGAAAGATTATAACTCACCCACTACGGCTTTGGCTTTTCCTTCATGAAAGGACCAGGCGAGAGACAGTGCCTCAATGAATCTTTCCTGCTTTAACAGGTAATCCAACCTCTGCAGACACAGCATTGGGAGAAAAACATACATCAATGCTCACGCTTCTTCACAGTAGCATCTATAGGAAGTATCTACTTCCTTACAGCACATGCAGTAGCACGTGTCATTCGTGGTTTAACGGCTGGAGTGTTGCAGAGTGAGTGAACTATCTGACTGTACTAAAGATCTTCAAGCAATGCTTCATGTGTTATCTCAGTTTGATCTAAGTTGCAAACTTCGTCATTGGAAAATGATTCACAGACCAAACAATAGAAGGCAACCTCACACTTTTGGTTAAGGAAATCACTATGTTTTGTCTACATAATTCATGCAAATAGGATAAAATTAATGCTTCAATTGTAAATGGCTGCAAGAAGCTTGTAATATTCACGCCACACAATGTTAAGTAACTCACTTTTCAAATATATATCACAATGACTGAGAAAAATGAATAAGCATTTTACAATCTCCCAGTATTATTCAAAATGAAAGAAACATCAGAATAGCTAGTCACATTCAAGTTCTTCATATTGTATTCCGGATAATGGACAGACCACAGTATGTGCGGCTTCAGAGCTGCGTGTCAGATATGGCTATAGGCAGCACTGAGGCCACACAGAGGACTGCATTGGCTCCCTTCCTGTTTACCCTGTATACCTCGGACTTTAGGTACAACACTGAGTCATGTCATCTGCAGAAATTCTCTGATGACTCAGCAATAGTTGGGTGTATAGAGGGAGGACAGGAGGATGAATACAGTACCCCGGTGGAGGACTTGTCAAATGGTGCAAGCTGCATCATCTGCAACTCAACATCAGTAAGATAAGGGAAATAGTGATTAACTTCAGGAAGACTAATCACGCACCGCTCTCTGTTACTATTGATGGTGAGGACCTACAAGTATCCGAGGTGCCCCTGGATGACAAACTTGAGTGGAGCATCAACACAGAGGCTGTGCACAAGAAGGGCTCAACTTATAGAGGAGACAGCTTCTTTGGGGTATGCAGGCCTCTCCTTCACATGTCTGTTGTTGCCAGTAAAATCTTCAATACAGTGGTGTGCTGGGTAATGGCATCAACATGGGTGATGCCAAGAGGCTCAATAAACTGATTATGCTCTGTTATACAAGTCAAACTGGACACACTGGAGGCTGTGGTTAAACAAGGACCCTATGGAAAATCACGGCAATTCTGGACAATGTTTCTCACCCACTGCATGCCACCTTGGCCAAACAGAGGAGCACTTTTAGTAATAGACTAAAACAACTGCGCTGCTCCAAAGAGCGCTATATGAGGTCATTCTTACCCTCGGCCATTGGGCTCTATAATGAGTCAACCCATAGCTGGGGAAATGTTGACCCCCAACTGTTAGGCTGTTTGTGGTAACATTTTTGATTCTTCCTACTTTTTTTCTAATATTTATATCTGTGCACTTGTAATGTTACTGTGACACTGTAATTTTCTTTTGGATCAATTAGGATCTATCTATCGATATAGCTGAAATCTAAATCAATACTTTGTGTACACCCAAAACCCCTTCAAACCCTGGACTGATTTTCCAAAAAGCATTTTAACAGCATTCAGTGCTTGAAGCACCAAAGCAAAACCCATCCATTGCTTTTTGAACAAAATACCAGCTAACTTAAGTACACACACTTGCAAAGTACACCACTGTCTACTTCTATTACAACAACATACAAGTCACAGGATTCAAGCACATGGCATTCCTGCCCATGGTTTAGAAAAACAGTTGTGCTGAAAGATCTGGACAGATACTGCACTGCATGACCGAGCAAGTGTTGCACTGTTCAAGATGACATCCTTGAATGAGAATTTAATTCAAGTTATAACTGCTTCTCCTGAAGATCTTCCACTCTTCAGAGTAATATTACGGATCCTTCAAACAAAAGATTCGGAGCTCAGCAACGTTATCCCTGTTGTGATAACAATAACTCCGATTCTCCCAGATATTATCTGACCAACTAAATAACTCTGCTGAATACTTTTAATTCAGATTGTCAGCATCTTTTGTATCTTGTTTATGATTACTACAAAATTCTGAACTTTCATGTTGAAGGCTGTAACCACAATTGCATGTTGCAGCAGTTTCATGAATCTCAAATGTCTCATGTGCTTTCAATTTTCCCAATGTATTTTTATCTCAATTTTCCCAATGTATTTTTATCTCTCTAATATAGCTTTCAACAATATTTTTATTATCAGTACATAATGAAAACTTCTAAAATAAACTGGAAACTGTTGCCTATTTAAAAAAAAAATGCTGTCCTCTCTATTAATGCTGTTTTCTTTAACTCGGCTATCAAAAGAAGAAAGGATATTTGGGAATGCAGGAGTGATGAAAAGGAATCCAGTCAGAAGGAAAGATAAACCTCCATGATGGGTGCAGTTTTGACAGATTGCACTTAAAGCAACAGATGAGAACTAATCTTTCACATAGTTAGATTTTGCTATATACACATCAATGGAGATGGAAATGGCCGAAAGGAACAATTTTTTTATTGATCTGCACAACCAAGAAATTTTATGTTATAAGCTAAACTAAGTCGTCCAAATGCCTAGCGCCAGGCCAAAGTGGAGCAAAACATTGTTTTTCTTTAAAATGAAGAGCCAGCCTGATCCTCCCACAAAACATTTTAACTTGCTTACCTCCCGCCAAGTCCTCAGAGTAATCACATGCACAGACTACAAAAAAAAAGAAATATGAAGTCAATATATGGGCCAATATTATTCATGATTATCCCATATTCAGCAATGGAAGGTCCCATCAAGCTTATCAATGAAAAAGCAGCATAAGGTTTAATCATTTCAAAGTCTCACAGCTTATCAAATGCAGTCTCCATACACCAGCACACCCAATTGCGAGTCATCATTTTAATAATATAACCTGCATAGTAGGTATTAACTTGACATTTTGCAGCAAATTTATTAGCTGCAAATATATCTGTAATTACAACTAGTTATAAAAATTCAAGATAGTTTTTCCATTTTTCTTCACTCCATATCATCGTCAAGAGAGACAGAAGTATTTTTTATAAATGGTCCTTATTTCTGCCAACAGATACCTGATGTATCTTAAATCTTCATTATAAAGAAATATCTTTAAGAGATGGATTATACAGCTACTCTGCATAATTTTGACTAGGTAATGTAGGAGAGTGACACTGACACTTGAGGAGAACCCATCTGGAATATTCGTAAAAATGCAATAATGCTGATCGATACTGGGAGTAGTCAATTCTAGAATACAGCAAAACAATTAGTGTGGTGCTGAGAACTCCAGTATTCGTATTAAATAAAGTGACCATACAGACTGAAGTAATCAATGGTTTAGAAAACTGAGAAAGGATTAGGATCTTGTGTGCAAACAATGACATCAACAGTACAACAAAATAGTGTCAGTGAAGATTTAACTGATGGGATTATGTACAGGACTCGCACTGAATACCATGCCAAAAAGACAGGTATAGATGGCTGCAAATGGCTCATGAAAGAACTTGCATGTGAACTCCATTATCAGAAATATAAAATTCAGTCTGCAGAAGGGTTGGTACATAGCACAGGGTGAACGTGAAGATAAATGATCACAAATGGGGGCACCTAAACTTCTCAGTGAAAAGCAATTTAATACATTAAATGTTCGTTCAGCCACGTGTGCTCTGGCAAGAAAACTATGTGCAATAACTAGTCAAAATCAAGTTACAGGTACTCATGTCAATTAAAACATTGTAGAACAAAGTTATACATTTTGCAGAACTGCACACTACCCCAAAGATAAGAAATTCTATTAAAGTGTTTGCGGAATTTTATTTTGCAGGATTCATCAATTCTCTTTCTTATGAGAAAGCAAACTGAATTTGATTAAACAAAGAAAATCAGATTAAACAAAATAATGCAGAAATCATACACATAAAACTGCTATTTAATGAATCACACAAGTTAATACTTCACTACCAATCTGAAGTCTTAAAAAATTACATATATATAATTTATATAAAATATATAAACACACACACACACACACACACACACACACACACACACACACTCTTCCACCATACTGGTAGTGAGAATGATGCACCACATTTACCTTAGTTCCCAGGTAGATAATTTGTCCTCCATAACTGCTGACTGACTGATAGCATGCCTTTTCACCAACCAGAGCCTTTAAGAAATTAACAGTCATTTAATTAACAGAAATTAACAGCAAAGAACCAATAATATCGCAATTTGTTGTGGATGCCAATAAAATTACTGAGAATAATAATTAGGAAAAAATTATATCCTTCAATTATTTTAGCCTCCACAATACAATCCAATTAACCTCCACAATGGTGGTTAATTAGAGCATATGGCGTGATCAAGAGACATAGATATAAAAATGAATTCCAGGGACAATCCTTTGTCAGTACTTAATTGGTTGTTCTCATACAGGATGGAAGCAGAATGCCAATTATTGGTTTCAGTACTTAAAACATTAAGACCAGAAAAAAATAATGTATATGGTTCTCAGATGAACCTCACTGGCAAATACAAGTCTGTGAGTATCAGATACAGTCAAGAACAGGTTTAACTATGCTTCTTCCAAAAATAGAAGAATTTTACCATAACTCAATATTGGTCTCAAACAGAAATACAGGTTTCCCCCGCCATCCAAAGGTAGAGCATTCCTATGCAACGGTTCGTAAGCCGGAATGTCGTAAAGTGAAGAAGCAATTACCATTTATTTATATGGGAAAATTTTGTGAGCATTCACAGACCCAAAAATAACCTACCAAATCATGCCAAATAACACTTAAAACCCAAAATAACAGTAACATACAGTAAAAGCAGGAATGGTATGATAAATACACAGCCTATATAAAGTAGAAATGCTTTTCCTCAATCATTGCCGGCACTATTCTCCATACCGAAAATCTCATGCAAGCGCTGTTGGCAAAAACATTCTCTCCAGTAACCTTTAAGCTATGAAGCTGCCAAAGCATACCAAATAACACATAAAAATACACAGCCGATATAAAGTAGAAATAATGTATGTACAGTGTAGTATCACTTACGGGAATCGGGACAGCCTCGAGCACACTGATGATGGTGTGTTAGACTGAGTCGTCAGAGTTTGGGTGGTGCAGTGGCCCCCACCCTCCAGGCAGTGACCCAATATCGATCCGCAAAGCATGCAGGGGTACAGCGGTAGCCGGGAGGCGCACAGCACATCTTTAAGAAAAAAGCCGAAACAAACATGTTAATTAATTAGGTGCCGCCCGGCACATAAATGTCGGCCCAGATCAGAGACGACGCAATCGGCAATCATCTCTGATCTGGGCCGACAATTACGTGCCGGGCGGCACCTAATTAATTAGCATGTTTATTTCAGCTTTTTTCTTAAAGATGTGCTGGGTGCCTCCTGGCTATCGCTGCATTCTCCGCGAATCAGTATCTGTCTGCAGCCTGGGGGTTGGAGTGGTGGGACACGGAGGTGTCACCTCATCGTCGTCTGTTTCCATTAGGGCAGGCAGGTCATCTTCACCTATGACTGCCCGCCTCGATGTCGAAGGTCGAGGTCCGTCGTCTGCTGTGGCTGATGTGGAAGGCTTGCTTGACTGCTGAGCCTTGCGCATTTTTAGATCATACAGTTCTTTGTAAGCACTCAAACCATCCTGCAAATATGCCTTAAACCGACGTATCCTTTCAAAGTTAAATTCGTACTTTATCATTACTCATTAGGTTTCGATTGTTATCCTTTTCTCTTCCAATTGCATCAGCTCTTCATCTATCAGTTCTTGGTCATGGGATGCCAAGACCTCTTCAACATCATCTTCGTCAGCTTCCACAAGCCAAACTCACTTTGTCCTTGCTTCATTCACCATGATCGAAATGCTTAATTATGTCTAGTTTTACGCTAAGTGTAACATCCTTTCGAGCTCTTTTAGGGTTTTCCGATACCTTAGAACTCATCTTGCTAACGGCTGCTCACAGGCACGTCTTTAAGCAATGCCGGCGAGAATGCTGTTCCGAATCCGGGGGAGAGTGGCTGCTCGGGGCACGCTGCCTTTTCTATCGCGCGCTGCTTTTTTCGCGAGCTGCCTTTATTCGTAATAGTTGAAACACCTTCTGTTAGCAAAAACAGGTAACTAATGTAGGTCTTTCGTAACAGTGAGGTTTCGTAAAGCAAACGTTCGAAAAGCGGGGCACACCTGTATGTGACACTTCGGATGAGAGCAAACAAACAAGAGACCCACTGGCACTTGCTGGATTGGTTACTAAAATTTGTCACCCTCACTAACTGAGAAGAGGAGAAGGAAACATAAAACAAAGTTCACTGTTTTAACAATCAGAAGTCAATACTTGTCAGTGTAAAAATTCACACAAAACAACCTTGATTCTAAAAAATTCTGTTTTCTTTTTATTGGGGATGGATTAGCTAGAATCACAAGCTAATAGTAAAAACCTGAAAAAAGATGACATCAATAATGACATCAATGAATTATTAACTCAGACATTTTGTTTGCGATAGCTTCAAGACAAATGAAATATTGTACATAGATAGATGATTTCACATAGTTGGCACATCACAAAGTGCTTCACAACCATGAGGAGCAGACCATAATATACACTAGTTTTAAGAGAATGGTTATTTACATAGGTCTTCATTCCCTTGTTTGGCGTTGTCAAAATTTTTCCATCAAATTGCACAAGTATGAAGGATTTTAAAATTTAATTACTGTTCAAGTTTGTATTAGAAACTACTCAATTTAATATCTGAAATATTTTATATTAAGGTTCCCCATCACTCAAGACATGCTCTCTTCTCACTATTACCATCAAAGAAGAGGGACAGGAGCCTGAGGACACACACTCAGTGTTTTAGGAACAATGGCATCAGATTTCGAGACAATGAACCAACTGGTGAACACTTCTTCACGAGACCTTTCATCAGGACTCATGAAGGGTCCTGATTAAGAGTCACACCCCCAAAACGTCAGTGGTTAAATTAAATAAGTAGTGCAAAAAGAGAGCCAAAATAGTTAATGGTAAGCTATCTGATGAGTGCTAATAAAATAGCTTAATCACACAAAAAAACAAATATTTTGAGTCCGCCCATCAAGGATAAATAAACTAGTTTTCTATATTTGTGATAAGTGATGGAATCTGGGAGAAAAAAACATTCAAGACAGTTGCAGGTATAAGTACCTGGAGGGACATTGATGGGGAGGAATAAGTGCACCTGGTTGCTGGGGGGGGGGGGAGGAGGAGTAGAAAAAGGGTCAATCCCTGTGAAAAGCAGAGAGGGACAGGGAACAGGAAGATATGCCTAGATGTGGCATCCCACCAGAGATGACATACATTGAAGAGAATGATATGGATGTGGAAGCTTATGAGATGGTAGGTAAGGACCGGAGGAAGCCCATTCTTGTTATATTAGATGAGGAGAGGGGGAATGGGGTGAAAGTAGATGTGCAGGAAATGGAAGAAAATAACGCAAAGGCTGCACTGATAGCAATGGAGAGGAAACTTTAAGCTGTTGGGGGGAGGGGGGAGTTAACAGAAAACATCTGTAAAAAGGTGTACAAAACAGTCATGGGCATGACAATGACTACTTAAAAAACAGCAGTTGGAGACAGAGAAAAAAAGAAAATACTGTAGAACAGAAAGGTACAGCCACATCTGTGGAGAATGGGAAAATAGAGTTGTTGTTTGAAATATTTTAATTCAATATCAAGCCCAAGCATCCTGACTAGCTGCATCACTGCCTGGTATGGGAACTGTATCTCCCTTAATCACAGGACTCTGCAGAGAGTGGTGCGGACAGCCTAGCGCATCTGTAGTTGTGAACTTCCCATGATTCAGGACATTTACAAGGAGAGGTGTGAAAAAAGGGCCCGTAGGAACACTGGGTACACAAGCCATCCCAACCACAATCTATTCCAGCTGCTACCAACCAGGAAGCGGTACCGCAGCATAAAAGCCAAGACCAACAGTATCTGGAACAGCTTCTTCCACCAGGCCATCAGACTGATCAGATCCTAAGGGGAGTAAGGGGAGGCCGTGGCTGACAAGGGAAGTAATGGACAGTATAAAAATAATAGAGAAGAAGTATAACATAGCAAAGACGAGTGGGAAGCCTGAGGATTGGGAAACTTTTAAAGAGCAACAGAAGGTAACTAAAAAGGCAATACGCGGAGAAAAAATGAGGTATGAAGGTAAACTAGCCAAGAATATAAAGGAGGATAGTAAAGGCTTCTTTAGGTATGTGAAATGGAGAAAAATAGGTAAGACCAAAATTGGGCCCTTGAAGACAGAAGTGGGTGAATTTATTATGGGGAACAAGAAAATGGCAGACGAGTTGAACAGGTACTTTGGATCTGTCTTCACTAGGGAAGACACAAACAATCTCCCAGGTCTCGGCCTGAAACGTCGACTGTACCTCTTCCTAGAGATGCTGCCGGGCCTGCTGTGTTCACCAGCAACTTTGATGTGTGTTCCCAGATGTAATAGTGGCCAAAGGACCTAGGGTAATGAATGAATTGAAGGAAATTTATATTAGGCAGGAAATGGTGTTGGATAGGCTGTTGGGTCTGAAGGCTGATAAGTCCCCGGAACCTGATAGTCTGCATCCCAGGGTTCTTAAGGAGGTGGCTTTAGAAATCGTGGACGTATTGGTAATCACTTTCCAATGTTCTATAGATTCAGGATCAGTTCCTGTGGATTGGAGGGTGGCTAATGTTGTCCCTCTCTTCAAGAAGGGAGGAAGAGAGAAAACAGGGAATTATAGACCAGTTAGCCTGACGTCGGTGGTGGGAAAGATGCTGGAGTCAATTATAAAAGATGAAATTACGACACATCTGGATAGCAGTAACAGGATCGGTCTGAGTCAGCATGGACTTACGAAGGGGAAATCGTGCTTGACTAATCTTCTGGAATTTTTTGAGGATGTAACTATGAAAATGGACAAGGGAGAGCCAGTGGAGGTAGTGTACCTGGACGTTCAGAAAGTCCCACATAGGAGGTTAGTGGGCAAAATTAGGGCACATGGTATTGGGGGCAGAGTACTGACATGGATTGAAAATTGGCTGGCTGACAGAAAACAAAGAGTAGCGATTAACGGGTCCCATTCGGAATGGCAGGCGGTGACCGGGGGGTACTGCAGGGTTCAGTGCTGGGACCGCAGCTGTTTACAAATATATTAATGAATTAGATGAGGGAATTAAAAGTAACATTAGCAAATTTGCCGATGACACAAAGCTGGGTGGCAGTGTGAAGTGTGAGGAGGATGTTATGAGAATGCAGGGTGACTTCGACAGGCTGGGTGAGTGGGCAGATGCAGTTTAATGTGGATAATGTGGATGAGGTTATCCACTTTGGTGGTAAGAACAAGAAGGCAGATTATAATCTAAATGGAGTCAAGTTAGGAAAAGGGGAAGCACAACGAGATCTAGGTGTTCTTGTACATCAGTCGCTGAAAGCAAGCATACAAGTACAGCAGGCAGTGAAGAAAGCTAATGGCACGCTGCCCTTCATAACAAGGGGAACTGAGTATAAGAGCAAAGAGGTCCTTCTGCAGCTGTACAGGGCCCTGGTGAGACCACACCCGGAGTACTGTGTGCAGTTTTGGTCTCCAAATTTGAGGAAGGACATTCATGCTATTGAGGGAGTGCAGCGTAGGTTAACAAGGTTAATTCCTGGGATGGCGGGACTGTCATATGTCGAAAGATTGGAGCGACTGGGCTTGTATACCCAGCAATTTAGAAGGCTGAGAGGGGATCTTATTGAAACATATAAGATTATTAAGGGATTGGACACGCTAGAGGCAGGAAGCATGTTCCCGCTGATGGGTGAGTCCAGAACCAGAGGCCACCGTTTAAGAATAAAGGGTAGCTCATTTAGAACGGAGTTGAAGAAAAACTTTTTCACCCAGGGAGTGGTGGATATGTGGAATGCTCTGCCCCAGAAGGCTGTGGAGGCCAAGTCTCTGGATGCTTTCAAGAAAGAGATGGATAGAGATCTTAAAGATAGCGGAATCCACTGTTATGGGGATAAGGCAGGAACTGGATACTGATTGTGGATGATCCGCTATGATCACAGTGAATGGCGGTGCTGGCCCGAAGGGCCAAATGGCCTACTCCTGCACCTATTGTCTATTGTCTCTTGATGAACTCACGCTGACTTGAGTGTACTCAATAAAGTATAAAGTATATTAATATTACATTGACTGTTCTATTCATTATAAATTATTATAAGTTACTATGATTGCACATTGCACATTTAGATAGAGACATAACGTAAAGATTTTTACTCATGTATGTGCAGGATGTAAGAAATAAAGTCAATTCAATTCAATGCAACTCAATTCAAGGGCTTCAATATACCCAGACCAATGATGAGATGTCATTTCTCAAGCTTACGTTGAGCCTCACTGGACGATCAGGCACCACAGGTTACACAACATACTGTATGCCCCATTCTGATAGTAATGCACGATTATCCTAACCTTTTAACAATCAGTGGATCCCCACCCCTCCACCCCATCCCTCACTAAAACCAATACCTGATCTGTACTCTCCCCCACCCTCCCATGACAATCCCACCAACTTATCTGCAGACTCAACCGATCTACCAACTATCTGTTGATCCTCCTATTCTGCTAGCCATCTGCTGACCCACCCATCATAAGAACCCACCAGACCCATAAAGTCAGTCCCGCCATTCAAGATGATCAAGTCTTATCTACGATGCCTCAACACCTCCTCCATATCAGTTTCACATAACCTTCTATTCTTCAATCTTAAAATATTTATCTGTCACCACCTTAAACATATTTAATGATCTTGCCTCCCTTACAGATGCCATTCTTCACCAGCAGCTAAGTTTAGGGAGGTGGCCTGACCTAACAGTTTTGCTATGATTTCACATTTTTCACAATGGACTGCATTGAGCTCCAAGGCATGCTCAGTGCCTTTATGATGATCTTGTATCTTTCCACAGATTTGTGCTTCTCTGTTATCATTTCTCTAATTTGCCTTAAAAGCTCTTTTGTCTTCTTTTTGTTTGGTCTATTGAAAATCTACCATACTGTTGGAAGTTACAAAGAGAGGGATTTATTTATCCTTATGAATTTATAAGGTGATCACAGGTTTCAACAAATAGGGTAAGTTGGCAAGGTAAGTAATATATAGTATTGGATTCAGAATCCACTGAGGAAGATTCACCAGAAAGAACAGCATCATCAGTCACCTCTCCGAATTGCCAGATGGCATCATTGAACACCTCATTACCATGTAACTTAAACTCACTAACAACCAAATGGTTACAGCTGTGACTGCCTACGCTCCAACCCTAAACTCACCAGACAATATTAAGGAGATCTTCTACGCTGACCTAAACCGCATAACTATCAGATATTCCCAAGTAAAATAAGGCAATTCGTCATGGAGACTTCAATGCCAGAGCTGGCAGGGAAGGGCACAATTGGGAAGGAAGCTGTTGGCAACATCAACTCCAATGGAATGCTCTTACTCTCCAAGTGTGCTGAACATGCCATGACCACCACCAATACCCTGTTCTGCCAGATAATAAGGTGAAAACTTTGTGGATGCATCCCCTTTCAAAGACTGGAGGAGATAGCTGAGGTACTTTGCTTCAGTATTCACTACGGAAAAGGATCTTGGCGATTGTAGGGATGACTTACAGCAGATTGAAAAGCTTGAGCATATAGACATTAAGAAAGAGGATGTGCTGGAGCTTTTGGAAAGCATCAAGTTGGATAAGTCTCCGGGACCGGATGAGATGTATCCCAGGCTACTGTGGGAGGTGAGGGAGCAGATTGCTGAGCCTCTGGCAATGATCTTTGCGTCATCAATGGGGACGGGGGAAGTTCCGGAGGATTGGAGGGTTGCAGATATTGTTCCATTATTCAAGAAAGGGAGTAGAGATAGCCCAGGAAATTATAGACCAGTGAGTCTTACTTCAGTGGTCGTTGAGTTGATGGAAAAGATCCTGAGAGACAGGATTTATGAACATTTGGAGAAGCATAATATGATTAGGAATAGTCAGCATGGCTTTGTCAAAGGCAGGTCGTGCTTTATGAGCCTGATTGAATTTTTGAGGATGTGACTCAATACATTTATGTAGTGTATACGGATTTCAGCAAGGCATTTGATAAAGTACCCCATGCAATGCTTATTAAGAAAGAAAGGAGGCATGGGATCCAAGGGGACACTGCTTTGAGGATCCAGAATTGGCTTGCCCACAGAAAGCAAAGAGTGGTTGTAAACGGGTCAATATTCTGCATGGAGATCGGTGACCAGTGGTGTGCCTCAGGGATCTGTTCTGGGACCCCTTCTCTTCGTGATTTTTATAAGTGACCTGGATGAGGAAGTGGAGGGATGAGTTAGTAAATTTGCTGATGACACAAAGGTTGGGGGTGTTGTGGTCAGTGTGGAGGACTGCAGAGGTTACAGCGGGACATTGATAGGATGCAAAACTGGGCTGAGGAGTGGCAGATGGAGTTCAACCCAGATAAGTGTGAAGTGGTTCATTTTGGTAGGTCAAATATGATGGCAGAATATGGTATTAATGGTAACACTCTTGGCAGTATGGAGGATCAGAGGGATCTTGAGGTCCGAGTCCACAGGACACTCAAGGCTGCTGCGCAGGTTGACTCTATGGTTAAGAAGGCATACAATGCATTGGGCTTCGTCAATCGTGGGATTAAGTTTAAGAGCTGAAAGGTAATGTTACAGCTATATAGGATCCTGGTCAGACCCCACTTGAAGGACTGTGCTCAGTTCTGGTCACCTCACTACAGGATGTGGAAACTATAGAAAGGGTGCAGAGGAGACTTACAAGGATGTTGCATGAATTAGGGAGCATGCCTTACAGAATAGGGTGAGAGAACTCGGCCTTTTCTCCTTGGAGCGACGGAGGATGAGAGGTGACCTGATAGAGGTGTACAAGATTATGAGAGACATTGATCATGTGGACAGTTAGAGGTTTTTTCCAAGGGCTGAAATGGCTATCACGAGAGGGCACAGTTTTAAGGTGCTTGGAAGTAGGAACAGAGGAGATGTCAGGGATATATATATATTTAGTTATTTATTTTACGCAGGGAGTGGTGACTGTGTGGAATGGGCTGCCAGCGACAGTGGTGGAGGTGGATACGATAGGGTCTTTGAAGAGACTCCTGGATAGGTACATGGAGCTTAGACATATCGAGGGCCATGGTAACCCCAGGTAATTTCTAAAGTAAGTACATGTTCGGCACAGCATTGTAGGCCAAAGGACATGTATTGTGCTGTAGTTTTTTCTACGTTTCTCTGTTTTCACTTGGCATCTTATAAATTATGTTATTGCCCGGAGGAAGGATCGCAGACACGTAAAGAATGAAAGCCATAATCAGTGCTGATGATGGCTGGACAGACCATCGGCTTATTCACTCACAAATGAACAACAAAATCATATGGAAAAGCAGAGTGCAAAAGAAGCTGAGCCATCCCAGGTTCAACATCAACAGCCTAAAAGACACAGCAAAGGTACAACATCGCTAGGCTGTCCTTTCTGAAAGACTCTCAAAGCAGTATCAAAGATTGGTTTGATGAAAATGACAATGAAATAGAAGAGCTGATCAACAACAAAAGGGAAGTTTTCTGTTGAAAGACATCAACTGCAAGGCAAAAAGAAAAGCCCACGAAAGCCAAGACCATAGTCCAGAGTTGAGTAAAGAAAATAAAGAATCAGTGGTGGACTGAGAGGGCCCATACTGACTCTGGTGATATCAGGGGCTTCTTTATTGCCACCAAGGAGGGCATGGCCCTAACCATTCTGGCCTAAACCCTGTTTGTTCCAAAGCTGGACAAAGGCTGCTAAAGACAATAATGCCATCTATTCTCAATGGAAGGAACTCCTTCAGGAGCTACTTATTCATAACACCACTGTTGACATTGAAGTCATTCAACCGGCTCCCACAACAACCCATGAAGGAGGATATGAGTAAACCTCATAGTATCAAAGAGGTACAGACCGCTTACAAGAAATTGAGCAACAGCAAGGCCACTGGGCCTGATGGAATTCCAGCAGAAATCCTCAAGTAAGGTGGCACAGAACTTTTAAATCATATTCATGACCTGCTTGTCAAGATCTGGGACCAGGAGAAGATTCCAGCTGAACTCAGGGACGTCCTGATTATCACACTCTTCAAAAAGGAGAAAGCCTGGAAGCAAAATCTCCCACTTTATATGGCCTTCATAGACCTTACAAAAAGCATCTGACTCTGTAAATCATCCTTGCCCTTTGGCAGATACTGTGCAAAATGGGGTGTCCGAAGAAATACCTCAAGATCCTGCAGCTCCTACACAACAAATGAGTGCATCAGTCATCAGCAACAGTGGCTCTGAAGTAGCACTTTTTAAGGTTGAGACCGGGGTCAAACACGGGTGCATCATTGCCCCAACTCTAATTGCCATTTTCATTGTAAAAAGTCTCCAACTCACAGGCCAAGACTTCCCACAAGGTGTCCAGATTCTCTATAGGACAGATGGGGGATTCTTTAACCTTAACAGGTTCAAGGCTAAGAGCAAGGTGTCAGCTACTTCCATCATGGAGCTCCAATATGCAGATGACAACACCATCATAGCTCACTCTGAAGAGGATCGGCAGTGCATAATGGATGTTTCTGCCAGAGCATAGAAGCTCCTGGGACTTGATCTAAACACCAAGTCCTGCACCAACCTGTTCCAGATCAAGTTCCGAAACCTTCAACCATCTAAGTTGACAACACCCCTCTAGGAAACATTGATCATCTCCAGTATCTTGACAGGCTTCTCTCTTCAAGAGCCATATTGACCTTGAAATAAGTCGCAGAATAGTCTGTGCAAGTGGAGCTTGTGTCAGGCTGAGAAAGAGGGCTTCTGAAGATTGGGATATCAAGACCAACACTGAGCTTCTGGTCTATACAGCAAAAGTCCTCCCCTCCTTGCTATATGGAGCGAAGTAATAGACAACATACAGCAGGCACATAAAATTCCCAGAAACTTACCATCAAAGATGCCTTCAAAAGATCGGAGTGTTAGCTGAAGAACAAGCATACTATCTCCAGCATCCTAGAGGAAGATATCATTAACTCCATAGCCACAATCATGACTCAACACGAATTGCAATGGTTCGGGCACAACATCCGTATGCCTGACTCCCGCCTCCTAAACAACTCCTGCTCGGCCAACTCAAGAATGCAAAGCACACTCCTGAAGGGCAGAAAAAGCAGTTCAAGGACAATATCAAGACCCACCTGAGGAAGTGTCACATCAACCGAAATAGATGGGACAAATTAGCACAGGACAGGACAGATCAACTACCACGGATACTCGACCGTGAGTGATCGTTGATGATGATGATGATGATATAGTATTGCACCCAAGAAAAGTTGGCATACTAATTACAAAGGGAATGAATACTTGTTTAGCATCACAATTTTGGTTTTTAATTTTTAGTAAATTGTTGATGGGTTTTGGAATTTTTCTTTTGATTTGACATGATGCACAATGTTTTGTAGATTAGCTCAAAAATCCCACTTCAATATATTTTACATTTAGAAAATGAGGTACTTAAATATGAAAATAGTTGTGGGAGCTGAATATTTTGCACATAAGATTTACAACCGTCATGAGAACAGAAGAAAGAATCTGAAGTATAGCACCTAAGGAAGTGTTAAGAAATACAAATTAGCTACACATTTGCTTTCTGGAGTGCTACTTCAACCCAATTCTACACAGGCTGAGATAGTTCCACAGCAGAATCAGCAGAGAATATTGATCTAGAATTAACTCGGGAACACAAGATTCTACATTGCTTCACTATTATATAAAACTGCAATCATAGAGTATATGGGATAGAAAAGACAAACACAATAACATAGTAGCACAGGTTGGTCACCACAAATCTAGAATGATAAGTGTCGGATTAGAGATTTTGCTGAACCACTAGTGGTTAGATTAGGATTAAATAAACAAACAGCTCTAACCCACTTGATGATCACCTCACCCTTGGATAAAAAAGAAAAAAGAAACTGCAAATGAAAAGCAATTCTTTCACAAATTCCTGTACTGGTCTGCTAGAGTCAATTGCACTCAGTAGCCACTTCATAAACAGAGAACGGTAGTTAGCCTTCGAAGAGCATAATATGCCATTGTCCAGTGTTTGAATTAATAACGTACATTTAGGTGGCAGGTAGATGACTCTCTGATGGTGGTGTCTGAGAAGAGGACGCTGTCCAAGTTGCATGCCATCTTGGACAATGTCTCCCATCCACTACATAATGTACTAGGTGGGCACAGGAGTACATTCAGCCAGAGACTCATTCCACCGAGATGCAACACAGAGCGTCATAGGAGGTCACTCCTGCCTGCAGCCATCAAACTTTACAACTCCTCCCTTGGAGGGTCAGACACCCTGAGCCAATAGGCTGGTCCTGGACTTATTTCCTGGCACAATTTACATATTACTATTTAACTATTTATGGTTTTATTACTATTTATTATTTATGGTGCAACTGTAACGAAAACCAATTTCCCCCAGGATCAATAAAGTATGACTATGACTATGATACCATAAAAATTTTTTAACAAAGAGCTCTGTTTTGGATGTGCAGAGCATTTATCCAAAATCAGCATCATCTTACAATTTTTGTCAGACCAACAGTCACAGTGAGCTCTCACTTCCGGAACAAAGTAACGTTCAAACCATTTCAATGTAATGTCAGTTGTGATCCATCTTTTTTGTTGGCAAGGTAAATTACTGGAAACTGCTTCATACCCTTGAAAGCTCAGGGACATAAACATTTGCAAATGACTAACAACTTCCATCTGTGGGTTCCTGCAGCGTTAGAGCAGCCCAACTCAGTGACACAGTCTTTTGATGCTTTACAACCTGTTGGTGATTCTGCATCCTCTGTAATCAGTGCTCATCTTGGAGTACAATGCCAATGTAAGGCAGTTTTATCTGCATTGTAGACCTGATCAGGGCTTAAAATTTTCGTTAGAAATGAACTTGGCATACTCACCAACAAACTCAGCAGTTGCTTCCTTGTCTGCTGACCTTTTTTCTCCACACACTGCACAAAATTTTATGCCATGTCTCTGCTTAAAATACTGAAGCCACCCTTCAGTGTAATCACACTCATAATCCAGTCCTAATTCTTCATGAAACAATTTTGCTTATTCCTTCACCATCTCTGATAGTTCTATAGCTTTGCTGATGTGGAATTTAAATCACTTTATGAGAACTTTATCTTCTTGTGAACATCTTCAATCTTCCATTGTTTTCCTTATGCACATCTGTTTTATTATTTCGCTGTCAGCAAAGAACTGGAGCAACTTTTCTTTTTGTTTCTTTATATCATAAACTGTGGAACAGCTAATGTTATGCAAATCACATATGCTTTTCACAGACACACCACTGTCGAGCTTCTTCAGAATTTCCACCTTATCTTGCATAGATAACGTATGGTTTTTGCACTTTACACCATTAGAAGCACTTCCTTTAATTCAACGAAGACATGATTGGGGATGGATAAGCATAGGTTATAAAACTAAAGGCAGAAAAATACAGAAGAATGACTTGCTTCTCTTAAAGACCGTACCACAGCTGACCGCTAATGGCGCCCTCAAAACAGTGACAAAGTGTTGGTGCAGTGATGCAGGAAATTTGAAATTAGGCTGGCAAAAATTATGTCTGGACCAGCTGTGGAACTGGATTACTCATTGCTGCATTTGAAGTGGTCAACCTAAGTTGATGTTTGGTGTGGGAGTCTCAAACATTACAATACTAGCAAATTGAACTACACCAACATCCCAATAACTCAATTCCTAACATGATAAAATTAAACTTTAAAAGAAAATGGTGGTAAATGTATGTTCACTTGTCACTCTGCACTTGTCTGAGTTAAATTCTAATTTCTGTTCCTTTCCTGGTTGAACTAGATCCTATTGTAATCTTAGATAACCTACTTCACCATCCACTATACCACCAATTCCACAACCTATGCTGCAACCATGCCACCACAATTTTCATCTGAATTGTTAATACACATTACAAACAGGAGACCCAGCATAGATCCTTGTGGCGCAACATTGGTCATGTGCCTTCAATCTGAATAACAACACTCCACACCACTCCCTCACTCCTACCATCAAGCCAGCTTTAGACCTAATTGGCTGGCTCACCCTGAATCCCATGTAATCTAAACCAGAACAGGATATCATGCGGGACCTGAACAAAGGTTTCACTAAAGTCCACATAGCTCTCGTCAATCCTCAATCTGAGAGACACAATTTTCCACACATAGAGCCATCCTGACTTTGCATAATCATTTCTTGCCTTTATAAATACGGGTAGATCTAAATATCAGTGGCAAGGTCTGCATTCATCGCCTATCCCTAATTGCCACTGAGAAGGTAGCAGGAGCCACCTGAACCATTTCAGTCTTTCTGCTGAAGGCACTGACACAATGCTGGAAAGAGGAAATTCCAGGATACAAATCTGATATTGAGGAAGGAGTGTTACCAATTCAGAATAGGAGGAGAACATGCAACTTGTGGTGTACCTATGAGCCTAATGTCCTTGAACCACTTGTTGGTAGAGTTTTCAGGTTTGGGAAGTGCTGTTGAAGTAGCCTAACACAATTAACTCCAATAGGTTTTGCAGATAGTGCACACTGCAGTCATAGGATGCCAGAAAATGATTTGTCCAAGATGGTAGATAGCGTGTAATCCAGCAGACTGCTTTGCCTGGGATGGATTCAGGTCTTGACAATTCATAAGAGTTAAAATCAAACAGCAGAGAAATAGGCCCTTTGGCACAACAAATTTACATTGATGGCTCACAGTAGTCAATTAACTGAGGAAATGAGAGCACCCAAAGGGAACCCATGCATTTACAAGAAGAATGAACAAATTCTACATAGACAGCACTTAAGATCAAGATTGAACCTGGGTGGCTAGAGGTGCTGGAAGCACACCTATTCAGGAAAGGAGGCCAAACAAATTCTGCCCAATGGCCACATTGGTCCACTGTCTCTATGCCATATCTTAAATTAAATAAAAACATAATCCCCAAATCAGGCTAATAATCTGAAAATATTCATCCATTCAAATTGTATCAAATCTACAGACAAAAAATATCTTCATATGGGCCAGTAATGATCCAACCTAGAACTATACAACTGTACCTTGATTAATCTACAGACTAAAGTACGTGGCAGTGTCTAACATGTTGAATTTGTAAGATATATAGTAGTTTCCATACATTATTCATAACACATACCTCTCCCTTTATGCATAACATTCAGAAAGCATATACTATTTGTTTCTTTCTTGATATGGAACTTAAGTTAATTTTGTGACAATCATACGAAGTTAAAGCACTGGAAGATTTACATGCATCCTGAAAAATATCTTATAAAGGTCCTGGTTTCCAATACAAGTTAATTTATTAGCAAAAAAATCATTTTAGTTCTGTGTATGACCATGAGATCAAAGAAGGCATTCAACATTGTGGAAAAAATATATTAAACATTTAACACAAAATGAGCATGTGCATTCATCAAAACGCATTTTATTTAAAACAGTTTTCACCTAGATCAGTGCATGCATATCTACTGGCCTTTATTTTTAACCTGTAAATGTAATTACTTCATGCAGCCTTACAAAATACAGCATTGATAATCACAGCCATGTTGGTTTAACTAGAGAAGAGACAATACCAGCCTCTCAAATGATACGAGAGGATATTAAGAACAATGTAATTTATTGGAGATTTAATTTAAATTTGAAAACAATAAAGGTGCCACCACAAATCAATATCTGTAATTATTAACCATAAAACAAGAGGAAAGAAAAAGATAATTTGAATTTGCTGAGCTCTTACCAAAGCCTGGCTCACATTTCCACCAGTGGCCAGGGATTTGAAATGGCTGCTGTTATAAACCAACTGCACTTCAGCAATGTCTACGATCTCCAGCTCGTTCTGGCTCTGCCGGTCCACCATATGTAGCTTCTCAGCACTATCTAGTAGAGCCAGTGTCCGAGAATTGATCCACTGTGATAAGAAAGGGAAAAAGTTGAGAATGAATTCTCCCTTCACTGTTCAGCTAAAGATGAAAGATGAATAACCCCATACAGTTCTGAAGCACATGTAACAATATTCCAGATAATAGTTAAGAAATCTAAAGGGACTTGCTCGTATCACTCAAACTTTTATGCTCTTTAATTGTCTGAATATTATTACTCAAATGTATTCCTATTTTTCACACTTCATAAACTTGCCATAGTTTTCACTAACTGCAGCTGAGAAAATGAGCCTCTTCCTAAATCCCCATATATTTTACTCTTGCACAGCCACCTAGTAAATTTTTGGTGGTATACAACTTCTATTGGAAACACTCTAATCAGAAAGCTTTGATAGGTTACTCAATGGTGTAATATATTATATTCAGGATTTCATCTGAATTTTTGTAAAACCTACTTCCGCATCTTCAAAATAAATGGGTCAGGTTGGGGTGTTGTATCACATATATTGCCATATGGATCAGTACTTGAAACCCAGCTATTCTCAATCTATTTCAATAACATGGATGAGGGAACCAAATTTAATATATCAGTGTTTGCCAATGAAATAAGACAGGATGGCGGTGTGAATTGTGAGGTGGAAATAGAGGATCAGGTAAGAAATAAATACAGTCTTAGTGAATGCACAAGGACATAGATGAGAGAACACTATTTATAAAAGGTAAGCATCCACTTTGATAGATAAAAATAGAAGCACACTTTTTTTAAAATGCTGAAAGATTAAAAGGATTGTTCAGAGGGATATGAGTAACAAATTAAAGGGGGATTATCCATTAAAAACAGAAGTTTCTTTACCCAAAGGGCAGTCTCTTTTTAAAAGAATTTGGAAATTCGGTCACCAAACATATTTAAAACAGAGATATACATCAAAGTTGCTGGTGAACGCAGCAGGCCAAGCAGCATCTATAGGAAGAGGTGCAGTCGACGTTTCAGGCTGAGACCCTTCGTCAGGACTAACAAAACAGAGATAATTTACTTTTGGACATTGAGTATCAAGAAATATGGAGTGAGTACTGGAAAATAGCATGGAAAGGTCAAGCAGGCACAGGCACCCAAGTGGCCTATGTCTGCTCTTACTTATGTTCTTACAATGATAATTCCATTCAGTTTCTAACTTTAGCCATGAAATTAAAAAAAATCTAAAAAAAAAAGCATCAACAAGAAATAAAATCTTCAGTCAATTCTCTTCAATTGTTCCCACATTCTGGTCACAATTTATATGTAGAGGACTCAATAAAGAACTCAAAAAAATAAAGATGGGGAATTTCCTTTCTCCATTATTCATATTTCTTTCAGAGCTCAACACCACATTCTTCTGATAAAAAATATCACTAAGTTTTAAGTTCAAAGTAAATTTATTATCAAAGTACATATATGGCACCATATACAAACCCGAGATTCATTTTCTTGCATGTATACGGAATAAATTCATAATAGAATAATAACCATAACAGAATCAATGAAAGACCACCCCAACTTGGGCATTCAACTGGTGTGCAAAAGACAACAAACTATGCAAATACAAAATAGAAACAATAATAATAAAGCAATTAATAATAACACATAATAACTACCAAGAACATGAGATAAAGAGTCCTTAAAAGTGAGTCCATAGGTTGTGGGAAAATTTCAAGTATGAGGTGTGAAGTTGAGTGAAGTTATCCCCTTTGGTTCAAGACCCTGATGGTTGAGTAGTAACTGCTCCTGAACCTGGTGGTGAGTCCTGAGGCTCTTGTACCTTCTTCTGGATGGCAGCAGCAAGAAAAGAACATGTCCTGGGTGCTAGAGGTCCTAATGAAGGATGCTGCTTTCAACCAAGATGATTCAATTAATTTTCATTGTTTCTTGTTATTGTACGTATAAATTTTGAAAATGGTATATCCATACACCTCAATATGTGATAGGTAGTGGTTTCATGACAGGGGAAAGGAATCATGTTTGAGGTCTGTGTTTCTTTCAATGCCATTATTTGTTACACACCAATGTAGCTATCACTTCCATTTGATTCCAACTAGCATATCTTGACTTGGGTTGCATTCTCACTGTAGCAAAAGCATTAACTGAACAGGACAATGCAGGAAACAAAAATTAACTAGAACTTTTAGACATCACATGGTATCACCTACGCATTAAATGTTTTGTGTATAAATGACATATACAACAAACGTTGACAGTTAAATAAATTACCAACCACTGGGCAACTTTGCCAGCAGCTTCAAACTCAAAGCAATTTCCACATTAAGGCTGGTAATAAAATGCAGAACTATGACTGATTCAACATTCAAAAGGAAAATGGTGTTCTTAGAAAGGCACCAGCTAGCTAGTATGTGGGCATTATTATCATTAATGCTTCATTGAATATTAGCATATTTAAATGCAATCAAAAAGGAAAGGCAGCTCTAATTATTGAACCATCTGGCTCCAATGGTCTGCATCAGAATTTGTGTGTGTTCGGTCTCATAACTGAATTACCGAAGTCACCTCAGAAAAGCCTCAGAGAATACCAAGGCAAAGTGACAAAACTCAGTAAACATTCTCTTACAATGTCCTGGCTAAGTCATATCAAAAAATGTCAGATTAAACTTTAAAAAAAACTCTCAGAATGACATTATTCAATTTTATTCAGTTGAAAGTTATCAAAAAGCAGCATTACCTTAAATAAAATGCAATTAGATCAACAGATCATACATAACTTAAAAAACATTACTCTTGAGAAGGACTCTCAACTTACAAAAATCCATTCATACACATGCCCTACTAAAAGTGGATTCATGTTGGACATCAAATATTTTGATCTGAAAGTTGGTTCATTCCTCAACTGTACTATCATTGCAGATGGGTTACAGACTGACATTGCTATTCCTTGTATAGGCTTGAATACAGGGCAAGGGTGTTTAGAATCAGAATCAGATTTATTATTATTGGCATGTGTCGTGAAATTCATTAACTTAGCAGCAGCAGTTCAATGCAGTACCTAATATAGAAGAAAAAATAAATCAATTACAGTATATGTATATTGAATAGATTTAAAATTGTGCAGAAACGGAAATAACATACTAAAAAAGTGAGCTAGCGTTCACGGGTTCAATGTCCATTTAGGAATCGGATGGCAGAGGGGAAGAAGTGTTGGGATATAAATTCAAGTTATGACATCAAATGTACAGGTATTAAGAAGCACAACTTGTTTAAAAATAAAGGAATCAATGATCAACAATAAGAGATTTTCTATGTCACAGAAAGCCAAATTAAGCTTATACAATACTAATGAAGAGACAACCTTTAATTTGAATGCATCTACAATTCTAGCAAAGGTGACAAAGATAGCAATAAAGATGTTCACATACAGATAAATTATGGAGCTGAAGCACAGAAAGGAGCAAGATAACAGAATCTGTATGTGAAGGTGCTCACAAAACAGCAAAAATGTTCAAAGCCATTAACTGAGGTAATGCATTTTACATGTTTTGTCATGCTAAATAAAAGAGTCTGAAGGCTGACCTTTGCACTGATCACACTGTGACAAAATATAAATAACTAATTAGTACAGATCCCATGGACAGAGGTGACATCTGGTGGCCAGTTGAAGAGATATCAAAATTAGTACACTCAAAAACATGAGAAACAGGTCTGCAAGTAGCACATTTGGAGGTGCAAACTTCCTCACTGAACATTATTTGTCACAAAGCCACATAAGGAGACACTGAGTAAATATTTTAGCCTTTGAACAAAAAGAACCTTTGAAGAGCTTTCGAAGAGACGATGAGGTTTCTAGAGCAGGATCTTGGCAGCTGAAAGACCTGTGACTGCAAAACTATAAGCTTCTGTCAATCACATAAGGACAGTAACAAAAAAGATCAAATATAAAAGTATAGTCAAGTAATTAAGGAGAAAATGTACCCAATTAGTTGAAAAGGTTGACTGAAAACAAGAATAGATATGCTAAAAGGTTGGTTGACAACTGGATCTCATCAAAGAGGAAACAGTTCAGATGCCAGTAAAAAAAATTCCTCAGAGTGGGAAACGAAGAGTGTACAAAGGTAGCTTGCCTTGAAATAACCAAAGATAATGAAATGGCACAGAAAAAGCAGACATCAAATACAGGAGGCAGCCAAGCCAGAGAGAGCTAAAAGGCCATAGATAGTAAGCTAAATTGAAATAAAATGGTCAAAAGGTTTTTGTACATATACATAATATTAAAAATCGTTAAAGGAAAATTGAAGCAAATCAAGGAACAAAATAGAGATCTTGTGCAGAAATGGCTATGGCTGAGGAACTAATTGAACACTTATTCAACACCAGCAAAGAGATGCTGCCAACAGAGGAGTGGAAGAAAGAGCAGCAACACTGGATGGAATAAAGATGGCTATGAACATATGCTCAAAAAAAAGAGTTGGTAGAGATTAATTTAACAAAGAAATTAATTTATAAGAAATAAAATCTTATTTCCTTGCTGCTTGGGGATGGAGTCCAAATGGACTCCATCCCCAAGCAGCAAGGAAATAAGATTCAGCTACAATTTTCAGAATCAGAATCAGAATCAGGTTTATTATTACTAAAATATGTCATGAAATTTATTGCTTTACAGCAGTAGTACAGTGCAATACATAAAATATACATGGATTCCAGTTAATTGGGACATATCGAGATCTACACATTTTGGCCAAATTAAACGGCTTCCAAATTTTCAGGAAAATAGTTAAAAAGGTATTTTAAAAAAGATGAATTTAACTGAACAACAAATTATATATTTAAATGAAATACAGAACAAATTAAAATATTATCAATAATACCATAGTACCATAAAATTGAGTATTAGTTCCTAATAGTGATCGATGGAGGAAATCAATGTACACTACCATGTTCTCTTGTTTGACTGTAAATGAAAAAAATCAGCATAGACGTCTCATGTAGATAATGGACTGCATTCATTCAATCCTTTTAACAATTGCATCCTCCAAATATTTATTTTCATTCTAACATTCAAGATGACTGTCGATACCTTTGTAGTTCCTAACTTATTAATGTACTGAAAAGTTTCATTTTCACTCCCTGTTTCTGGTACCATCAAGCCTGAATGCTTGAAACCAGAGTGAGCAAAATAATTCTGAATTATCTTACAGCTTATTTTTCGCCAACTGCTGGTCAAAAATCACTGCTATTTGAACACAAACACTAGCACTATTTAAAAACTGTCCACTCTCAGCATGGTGTAGTGTCTAAAAGGCACACAAGTACACACGATTGACGTGAATTAGAAACTGTTCGGCAACAGACTCCTGCCCCAATTGAGTGGCATGGTATCGTAGCAAATGAAGGAATCCCAGCTATTTTCACAATTAGTTTTTGTTCTTTAAGAGGTAGCCCAAATTAAGTGGCTGTCCCAACTAACCACTACTGTACCATAAATTACAATAAAAACTATATATATTAAATAAATTAAAGTAAATAAGTCATGCAAAAAAAGATAGCAAGAACAGTGAGTTAGTGTTCTAGGGTGCGTTCACTGTCTATTTAGAAATCTGATAGACGGCAGAGAGGAAGAAGCTGTTCCTAAAACATTGCCCTTGAGCTCCTATTCCTCCACATTGATGGTAGTAATGAGATGATGGTATGTCCTGGATGGTGAGGTTCCTTCAGGATGGACTCCACCTTCTTGAAGCATCATCTTTTGAAGATGTTCTCTATGCTAGGGAGACTAGTATCCATGATGGAGCTATCTGAATTCAAATCCTCTGCAGTTTTTTCTGATCCTGCACATTAGCATCTCCATACCAGACAGTAATGCAACCAATCAGAATATTTTCCATGGTACATTCGCAGAAATGTGCTAGGCTTTAATGATGTGTCAAATCTCCTAAAACTCTTAAGTAAATATAGCCACTGGTGAGCCATCTCCATAACTACATCGAATCTACTTGGCTAAGGTGTCAGAGGTGGTGACAACCAGAAACTTGAAACTACTCATCCTTTTCACTACCTAACTCTCGATGAGAAATACTATGAGTTCTTCCAATTTCTCCTTCTTGAAATTCACAATCAATTCCTTGGTTGTACTGACATTAAATGCAAATTCATTGTTGCAAAACCACTCAACCAGCCTATTGACCTCACTCGTCATCACCATCTGAGATTCTGCCAAGAACAGTGTATCATCAGCGAACTTATAGATGGCATTTGCACTGTTCGTTGTCACATAGTCATAAGTATAGGAGAGTAGAGCCGCAGGCTAAATACACATCCTTGTTGGTTGTCAGCAAGATGCTATTACTGATCCACAGTGACTGTGGCCTCCTGATGAAGTCAAGGATCCAGTTGCAAAGTGAGGTACAGAGGCCCTGGTTTTAAAGCTTGTTGTTTAGTACTAAGAGGATGGTAGTCTTGAACACTGAGCTATAGTCAATAAACAGCAACCTGGCGTAGGTATTGCTGTTGTCCAGGTGGTCCAAAGCCAAGGGGAGAGCCAGTGAGATTGCACCCACTGTATACCTGCTAAGGTGGTAGGAAAATTGCAGTAGGTACAGGCCCTTGCTCAGGCAAGAGTTAATTCTAGCTATGCCCAACCTCTCAAAGCACTTCATCATAGCAAATGTTAGTGCAACTGGGCAATAGTCATTGAGGAAGCTCATCCTGCTCTTCAAGGAAGTGATATGACTGCTGCCCTTTTGAAGCAGGTAGGTACCTTCAACTGTAGCAGATTGAGATTGAAGATGTCCTTGAACACTGAAACCAATTGGTTGACACAGGTTTTTAGTGCTCTGTCAGGTGCACCATCGATGTCTGATGTCTTGAGAGTATTCACTCTCTTGAAAGATACTCTGATGGCAGCATCTGAAACAGCTATCACAGTGTTGCCAGATGCTGCAGGGATTCACACACGTGTAGTTTTATTCTCCCTTTCAAAGTATGCATAAAAAGCATTCAGTTCATTTGGGAGTGAAGCATCGCAGCCAGTTATGATGTTGGGTTTCACACTGTAGGAAGTAATGCCCTGCAAAATATTAAAAGTCTGGAAGATTGCAAATGTTACCAATATATTTAACAAAGGGGAGGGGTTAACTTCAGAACTAACAGCCACACTTTGGTGATAAGGAAATTAAATACCATTTGGGAAAAAAATAGGGGTTAAAATAAAATGGTTAAAAGCAAATCATGTTTGATTACCTTCATTGAACTCTTTGAAATAACAAATGATTGACAAGGTTCACAAGGATGAAATATATTTAGGTTTTCAAAGGATGGTTAAAGAACTATTTTCCAATGGAGTACATAGAAAAAATAAAGCTTATGTTATTAAAGGGAGCACTTGAAGTAATATGGTAATAGGTTAAAATAGTACTATTTCCATATACACATTTTACATTGATTTCTCACAAAGAATACCCTGAGGCCTACCAGTCTTTTGAGTATAAATTATTTGTTTTTGGATGTGCATGCTAGGATTTCAATGACTCCAGATGATAAAACTCAGAAACACAGTGAGAAGTAAAAGAGAATAATAAGATTAGGCAAGGACCTACACTGGCAAATAAGAAAGACAAACATCCAAGTGGTGAAATTTAAACAGAAAAATGTGAAGTGATGCATGATGTTAATAAAGAAAGATAATTCAAAGCCTACAGTATAATTGCAATGGGAATCAGAAAGAGTGAAAACAATCAAGTTCAAGTAGCTCCTTTCTCATGCCCTTCACCTCCAGAAGCTGGCCTCAATTTTGATCTCAATCGGACCCTCCCGTCTCTTAATTTTCCATTTATAATGTAAAAATTAGGGTATATGCATACACAAATCATTGAGGGCAGTAGCTCAGGTCAAGATCACTGTTGTAAATACATTTAGCAGCTTTGGCTTCATTAATGAAATACAGCCCAAAACCAAGAAAATTAACCTAAACCATTCTAAAACACAAACTGCAGAACTATGTTTAACTGTTAAGTATAGACTCTAGGAAGGATGCAGAAAAGATTTATGATACTGCCTGGATGAAACTTCAATTCTTTTAAATTACAGTATTTTGGAGTCTGGGAAGCCTGGGTCACTCTCCTTAGACAAGTGAAGTCCAAGAGGAGACTCAGTTGAAGTGTTCACAATTAATAATGATTTTGACTGGGTAAATGCAGAAAAACTTATGAATGGCAGAAGGATCAGTAACCTTAATCAAAGCTTATTTTAAAAAAAAATCAGCAAATTAGTGCAATTTAGAATGCATGATTTGAAAGGTGGTGAAAATAGATTAAGTAACCTCCAGAAGATAATTGAATAAAAGTGCAAAGGAGAAAATAAAATTACAGAGACAAGATGAAAGAGCTGGGAAAGTGCAGTAACAGTCAAGCTCTGTGAAAGCATCAGGACATTACACCAAGTAAACTAAATCAATGCTGTATCATAACGAAAGAGAGAACTGTGATACTATTACGAAGTCCATTTCCCACCCCCCATCCTCACCACATTCTACAGAGGTTGTATTGAGAGCATCCTGAGCAGCTGCATCACTGCCTGGTTCGGAAATTGCATCATCTCGGATCACAAGACCCTGCAGCGGATAGTGAGGTCAGCTGAGAAGATCATCGGGGTCTCTCTTCCCACCATCACAGACATTTACACCACACGCTGCATCCGCAAAGCAAACAGCATTATGAAGGACCCCATGCACCCTTCATACGAACTCTTCCTCCCTCCTGCATCTGGCAAAAGGCACCGAAGCATTCGGGCTCTCACGACCAGACTATGCAACGGTTTCTTCCTCCAAGCCATCAGATTCCTCAATACCCAGAGCCTGGACTGGACTAACACCAACCTCAACTGCCCTCTACAGTGTCTATTGTTTTGTTTATTATTTATTGTAATGCCTGCACTGTTTTGTGCACTTTATGCCATCCTAGGTAGGTCTGTAGTCTAGTGTAGTTTTGTGTTGTTTTTTACGTAGTTCAGTGTAGTTTTTGTATTGTTCATGTAGCACCATGTTCCTGAAAAATGTTGCCTCGTTTTTACTGTGGACTGTACCAGCAGTTATGGTCGAAATGACAATAAAAAGTGATTTGACTTGACTTGAAGTACCAACTACTTTCCTCAGAACCACAGCATCTAACTTGAGGGAAGTATCAAACAGTCTAGCACAAATCCACAGATATCTGCACAAATATTCTTCAAATCTCCATCTGGGGAAATGTATAATGGAATGGCAAAAAAAACAGCATTGTTGAAGGAAAGATTCCAGATGCACAAAGGGGACAAGTACTAAGCTACAATACTTCAGTCATACTGCATGGAAACAGCCCCTTCAGCCCAAATCGTTCCTGCCGACTGTGCTAGTGATTCCCATCTACCTGCATTTGGCCCATAGTACTCTACACCTCTTCTATCCATATAAATATCTAGATGGCTTTTAAACATTGTTAATGTGCCTGCCTCAACTACTATTTCTGGCAGCTAATTCCAAATACTCACTGCCCTTTGTGTGAAGAAGCTATCCCTGATATCCTCATATAAAGACTATCATTTATAAAGCACAGTTTAAATTAGGCCCAATTGTGTTTTCTGTATGTGTGCCCCTTTTTAGTTGTCTTGTACTGTATAGATAACTTGGTCAAAGACTAGAAATAGTCATTGATAACATGCAGTAGAAATTTCAGGTTATATACTGTATACAATTTCTTAAAATGAACTGAATCATGTAACTAAATTCCAATGGGAAGACTGATGGTTTCACAGAACTAAGAAAAAGGGTTACCAAATTGCAAGATATGGGGTAATCATCATAACTAACATGAACCACTACAACACAGATTACTGAGAAAAAATTCATAAATAATAATAACATTCTATGAATGCTGACATTGTGACAACATGTGAATCCATGTCGATCCCATCAATGAGATTTACATAGACAAAAGGATTTTGCTTTTAATGGGCAATTGATTTTTAATTTTTTGTCAAACACCTGCTCTGTATCAGCCAACAATTCATTGAAGTTCAAGAAAGCATGTGAGGACTGCTGTTTAAAAAACTGCTGAACTTCCTCTCAAGTACCAATGAAATGTAAGAAATTACACTCTGGCCACTTTATTAGGTATACCTGTACATCTGCTCATTAATGCAAATATCTATTCAGCCAATCATGTGACAGAAAATTAATGCATAAAAGCATGTAGACATGGTCAAGAGGTTCATTTGTTATTCAGATAAAACATCAGAATGGGGAAGAAGTGTGATCTAAGTGACTTTGACCATGGAAACATTGTTGGTGCCAGACAGAGTGGTTTGATCATTTCAGAAACTGCAGATCGCCTGGGATTTTCACGCACAACAATCTCTAGAGTTTACAGAGAATGGTGCTAAAAGCAAAAGAAAAACACCCAGTGAGCTGCTGTTCTGTGGACGAAAATGCCTTGTTAACGAGAGAGGTCAGAGATGAAAGGCCAGGCTGATTCAAGCTGACAGTAAGGCAACAATAACTCAACCATATATTACAAAAGTGGTGTGCAAAAGAGCATCTCTGAATGCACAACACATCAAACCTTGAAGGGGATGGGCTACAGCAGCAGATGACCACACCAGGTACCACTTCTGAGTAGCCAAATGTATATAGTTTTTGGTCAACACAGAATGGGAAGAGTTGATTATAAGTGTACTCTACAAGTAAAAAAACTAGTATAAAATCGCAAATTCAAACGTACCGTCAAGTTGATGAGGTCATAGTGTAAGTGTAATTGTTTCTGCTTGCTAACATGTATAGCTCCAGATTCATCTTTCTTTACCTGCAAAGAACAGAAAAAAAGTTATCTAATAAACTATTACTATAAATGAAGTCAAAAATATTAAAGTAGGTACATATCAAAATAGAAAAACAGCATAGTCAGCTATAAATTCAAACAAAATGTTGCTTACATCAACATAGTGCAAATCAAAAACTTTGTCCATTTTCCAGAAACATCAAAATCCAAAGCTCAATCAATAAGTATCAGATGTATATTAAATAACCCACAATACCGTGACTCCAGCTACACAACACTGTAGCCCTAATTAAACCCTCTGTATGTTATGGATATGAAACCCTGCTTTCATCAAGCGTCTCTGGAGATTCAGCTTGTTAGCCCCTTGCTCACAGCCACCAGACTCAGCAATGATAAAACTAGCTTTCTGCAGACTCCATATGTCCAGGGTCAATATGACTTGGGTCCCACCAAACTCAGGAAGTTGGGGTGTCTCACTCACCCAAACGCCAATCTGTGTGAATACTGTGTAACTACTGGCACTGTGCAATTTCCCGTCGGCAAGAAATAATAGATTGTACACTGCATACAATTATAAAGAAAGTATATTTTCAAATATCTGATTTATTGAAGTTAGTAGGGAAAAAAAGAAAAAAAGTAAAAGGGAACATTACAGTTCACCCAGTCTAAATATGTGCAGTTAAGTTGTAGCTCATCTTGAAGTTGGCTTTATGGCTTTAACTCGTGCGCTGGATCCATGGTCTGCATGAAAGCATACACCACCTTCTGGATGTCACTCAAAATTCACCTGGAACAAACAGGCTCTCCCATGGGAGCATTGGTCCCTCCTCCGTGAAGCCATTCATCTGCACCAAGCATCTTGTGCACCAGGGACGGCATCCTCAGCCATCTTCCCTCCTGTCTTTTCCCAGCTCTCACCAAAAAGACCTCAACCCACACCAGTGTCAGTCACAAAAACCTCTCCACCCAGCGTTCTCAAGAACCTTCTCCCAATTCCATCATCCTGATTGGCTGACAGAACATTTCTAAATTGAACAACATAGCTCATTTTTAGCTCAAACCCAAACATGCTAAAAGCAGAACACACTGCTCTTACAGAACTGATAAATCGGTATATCGTTTGACCAGCCTTAGCTATTTAATAAGTGCTTACATGATATTAATCTTCTTGCATACTTTAAAACTTTGCTTACTTACGTTGGGTGTAATTTTGCGTATGTTACATGTAAGTTTTGCTTCATATGTTCCTAATTTCTTATGAATGTGTGACTTCATCATCATAAGTTAGATGCATTAAATACTTGCAGTATTTTTCTAGTTCATTCTGTTTTATTTTTACTCAATTGTATGCCTGTGTGTTGCCCAAATAAAGCACCCAGAGTACTTTAAATTGATGGGAAGTATTCTTAGAGATGGAATATATAATTATCTGGATAGACAGGGTCTGATTAGGAACAGCCAACATGGATTTGTGTGTGGAAGGTCATGTTTGACAAATCTTATTGAATGTTTTGATGAGGTTACTAGGAAAGTTGACGAGGGTAAAGCGGTGGTTGTTGTCTATAAGGACTTCAGTAAGGCCTTTGACAAGGTTAGACACGGAAGGTTAGTTAGGAAGGTTCAATAGTTAGGCATTAATATCAAAGTAGCAAAATGGATCCATCAGTGGCTGCATGGGAGATGCCAGAGAGTAGTGATGGATAACTGTGTGTCAGATTGGAGGACAGTGTCTAGTGGTGTGCCTCAGGGATCTGTACTGGGTCCAGTGTTGTTTGTCATATATACTAATGATCTGGATGATGGGGTGGTAAATTGAATTAGTAAGTATGCAGATGATACTAAGATAGGTGGAGTTGTGGACAATGATGTAGGTTTTCAAAGCTTGCGGAGAGATTTAGGCCAGTTAGAAGAGTGGGCTGAAAATTGGCAGATGGAGTTTAATGCTGATAAATGTGAGGTGCTACGTTTTGGTAGGACTAATCAAAATAGGACATACATGGTCAATGGTAGGGCATTGAAGAATGCAGCAGAACAGAGGGATCTAGGAATAATGGTGCATAGTTCCCTGAAGGTGGAATCTCATGTGGATAGGGTGGTGAAAAAAGCTTTTGGTAGGTTGGCCTTTATAAATCAGACCATTGAGTATAGGAGTTGGGATGTAATGTTGAAATTGTATAGGGCATTGGTGAGGCCAAATTTGGAGTATTGTGTACAGTTCTGGTCACCGAATTATAGGAAAGATGTCAATAAAGAGGAGATTTACTAAAATGTTGCCTGGGTTTCATCTCCTAAGTTACAAAGGAAGGTTGAACAAGTTAGGTCTTTATTCTTTGGAGTGTAGAAGGTTGAGGGGGGACTTGGTAGAGGTACTTAAAATTATGAGGGGGATAGATAGAGTTGACGTGGATAGGCTTTTTCCATTGAGAGTGGGGGAGATTCAAACAAGAGGACATGAGTTGAGAGTTAAAGGGCAAAAGTTTAGGGGTAATATGAGGGGGAACTTCTTTACTCAGAGAGTGGTAGCTATGTAGAACGAGCTTCCAGCAGAAGTGGTTGAGGCAGGTTCGACGTTGTCATCTGAAGTTAAATTGGATAGATATATGGACAGGAAAGTAATGGAGGGTTATGGGCTGAGTGCAGGTCAGTGGGACTAGGTGAGAGTAAGAGTTCAGCACGGACTAGAAGGGCGGAGATGGCCTGTTCCCGTGCTGTAATTGTTATATGTTATGGAGCTTGAATGCTATATCCTGACTCCCGTCTTCAGCTTAGTGGAGTTTGGCTTACTGCGGAATTGTGTACTTCCTACTACACATACAAGTAGAGAAGTACAATGCCCATGTACTTACAGTTAAACTGCATGAGAGTAGCAAAGGACAGATCCAAGGTCAATTGTGCACAAGAATAGTACTTTCATGATTAGCGAAGACTAAGGCATTTTAACTTCATTGAGATGTTTGAATGAGAGAATTTCAGAAGCTAAAGAGTTTATAGTTGAGAATATTATTGACAAATATTTTGTGGAGGAAAATATTCTGATGCTCTTTTCTTCAGATGCAAGTTCACGTACTTGATAAACTTACCAGAAGGAAATGAATGGCATTTCCTCTACAAAAAGCTAGCATGGGCATCACAACACTCTGTACTGCAACAAACTGCCAAGATAGAAGCGGAACACTTGCTGGATTTGTCTAGAATAAACAAAAACAAAAAAAAAAATTTAAATACTGCCAACTTTAATTTAATAATCTGATTAGGTAGGTAGTCAATAACTTAGTCATATGGAGGTAAATGTTACATCCGTTTAATGTTTGAAACACAGTCTAGTATACAATGTAATTGCAATTGTTTTACAGACTAATCATATAAATTCAGAATGTGCAGCGTAAATTAGGAAAATATTGCCCATTTTCCTGACAAATTCATGTACCATGGAAGACAGCAGGTGATAATTCCTTTAGTTCTTGGCCAGATATTCTGTTCAGAAGATTAATGGTTACTAAAAGTTAAATACAACCCACAGTGTGATATGAAAATTGGAAAAATAAACATCTAAAGACTATTACCAGTATTATATCTGAAGGTTTTTGAGGAACTAGTACCCCATTTGTTATAGGAAGCCAAAGTAACACATGTACACTTACTTTTCCATATGGAAATGTCAGCCAGACTTTTAACGAGGGTTTCAATCCAATGACCAAGACCTTAAAAACAAACCAAGTTGTTGGAATTATTCCACTTTTTAAAAAATGCATTTTCAAAAAATGGTATGAACAAGCTCTATTTATGCTTCTGTTTAGAAGTTTTTTTTCTACAGTCAGTCAAATAGCACAGAAATGACCCTTTCAGCCCATAACGGCTATGCCTACCATCAAGCACCCGTCTACACTAATTCTATTTACAGGTGACCCCTCACCACCCACCCCCAATATAATCATTTAGGTTACAGTAATTCACCCTTACTAAATTCATAAATAACTACTTAAAAATCCAAGAAACAGAATAAAATTTGCTCTTATGGAATTTATGTACAGGAAAAAAATTAAATAAGTAAACACAACATGCAATAGGCACAACAAATTTTGTCTCTTCTTATTTTTGTTTAACTCATAATTCTTAAGAAACATGCAGATAATGTGGCACTTTTTACTTTAACCCAAGGGATTCATTTTGCTAGCTGGAGACACACAAGAGACTGCAGATGCTGAAATCAGGTGTAAGGCAGTAGTCAAAGCAGGTTTTGACTCGAAACATCAACAAATCATTCCACTCCAACAACCCCCCCACCCCCACACAGATAGTGTTTCCTCCAAAAGATTGTCTGTTGCTCTTACTTTGTTATCCTACCTATATTTGATGTTTAAAAGAATACATCTCTATTCAAACTGAAGGCTAGATGCAAGTAGAGACACAAACGCTGCCACCAACCTCCACTTCCCTCACTTGGCTCCATCTGCACCTTTTTAAAAAACTTTCTCTATCTCTGGCTTTCAGCATCTGCAGATACTTGTGTTTCTAAACACAAGTACAAGCCTCAATAGATTTGCTTGGGAAGCTGATATGGTAATATCTCAAGTGGGCCCTAACACTGAACCAACAGCTGCAAAACAAATATTACTGTTGTGAGAAAAACATCCTATAGGAACACATTTCCAATTGCAACATGAGATTCAATTGTATGCAGATTTTCGGGTAATGAGAAGAAAAAACAATCACATTACAAAACGGTTTTCTAGGAACGAAACTCCTCTCAAATTCTGGGTCACTAGAACTAAACTCATAATATATAATGCCTTGACAATTAAGTGCTCATCTAGATAATTCTTAAATATTGTCATAGCAACCGGATTCCATCCATCCTGTGGATGAAAGAATTTGCTTCAAATCCCCTTAGGAAGTTGGGATATTATGTAGCAGTTGCTCATGTCATTTGTGAGGCTATATATGGAACACTGTGTACAGTTTTGATCACCCTTTCACAGGAAAGATGTGGTTAACTAGCAAAGAAAGCAGAAAAGACATACAAGGATATTGCCAGGACTACAGGGACTAAGTTATTGGGAGAGGTTGATCAGGCTATGTCCTTCTTTCTCATAAAGTAGGATAATGAGGGAGTGACCTTACACAGTGGTGTTTAAAATTATTGGAGGCATAGATAAGGTGGACGGTACTAGACATTGCCCCAGGGTATGGGAGATTAACGCGAGGATAGATTTAGAGAGAGGAAAGATGTAAAATCTGCCTGAGGGAAAATATTTTCACTTTTAGTGGTGAGTATATAAACGAGCTGCCAGAGGAAGTGGTTGAGGCTTGTACGATACCATCATTTAAGAAACACCTAACAGATTCATGGAAGGGAGGGGCCTGCAGGAATATGGACTGAACACAGTAAACTGGGACCAGCTAGGTGGACAACATGGTTAGCATGGAATTGTTGGGACATCTATGCTGTGTCACTCAATGACTCTATCCAGATAACCAAGTCATCAAGCACAGCAAACAACAGCCTGGCCAATTTAAAAGCAATTCTCAAAACTCTATCATGCATCTGCAAATTAGACTGGTAACACTTACATTACTTACTTACCTACTATTCAGCCAAAAATAATTCTGTTGTTCCACATCCCTTGCATTGCCTTTATATTATAATGTAGTTGTTAGATCATTAATTGCTCAGTAATTGTTTTTCAATTAAAAATTGCTGACAATATTTTTTTATTTTAGGTGGTATTTTTAATTCAAGCAGATTGGGCAGAGATAGAACAAGGTACTTCAAAAATATGACAAAATAGTTGATAATGCTTGGTTGTTCTTCAAAAATTGTATGGTACATTCAAGTTCTTATCCAATTTGCACCTAAACTGTCCAAAAGTAAAAACAAATCCCAAGAGACCTCACTAATTACAAATAAGGGAAATGCATAAGAGAGAAAGGGTAACATTAGGAGAGATAAATGAATATTGATAAATAGATGGCCCCAGTGAGTGATTAAATAGAGGACAGAGTTAAGAAAGACAAATTTCAGCACTTTACCCAAACAGCTGAGGATCTATCAGCATAAATGGAAATTTAGGAAGACAAATACTAGATTACCACAAAGATTAGGTTTGGTGATCCAGTGATAAGTTAAATGCAAGGAAGTTTAAATTTTAAGATACTGCACAACAAGGGTCAATGTTGGTCAGTGAAATATGTGGGACATTAAGGTACATGAACAGAGGGCTGAACGAGCTGAATATAATCAGGGTGGAAGGTGAGAAGCTGGCAGTGGGAGAAATGCTGTACTCAAGTATAATGAAGGAATCAACGATTTTTGGCAAATTGCTGCTCTTCTTGCTTTGGAACCAATTTTCAGATATTACTCTGCATTCAAGTAAGTAGACACCTTCTTTGACAGTCATCAATAGAGGAGGGCACAGGAGACTAGATGCAGTTCAAAAATAGATATTTTTATTAATCAAAACATTTATACCTTGGTTAAAGAAGCCATCGCCAGTAGTGCATATTGTGTTATTGGGTGATCTCTCATTTCTGGCTTTACAAGTAACGGTTCAATGCAGCAAACTTCGCCTTTAGCTCCACTAAACAAACAGCGGGACTCGCATGTTCTTACTCCCATTACTCTCCTGAGATTAAAATTACAGAATGACATTCAGGTGCAGAACAACATGTAATAAAGCTGTAGGAATTAATAAAATAAGCTAGATTAAACATGTTAAGTAGCCCGCTGGGAGTGTAATGGCATCTGCACTAGACTTCGAGGCGAGAGGTCTCGGGTTTGAATCCGGCCAGCTCCTAGCACACTTTCCATTTGTGCTGGGTTGAGCATCGGACAAGCAATTCGGCCTCGTAAAAGACAGAAAAAAATGCTTTAGAAATGGCAAGCTTGCCACCCAATGCGCAACAAGGAGTGGAAAGGAACAACAACCAACAAATATGTTAAACATCAAGTGGAAAACAGAAAATACACTAGTTTATAGATCACTATATGAGACAGAACTTAAATTCTTCTCTAATCAGTGGGTCACTTGGATCTGTGAAGAGGAATCAGCCCAGGTTAAAAATCAAGAGTATGGACACAAATCTATGCTCCCAGATTAACCTTTGAGAGTTGGGGAGGAATAGTTCAACACCATTTTCCTTTATGACATTGAGTGAAGCTAAGCCCAAAATATGGAAGGAAGCACGTGACTTGCAGAAAGTATCAGCTTGATGGACTGATGCTTTCTAAAAGACACCTTACATCTTTTCACGCTGTCTTTCAGAATTTCTCCCATTTTTATGTTTTCTCCAACCTTCAGGTTTTCAACATCTTTTTCGGATACTTGTAACTTCATATTTTATTGGCATGCTCAGTGGCAACACAAGAGGAGTCAGACAACACAGACTCCTATTTGGTGCTACACTTCCCCACCTGACGGTAGCAAGTTTACCCCAAAACTTTGAACAGTACATGATGATATCAGCTTGCAAGGAAATCATCCCACTTGTTTAAAACAGATGTAACAACTTCTTAAATTATAACAATCTACAAGAGAAAATTTATATGCTGAAAAAGTTTTAAAGCAATTTTCTTTCAGCTGCCTTTTTTCAAAAAAATTACAAAAAATACTGTAGTACAATCATTAACAGCCCTTCCAATACACAATCACACCCTGATCTGATTGACAGTAAGTACAGGTCACAATTAAACCTATTTCCAATTATGCCCAACACCCAAGAGCACACTTTTCGAAAGAAGATTTCAAAGCTAATCAGAAACAAGAAGAATTGACCACAGTTCCTGAACCAGAAGATCAGCAGCATTGACAGTCTACTACTATAGAATCATAATGATACAGCACAGAAGCAAGCCCATCAGCCCATCATAGTCATGCCAGCCTTTTTCCACATCTACACTATTCCATTTGCTCATATTAGATCTATATCCTTCTATCCTCACCTATTCAGATGCTTGTTTAAGTGTACAGTATGTGATGAGTATTGTATCTGATTCCACCACCTCTTCTGGAAACTAATTCCAAACATCAATCACTCTGTAAAATAAATACACCCTCAAATCCCTTTGAATCTCCTCCATCTCATCTTAAGCTTATGCCCCCCTTGCTTATGATACTACTGTATGTTCTATGTGACTATTCAGCAGCAGCAATGGCAGGAACAGAATCAGCTACAAGCCTGATATATGTTAAGCAAATGCTGGGGGCAACTCACAATGTAAAAGAAAATATGAACGGTAAGGATGAAATAAATCTAAAATTATGACAACAAAACAGCCCTGAAACTCGATCTCAGGAGTGCCACATTGTTCTGTTCTATGCAATTAAATTTCAATAAAATATCAACTGCAAGTTCCACAAAGTTCTCAGTTTTTGTTCTAGCTCCTTAATACATCTTGTCTGCTAATACAAGAAAGATCAAACAGTCGACAACAACTCTCCTGAAGGTTACTACCATGATATCAATCTGCATGAACAGCCCATAGACCACCAAAATGCTTTGAGGTTTGCTTTATCCATGCGTAATGCAGACTTGCCCACTGTAGGCTTCATTCTGTGATTCTAATACTAGGAATGCAATACAGATAAACCCTTGACAAATAACAAATTTGTGTTGTCATTCTTCCTTGCCCCAACACTTTTTATTTGCAACATCTGTCCAACCACCAAAATCACCAATCTGCAACTTCAATGACACCAAATCTGTCTTCCTGTGTCTCACAAGGTCATCAATCTGCCATCTAACCCATCCTTTTTCTAAAAACATCTGATCTACCACCTGAGACGCAACCTTATTACCAACTTGAAATAACTTATGAACCTAATCCTTGCTCAGACATACCCTTCACTACCCACTGATCTCTAGCAGCCAATCTTAACCACCACCAACAGCCAACCCCTTCAAAAACTCCAATTTTCAGGGTAAATAGTCTTGCCACTCCCCCATAGTTGCAATTCCCTTCAATTGAAATTCAACCTTCCCCATGTCCCCAACACATGCCTTGCAAGAGTCTCAAACCAAATTTATAACTGGCCCACATCCTACCTTTATTCTGGTGATTCAACTACTAGGCCAATTTGTATTACTATTCCATGATGATATGAGTGAAGCAATACAACTAAAAATATTAACGAAATCTAACATACTTAATCTTGCACATAGACTTGCCACAGAAATAAGGAAATCAGCAGATGCTGGAATTTCAAGCAACATACACAAAAAATACGGGTGGAACGCAGCAGGCCAGGCAGCATCTATAGGAAGAGGTATAGTCGACATTTCGGGCCGGGACCCTTCGTCAGGACTAACTGAAAGAAGAGATGGTAAGAGATTTGCAAGTACGAGGAGATCCGAAATGATAGGAGAAGACTGAAGGGGAGGGGTGGATCTAAGAGCTGGAAAGTTGATTGGCAAAAGGGATACCAGACTGGAGAAGGGAGAGGATCAGGGAACAGGAAGCCTGGGGAGAGAGAGAAGGGGGGAGGGGAGCCCAGAGGGTGGAGAGCAGGCAAGGAGTTATAGTGAGAGAGACAGAGGGAGAAAAAAGAGAGGGAAAAACAGGGAAAAAATAAAAAATATATTAAATAAATAAATAAGGGATGGCTTCCCACAAAAGCTCATCTGAAACTCATGTTTAATCATCAGTAGGCATAGATTAAGTACAAGATCTATAAGGAATGATCTTGAGATTTGCCTCTAATGTATATAAAAAAATACAAACTTACTTGAAGGAAAGTTCAAACACTGAGCCTCCACTATCATTGCAAATGGCTATAGTTGGGTCATCAGTGAACTGTTATAAAAAGGATAATTCACATGTATTACACACAAATTAAATTAACAGAGTGGCTTGTTATAAAGATCCTAATTCAAAACAAATATTCAATTACAATTACTTAATATTGAACACACAAGATATGTCCCAGATACCCATTTATTTTTATTACTTATTTTCTTCCCATATTGTAAGCAATAAAAATTACTTCTGTTTATTAGCTTCCTACTACTTGTTTTTCAAATCAAATTAGTTATAATTCACTTTCAATTATGATAATCCCCAGCCTTTAAAATGTCCAAAATACACAACTATTTCAAGCTGATCTTTATACCTGAAGCAGAGTTCTTTATTTTGAGGTCAAGTGTTATTACTGTAATACTTCAGCCAATCACATTTTGATAAAAACTGTGTCCCTAACACTTAAATGAACCATACAGATCAATAAACCTAAAATAAGAAGGAAAAAGTAATCAAAAGCCTAATTTTAATTGAAATCTACTATTTTAATCCCTCATCTTTGTTATTTGATTCTTTTAAATCATTGCCAAGATTTGAGGGCCCAAGTTACAGGGAAAGGTTCAATACTTTAGGACTTCATGCCCTATAGAGCATAAAAAATGAAGGAAGATCTGATAAAGGTATACAAAATTATGAGTATAGATAGGATAAATGTAAACAGACATTTTTCACAGAGGTTGAATGTGACTAGAACTAGAGGTTATGGGTGAAAGGTGAAATGTTTAAGAGGAACATGAGGGGGAACATCTTCACTCAGAGGGTGGTGTGAATGTGGAATGAGCTTCCAGCGGAAGTGGTGGACACAGGTTCAATTTCAACATTTAAGAGAAATTTGGATGGGTACATGGTATAGAGGCCTATGGTCCAGGTGCTAGAGGCCTATGGTCCAGGTGCTAGTCGATGGGATTAGGCAGATTAATAGTACAGCACAGACCAAACAAGACAAAGGACTTGTTTCCGTGCTGTAGAGTCCTAAGATTTCTATGACTTCTATGACATAGAAATATTCAATATTGTTTTACTGCCAAGCTCACTAAAGTCAGAAAGTTTCAATAAATTCCATAAGTTCACATTAAATTCACACTCCACAACATAATATGGTCAACTGTAGTTACTAAATTGAGGATTCATATGTACATTAAGGAAATTAGTATTCTATGCTATTGAAATTTATTCATGATAAGTAAACCTTTATGTGCAGGATGGCTGTCCCTGGAGGATGAGCATCAGTTATTGTTCTCAACAACTTCCCATTCGCTAAGTCCCACATGGTAATCTACAAGAGACAAAAATAACACACGTGTTTTATAATTGTAAATTCTGCATTCACAGTTGTGCACAATTCTGATTTGATGACGACAGATGTGAGAGCACGGAGGAACATCTGGAATATTTCTGAAATGCCCGCTTCGCTCCCGCTGCTGCTGTGTGGTAACTGGAATCTCCAGAGCAGAAAGCCCTGAAATCCTCGGCTTTGCCTGTTTCAGCGGCCGGGGCGAGGTCGAAGGCGCTCGGCAAAGAGGCTGGTCGGAGGCTCGAAGTTTTCGGACAGATGGACTCAGTGTCGGCTGCTTCCAAGGCATCAGCAAGTTGACGGTGCCTGGAGGTTTATGGCAGGGAGTTTCTCCCTTTTGCCACCTGCTATCGGGGACTCGGGAGTCGATCGACTCGGGGACTTTTGAGACTTTATTTACCATGCCCATGGTTTGTTCTTCATCAAATTATGGTATTGCTTTGCACTGCTGTAACTATATGTTATAATTATGTGGTTCTGTCACCGTTAAGACTTTGGTTTGTCCTGTTTTCTGTGATATCACTCCGGAGAAACATTGTAACATTTTTTAACGCATGTATGCATTTCTAAATGACAATAAAAAGAGGACTGAGTGTTCTCATAATCTAAATGCATACTTCAGCATGATTTAAACACTTTTTGAAGGTGCAATTCAATTTTTCTATAAATTCTACCTATAACCCAGTCCATCCGATTTGTACAAAAGACATTGATAAACCTTTGCAACAAACCAATTACACTGACTAGAATTGTTACAAGAGAATATTAAAAACTAAATACAAACATGATTCCCAGTTATAGCACTGAATTGCAAGCTATTTCAATATGTTACATAAAATTCTTCACCAGTTACTCCAACACAGGACAAACCTCAGAAGCATCTTATACGTTACCATGTCAGAAAGATTGATATAGCAGGCTGGTTCTACAACGAACCAATCACTACAGCATCCACAGTATTCTTTTATAATCAGGGATATCTTTTACTCATACTTTCTACTCCTTCCCCTGATAGCATTCATTCCTTGCCAAGTTGCAGTTTAATAGTTGACATGCTGGTTCTATACTTTGCCAAACATGCTATTATTCAAAACCACCTCAGTAAGATTTTACAACCCTTTTTTCTTACACAAGCCTAAACTAATGATTATTTCTACAAACATCCACCCCAAAATTAATTCAGGACCTCAAGTAATTTTTTTCTGTCACAAACTCCGACAGCCCAATTTCTACAATAAAGGAGACACAACATATACCAGGAAAGATGCAGATGAAGTCACTCAGTCAGCTGGAACATAAAAGCACATGATGGCAATTTTTTTTTTCAGAAAATTCAAAGGAAATGAGAATTCTATAATTCATGCTTTGATGCAGGAATCGGAAGGTTGGTGTATTAGTTGTAGGCTCCTATAAGAGCCCTCAGTCCTCTGACATTTTGGCCAAGAGCTCTCCCTTTCAGATAAGGCAGATTAGTGAAAGCTGGCAGAAAATGCAATAATTATTTTTAAACCAGTAGAAAATTTTAATATTTAACCTTGCCTCAGAATCTGTTGATTCCTAAAATTAAATGTGTCAAAATTGTACCTGCCTATCCAGTGACAAACCTTTGTACCAAGGGTATCAGAATCCAGTAAAAAAAAACACCATGCCACCAACTTAAATGCTTGATGTGAGTAATTTTAAAAAAAAGGTTAAAAATTTGCAGGCAGATATACTAAAATATCCGCCAACCTTCCACCAAGTGGACATCAGTCCTCTGCTACAATAACTGCCAGCTGTCAACTAAACCTACCTGTCCCTTGGCAAACCCACAGAGGAGACGAGTGCAGTCACTGTTGATACTGAGCGCTGATACAGCTCCGTACTGAGCCCCTACTGCCGTGCTCCCTAGACACAACCGCAGAGCTTGATTTGGATCTGAAAGAGAATCAGATAAATAAGCTCATCACAGAGCTACATATACTTTCATAAAGTAACAAATGATACAATTAGTAGCTTCATCTAGACAGGGCAAGTTAAAATTTCTGTATCTAAAAAATATGAAGAAAATTAAGAAGTTTATGCATCAAAGAAAAACTATTTTGCCCTTTAGGGGTAAAAATCAAATGTCATAAATACCAGGTTAGTTATATAAATAAACTACAGAACATCAACTAATTTCTGCTCTTTTTGCTACAAGTTAATTGACTTGATTTTAAAATATATGATTTAAGAAGAATGTGCTCATTACAAATTAACAGGTGTCTTCAAGATGCTCTAACCCTTGTCTTTCACTAGATCACAACTATCTGTGAAATAAGATGCTGATAAATAAAACTTACAACATCCCAATTTTCAAGTTAAAAAGAATATGCTAAGTAAAAGGCAAGAAGAAACAAAGGTGAAAGATGATGAAAACACAATTTTTTTGTTAAGGAAAGAAAGCAGTAATGGAAGCAATTGCTTCACACGAACTACTGTAAGATACAGGATTGTAAAGCAAGGACTTTATATGGAAAAAAAAGCCTGCATTAATCTAGCTTTATCCAAAACTCCAGTAAAACCTGAAGTTCTCCCCAATAAATAACGCAGTTGTATTTTTGGAGTGTGGACAGTGCTGCAAAGCAGCTAAATAACACAAACAGTTCTGAAATAAATCGCCAAATTGGCCAAGGTTTCATTAGATGTTGCTTCAGGCTTTAATCATGATATTAGAAAGTATATTACAAATGGAGACAAATTAGGAAAGTTAGTCTGCATTGGCTATTTTATGAAGCTCTGTTCCAGCTCTCGCCCAGTAGTACTCCTTTAAGTCTTGTCCAAGTCTCAGGAAGACACAAGAGACTGCAGATGAAGAAGATCTGGAGCGACACACAAAGAATCTGTGCATTCAATTTCCATAAAAGATATGTCTATCTCCACAAAAGAATTACTGCTTTGAGCAGTTCAATTATCTCCTAATGATTGACAGAATGCTTTGAATAAAACCATGGGATCTTCTAAATCAAGTTAATATTGTTTAATGTTTCTTTTTCTTTCTTTATCAATCTTTTTATTTATTTAAAAGGAGCATAAATACAAACAAGAGGAGAATTATCTCAATTATACATATTGATAACAATACAAACAGAAAGTGAAATAGACATTATCAAAATCACACATAGTGTTAAGCCATTATATAATAAAAAAGACAGCTAATTCTCCTCTTATCAATTCATAGAGAGAAACATATTGTTTAATGTTTCACTGGAAAGCAAGCACTCCTATTATGGCAGCATTACCCCACCAGTAATAAATGCCAATTTAGATTATATTGTGGAGTTGTTCCATTGGGGCTTAATCTTAGAACGCCGAGTCAGGGAAGAATGCACTGGCACTAAGCCAAGTTTAACAGCTAATATACAGTATGTTATTACACTAGCTATGTTGGATATAAAAGTCAGACAAATATTCCTAAACATTAAATTAATTATGTCAGGATTACCATTAAATGTATGAAAACTGACTTGGAACAAGATGGTTTGGTTTCCCAAATGGTCTTTTTCAGTTCATGCATTCTATCTTAGACATTCATATGAAAGGGGAGAAAGTATTATGGCTGCAATGTGGTTATATTCCTGAACTAGTGATCCAAATGTCTGCATTGGTGATCCAGAGAGATAGCATGGCCACTGGGCAATTTCAATTATTCAAATCCATCACAAAAACAAGTTAATTTTAGTGTAGTGACATTGAAGTTTTCAAATTCAATGAAAACTATTGGTTCATTAAAAACCATAAGACATAGGAGCAGAATCAAGATATTCAGCCCGTTGAATCTGCTCTACCATTCTATTATGGCTGATTCATCATTCCCCCCATACCACATTCCCTGCCTTCTCCCCGTAACCTTCGACACCCTTACCAATCAAAAACCTATCAACCTCTGCTTAATATGTACCCAATGACTTGGCCTACACAGCCATCCATCGCAATGAATTAAAAAGATTCACCACAATCTGGCTAAAGAAATTGCTCCTCATCTCTGTTCTAAACAGACGTCCTTCTATTCTGATGATGTACACTTTGGTCTGAGACTCCATCCTCCCGCCACCCCACTAGGAATAGGGTTCCCCTGGTCCTCACCTACCACCCCACCAGCCTCCGGGTCCAACATATTATACTCCGTAACTTCCGCCACCTCCAACGGGATCCCACCACTAAGCACATCTTCCCCTCCCCCCCCCTCTGCATTCCGCAGGGATCGCTCCCTACACAACTCCCCACCACTAAGCACATCTTCCCCTCCCCCCCCCTCTGCATTCCGCAGGGATCGCTCCCTACACAACTCCCTTGTCCATTCGTTCCCCCCATCCCTCCCCATTGATCTCCCTCCTGGCACTTATCCGTGTAAGCAGAACAAGTGCTACTCATGCCCTTACACTTCCTCCCTTACCACCATTCAGGGCCCCAAACAGTCCTTCCAGGTGAGGCAACACTTCACCTGTGAGTCGACTGGGGTGATATACTACATCCGGTGCTCCCGATGTGGCCTTTTATATATTGGCGAGACCCGACGCAGACTGGGAGACCGCTTTGCTGAAACATCTACGCTCTGTCCGCCAGAGAAAGCAGGATCTCCCAGTGGCCACACATTTTAATTCCACATCCCATTCCCATTCTGACATGTCTATCCACGGCCTCCTCTACTATAAAGATGAAGCCACACTCAGGTTGGAGGAACAACACCTTATATTCCGTCTGGGTAGCCTCCAACCTGATGGCATGAACATCGACTTCTCTAACTTCCGCTAGGCCCCACCTCCCCCTCGTACCCCATCTGTTACTTATTTTTATGCACACATTCTTTCTCTCACTCTCCTTTTTCTCCCTCTGTCCCTCTGAATATACCTCTTGCCCATCTTCTGGGTTCCCCCCCCCGTCTTTCTTCCCAGACCTCCTGTCCCATGATCCTCTCGTATCCCTTTTGCCTATCACCTGTCCAGCTCTTGGCTCCATCCCTCCCCCTCCTGTCTTCTCCTATCATTTTGGATCTCCCCCTGCCCCTCCAACTTTCAAATCCCTTACTCACTCTTCCTTCAGTTAGTCCTGACGAAGGGTCTCGGCCTGAAACGTCGACTGTACCTCTTCCTACAGACGCTGCTTGGCCTGCTGCGTTCACCAGCAACTTTGATGTGTGTTGCCACGATATTCTTAGTGTGGTCTGACTAATACCTTATAAAGCTTCAGCATCACATCCTTGCTCTTATATTCTAATCCTCTTGAAATGGTTGCTAAAATTGCATTTATCTTCCTTATCACCAACTGAACCTGCAAGTTAACCTTTAGAGAATTTGGCACAAAGACTCCCAAGTCTCTTCACACATCTGATTTTTGAATTTTCTCCCCATTTAGAAAATAGTCTACACCTTTATTTCTTCTACTAAAGTGCATTATCATACACTTCCCTGTACTATATTCCATCTGCCACAACGTTGCCCTTTCTCCCAATCTGTCTCAGTCCTTCTGCACACTCCCTGCTTACTGAACACTACCTGCCCCTCCACCAACACCAAACTCTGTGAAACACAGCAGCTAATTATAAAAGGCCCTTTTTATTCCCACTCTTTCCCTCTTGCCATTCAGCCGATCTTCTATCCATTCTCGTATCTTTCCTGAAATACCATAAGCTCACTAAAGGAAAGAAATCCACCATCCATAACTGGTAAGTCTATACACAAAGTCAGACCAATGGTTGATGCTGATCAATCATCTAAAATGGCCAACAATTCACTCAGCAGAAATCTCAACAAAAGCAGAGTAAATTATAGACTGCCCACAAGTCTCTTCTCAGTTGTTAGCAGTAGTGGACGATATGCCCACAGCCATGAAGTCTATTTGCTCAACAATAACTTGGTCAATGATGCCCAGTTTTTTGGCTCCAGAGCACCATGCAGCTTAAGAACTCATTACAGTCTCAGTCCAAATTATCAGTAAAATGGCTGAGTTTTTAAAGACATGAGGCGAGAGTGACTACCCTCAATATTAAAGAGTCAGTCATTTGACCAAGTGTGGCTTCAAGGAATCCGAGGAGAACATTAACTCATTTACTCTCTTTCCACTGCTGCAGACCAACATTCTGCTTTTATTTCCATTATGCATTCTGATAAATTATATGACCATATGATCATAAAGCATAGGAATAGAATTATGCCATTTGGCCCAATGAGTCTGCATTCAATTATGGCTGATTTATTTTCACTCTCAACCCCATTCTCCTTTGATACCCTTACTAATTAAGAATCTATTAACTTCCTCAGTAAATATGCCCAATGATTTGACCTCCACAGCAGTCTGTGGCAATGAGTTCCACAGATTCACCACCTTCTAGCTAAGTAAATTCCTCATCTCTGATCTAAAGGGATGATTTGTATTATTAACAGTTCTCTCAATTCTGGGACTGAGTTCAGTAATAATGAACGTGCAGAGGAGTCACCAGCTCCGAGAGTAGGTTTAATGCTTAAAAGATAGATCCAGTCATTCATTGCAAATACTAACTTGGCATGACAATCTCAGTTGCAAACAAGCACCACGAATTTTCCAATACTGGAACAAAATCTGGCTGAGGTACCTTTGGTATAAACATCCATATGAAACAAGTTATTAATTATTTAACCTAATTTCTTTTTCATTTCCTTAATGCCTCATTTCTCTCTTGATCTCTCTAATCCTCTAAATTTCATCTGTTAACCCCCATCCTAGTATCAAAGTTGCATTTCCCTAACCTCTCTATTTTATCCCTTGATACCCACCCACTTTATACTGTTCATTTAACCACCTCCCATGCCTTTGCCCTATTTCCTACAAGCTTCTAGCCACTCAGCTTTGCTTCCTGGCTCCCATAGTAACTAGTATTATTAACAGTTCTTTCAACTCAGGGACAGGCTGCCTCCCTCTGCAAATCTGCTGTCATCACACTTGCCATGTTAAACTCAAATCCAAACTCACTAACCTATCCAAGCTCACTGAACAGGTTGTTACTCCCCAGATTCATGTTGATCTTTCCTGGAACTTTTTGTTTGAAGCCTTCCAAAAGCAGCCATCAAAATAGCTTTCATCAAAATACTAATGACATACAATATGCATGTCACAAAATTAATCAAACCCCTCTGCCCTTCCAGAGGTCGTGCTTTTGGCTGCCTACGCTCAAGAATTATTTCCTCCTCACATCTCTATCACTTTTTGTTTCTCCTTTAAGTCACTACTTAAATTCCATCTCTTTGACCAAGCTTTTTGTTATCACCCATTACATCTCTACGTACTAAGGTATTAAATGTTTTGATTGTTATTGTTTGTTTGAGACTGTTAAAGAATTGTGCTAATTTAAAGATGCATGAAATATCCCTAAAACCCCAAAAAAAGGAGATGAGGATGGGGGTAGAATCACAAAATAGAAAATATTACAATTATGTTCTATTATTTACTTAAATATATCATTATAGGTGAATATTGGAGATAGCTTACAAAAAAATGTTAATAAGATAAAATTCACCTGCAGTACTTAAATTTAAAGGTAACTTGCAATCTTAGACAGAAAAACAAGCATTTTACTTTATGTCAATTATTGGAGCTTCAGTTTGTAAAAGCAGAAAGCAAGCAAACCCCTAGGTACACCCACAGCTCTGTGTTCTGTACCTTTTCCTATATATCCAGGGCGACATGAAGAGAAAGAAGAGACCACAAGTCAGCATTCAATGTTCAGCACATTATACATAACAATATTAAACACTTCCTCTATAACTTAAAGAAAAACAGTACTCTGCACACGAAAGAGATGCATACTACAAAAAGATTGGTGCAACATTGCACGAGCCTTCACCATACAAAATAATGGCAAACATAAACTTAAATTAAACATAAGCCTGAAGGCACACATTCAGCGATTCAGGAACAGCTTCTTCCCCTCTGCCATCCGATTCCTAAATGGACATTGAACCCTTGGACACTACCTCATTTCTTTAATATATTATTTCTGTTTTTGGAACAATTTTTAATCATTCAATATACGTATACTGTAATTGATTTATTCATTTATTTATTATCCTATTTTGTGTCTTTTTTCTTCTATATTATGTATTGCGTTGAACTGCTGCTGCTAAGTTAACAAATTTTACAACACATGTCGGTGATAATAAAGCTGACTCTGATAAATTTATCCAGGATGTTGCAGTTATAAAGCAACAGCTCTGCTAGGTGTGCCATTTGTGCTATTATTTGAGGGAGGGATGTTAACTTTAAAAGAGCCTGAACACAATACCCAGAGTTCACTGATTCAAGTCCAGCCATGCTGGGAAATGGCTCCAGATAGCACTCCTGTCGTATTCCATCAAGAGTATAAAATACATGACCATGTCCTGGGGTTACTCTTGACTGAACAGCTTGTAAAACAGAGGTGATGTTGCCTTGGAGTAAGCCAACACTTCAAATATTGAAACTTCCTATCGATACAAAGGATAGCTGCACTGCAAGTCATTGCTTTCCAACAGTAATTCATATTGACAACACAATTTAGAACTATTTAAAGGCAAGCTTTTTCTTATATTCAAAATTAATTGCACATATAATACTTTTATTGATTTGAAGCTCAAATATGGTCATTAAAAGGTTTTGACAATGCTTTTACGGCCAATTAGTATGTTGTGATGTAGCTAATTTTATTTGCACAAACAGAAAAACACCACATTACCCAGTCCATTTAAATACCAACAATTTTCTCTTTGGAATTAATGTATTTTTTTCATCCCCAACTACAACAGAATCAAAATAATTTCACATAAGTGTGCCAAATTAAGGGAGAACTGATCCACCAACATATCAGGTTGCAGAATTGTCTGCAAACATAATATTCAAGATTTAATAAAAACGGAAGTTGAAATGGCCAGAATTCTATCAATTATTACACATATCCAGATTGTAATATTGAATGGATGTTTGTCAGTCAATCCCTCCACCAGCCAAGCTCTTAATTTCAAATCATATCACTGAATAGAAATAGCAAGTGAAAGCAGGATTCTTTCTCACAAAGGAGTGCACAATCAGAAAGCAGCCTTGCATTACTCCAATCAACCAATAGAAAGGTCACCACCAGTTTCAGCATACACTCAGGTAACAAATAATTCGGGCTTTAGTTCATTCCAAGGATGAACACACACATCTTGCCAGAATGAATATACACAAAATGCTGGAGGAATTCAGCAAGTCAAGTAGCATCTATGGAAAAGAGTAAATAGTCAACATTTCGGGCTGAGACCCTTCATCAGGACTGAGAAAAAAAGATGAGAAGTTAGAGCAAGAAGGTGAGGGGAGGGGAGGAAAAGTATAAGGTGGCAGGTGATAGGTGAAACCAGGAGAGGGGGAGGGATGAAATAAAGATCTGGGAAGTTGATAGGTGAAAGACAAAGGGCTGGAGAAGGGTGAATCTACGTTCAGTTGGAACAACATTTTAGGAACAATAAAATGATAAAAACTTAACCAAATATTTTCTATTTATTTCACATGACAGAACCTAACGGGCACTGGGCCTATAAATTTCTATCTTGAGGCCATAACTTTCTATCTTACCACACCAATCGGTAGAATTCAACATTATCTCTTTTTTGCCATATAGAAACAGGGACAATGTTGGATGCAAATATTTACATGTAGAAAAATTTGAACATGAAGATTTCAATGGAGTTAGAAGAAATCTGAATAACTTAACATTTGCAGATTCAGAGAAAAACTTTTATTTTAAGACAACAATATTATTAGGGTTGTTACAATGAGCACTGAACAAGTGAAGAGTCTGTGAAAGATTTCTACCTTACCAAATACAAGTGCCAATCCATGCGACGTGCCCACTGCTATGAGGTTTGACACAACCTGGAGAAGCAAAAAGTAAATTTAAATAAATAACGTAGACTCGTGGCTACAAGAATATTTTAGTGGCTACAAGAATATCATAACAGAGAAAGTATTAAGGAAGTTACCACTTTATAACATGGCTAAATTGGCACTCAGATGATTTACTTTCCAGGTTGCTAGCAGAAACAAGGGGACAAATGGCAGAGGCTCTGAATGCTGCATTTCAATCTTCTTTAGCATTTGAAACAGAGCCAGATTTTTACATCTGCTAGTATTGTAACATTGTTGTTAAAGTTAGAAGGGGGCTAAACAAGTTATTATAAACCAACTAGTTTAAGTTTATTGGTGGATAAGTTATTGGACTTCTAAGTGACAGTAAAACTTTCATTTAAAAAGGCACAGATTAATCAAGGTCAATCAGCATGAATTTGTAACTGAAAGGCAGACCTTACTACCCGAACTCTTTGTGGAGGGTCAATAACTGTTTGATATAGTCCACATACATTTTTGCAAGGTTTTCGTCAAGATGCTATTTGACAGACTGGACAAGTAAACAAAGGTACAGTGGTAAACTGGATCAAATATTGCCTTAGCAGCTGGAAGAAAAGAATAATGGGTGATGGGTGATTTTATAATTGAAAACCTGTTACATGAAATATTTGAAAGATGCCACCAGGACTCAGCCCTCGGTTTCCAGTGGCATCAGGACCTCAAACTGTAGTCCCTTCTCACAAAGCTCTTGCAGGGGCTGCACTGAGTTTCAGTACATCCCACAGCATATATGCTTATATCCTGGAATATAGCGAATGGTAGCATCTTAGTACAATGGAAGGCCATCAGGTTTGAGGCAAACCATAGCAAGGTTTTTCACTGTGTTGATGATCTTCCAGTTGATGCTTGACTTCACGTGTATCCCTGAGAACAGCTCAAAGATTATAAAATCATCTGCTGCACAGCTGCTCAGGGAAAACCTCAACAAGGGCTACCTCAGCCTTTTCCAAAACTCCTTGACAATCAGTCTATAAATAAGTGGAAGACAATCTCATCCGCAAGGCTGCCATCTCAAGGGCAGCATTTGTGGAAAGTGACTGCTGTACCCTTCTCTTCAGAGGCCGGCAGCATGCTCCATGTTGACTAATGCCTGTCTGTCTTCGAGTGAAGGTCAAGCAATGTGGCAAGGTGCAAATTAATGGAACAATACACAGCAATGAGGCCAGGCCCAGCCTTCACAACACCAAGACATAGAACCTCAGCACATGTATACTTCAGTTCTATGAACAGGATGATGCAGCACACACAAAGATAGCTATCATGGTAAGGGGTACATGGAGTTTGTTTTTTTCTCCTATTTCCTCTGGAGAATTATATATAATGACTAAATAGAAACAAACAATCCTCGATCTCAAGATGAAAGAGATCAAATGACTGTCACAGCACACTCTCATGGTATGGCACACCTCCACCAATAACAGCAACACTGAGAGTGTCTCACACCTGATGATCAAGTTCTTGCTCGACATCCCAGTCTATCTGTCACTTCGGTTAACAGTTCAAAATGTTCATTTTAATGTCAAAGTATGCATGTACAATGCAATTCTCATATTTGTCTTTTCCAGATAGCAATGAAATGCAGAAAAAAAAACAGGAATCATTGAAAGAAGACATCAACCCTTTTCCCTGCATGAAAGAGAAAAAGAAACAAAATCCACAAATCCTAAACCCCGAAACCCTCCCTCGCACAACAGCTAACAGATTGCCCCCATGCAAAATAGTGGCTAGAACATAAAACCCCATATCCACACCCTTGCAAAAAAGTAGTGACAATAACATCAAACCCCCAATTCTCTTCCTCACAAAAAACAGCAACAATAGTATCAAACCCCCACTCTCATACACAAAAATTAACAGATCGTTCATAAAGAAAAGTCAGGAAGAACATTAAACCTAAAATCCCCAACCCTTTTCTTTCACAAAAACCAACACATCACCCATCCTGCAGCCCAACCTGCCAATCTGCAACAAGAAAATACAGAAAACGGAAGGAAAGCAATATAAACTACAGTCTAATAATCACATAAATCTTACAACTTCAGAAACACCCTCCCGTCAGAATTAAATTCAATCCTTCTGTGAAGAGCACCAGCCGCACCGCAGACTTGCATCCTTCCAAATGCCACCGACCCAACTACCGACCCACTGACCCATGGCCTCTGTGGAGAGCAACCGCTGACCTCCAGCCCCACAGTCCTTCCAGGTGAGGCGACACTTCACCTGTGAGTCGACTGGGGTGATATACTGCGTCCGGTGCTCCCGATGTGGCCTTTTATATATTGGCGAGACCCGACGCAGACTGGGAGACCGCTTTGCTGAACATCTACGCTCTGTCCGCCAGAGAAAGCAGGATCTCCCAGTGGCCACACATTTTAATTCCACATTCCATTCCCATTCTGACATGTCTATCCACGGCCTCCTCTACTGTAAAGATGAAGCCACACTCAGGTTGGAGGAACAACACCTTATATTCCGTCTGGGTAGCCTCCTACCTGATGGCATGAACATTGACTTCTGTAACTTCCGCTAATGCCCCACCTCCCCCTCATACCCCATCCGTTATTTATTTTTATACACACATTCTTTCTCTCACTCTCCTTTTTCTCCCTCTGTCCCTCTGACTATACCCCTTGCCCATCCTCTGGTTGCCCCCCCTTGTCTTTCTCCCCAGACCTCCTGTCCCATGATCCTCTCATATCCCTTTTGCCAGTCACCTGTCCAGCTCTTGGCTCCATCCCTCCCCCTCCTGTCTTCTCCTATCATTTTGGATCTCCCCCTACCCCTCCCACTTTCAAATCTCTTACGTCAACTGTACCTCTTCCTAGAGATGCTGCCTGGCCTGCTGCGTTCACCAGCAACTTTGATCCATTCTAGCTTCCCGTTAATGCCCTGGACTCTTTGTTCAATGGCACGAATTTCCCACACACAAACTATGCCGTGATTAAGAACAATCTTAAGTTTTTCTTGATGGTAAATGTTATATATGTAGGTGAAGTGGTAGAAGCAGATATGATAGCAACATTTAAAAGAACCATGAACAAGCAAGGAATAAAGTGATACAGAACAGGTATATTAGTTTAATGGTTTGTCTAGACACTGCGAACTGAAGGGCCTGTGTCTGTACTGTAGAGTTGCATGCTTCTATCTTTACAATTTTGTGTTTTCTTTTTACAGGATTTCTATATGGGCTTCAGTGTTATACATGGTGCTAGCACAGCACATCAAAAAATCCAATTTCTAAGTAGTAGCTTTCTTTCCCTCTTTCTTTTTCTAAACTACCTCCAGAGATAATGCCTAAAAGGAAATTCGTTAAGCCAGTAACACACATCAAAGTTGCTGGTGAATGCAGCAGGCCAGGCATCATCTCTAGGAAGAGGTACAGTAGACGTTTCAGGCCGAGACCCTTCAGCAGGACTAACTGAAGGAAGAGCTAGTAAGAGATCTGAAAGTGGGAGAGGGAGGGGGAGATCCGAAATGATAGGAGAAGACAGGAGGGGGAGGGATGGAGCCAAGAGCTGGACAGTTGATTGGCAAAAGGGATATGAGAGGATCATGGGACAGGAGGCCCAGGGAGAAGGAAAAGGGGGAGGGGGGGAAAACCCAGAGGATGGGCAAGGGGTATAGTGAGAGGGACAGAGGGAGAAAAAGGAGAGAGAGAGAAAGAACATGTGTATATAAATAAATAACGGATGGGGTACGAGGGGGAGGTGGGGCATTAGCGGAAGTTAAAGAAGTCAATGTTCATGCCATCAGGTTGGAGGCTACCCAGACGGAATATAAGGTGTTGTTCCTCCAACCTGAGTGTGGCTTCATCTTTACAGTAGAGGAGACTTTCAAATCTCTTACTAGCTCTTCCTTCAGTTAGTCCTGACGAAGGGTCTCGGCCCGAAACGTCGACTGTTCCTCTTCCTAGAGATGCTGCCTGGCCTGCTGCGTTCACCAGCAACTTTGATGTGTGTTGCTTGAATTTCCAGCATCTGCAGAATTCCTGTTGTTTGCGTTCATTAAGCCAGTATCAGTTTTTAATTTCTTCTACTGCACTGTTAATGGGTGTATTAGTTAATGTATGATTTGCAGGACAGTATTTTAAACCTGGGTAGTACTTTATAGTATTGTTTAAATATAGAGTCAAGACCTCCTGGGCCAGTGGGGACAAAATCAAATATCAACACTATCACTTGAATCTCCCTAAAAGTTTGGACTCTGTACGCCGATTTTCAAGTTAAAGCAAGAAACTAAAATAAGTATGGTATACTCAAAGAGAGATCAAATGTAAATTATTTTAGTGCCTCAAAAATGCAAGTATGAGTCGAAAGTTGAGAAATATAGCAGATATATACAAGGATCTTCCATCTGCAATTGTGGTAGCTTTTATTTTCGAGAAAAGGAACAGAAAATAAAGTCTAAGTCATTTTGGGCTCTGGTCAAATCAATAAATTATCTTCTTCTATCACAAGGAGCACCTCACTGAATACAGAAAGAAAAATCACTGTCTTATAATCAGAGAACCACAGATAAAACACACTGAGGCAACAAATTGCTCCCTTATATCAATGGCAGATGTTGAAAAATTTACCCAAACTAATCGTATTTTCAATAGTTTGTTTTTGCAGTTTTTATTCAATGTATGTATTCAGTCATAAAATCATTCATTAGATCATCAACCTTCATCTCAAAAATTTTATCTCATTTACAAAAGGTAAAATAAACATTTCATCAATAACCAACACCATAAAGTGGAAATGAATGATTTATATATGCTGTACTTACAACAGCAGTGGGTAATCCTGCATCAACTCTATCCTGTAAAAAAAACGTTATAAAATTTCGTTACCAAATAGACACATCTCACCAAGGGACACTTTACACAAACCTAGTATTTCCTCCAGTTATGTTAAACAAATGACAAAATCCTAAAACAAACGTGATACAAGATAAATTAAACAACAGAGCAAGCATTTTATGGGCCAACATACACGAAATGCTGGAGGCACTCAGCAGACCAGGCAGCATATATGGATAAAAGTAGTCGGTGTTTCAGGCCAAAACCCTTCAGCAGGACTGAAAAAAGGAAGCTGAGTAGATTTGAAAAGTTGGGGGGAGAGGGGAGAGAGAAACGCCAGTTGACAGGTGAAACTTGGAGGGGTGGGATCAAGCAAAGAGCTAGGAAGTTGATTGGTGAAAGAGACAGATTGCCATGGAAGTGGGAGGAGAAGCACCAGAGGGAGGCAATGGGCAAGCAAGGAGATAACATGAGAGAGAGACAAGAGGATGGAAAATGATGAAGGGGGAAGATGGAGACATTACTGGAAGTTTGAGAAATTGATATTCATGCCATGACGATGGAGGCTACCCAAGCGGAACACAAGGTATTGCTCCTCCAACATAAGTGTGGCCTTATCCCGACAGTGGAGGAAGCCACGGATGGACACATCAGAATGGGAATGGGAAGTGGAATTAAAATGGGTGGTTATTGGGAGATGCAGCTTGTTCTGGCGGACAGAGCGTAGGTATTCGGGGAAGGACAGTTTGGGGCCCTGAATGGTAGTGAGGGAGGAGGTGTAGGGGCAGGTGAAGCACTGCAGGAGTGCTTCCTACACCCATACTGAACTCGACGATTTCATCCACTTTGCATCCAACCTCCACCCGGCCCTCAAATTCACCTAGTCCATTTCCAAAACTCCCCTTCCCTTTCTCGATCTGTCTCTATCTCCAGAAACAGCTTATCCACCAATATCTATTATAAACCAATGGACTCTCACAGCTACCTGGACTATACCTCGTCCCACCCTGCCACTTATAAAAACGCCATCCCCTTCTCTCAATTCCTCCGTCTCTGCCACATCTGCTCTCAGGATGAGGCTTTCAATTCTAGAATGAAGGAGGTGTCCGCATTTTCAAAGAAAGGGACTTCCCTTCCTCCACCACCAACCCTGCCCTCAACCACATCTCTTCCATTTCCCGCACATCTGCTCTTACCCACCCTCCCACCACGCTACCAGGGATAGGGTTCCTTTTGTCCTCACCTACCACCCCACCAGCCTCAGCGTCCAGCACATAATTCTCCGAAACTTCCGCCACCTCCAACTGGCTCCCACCACAAACACGTCTTCCTCTCCCCCCACTTTCTGCTTTCCACAGTGATTGCTCCTTATGCGACTCCCTTGTCCATTTGTCCCTCCCCACTGATCTCCATCCAGGCACTTATCCTTGCAAGTGGAACAAATGCTTCACCTGCCCCTACACCTCCTCTGTCACTACTGTTCAAAGCCCCAAACAGTCCTTTCAGGTGAAGCGACACTGTACCTGTGAGTCTGTTGGGGTCATATACTGTGTTCGGTGCTCCCAGTGTGGCCTCTTGTATATCAGTGAGATCCAACGTAGATTGGGAGACTGCTTCCCCGAGCATCTACATTCCACCCTCCAGAACAAGCAGGATCTCCCAGCGGTCACCCATTTTAATTCCACTTCCCATTCCCATTCTGATATGTCTATCTACAGTCTTCTCCACTGTCATGATGAGGTCACACTTAGGTTGGAGGAACAACACCCTATATTCCGTTTGGGTAGCCTCCAACCGGATGGCATAAGCATCGATTTCTCAAATCTCCAGTAATGCCTCCACCCGCCTTTTACCATTTCCCATCCCTTTGTCCCTCTCTCATGTTATCTCCTTGCCTGCCATCACCTCCCTCTGGTGCTCCTCGCTTCCCCCCACCACTTTTCATCTTTCTTCCATGGCCTTCTGTCTCTTTCACCAATCAATTTCCTAGCTCTTTGCTGCATCCCTCCCCCTTCAAGCTTCACCTATTGCCTAAAGTTTCTCTCTCCCCTCCCCCCACCTTTCAAATCTACTCAGCGTTTTTTCTCCATTCTTGCAGAAGGGTTTCGGCCCAAAATGTCAACAGTATTTTTTTCCATATATGCTGCCTGGCTGCTGAGTTCCTCCCTCCAGCATTTTGTGTGTGTTGCTGGGATTTCCAGCATCTGCAGATTTTCTCCTGTTTATGATTTTACAGCCCAATTTATGCTGCAAAACTATCTGTGTGTTATATGGCACTATTCATCCTGTGATCCCATGACTTCCATTAAGTCTATATCTAATTCAATGAAAGCATGACTAATTCAAACTTTATCCCCAACTCCACCTTTCTGGTTAATTTCTATAAGGCCCCAATTCCTTTGTGTTCTCAAAGTAAATACAACTAATGACTCAGCATCCACAACTCTCCAGACTAAAGGAATCCAAAGATTTACACGAGAAGGAATCCCTTTGTACCTCAAGTCTTTCGTGTTTGATATGTTTCCTTAGAATATGCCTCTTCATTTAGGAGTCATTTCTTCAGAACATCATCCTTGCTATGCTACCTCAGAATTTCAATGAGATCTTTCATGCTTCTAAACTTCAGTGTAGCAGACTAATACTCCACAATTTTTCCCCAGATGACAACCCCTTCTGCTTTGGAGGAAATGGAGTACTTGTTCACAAGATTGATTTTGGTGTAGAAGTATCTTGTATTTGTCCATGTTGCAGTAATTTGATATGAGCTCACCATACTAAATTCACTTTCTCTTTCCTGTGTTTCTTAATCAAGCCATCATTTTGCAATCTTTATTCCTCATTATCAATCCACCTGGCAATGAATTCACTTAATCTATGTATATCGTTCCCAGTGTTTGCACTGTTCAGTCCATAGTAGATCAATCCACTTGGTTAAAGAGATACACATCTGCTTCCTATAATCACCCTGGTCTCATTTGCCTCCCCACAAATGCACCAGCAAGGATATGAATCTATTAACAGGTGCCATTTGATTATCAGAAGGAATATAAGGTGTTGTTCCTCCAACCTGAGTGTGGCTTCATCTCGACAGTAGAAGCGGCCATGGATTGACATATCAGAATGGGAATGGGATGTGGAATTAAAATGTGTGGCCACTGGGAAATCCTGCTTTCTCTGGCAGACAGAGCGTAGATGTTCAGCGAAACAGTCTCCCATTCTGCGTCGGATCTTACCAATATATAGAAGGCCACACCAGGAACACCGGACGCAGTATATCATACCAGCCGACTCACAGTTGAAGTGTCGCCTCACCTGGAAGGACTGTCTGGGGCCCTGAATGGTGGTGAGGGAGGAAGTGTAAAGGCATGAGTAGCACTTGTTCCGCTTACAAGGATAAGCGCCGGGAGGGAGATCGGTGGGAAGGGATGGGGAGGATATATCAATCCATGGCCTCCTCAACTGTCAAGATGAAGCCACACTCAGGTTGGAGGAACAACACCTGATATTCCTTCTGGCCCCTCCTCCCGTTCTTACCCCATCCCTTATTTATTTATTTTTATTTCTCCCCCTCTTTTTTTCCTCTCTCTGTCCCTCTCACAATCACTCTTTGCCTGCTCTCCATCTTCCTCTGGGCTCCCCTCTCCCTTTCTTTCTCCCTAGGTCTCCCATCCCATGATCCGCCCCCTTCTCAAGCTCTGTATCCCTTTTGTCAATCAACTTTCCAGCTCTTAGCTTCATCCCTCCCCCTCCTGTCTTCTCCCAACATTTTGGATCTCCCCCTTCCCCTTTCAAATCTCTTACTATCCGTTCTTTCAGTTAGTCCTGACGAAGGGTCTCAGCCCGAAACGTCGACTGTACTTCTTCCTATAGATGCTGCCTGGCCTGCTGCATTCCACCAGCATTTTGTGTTTGTTGCTTTTTTCCATAGCTGTTTCCTGGCCAGCTGAGTTCCACAGCATTTTGTATGTGTCTTTCTTTTGCGGCCTCTAGATTCAACCAGTTAATTTCTGTCATGGTCAATCTCTCATTCTTCACCTTCTAAACTTCATATCTTTATCCTACTCTCCCTCATGTCCCATTGCCCTTTATTCCTCTTTTAGCTACCCTATGTTGACTTTTCACACACTCATATACCCTAATGTTGATTGTATTTATTTTTTGTTAATTATCCCGACATTCACATGGGCATTACAATCATGGACATAGCACCAATCTTCACCAAAAACATCCATTCAATAGCCATAAGAAGTGGACCATTAATTCCTCTTCACGACAATTTGAACTTTGGAATAAGGTGGTAAAATGAAAGCATAATTAAGAAACACAGAAAAAAGAAAGTGAACTTAGTACGGTGAGTTCACATCAAACTGGCACAGCATGGACAAATGCAAGAATAAGGAGGTCTTGCTGCGACTACATATTGAGTTTTATGATGACAGAGAAATTCTTACAGATCTGGTCTTCTTGTTTAGGGAAGGATATTTTTGCTTTGAAGCCAACAGAGTGTTTGCTTTCTAGATTGACTTTGGTCTAGAAGGGGTTGTACAGCATTTTTCAAAATTGATCAGTGATCCCTCTTATGAAAACACAAAAAAATCTACAATTGCCAACCCCTTATTGTGCTGCATTGCAGGTTGAATCAAAAGGTATTAAGCAAAGTTAAAACTGCATTTCACTGGGATCATTTAGGAGAGGTGATAAGAGAGAAAATTTACTTACTGCTGCAGATACAACTTGTGCAGAAACCCCTTTAAGAACTGATCGCCGAACAACTGAACCATGAATGCATAAGCTGACATCTGAAACATTTTTCCTTCTAGACAATTGGTTAATGAGGGAGAAGAAGAAAAACTGAGAATTACATTATTGTTACCTTGTTTTGCCACTTCTTCACAAGCATTCCCAACTGGATTTTAATCTAGATCCTTCTAAATTAATCAGTATCAAGATTAGTCAAGAGAATTAATTGCAGGAGGCAATGACAGAATTATTGCAACTGTCTTCATGGCTGAGATTACAATGACAATTCTCTTATTTGTATCAACTAGTTCTGTAAATTAAAGTCTAAAAGGTACAATGAAATAGTTCTGCTATTGGACCAGTAATCAGAGGCCTAATAATCTGGACAGCTCACAATAATCCAACCACACAATGCGGAGAATTTAAACTCAGTTAACTAAATTATCCTGGAATACAAAATTACAGAACCATGAAAACACAAGAAAACAAAAATACACTGAACTCACTAATGTTCTTAGGGAAGTAAAATTTCCTATCCAATCCTTATCCAGTCTAGTTGTGACTTCAGACCCAATCCTTATCACTCAAAAATTCAGAATTAATGTAATAAACATGAATTATAAATAATTTACACATGAAAAAAAAGGTAAATATTGTGTAAGATCGCTCTTACTTAAATACATTTGCAACCTGAAACTGTTAAAAGGGGAACAAAGATGATGAAAGAGAAGAGTTTAAGGAACCTTGTTCCCTTAGTTCAGAGCAGCTACCAAAACAGTGCAAAGTCACACTTCACACTGCAATGTTGACACTCTGCAGCATAAGACTCCTCTTTACAGTGACAGTACTGGAATAACCTGAAAACAAACTTGAATAAAAACTGTCAATTTCAAAAAAAATGACAACGAGGGTCTGCCGTTAAAAAAATGACATGCTTTCATATTTTCTTTCACCTAAAATAATAGTTCACAGAACATAGAAGACCACAACACAATATAGGCCCTTTGGCCAACAATGTTGTCCTGACCTTTAACAATTACCTCAAGATCAATCACACCATTCCTTCCCACATAGCCCTCCATTTTTCTTTCATCCATGTGTCTATCTAACATTCTCTTAAATATGTCTAATGTACATGCCCCTACCACCACCCCAGCAATGCATTCCATGCACTTACCACTGTAAAAAAAAAGCAAGCATCCTAAGTAAATCTCCTTCGCAACCTCTCTAAAGCTTCCACATTCTTTCTTTAAAGAGGTGACCACGGATGAACACAGTACTCTAAGAGTGGCGTAACCATTTTAAAGAGTTACAACATTATCTCGTGGCTCTTGAACTCAATCCCTAGGCTAATGAAGGCCATATGCCTTCTTAACTATGCTATCGACTTGCGTGGCAACTTGGGGACCTATGCACTTTGCCTTCAAGTTCGACCTTCCAAAGTGAATCATTTCACACTTCTCCAGAATGAACTCCATCTGCCACTTCTCAGCCCAGTTCTGTATCCTATTGTTGTCATCATGGCTATCCCTCGAGGTTGAGGATGATGGTCTTCATTCTGTTGATCTACTTATGGGCTCTCAAGTGGATTATGAGTCCAACCTTGGCTTTGAAAGTTCTTCCGCATTCAGAACAGGTAGTTCCAGATGGCAGATCGGGCTTTAGTTGTTGCTGCCTCTCTTTCTATTTTCTTCTCTTTTCTTCTAATTCTGCACATCTGTCGCCTTCGAAAGTTGCTGTTCTCTCTCGGATGATGGCTTGCCAGAGTTTCCTGTCCTTGAGTTTCCTGTCCTTGGCATTGGTTTCCCAATTGTTGATGTCGATGTTACATTTCTTCATGTTGGCTTTTAAGACAACTTTGATTCTCTCCTGTTGTCTGCTCTTTTACGTTTGCCTTCTTTAAGCTGGGAGCAGAAGATTTGTTTCGGCAGATGTTTCTCTTTCATCCGAACAACATGACCACTCCATCTTAGTTGGTTCTTGATGACGTAGGCTTCAATGCTTGTTGTTTTTGCTTCATTTAGCAGACTGACGTTGGTTCTTCTATCTTCCCAGCTGATATTTAAGATGTTTCAAAGACAGCGTTGATGGAACTTTTCAAGTGCCTTCAGATGTCGTCGGTATGTTGTCCAAGTTTCTAATGCATACAGGAGCGTTGGGATTACCACTGCTTTGTACACTAACATTTTGGTATCTGTTCGGATGTCATCCATATCCTATCAATGTCCTGTTGTAACCAATGACAACCTTCTACACTACCGACAGCACTACCAAGCTTCCTATCATCTGCAAACTTACTAACTCACCCTTCCACCTTCTCATCCAAGTCACTTTAAAAAATTCACAAAGAACAAACTTCTGCAGAACACCACTAGTCAAGGACCTCCAGGCAGAATACTCTACACCCTCTGCCTTCTGTGGAAAGGCCAGATTTAAATCCATGCAGCCAAATCTCTCTAGATTAGCGGTCCCCAACCACCGGGCCACGGACCGGTACCGGGCCACGAGAGAATGATATGATTTGGTGATATGAGTCAGCTGCACCTTTCCTCATTCTGTCACGCTCTGTTGAGCCATTACACATGCAAGGTCATGACCCGCACGTCATCCGTGTCAGCGCGGGAAGGAGATCAACTCCTTAAGCTTGTAAATGACGACGGGCTGAAAAGTATGTTTGACATAACATCTCTGCCGGCATTCTGGATCAAAGTCAAGGCTAAATATCCTGAGATAGCCACAAAAGCACTGAAAACGTTGCTTCCATTTCCAACATCATAATCTCTGCGAAGCGGAGTTTGCTGCAATGAATGCAACGAAAACTAAATTGTGGAATAGACTGGACATAATGAACCCCCTTCGAGTATCACAGTCTCCCATCACCCCTCGATGGGACAGTGTTGTTGCAGGGAAACAAGCCCAGAGCTCCCACTGATTCAGCGATATTGGTGTGTTGCAATGATTTTATATGCTCATACGGGGAAAATATGTGCTGTGTGTTTAATATCCAAACGTTACTTAAAATGTTATGATGCTATTGACTTATATAATCATATAACAATTACAGCTCGGAAACAGGCCATCTCTGCCCTTCTAGTCCGTGCCAAACGCTACTCTCACCTAGTCCCACCGACCTGCACTCAGCCCACAACCCTCCATTCCTTTCTTGTCCATATACCTATCCAATTTTTCTTTAAGTGATAATATCAAACCTGCTTCTGCCACTTCTACTGGAAGTTCATTCAACACTTACTTCAAGCTCCCTGTCCTGCCCTGATAATTGACTTATCACTATAATCATGCAAGGAAAATATGCACTGTGTTTAATATTAAATTCGTTAGATAAACCCGTTTAGAAAAGAATTTGAGTGTATTAGCCACTTATCACCGATATTCCGGTCGTGATTAACACCCCACGCCCGCCCCGAACAGAATCGCCAAAAACGATTTGCAACCAAAAAATTGGCACGTACATGCATGTGCAATGGTGCCACGCAAGGCTTCATGGTCATTTTGTCTTTCTCTGGGTAAACACAATGTATTTCACTACTACCCTTGGCCGTTGGCAACCCAACCCCCCCCCCCACACCTCGAGTCCGCCGGTCCGCAAGAATATTGTCAATATTAAACCAGTCCGCAGTGCAGAAAAGGTTGGGGACCCCTGCTCTAGATCCCATGCCTCCTGACTTTCTGAATGATGGGGTATCTTTGCCAAATACCTTACTAAACTCTATCTAGACCACATCCACCACTCTACCATCATCAATTTATTTTGTCACTTCCTTGAAAAAGTCAATCAAGCTCATGAGGCACAACCTACACCCTCATAAAGCCAAACTGACTATGTCTAATCAGACTATGCTTCTCCAAGTACTTGTAAATGCTGCTTCTAAGAATCCTGTCCAATAGTTTGTCCACAAATGACGCAAAAGTCACTACTCTATAACTTCCACAATTATACCTACTACCTTTCTTGAACAAAGTAATAACATTTGCCAACTCTCCAATCTTCTCATACTATCCCTGTAGTGTGGATCCAAAGATCATCACCAACAGTGCAGTAATCTCTTCCCTCTCTTTCTATAATAACCTAGGATATATCAGATCTGGCTCCAAAGATTTATCTACCTTACAGTTTTACAAACATTCCAGCACATCCTCTTTGTTAGCCTCACCAAGTTCCAGTACATTAGTCTGTTCTATGCTGACCTCATATTTGTCAAGGTCCTCTCACTAGTGAATAATGAAGCCAAGTATTCATTAAGGACCTACCTTTTCTGACTCTAGGCACATCTTATCCCTGGTCTGTCCTACCCTCACTCTAGTCAAACTCCTGTTCTTCACGTAAGAACATAACCCCATAGATATAAGAGGAGAGTTAGGCCATTTGGACCATCTAGTCTGCTCTGCCATTTCATCATGGCTGATCCATTTTTCCTCTCAGCCCAAGTCTCCTGCCTTTCCCCATATCCCTTCATGTTCTGACCAATCAAGAATCTATCAACCTCTGCCTTAAATATACATAAAGACATGGCCTCCATAGCCACCTGAGGCAATGAGTTCCACAGAATCACCACTTACTGACTAAAGAAATTCCTCCTCATCTCCATCCTAAAAGGACACCACTTTACTCTGAAGCTGTGTTCTCTGGTCTTAGACACTCCCACCACAGGAAACATCTTCTCCATATCCACTTTATCAAGCCCTTTCACTATTCAATAGGTTTCAATTAGGTTACCCTCATTCTTCTGAATTCCAGTGAGTACACGCCCCGAGCCATCAAACACCCTTCATATGACAATCCTGGAATAATTTTCGTAAACCTCCTTTAAATGCTCTCTAGTTTCAGCACATCCTTTCTAAGATAAGAGGCCCAAAATTGCACACAATATTCCAAGTGTGGCCTCACCAGTGCTTTCTTAAGTCTCAGCATTACATCCTTGCAGTATGTGTATACAATGGCATGGAGTTGTCGTTAACCCTTACCCTTCTCACGCCTTCTTCTTGCTCTCTTAAGTCCCTTAATTTTTTTTTTTTTTTTTTTTTTGCTGGCTACCTTACAACTCTCAGGAGCCCTATCTAATCTTTGCTTCCTAAACCTTAAGTATGCTTCATCTTCCTCTTGACTAAATGCTCCACTTCTCTTGTCAACCATGGTTCCTTCCCTGCCTCAACGGGACAAACATACCATGCAAGTGCTCCCCAAACAACCTCCATACTTTCATTGTAAAATTCCCTGAGAAGCAGTTCTCAATTTACACTGCCAAATTCCTGCTTAAAAGCAACACAATTAGCCCTCTCCGGTTAAGTACCTTCCAACACCATCTGCTTCTATCTTTGTCCAAGGCTATGCTAAAGGTTGGGGAGTTAAGGTCACCGCCTCTTTAAAAAATGTACTGCCTAGAATTAATGCAGTCACTGTCTTTCCTCAGGAAGAGACTTTGTAAACATTGTAGCACTGCAATCTCATAGTCTTGAGCAACAATAAAGATCTATTCTATTCTACTGGGCACCAGAGTTACAAAAGAATCAACTAATTTTGAAAGATGGCAACATTAAAAATTAGGTGCTTATTATTTTAAGACAATACTTGCAAATCCCTAGAGAAACTTAACTGAAGAATTGGATACCAGCTCATAGATCACTCCACACATCCATATTTTCAACATAAACCAATATTCTGAACACTAACACAAAATGCTGGAGGAACTCAGCAGGCCAGGCTGGGATGTAAATTGGTAAAACAGACAGAAGGGCATGGAAGAAGGAAAAGGGGGGAGGAGCACCAGAGGGAGGTGATGGGCATACAAGGAGATAACATGAGAAGGAAAAGGGGATGCTCCATCCTACTTCAGGTCTCACCTATCACTTTATGCTTTTCTCCCCTCCCCCCACCTTTTAAATCTACTCCTCAGTTTTTTTCCTCCAGTCCTGCTGAAGGGTTTCAGCCCAAAATGTCAACTGTACTCTTTTCGTAGATACTATGAATGGCGGAGTTCCTCCAGTATTTTGACTTTATTGCTTGGATTTCCAGCATCTGCAGATTTTCTTTTGCTTGTGACTCTGAACACTTGATTTGGTTCCAGTGTTAGAATCAGAATCAGAATTAGGTTTATTACCACCGGCATGTGTCGTGAAATTTGTTAACTTAGTAGCAACAGTTCAATGCAATACATAATATCAAAGAAGAATAAAAAATAAAAATAATAATAAATAGATAAATGATAGATAGATAAATAAGGGATTACTCCAGAATGAAATTATGGACAGCAGACATTAATGAAAAAGGGGAACACATCTTCAGGAAGTAAAACATGTTCACAACTTAACTTTAGCTACTTTGAGCCTATTGAAACCAATCATTAAATGCTGGATATTCTGATTCTATCCATTAAAACTATGTGGTGGAAGACAACAGATGAATGTTCATATTAATCAGTATTCAGTGAAAACCTCAGGATTAGTTTAGGGAAAGCACTATGCAGCCATCTCATATATTAAAACATTATTAAAGACATGTCCCTGCCACTTAATACACAGTTAAGGACATGTATGTTTTGTCATTTAATATTCTGGCTAGTTATAGCAATACAGGATGAATACAGGCCCTTCAGCCCAACAAGTCCATGCTGACAATGCTAGTCCCAATTTCTTGTGTTGGGCTCATGTGCCTCTTAAGCCCCACCCATCTATGTGCCTATCCAAGTGCTTTGTCAATGATATTATTTTACCTACCTCAGCCAGTTTTCTTGGCAGCTCATTCCATGTAGTCATTGCCCTCTGTATGAAAAAATTACCCAAGGTCCCTTGAAATCTTTCCCCTTTCACCCTTAATCTATGCTCTCTAGCTTTGCACTCTCCTACCCTGAGAAAAAGGCAGCTACCATTCATTCACCTTAACCATTGTCTCCCATAATTTTAAACATTCCTATAAAATTGCCCCTCATTTTCCTACAATGAGGCTAACCTCTGCCAAACTCAGGCCTTCCAGTCCTGACAACATCCTTGCAAATCTTTTCTTCATTCTTTGCAGTTTAATCACATTTTTTTCATAAGAGAGTGACCAAAACTGTATATACTACTTCAAGTGTAGTCTCACCAACAACTTGTACAACTGCACCATAATGTCCGAACTCCTAAACTTAATGATGTGACTGATAAAGGCCAGCTTGCTAAACACCATTTCCATCACCCTGTTTACATGTGGCGCCACTTATTTTTCCACTCATATATTCAGGCAGTTATCTCTCAACAATGTAACAACAGATATACTTTGGATGTCTAAAATTTGTGCCCAGATACTCCCAGAACAGCCACCAATATTTGAATATTCAAGGAGTTCTGCTAGCCTGGATGCACTCCCATTTTAAAGATGTAATTCTTCAAAGTTACCTGTCTGCATTCAAAATGAGTGAATTAAAAGCAGTGCTTAGTTTGCAGATATGATTATTGCCAATGAAAATTGTGGTTGCTAGTTTACTGTTAGCTTTGTGTTCAAAATATATAAACATTGTGTCAGCAGAAAACTAGATTCGAGTATTCTAGTATAGATACCAGTATTGAACTGTCCTAGGCATTGCCTTGATACAAAACATACACTCAGTGGTCACTTTATTGGATACCTCCTGGTCTTCTGCTTCTGTAGCCCATCAATTGAGGTTCAACATGTTGTGCATTCAAAGATGATCTTCTGCACACCACCGTTGCAACACGTAATTATTTGAGTTACTGTCACCTTCCTGTCAGTTTGAACCAGTCTGGCCATTCTCTTCTGACATCTCTCATTAACAACGCATGTCTGCCCACATAACTGCCGCTCACTAGATTTCTTTTGTTTTTCCACACCATTCTGTGTAAACTCTACAGATTGTTGTATGTGAAAATCCCAGGAGATCAGCAGTTTCTGAAATACTCAAACCACCCCTTCTGGCATCAAAATTATTCCACATTCAAAGTCACCTGATCACATTTCTCCTCCATTCCATTGTTTGGTTTGAACAACAAATGAACCACCTGATTGTGTGTGGATGCTGTTCAGCATTGAATTGCTGCCACATGATTGACTGTTTAGATATTTGCATTAATGAGGTATACAAGTGTACCTAATAAATTGGCCACTTAGTGTATGACCCTTTTGTTAAATTCAATATATTACTTCACTGTCCATCCTTTGAGCCTTTCCATTTAGCTTCTTATCAATGTTATGACAAAACACAAATGTCACTGTGACTAATTTCATAAAAATGAAATTAAATTTAATATAATGCATGCAAAGATAAACCCTGCAAGTTTAGTTACTGCCATTCCCACAGTTGTAAATTCTTGTCACTTTGTGGTAACTTGACAGTAGGAACTGATAATCTCCAAATTCTCACCGTTTTAAGTTTGCTCTGTCACCACTGTCTGAACTAGCAAGAGAAGAGGTTTCACCAGAATGTGCATCAATATTATCTGTATTCAAGAGAGTTGGGTCCTCCAGTATAAATGATTCATCTTCATCTTCTGTCTGTTTAAAGGAAAGGCATATTGGAAAGAAAAGGGAAACATCATTTTAAATGGATTGGATCTGTCTTTGCCTGGATGATGTTTCACCTAGCTACGATGTCCAAAACCAAGGCATATTTTAGGTGTTACAAAAAATATGCCAAGAACCTCATAACGATGAGATGATCAATCACGACTGAAATTAAAGGACATGTAGTTACCCCCAGAAGGTAATGAATCTTTGGAATTCTCAGCCCAACAGCTCTGTTACCCTCTTTAATAAAGACATTGATAATTTTGGGGATATTAGGAGAACCAATGGAAATGAAATTGCTGCAGCAAGAGAGGCTGAGGTAGATGGACAGCCATGATTTTACCAAATAGCAGAACAATCATGAGAGGCTGCAAACCCAATCCCTCCTATCTTTTATCTTATGAATCCCCTCCCCCAATCTTTAACCATTTTTCTTATTTAAAAGAGTGAAAGAAAAAAAATTGAACTACTTTTCTAACGTTCCCTTTGCAGCCAGTTCTCATAACGTATTGCCCACAATAGTGTCTGCCAGCAAAGCAAGAAGCTATAAAAGCATTAGAGTGAATTAAAAGCAATGCTTAGAGTTTACAAAATTAAACTCTATCAAATTAAATTAAACTGTAAAATGGGGGCATGGCACTGTTGATCAGAGATAGTGTCACGGCTGCAGAAAAGGAGGAACTCATGAAGGAATTGTCGAGGGAGTCTCCGTTAGGAACAGGAAGGAGTCAATAACTCTACTGGGTGTTTTTTATAGACCACCCAACAGTAACAGGGACATCAAGGAGCAGATAGGGAGACAGATTCTGGAAAGGTGTAATAATAACAGGGTTGTTGTGGTGGGAGATTTTAATTTCCCAAATATCGATTGGCATCTCCCTAGAGTCAGGGGTTGAGATGGGGTGGGGTTTGTTAGGTGTGTTCAGAAAGGTTTCTTGACACAATATGTAGATAAGCCTACAAAAGAAGAGGCTATACTTAATTTAGTATTGGGAAATGAAGTATTGTCAGATCTCTCAGTGGGAGAGCATTTAGGAGATAGCAATCACAATTCTATCTCCTTTACCATAGTATTGACAGGGATAAAAACAGACAAGTTAGGAAAGCATTTAATTGGGGTAAGGGGAAATATAAGGCTATCAGGCAGGAACTTGGAAGCATAAACTGGGAACACATGTTCTCAGGAAAATGTATGGAAGAAATGCGGCAAATGTTCAAGGGACATGTGTATGGAGTTCTGCAACGTTCCAATGAGACAGGGAAAGGATGGTATAGGGTACAGGAACCATGGTGTACAAAGGCTGTTGTAAATCTTGTCAAGAAGAAAACAAGAGCTTATGAAAAGTTCAAAAAACTAGGTAATGATAGAGATCTAAAAGATTATAGCAGGAAGGAGCTTAAGAAAGAAATTAGGAGAGCCAGAAGGTGTCATGAGAAGGCCATGACAGACAGGATTAAGGAAAACCCCAAGGCATTCTACAAGTATACAAACAGCAAGAGGACAAGGCGTGACAGAATAGGTCCAATCAAGTGTGACTGCGAAAAAATGTGTATGGAACCAGAGGAGATAGCACAGGTACTTAATGAGTACTTTGCTTCAGTATTCACTACGGAAAAGGATCTTGGCGAATGTAGGGATGACTTACAGCAGACTGAAAAGCTTAAGCATGTAGATATTAAGGAAGAGGATGTGCAGGAGCTTTTGGAAATCATCAAGTTGGATAAGTCACCGGGATTGGATGCGATGTACCCCAGGCTACAGTGGAAGGCAAGGGAGGAGATTGCTGGGCCTCTAGCAATCATCTTTGCATCATCAATGGGGACAGGAGAAATTCCGGAGGATTGGAGGGTTGCGGATGTTGTTCTATTATTCAAGGAAGGGAGTAGAGATAGCCCAGGAAATTATAGACCAGTGAGTCTTACTTCAGTGATTGGTAAGTTGATCGAAAAGATCCTGAGAGGCAGGATTGATGAACATTTGGAGAGGCATAACATGATTGTGGCGAGAATACACATAAAATTAAGATGTTTGCTGGCCTGGGTTAGCATCAGTGGCATCAGCAGTTGGTCTGCCACCCGTCCTCAGGGGAAGGAGAGATAAGGAACAATGAAGCAGCATGTGGAGATGTTAATGAAGGAGCCATCAGTCTGGGTATTGCCAAGATCGGCTCCCCCTTTGAACCCTGAACTGTTTGAAGTGATGGACAGGCGATCTGGAGATGTGTAATGAAGGGACGGGAGAGAGAGCTGTCTGGAGCGGCTCCCCCTTTGAACCCTGAACTGTTTGAAGTGATGGACAGGCGATACCCCAGCAGGGGGATAAAAAGGGACAGGTTCGCTAAGGCAGCACACACACGACACGTGAGGAAACGAGACCCTGGAAGCGGTGCGCCTCTCACGAGTCGGTGGGAAGTACCGGACCTTAAACGCACAGGGTGGAAAGGTACGATCAGCGGGAACCCGGTGTGTGTCCACCCTCGCTTGGGTGCCAGGTTCACTGCAGAGGATCGACCGCATCTGCAGGAGGGGTCACAGTCGATGATCACAAAGGACCCGCCCGGAAGCTGCTTGTGAGCAATATCGCCGGTCTGTGAGTGGAAGCCGTTTCCAAATGATCAGTCGTTCCCGTTCTCTCTCTCTCTCTCTCTCTCTCTCCCCACGTTGTCCATCGCCATGGCAACGATTACTGCAAACTGAACTAAATTGGACTGAACTTTGAGTCACTTTGAAATTGGTCATTTACCCCTAGACAACGATAGAGCTTGATTGATACTGTTATCTTAATTCTGTGTACATGTGTGTTTATCATTGCTGAACTGTTGCATTTATTATCCTTTCGATTACTGTGTTGCTTGTTTCTTTAATAAAACTTTCTTAGTTCTAGTAATCCAGACTCCAACTGAGTGATCCATTTCTGCTGGTTTGGCAACCCAGTTACAGGGTATGTAACAGTAAGTTGATGGAAAAGATCCTGAGAGGCAGGATTGATGAACATTTGGAGAGGCATAATATGATTAGGAATAGTCAGCATAGCTTTGTCAAAGGCAGGTTGTGCCTTACAAACCTGATTGAATTTTTTGAGGATGTGACTAAACACTTTGATGAAGGAAGAGCAGTAGATGTAGTGTATATGGATTTCAGCAAGGCACTTGATAAGGTATCTCATGCAAGACTTTATTGAGAAAGAAAGGAGGCATGGGATCCAAGGGGACATTGCTTTGTGGATCCAGAACTGGCTTGCCCACAGAAGGCAAAGAGTGGTTGTAGACAGGTCATATTCTGCATGGAGGTCAGTGACCAGTGGTGTGCCTCAGGGTTCTATTCTGGGACCCTTCCTCTTCAAGATTTTTATAAATGACCTGGATGAGGAAGTGGAGGGATGGGTTAGTAAATTTGCTGATGACACGAAGGTTGAGGGTGTTGTGGATAGTGTGGAGAGCTGTCAGATGTTACAGCGGGACATTGATAGGATGCAAAACTGGGCTGAGCAGTGGCAGATGGAGTTCAACCCATATACGTGTGAGGTGGTTCACTTTGATAAGTCAAATATGATGGCACAATATAGTATGGTAAGACTCTTGGCAGTGTGGAGGATCAGAGGGATTTTGGGGTCTGAGTCCACAGGACAGTCAAAGCCCCTACTTGGAGTACTGAGCTCAGTTCTGGTCGACTCACTACAGGAAGGATGTGGAGAGGGTGCAGAGGAGATTTACAAGGATGTTGCCTGGATTGGGGAGCATGCCTTATGAGAATAGATTGAGTTTACTCGACCTTTTCTCCTTGGAGCGACGGAGGATGAGAGGTGACCTAATGAAGGTGTATAAGATGATGAGAGGTATTGATCATGTGGATAGTCAGAGGCTTTTTCCCAGGGCTGAAATGGCTAGCATGAGAGGGCACAGATTTAAGGTGCTTGGAAGTAGGTACAGAGAAGATGTCAGGGGAAGTTTTTTTTTTACAGAGTGGTGAGTCATGGAATGGGCTGCCGGCAATGGTGGTGGAAGCGGATATGATAGGATCTTTTAAGAGACTCCTGAATAGGTACATGGAGCTTAGAAAAATACAGGGCTATGGATAGATAACCTTAAGTAATTTCTGAGGTAAGGACATGTTCGGCGCAGCTTTGTGGGCCAAAGGGCCTGTATTGTGCTGTAGGCTTTCTGTGATTCTGAACTGATGCAAACTCTCACGATGAAGGGTTAGAAATTGATTTAGCATCTTTTAATTATATTAAAGGCACATTGTGGGTCAACACAATTTCGCTTATGAGAATTGCACAAAGATCACATTCTTCAAATGTGCTGTTCATAGATACTAAAGACTTCATAAATAATGCTGTACTTAAAACCAATATTGCCTAATGATCTATTGCAATCTCTCTCAGTTGCTGGCACTTAACAACACAAGCAAGATTATTTCAGCAAAGTCAAAAGAGGTAGAAAGCAGTATTTGGTAAGCTACAGAGGAGCATACTACTGAATGAATGGAACTGAGATGGGAAAGTGCAGAGGATCAGAGAAAACTGGACAGGGACTGGTAAAGCAATTCTCCCAGAAGCATGTTCTTTGTGCAAGAGGCCATTAAGCTACTGGTAAATTAACATGGTAGTCTCTGCAAATATTTGAGTACAATCAATGAATGCTTGTACCTTGGAGAAGCATGTTATGAAGGCAAAACCTTTACTGCATTGGTAAGCAGTAAATTCAGATGTGGCAAAAATCTATATCCCAGAATGACATGAAGATCTGGACACTGTTGGTCACTGTAATGTTGATTTCCACCTTATTTGAGTTTACAGATCTCAACAGCAATATGAATTGTGTGGTTTCAGGAGAAAGAGCTAATAAGAGCAAATAAGAACTATTGTTTTTATACCAAGATTTAAAATTTCAATGTAGGCATATTTTAGGTGTTACACTACTGTTAGAGTCATTCGGAGGGAGTTCAGCACTGATAAAAGCGTTAGTGCAAAAAAATTCCACTGTAAAATCAGCAGTCATATTTCCCTATGGATGCCAAATCCCCCCAGAAATCAACACAAATTCTGGGTTAATTTCTGGATATAGACAGGGCTTTTTTTTAATTATGTAGCTTTGCAGACAAATACCTCGGCCAGGTTTCTCTGACGGTTTGGACTCGTTAACTTCCTCACTATTATCCTCAATGGCCATGGAAAAAACAACACATTCTCTTTTGTGCATTTGGAAGATTTTAAATAACCATTGTGAGCATTGCATTAAACCCGATGATTGAAACTTGTTCTTAATTACTTTAGTTTCTTTACCTTTTATATTTCTCAATGATTCCAAAATTTATTGCTTTCACAGAACTAACAAATGTTACCACTGCTACTTATAGATTAATCATAATTAGTGTGGTGCAAGGATGAATTTAAGGATCATTCCAATAATTATCAGTGTTTTGCCTTTGGTTCCAAATCTGGACCAAGGGGAAAGATACAGGAGGGCAGTATAAGGAGCTAGTAATCAATCCAATCAGGCACTTTTTTTGTCCTTTAGTCTTGGCACAATCTAATGTTTTGGAACAAAATATCCTAAGCTACACCAAAATATTATGCATGAAGAAATCCTAGCAACAAACTTAATTCTGATGAAATTCAACCAATCTTTTACGTCCACTTTTACAAGTGCAAGTGTTTTTTTTTATTATTTTACATTTCCAGTATTTAGTTATTTTTTAATATGCCTTACATTTCAAAACCAGTCCCAGATCACCAGTGACACTACGTAATTTACAATGCTATGGGATGCAGGTAAAGTCAATGAATCAAGCATTAATTCCTACAACACATCTGTTGTCCAGCACTTTTTAAAGGCAGAGCACTCTTATTTTAGCATTAAGCTTACCTCATTTAGAATGCTTTCTAGAGTAGGTGGAGTATCAACCTGAGGAATATCAAACTCTTTGTCATCGATCTGCAAAAGAAAGAAAATTAGGTGTTTTTTCTCTTCCCTACATATCAAGAAAAAATAAGACTGGCAGCTATCACATCCTTTCCCAGATTCTCCAGAACGTGTTGCAGCCATTGCAATAAATGTAGGGAGCTTATTGAAAATCGATTGAAGAATAAATCATGAAATATTCTGAGCACACAAAAAACACTAAGTGGTTAATATGACTGCTTCTGAAATGGGTAACCTCTTCGTGAGGAATCTGGTTTCATTGTTTATGAAGCAGATGGAATTTCACACAACTACATCTTTGAGTGGGTACTGAAGACCCCACTGGTAAAGACTAATACAGCCAAGCAGTTCATCTACAAAAAAAAGTCTATTTCAGCAAGTTCAATTTCAAGAATACTGCAATTTCATGAAAAGGTTTTTATTTTAATTGTGGCAGTTTTATGAATTCTTATCAAAATTAGTGCCTAATACTACTGAATAATCCCTTACCAAAGTATGACATTTGGTATCCTTATCTCAGTAGTTCAGTGTCAACCCTACACTGGGTACAGCACTTACGACAGTCGATAAGCAAAGCCAGCTGTGTCACTAACTCCAACCTACCCCCTACCCCACTACAGAAGTTCCACCACAAGACCATGCCTGAGATTCTGAACTTAATTTTTAAAAATGACCACAAGCACAAAAGCTAAAGAGTACCGCAGGGGCAAATGCAACCCACTTTATTTGCCTTCTTCCCTACACATAGTCTCCTAGCCCCAAGAATCTAAGGCCCTCCTATCTACAAGGTGCTTTCAAGACTCTTCAATGAGCTCTTTCTCGCAGTCAGCAGTGGAGGTTGTTCATTAGTGATGCAGCATGAGGTTCAAACAGTTTAAACAGACCTCGGATACCTTCTGGACTTTTCAGTGAGCTGCTATCATGATGACAACAGAACAGCAATGGCTGGGGCTTCTGGGATTCAGAAGGTGAAGGGAAGATACATCCCAAAGATGAAGAAGTATTCTAAATGGAGGATGAGGCAACCATGGCTAACAAGTCAAAGACAGCATAAAAGCAAAGGAGGACACAGAGCAGAGCAACAATTAGTGGGAAATTTTCAGATTGGGAAGCTTTTAAAAACCAAAGTTCAAGGTAAATTTATAATCAAAGTACATTTATGTCACCATATGCAACACTAAGATTCATTTTCTTGCAGCCGTACTCAATAAATTCATAGAATAATAACCATAGCAATATCAATGAAAGACCACATCGGCTTGCATGTTCAACCTGTATACAAAAGGCAACAAACTTTGTAAATAAAAAAGTTAAGATGGCACTAAACGGCGATTCCTTTGCTTGCATCTTCAGAAATAGCTTTATTTCTATCTTTAATATCTCTTTTTTCCTTTTTCAGGGTGTGGGAGGGGGTCTTTTGAAGATCCTGACCTGGAGTTACACTCTGACTTCGGTTCTTTGCAGGAATGGGACCCGCTGTCAGGACCTCACGTCGGGCCACTTTCTGATATCCAATGATGGAACCTGGAAGACCAGCACGCCTTCAAGGTTCCGGGATTTTGTGGCTCTGGGGATGCGCTGATTCTAGGTCAGTGCCCCTGACTGAAACATCGTGGGAGAACATGCAATATTGGGAGCAGCGGGCTAACTGCTGGGCTGGGGGTTGTGTGTCAGAAGAGCTGTGCCTATTTGGTGCCGCCTCTCTGGGCGCAGAGCTCAGAAAAAGTGATGCAACAGACTTTTAACATCGTAAATCAGCAAGTTGTTTGTTGTGAAATGGGGACACCTCTTTTTCCCTTATTAGGGAGGGAGAGAGAGCTTGTGATATGTCAAATTATGAGGTGAATGAGTAGTTTTTGGGGTACTGTAAGTCTGTGTCTTTACTAATGCTTTGCTGCACACTTGAGTGCTCGGTGGAGAGTGCTGATGTTTTTCTGCTGGTGGGTGCGGGGGGGTGTCAATGCCTTGCTGGGAGGGAGGAGTTAGGGGAGCTTTGGGGTTCTAACATTTTAACTGTCATTCATTCTTTGGGGTACTCCTCTGTTTTCATGGATGTCTGAGAAGAAAAAGAATCTGAGGATGCATATTATATACATTTCTCTGACATTAAATGCACCTATTGAAAGAAATAATAATAAATAAATAACCAATAAATATCGACAACATGAGTCCTTCAACGTGAGGCCATTGGTTGCGGGAACATTTCAATGATGAAGTTGAGTCAAATTATCCCCTTTGGTTCAGAAGCCTAATGGTTGAGTAGTAACTGTTCCTAAAGTCGGTGGTGTGAGTCCTGAGGCTCCTGTACCTTATTCCTAACGGCAGCAGTGATCAGAAAGCAGATAATGGGTAGTGGGGGGTCCTTGATAATGAATGCTGCTTTCCTGAGACAGTGTTATCATGTAAATATGCTCAATAGTGGGGAGGGCTTTACCATGGTGCACTGGGCCATATCTACTACTTTTTGCAGGAGTTTCCATTCAAGAGTATTAGTGCTTCCATAAAAGACTGTGATGCAGCCAGTCAATATACTCTCAATTACACATCTATAGAAGTTTGTCAAAGTTTTAGATCTCATGCCGAATCTTCGCAAACTTGTAAAGAAGTAGAGGTGCTGCTATGCTTTTCTTGTAATTGCACTTATGAGCTGGCCCCAAAACAGGTCCTCTCAAATGATATCACTGAGGAATTTAAAGTTGCTGATCCTCTCCACCTCTGATCCTCGATGAAGACTGGTTCATCAACCATTTACCTCTGGTTTCCTTCTCCTGCAGTACAGCTTCTTAATCTTGCTGGCATTGAGTTAAGAGGTTGTTGTTATGGCACCACTCAACCAGATTTAAAATTTCCCTTTAATAATGCTGATTCAGCCTGTGACACTGGTGTCATCAGCAAACTTGAATATGGCATTGGAGCTGTACTTAGCCACACAATTGTATGTGTAAAGTGAGAAGAGCAGGGGGCTAAGCAGCAGACTTGTGGTGCACCTGTACTGATAGAGATCTTGGACTAACTGGGGTCTGCAAATGAGGAAATCAAGGATCCAAATGTACAAGGAGGTACTGAGGCCAAGTTCTTAAGCTTATTGATTAGCTTTGATGGGATGATGGTATTGAATGCTGAGCTGTGGCCGATAAAGAACAGCCTAATATATGGTACACATGCCCTTACACTTCCTCCCTTACCACCATTCAGGGCCCCAAACAGTCCTTCCAGGTGAGGCATCACTTCACCTGTGAGTCGACTGGGGTGATATACTGCGTCCGGTGCTCCCGATGTGGCCGTTTATATATTGGTGAGACCCGACGCAGACTGGGAGACCGCTTTGCTGAACATCTACGCTCTGTCCGCCAGAGAAAGCAGGATCTCCCAGTGGCCACACATTTTAATTCCACATCCCATTCCCATTCTGACATGTCTATCCACGGCCTCCTCTACTGTAAAGATGAAGCCACACTCAGGTTGGAGGAACAACACCTTATATTCCGTCTGGGTAGCCTCCAACCTGATGGCATGAACATTGACTTCTCTAACTTCCGCTAGGCCCCACCTCCCCCTCGTACCCCAGCTGTTACTCATTTTTATGCACACATTCTTTCTCTCACTCTCCTTTTTCTCCCTCTGTCCCTCTGAATATACCTCTTGCCCATCCTCTGGGTCACCCCCCCCCCCGTCTTTCTTCCCGGACCTCCTGTCCCATGATCCTCTCGTATCCCCTTTTGCCTATCACCTGTCCAGCTCTCGGCTCTATCCCTCCCCCTCCTGTCTTCTCCTATCATTTTGCATCTCCCCCTCCCCCTCCAGCTTTCAAATCCCTTACTCACTCTTCCTTCAGTTAGTCCTGACGAAGGGTCTCGGCCTGAAACGTCGACTGCGCCTCTTCCTATAGATGCTGCTTGGCCTGCTGCGTTCACCAGCAACTTTGATGTATGTTGCTTGAATTTCCAGCATCTGCAGAATTCCTGTTGTTTGAGCCTAATATATGTATCTTTGTTGTCAAGATGTTCCAGGGTTGAGTAAAGAGCTAATGGGATGGCATCTGTTGTGGACCTATTGGTCCAGTAGGTAAATTGGAGCAGATCTAAATCATTTCTCAGACAGGAATTGATATGTTTCATCACCACCCTCTCAAAACACTTCATCACTGTGGATGTAGGTACTACTGAATGATAGTCATTGAGCCAGGTCACCAAGTTCATTTTGGGCACCAGTATAATTGAAGCAGGTGTGTACCTCAGACTATTGAAACAAGAGTTTAAAGATCTCAGTGAACATCCAGTCAGTTGATCAGCACAGGTCTTCAGTACTTGACCAGGTACTCCATCTGGGCCAGACGTTTTCATGGGTTCATCCTCCGGAAGGCTGCTCACACGTGCTCAAACTGAAATCATATGATCATCGGGGGCTGTGGAAGTTTGTGATGGTTCCTGCACGTTTTGATGGTCAAAGCGAGCACAGAAGGCATTGAGCTCATCAGGAATTGAAGACCTGCTGTCGCCCTGCGTCGTCTGATTTAACTTTATAAGAGGAGATAGTATTCAAACTATCACGCATCCTTCATTGATTCAAGTTTTAGTCCGGAGTTCCTACTTTGCCCGTGAGACAGCCTTCCATAGGTCATACCTGGATCTCCTGTAATTCTCTTGTAACAGAAGGCAGCTAAAAAAGCTATAAAAGAAAAGATGAAATATGAAGCTAAGCTAGCCATAATATAAAAAGTGATTAACAAGTTTTTCTAGATACAGGTGTCCCCCGCTTTTCGAACGTTCGCTTTACAAAACCTCACTGTTACGAAAGACCTACATTAGTTCCCAGTTTTCACTAACAGAAGGTGTTTTCACTGTTACAAAAAACATCAGCGCGCGATAAAAAATCAGCGCACAATAAAAGGCAGCGCGCATCCTGAGCAGCTGCTCTCCCCTGGATTCGGAACGGCATTCTCGCCAGCATTGCTTAAACACGTGCCCGTGACCAGCCATTAGCAAGAAGAGTTCTAAGGTATTGGAAAAGCCTGAAAGAGCTCGTAAGGGTGTTACACTTAGCGTAAAACTAGACATAATTAAGCATTTTGATCATGGTGAACGAAGTAAGGACAAAGTGAGTTTGGTTTGTGGAAGTTGACGAAGATGATGTTGAAGAGGTTTTGGCATCCCATGACCAAGAACTGATAGATGAAGAGCTGATGCAATTGGAAGAGGAAAGGATAACAATCGAAACTGAATGCAGTAGCGAACTGAACGTGAAGCAACTGTGTGAGTTTTTCGCTGCAATGATAAAGTACGACTTTAATTTTGAAAGGATACGTAGGTTTAGGGGATATTTGCAGGATGGTTTGAGTGCTTACAAAGAACTGTATTATAGAAAAATGCACGAGTCTCAGCAGTCAAGCAAGCCTTCCACATCAGCCATAGCAGACGACGAACCTCGACCTTCGACATCGAGGCGGGCAGTCATAGGTAAGATGAGCTGCCTGCCCTAATGGAAACAGACGACAACGAGATGACACCCCAGTGTCCCACCACCCCAACCCCCAGGCTGCGGACAGATACCGATTCGTGGAGAATGCGGCGGTAGCCGGGAGGTACAGAGCACATCTTTAAGAAAAAAGCTGAAATAAATATGCTAAGTAATTAGGTGCCACCCGACACGTAATTTATTAGCATGTTTATTTCAGCTTTTTTCTTAAAGATGTGCTGTGTGCCTCCCGGCTACCACTGCACCGCTGCCTGCTTCACGGATCGGTATTGGGTTGCTGCCTGGAGGGTGGGGGCCACTGCACCACCCAAACTCCGACGACTCAGTCTAACACACCATCATCAGTGTGTTCGGCAAGCTGTCTTCCCGATTCCCGTAAGTGATACCACACTGTACATACATTATTTCTACTTTATATAGGCTGTGTATTTTTATGTGTTATTTGGTATGATTTGGCAGCTTCATAGCTTAAAGGTTACTGGAGAGAGTGTTTTTGCCAACAGCGCTTGCGTGAGATTTTCTGCCGAGAGCGCTTGCGCCGTGTTTTTGCCGACGGCACTTGCGTGAGATTTTCGCTACGGACAACAGTGCCGGCAATGATTGCAGAAAAGTACAAACCATTTCTACTTTATATAGACTGTGTATTTATCATATCATTCCTGCTTTTACCATATGTTACTGTTATTTTAGGTTTTATGTGTTATTTGGCATGATTTGGTCGGTTATTTTTGGGTCTGCGAACATTCACAAAATTTTCCCATATAAATAAATGGTAATTGCTTCTTCGCTTTGCGACATTCCGGCTTACGAACCGTTTCATAGGAACGCTCTACCTTCGAATCGCGGGGGAAACCTGTATATAAAGAGAGGCAAGTATGTATATTGGACCACTGGAAAATAATGCTGGAGAGTTAGTAATGGAGAAGTAAGAAATGCTGGATGAACTTTTTTTTTGTATTAGTCTTCGCTGTGGAAAACACTAGCAGAATGCCAGAAATGCAAGAGCATCAGGGGGCAGAAGTGAGTGTCATTGGGATTACTCAGGAGAAGGTGCTTGTGAAGATCAGAAGTCTGAAGGTAGACAAGTCACCTGCACCAGAGGCACTATACCCCAGAGTTCTGAAAGAGGTGGCTGAAGAGATTGTGGAGGCGTTAAAAATGACCATGAATCACTAGATCCTGGAAGACCTGGAAAATTACAAATATTACTCTACTCTTTAAGGGAGGGAGGCAGAAGTAGGGAAATTACAGGCAGTTTAATCTGACTTCAGTGGTTAGAACATTGTTGGAGTCTATTATTACGAATGAGGTTTTGGGGTACTTGGAGGTACATGACAAATTAGGCCCAAGTCAGCATGGTTTCCTTAACAGGAAATCTTGCCTGACAAATCTGTTAGCACTCTTTGAGAAGTAACAGACAGGATAGACAAAGCAGAGTCAGTGGATGTTGTTTATTTGGATTTTCAGAAGGCCTTTGACAAGATGCCGCAAATTAGGCTGCTCGACAAAATAAGAGCTAATGGTACTACAGGAATGATACTAGCATGGATGAATATGACTATGACCACTATAAAGACTGGCTGACTGGTAGGAGGCAAAGAGTCAGAATAAAGGGGGCATTTTCTAGATGGCTGTCAGTGACTAGTGGTGTGCCGCAGGGGTCAGGGTTGGGACCGCTTCTTTTCACGTTATATGTCAATGATTTCAATAAAGGAATTGATGACTTTGCGGCCAGATTGCAGATGATATGAAGAAAAGAGGAGGACAGGTAATGTTGAGGAAGCAGGGTGTCTGCAGAAGGGCTTAGAATGGGCAAAGAAATGGCAGATGGAATATAGTGTAGGGAAGTACATGGTCATGCACTTTGGTAGAAGAAAAAAGGTGTGCACTATTTTCTAACTGAGGCACAAAGGGATCTTGGGAGTCCCTAAAGATCAACTTGCAGGTTGATACAGTGGTAAGGAAGGCAAATGCAGTGTTAGCATTAATTTCAAGACAACTAGAATACAAGAGCAAGGATGTAATGCTGAAGCTTTATAAGGCATTGGTCAGACTGCACTTGGACTATCGTGAGCAGTTTTAGGCATCTTATCCAAGAAAAAATATGCTGGCATTGAAGAAGGTCCACAGGAGGTTCACACGAATGATCCCAGGAATTAAAAAGTGATCATATGAGGATTGTTTGCTGGCTCTGGGCCTGCAATTGTTGGAGTTTAGGAGAATGAGGGGGGATCTTATTGAAACTGATTGAATATTGAAAGGCCTAGTCCAGGGGCTTCCAACCTGGCATCCATGTTCCCTTGTTTAATGAGATTAATCCATGACATAAAGATTGAGAACCCCTGGCCTAGACAGAATGGTTATGGAGAGGATTTTTTTTAATATTTAGTGGAGGAGTCTAGGACCTAAGGGCAAGGTCTCAGAATAAAGAGACATCCATTTAGAACAGAGATGAGGAAAAAATTCTTTAGCCAGAGGCTGGTGAATCTGTGGAATTCACTGGCACAGGCGGCTGTGGAGGCCAAGTCATTGAGTATATTTAAGGCAGAGGTTGATAGGTTCTTGATTAATCAGGGTGTCAAAGGTTACAGGGAAAAGGCAGGAGAATGGGGTCAAGAGGGATAATAAAACAGCCAGGATGAAATGGTAGTGCAGACTCGATGAGCCAAATGGCCTAATTCTGCTCCTATGTCTTATGCACCATGCCTACACATTGAACCTCCATATATTTCTTATTTATACTTTCACTGGCATATGGCACTGAGAGTAATGCAGAAATACTTTTTTTATCTTCCCTCCTAGATGCTGACTATTGGAGTTCTATTCTTATCCTGTTGTGTACCACATCTCCTGGTTTACACATTCACAAATGCCAATGGAGTAGGGCTCAAGTTTGTGTTGTTTTGCAGTGAGATTTATTTTGTCATGGATTAATGACATGCTTATCGTGGGTCCACAGTATACTGCATTTCTGTATAGGTTCATCTTATCATGAAGATGCACCTTCCATCTACCGCACACTAAGAAGAATTGACTCAAATGAGAAATCAAAGTCTGAAAATACCATCAACAACCAATGTTCTTCACTTTGTGGAGCAAGCAGAGCTGTCCACAATCTCAGTATGGTGTCATACATTTAATACCTTACAAATGAGTGTCACATATCTCCCAACAACTAGACTATAACAACATAAAATGCAGCACATGACATCGGCCAGGAATAACAATTCAAAAACTATGAATGGGCAAACCAAATAGATGGAAATAACAAGCAGTTATAAGCAAGACCACAAGCTGCACTGTGATGTGTTTAAAAATTATGAGAAAAACAAATCAATGTTATTGTTTATTCTGCAATGTTAACCCACTGAAACTATAAATATAACACAGTAGTATGTTTTTAAACAGGTAGCTCCAACATGGAGTGATAATAATCTCATGCTAAAGGTATAAAATCGTGTGTGGTTTTCAGAGTTCAAAAGAAGATTCATAATAGTATTAATAATCAACAGCATGCCAGTTGTACAGCATAACATTTTTACCCTACACCAACAAAGGGTAGAATTCAACTAAATTTGTAGTGATGTAGTGCCTTTCCTATCTCTTACAGAATGTACAAAATATTTTCAGCTAATGAAGAACTGTCTTTCTGAAATGCTGTTACAACTGAAATAATGCCAGCAAATGTAAACATGGAACGTGTCAGCAAGCAATCAGCACAATGAAAGTGATAGCTAAGGCACTGGGAATAATTCCACAATTATTCTGCAGTTAAGTCACGGATGGCAGATCCTTCATTCTTTGACCTGTAACTTTAATTGGTTTCCCTTTCTACAGATGCCGATTGACTGGCTGAGTCCTTCAACATTTCTGTTTGTGTTTCAGATTTCAGCATTTGCAGTATTAGTTGTTCCCCAGTAATCAAAATAATTCTGCTGCTCTTCTTTGAAACATTAATCCGGCCCCATTTCCTCTGCTCTTGTTCAAAATGGTGCCATGGGGCCTTTAATCATATCACAAAAATCAGCTTCCCCTCTGTCTGCACCTTGTTGCCTCTGTTAATCAGCCAACATAATCAGAGACCTCACCCACCCTGGGCATTTTCTCTTCTTACATCCTCCCACTGGGCAAAAGAAACAAATCCCTGCCAGCACATATCACTCAGCTCAAAGACAGCTTCAATCATGTTGTTATAAGACTACAGTACGGAAACTAACAAAATAAAATGGATATTGACCTCACAATCTACCTCGTTATGGCCTTGCACTTTATTATCTACCTACACTGCATTTTCTTTGTAAGACTCTATTCTGCATTGTTATAAATACAAGATCATCTGCAGATGCTGGAAAACCAGAGTAACACACAGACTGCTGGAGGAACTCAACAGGTCAGGCAGGAGCTACGGAGAGGAATAAACATCAACATTTCGGACCAAGACCCTTCAACAAGAATGGAAGGGAAGGTAGAAGAAGTCAGAATAAGGTGGTGGAGGGTGAGGAAGGAGTGCAAGCCTGTACTCCATTCTTGGTTGGTGCAACTGTAACGAAACCCAATTTCCCTCGGGATCAGTAAACTATGACTATGATTATGACTGGAGGTGATACATGAAGCCACGTGAGGCGTAAGTAGGTGGGTGGAAGAGGTGGGATGAAGTGAGGTGTGGTATACATTAACAAATGTGTCACTCCATTAAAATATAGTCTTGTTTCACACCAATACAACCAATTGTGCTACAAATCTAAAGAATAGAGAAATGACATGATACTATTGTTTTATTTTAACATAGGAAGGGGTCTACAGAACAGCAAGGCAGGGTAATCAAACAATCAGGTGGCACAGAGATTAGTTAGTTAGCAACTAACTCTGAAGTCCTGGATAAGTTACTGGGGGCTGGAACACCTTACGTGAAAAACTGATCTCGGGCAGCGTTCCTGGAGCGCACTGGGTGAAACAGGTGGCAGTGTTATGGCAAGGGCAGTGGTGGGAAGGAAGGAGCTGAACTGGAGTGAACTGAAGATTCGGAGCAAGAAGGCTACGAATGAAACGGCTAAGGATTTCCGGAGCGAAGGCATTTTACTACCGGGGTAAAAGAGAGGCAAGACTGCGCGGGTGCGTGATGTCAGCCAGTAGAGCGGGAAAAGTTTAAAAAGAAGACCACCATATCCGGCGGGCAACAGTGACAGGGCTTTGGCTCAACGGGCTTAAGCAGTAATGAGGCAAGGTAGGTTTACCTGTGTTAATTGTGGAAAGGAAGCAGTATGAGTGTGAGGCCGGTTTTCTGTGCTTGGTGTCAATTGTGGGAGGTTCTGGAGTCTCCCAGCCTCCCAGATGACCATATCTACACCCGGTGTGTAGATCTGCAGCTCCTAAGGGACCACGTTAGGGAAATGGAGATGCAGCTCGATGACCTTCGCCTGGTCAGGGAGACCGAGGAGGTGATAGAAAGGAGTTATAGGCAGGTGGTCACACCGGGGCCACGGGAGATAGACAAGAGGGTCACAGTCAGGAGGGGGAAGGGGAAGAGTCAGGTACGAGAGAGTACCCCTGTGGCTGTACCACTTGACAATAAGTACTCCTGTTTGAGTACTGTTGAGGGGGACAGCATACCTGGTGGAAGCGACAGTGGCCGTGCCTCTGGCACAGAGTCTGGCACTGTGGCTCAGAAGGGTAGGGAAAGGAAGAGGAAGGCAATAGTGATAGGGGACACTATAGTTAGGGGGTCAGACAGGTGATTCTGTTAACGCAGGAAGGAAACTCAGATGGTAGTTTGCCTCCCAGGTGCCAGGGTCCAAGATGTTTTGGATCGCGTCCAAGATATCCTGCAGTGGGAGGGAGAACAGCCAGAGGTCGTGGTATATATTGGTACCAATGACATAGGTAGGAAAAGGGAAGAGGTCCTGAAAAAAAGACTACTGGGAGTTAGGAAGGAAGTTGAGAAGCAGGACCGCAAAGGTTGTAACCTCGGGATTACTGCCTGCGCCACGCGACAGTGAGTATAGGAATAGAATGAGGTGGAAGATAAATGCGTGGTTGAGGGGTTGGAGCAGGGGGCAGGGATTCAGATTTCTGGATCATTGGGACCTCTTTTGGGGCAGGTGTGACCTGTACAAAAAGGACGGGTTGCACTTGAATCCCAGGGGGACAAATATCCTGGCAGGGAGGTTTGCTAAGGCTACTGGGGAGAGTTTAAACTATAATTGTTGCGGGGTGGGAACCGAACTGAAGAGACTGGAGAAGAGGCAGTTGGCTCACAAATAGAAAGCTTGGAGACAGTGTGTGAGGGAGGATAGGCAGGTGATAGAGAAGAGACGCGCTCAGGCGGAAGGTTTGAGATGTGTCAATTTTTACGCAAGGGGTATTGTGAACAAAGCGGATGAACTTAGAGCGTGAATCAGTACTTGGAGCTATGATGCGGTGGCCATTGCAGAAACTTGGATGGCTCAGAGACAGGAATGGTTACTTCAAGTGCCGGGTTTTAGATGTTTCAGAAAGGACAAGGAGGGAGGCAAGAGAAGTGAGGGCGTGGCACTATCGATCAGAGATAGTGTCACGGCTACAGAAAAGGTGGGACCCGTACTCTACGTGATTTTTATAGGTGACCTGGATGAAGAAGTGGAGGGATGGATTAGTAAGTTTGCTGATGACACAAAGGTTGGAGGTGTTGTGGACAGTGTGGAGGGCTGTCAGAGGTTACAGCAGGACATTGATAGGATGCAAAACTGGGCTGAGAAGTGGCAGATGGCGTTCAACCCAGATATGTGTGAAGTGGTTAATTTTGGTAGGTGAAATATGATGGCAGAATGTAGTTTTAATGGTAAGACTCTTGGCAGTGTGGAAGATCAGAGGGATTTTGGGGTCCGAGTCAACAGAACGCTCAAAGCAGCTGCACAGGTCGACTCTGTGGTTAAGAAGGCATATTAGCCTTCATTAATCGTGGAATTGAATTTAGGAGTTGAGAGGTAATGTTGCAGCTATATAGGACCCTGGTCAGACCCTACTTGGAGTACTGTGCTCAGTTCTGGTCGCCTCACTACAGGAAGGATGTGGAAGCCATAGAAAGGGTGAAGAGGAGATTTACAAGGATGTTGCCTGGATTGGGGAACATGCCTTATAAAAACAGTTTGAGTGAACTCGGCCTTTTCTCCTTGGAGCGAGGGAGGATGAGTGGTGACCTGATAGAGGTGTATAAGATGATGAGAGGCATTGATCGTGTGGATAGGCAGAGGCTTTTTCCCAGGGCTGAAATGATTGCCCCAAAAGGACACAGGTTTAAGGTGCTAGCGAGTAGGTACAGAGGAGATGTCAGAGGTAAGTTTTTTATGCAGAGAGTGGTGAGTGCCTGGAATGGGCTGACGGCAACGGTGGTGGAGAAGGATACGATAGGGTCTTTTAAGAGACTTTTGGATAGGTACATGGAGCTTAGAAAAATAGAGGGCTATAGGTAAGCCTAGTAATTTCTAAGGTTGGGACATGTTCAGCACAACTTTGTGGGCCGAACGGCCTGTATTGTGCTGTAGGTTTGCTATGTTTCTAAGAGGTAAGGTAAGGAAGGGCACTGGGATCACGGCAGGTGAGGTGGGGGGTGGGGGCGGTCATAGGGGCCAATGAGCCGGTCAATGAGAGGGCACAGGGGCGGGATGGTGCAGCCTGAACCGGGGATATTGTGGCACTGGGGTCCAGTTAAAGAGGAAGGCATAAGGCCAAGGTAAGTAGCCGCGCGGGTAAGGGGGGTGTCATTGGGCCTAGCCGGCTTACCCCGTCAGCGTCCGTCAGGTTGATCTGGGACGAAGACGATGTTAAGCTCTGTGTGTCCGGCGACTCCGACATCTTCCGTGCTCCACCTCCCCGATCACCTGTCTCTGACCCTCTGCTGATAGTCCCGCCCAAACCTCACCGTAGCAACCGCCAGCCTACGGGATGTTCTCCGCAACGTACGTCATCGCGCACTTTGACAGACAGCTGCGCTAAACCAATCAGATGCCTCTGATGCGGAAAGTTTGTTTGGTTGCCCGGAAGTGATTGACAGTGAGCGGACACACGGATTGGGAAGTGTTTGTATCGATATAAATGCTCTGTGCATCCCAAAACTTCACTGCCAATCCAGTAAATTGAACCCTCTGTCAGAGGGATTTAGGGTCGTGAATTTCTCCTCGAAAGCAATGTCATTAGTCTTTTACCTGTTGTTGATAAATAGTGATCATGCTTTCCAGGGTAACTCCAGTGATCTTCTGCAAAGCGAATCTCATATGCCAACTTGATAGCAAGTCTTTTTTTAACGGTTACTGAAGAGCAGGTGTTTACAACCACGTGCCGTTTCCTCGATACTGAACGAGAAAGGCTACTTTCATGCGAATGTAAGGAATGCAAGACAACACGACTCGGTCCCACGATCTTGCTCCAACTGACCTAATTCAAACCTCAGTTCCAAATTCCTGCTTGCACATTTGTAATGGTGATCCCTCATTTTTAAACATTAAAACCTGGATACAGATTGTCACAAGAGAAACCATCCTCTCCATATCGACTATGTTAAAGACTCCTCGGGATTTAATATTAACTCGTGTAATCACCACCCCCAACCCTCACTCTCCAGAACGCACAACGGATCCCAGTTTATCCTATCAAAAGACAACTCGACTAATCCAAGTGGTGGTATACTTACGCCGAACCACTCCTGTTGCAGTGAAGTCGTTCCTCAGTTTAGGAGAGGTGCTGTACATAGTATTCCAGTTGTCTATCCTGATGAAGGGTCTTGCCTGGAAACATCAAACATCGTCTGTTTATTCACCTCCACAGATGCTGCCTGATCTGCTGACTTCCTCAAGCATCTTGTGCCTGCCGCTATAGATTGCAGCACTTGCAGAATCTCTTGTGTTTATGGTATTCAAGATTCAAAAGATTCAAAAAACTTTATTGTCATTCTAGCCGTACATCAGTTCTGTAGGGCAGAATGAGACAGCGTTTCCCAGGAGCAGTTCAATCATAACATAACAAACGCAACACTAAATAATAGACATAACAATAAATAGTAAAACACAACAGCCACATGTCAGTTAAAATCAAATTGTAAGTGTCCAGTACAAGTTAAAAGTGTCCAAAGCAGAGTCAGGTAGAGCAGCTATTTAGCAGTCTGACTGCCTGTGGGAGGAAGCTGTTTAGTAGCCTTGTGGTTTTAGTTTTGATGCTCTTGTAACGTTTGCCTGATGGCAGAAGAACAAACAGTTCATGGAGAGGGTGTGAGGGGTCTTTAATAATGTACCGTGTCTTCTGGAGGCATCGACTCTGAAAGAGGTCTTGGACAGAAGGTAGGGAGACCCCAATAACCTTCTCTGCTCCCCTATTCCAGTCACCATCTTATCAATCCTACATAAGTGAAGCAAAATTTTTCCAACTTTTACATTCGGTATCACTCACATTAAACGATAACATTCTGGAGACACAAGTGACTGCAGATGATGGAACCGAGAGCACTAGGCGAGATGCTCGAGGAATTCAGTGAACCAGGCAACATCTATGGAAAGAAATAGCATTCTATGGGTGTCAAGAAATGTAGAGGAGGCTTGACCCAAACGCAGAGTAATAGAGACAATTTAGCAATACACAATCATTTTCATAATAAATTGCAAAATATTAAGCAATGAGGGGCCTCAAAGCAAGAGGGAAGTAGTCAATGCAGGGACTAATCCCCCATCTTTCTTATTGATAAAGATGAATCGTGCACCAGCTGGGGACCGGGATGGTCAAATGAAGCCGTGCTGTAGGGCATTAGCAATGTGGTCATTCATGGCTTGGGTCTCGGGAGGGGCAAGAGAGAACAGATGGCCTTGTGGAGAGGTGGTGCCTGGAAGGAGGTCAATCGTGCAGTTGTGTGATCTGTGAGGTGGCAGAATGCTGGCTTCCCTTTTACTGAAGGTGATGGTATTCCTGCAGGAGGCTGGTAAGGTTGAGGGTTTCCTCCACCTCCTTGGATTTACAGAGTGAAGTCAAGTGAGGTTGCAGGCAGGAGGTCCCGCAGAGGGGTCGCCAACTCAGCAGAGAGCCTAATGACCAGAAGTGCGAGTCGTGACTGGAGAGACAGGGGTAACCCAAGATGAGCGAAGTGTTGGATGATTCAATAAGGAAGAATTGGATGGACTCGCGATGCTCTCCTGTGCGAATCTGCACAGGCCGTGTGCATGTTCTGACTATACCAGAGGTCCATCAATGGCTGTGATGCAGAAGAGATGAGAGGTAGACTTCGTAGGGAGTCCAAGCTGCACACACACGGTGTCCAGCCCAGAAAGTTGCCTTCTGCACCAGAATCCACCACAGACCTCAGTGCACATAGAGCCATCAGGGTTTGAAGGAGTACAGAGAGAGAGAGTTGGACCATGGTGCTGGAACAAGGGCTGGGGGTGGGGAGCAGCTCACTAGATGGTGGTGCCATTTTCCTAAATGCAGTAGCCATTAGATGCGTAGATGATTAGCAACTCCACAGTAGGCACACAAGTTGCTTCTCCACTGATGCTCATGCTTCTGGTGGGATTAAGAGAGCTGTCCCTAACTGCAAGGCATTGCAAATGAGTGTCCTGCAGCCTGAAATGGTTCTAGCAGGCTATCTGGAGGTTTGTTCCATAAGACACTTGTCAACACAGAAGACCAGAGCGATGAGGCTTTCAAGGTTGGTATGCAATTCCTGGGTAGACGAGCACTCTGAGAGGCCATGATGATAATGAGCCAGCAGTGCTCTTGCATTCCAGCTGCACACCACCGAGAAAGTGCCAAATTCCACATTGTAATCCAGCACGAAGTGTGAGCCTTGACTCAGGCAAAGTATCTGATTAGCTGTCCCCCCTTTCCACATTGATGGTTGAAAATGCCGCACATCTCAGCGGTGAATTCCTCATATTTATTGCAGATGGTGGTTTTATTGTCCCAGTTAGTGGCAGCCCAGGTCAGAACCTGCCAGTCAAGAGAGTTGAAGGTAATCTTGGATTGGTCTGTAGAAACAGAGTTGGCTGCAGCTCAAAGTGTAGGAAGCACTGGGACAGGAAACTGCAGCATCAAGTTGGGGATTCATCAATGCATTTAGGTACTGGAATCCAAAGCCCCAAGGGAGAAGTTTGCCTGTCACAGGGTTGCTGTAACATTATGGAGAGATGGTTGAAAGGGCAGAAGAAATGGTCACTGGTTTCCTGCTACTTCTGCATCACGTACTCGTGTCGGCAGACAACTTCCACTTGAAGCAAACTCTGCTAGTCAATCACTGGTTCACCCATCCTGTCAGGAAATGTCGAGTAGGTTTGAGCCAAATACAGAGTAGCGGAGTGATTTGGCAGTGAGCAAACACTTTAGTCATAAACTGCAAAATAACAAGCCACGGGGGTGGGGGGGGGCCCACAAAACAAGAAAGAACGGATACTTAACATGACAAGGCAACATGGTAACTGAAGGCTAGGAGCAACTCATTGAGGCTAGCTGGTTCATATAAAAGTGAACAACTGTTATGGTTTGTAACTTCAAAACATTAAACTAATTCAAAGGAAGACAAAGGAGTCTGAAATGAGAGTCTAACTTCGTGTTTAAGCGAGTGTGCATGCATCATGTGGTAGCGTGATGACGTATGCAATTCACATATTTTTACATATAACCATAATTAATTACATAAACAATGAAAAATGCTTAATTAAAAAATGTATTACAAGATTACTCAAATTTTACTGAAATATCAAATACACACTCTCCCTGCTTAGCTATAAACTCCAACTCAATAGAGAATGCATCTCAACTATATACACAGTATATTATATAATGCAACTACTATCCTTAAGGTTGTTATAGCTGGGGGGTAGTAATGGCACAAGCTCCCGCTACCTATTAAATACTCCCAATGGCACGCGCTTAAAATAGCCTCTGACAATCACATCCAGCTCTTGCCCGTTTCTACTGACAGGAGAAGGGGAAAGGTGGGTTACTGGTGCCTTAAAATCAGTCGCTTCAGTCAAATGGGGCTCATTAGCCGTGGTTGGCAGCTAATCTAGAAGGAAAACTCTGATCTCAAACCTCCGCTGCCTTGCGGCTATACCCACCCATGGGGAAGGCTTCAGGAGTAAACCCCGAGGGAAAAACCCAGAGCTGGAGTCCTACATTGGGTTCAAAGCTGACTGGCAACTCCTGAAATGCTGCTGGTACCAACTGTACCAGTCTCCGCTGTTCCTTTGGGTTCATAAGAAGCATGGAGGGGGAAGCTTGCTACATGGGCAACAGCTTATTCTCCATATTGTACTGCCTAGGCTTGCATATCTAGACAGCTGGGATGCAATATCCATGATTAACTCTAACCGATGGAGGTCTCAACCAACTCTATAAGGATATCCACAACATAGTAAATTTTAAATTGTCCCATTCAGCCTAAAGATTTAATTGCTGAGGAGGATCTCTTACTCTTGTGTGATAATGTCTTTGCTGAAGGGGGGGAATCACTCCTTTTAGCAGGTGAGACTTGTGGCTGTGAAAATAATCTCAGATTCTGGGGATTCTTCTGTGTTGGTTGTGGGAATTGACTCTGAGATTGCAGGAAATGGTTCACCTTTCTTTTTCTTCCTTTTTCTTTTTCTAGTTTGCGCATCTTGATCTTGGGAAGTTTCATTTAGTTCACTGGAGCATTCTCTTATTAATCCTTCTATTGCTCCATTTACGATCAGATCTCTCCTCTTGGTTTCTTCGTCCACAACATCATCTGATGAATCCTCTGTTTTCATTACTCCATTGACTCCTATCTTTTTGGCCTTCTATTTATCCAGCGGGGCTTTGGTTTTTACATCTACTTTTACAAGCAGCTTTTTGTCTTCCACTTGAAGTTCATGCAATAACATTAATCCATGTAGAGTAGATTCTGGTTCGTTAAACCTACAAAAGCCAAATGCTTATCACTTTCATGAAGCTCCTTAAGCTTACTTTCAGTTTAAAACCAAGCTACGTTTCACAAGTAACTTTTTGATCAACAAATTAGAAGCTTTCTCAGATATGTTATCTACAAAAGCTGTTGTACTCGGGCCATGCTTTTGTCACTTTCACAATTCCTCCGAGCATGATCCTTCCTTGGTCCAATATGCTTTCCAACCAGAGGCACAGAGGTAGGCACCAACACCTGTTTGTCCTCCGTTGGGCAACAGTTCCTGGTGTTTAGCATGGTGACAGTTGTGGCATCATCCACTGACCTTGTTAACTCACTTTCAGTTGACTTTGTTGCAGGGAATGTGGTATGCAAATTGTGGATGGATCTCCCTCAAGTTTTAATTGTTTCAGACAATCATGTCCCCACAATGCTGGTCCTCCTGTTTTTACCGCATACAAGCTCAATGTGGCGTATTGGTTGTTTTATTTCACTGTCACGAGCATCATTCCCATAGGATATTTTCTCCAATATAAGTTCTTAGTAGGAACTTGCAGGCTTCGGTTTAGTATCTGTGAAATGCTGTTCAGACTCATTTTATGGAATGACTGCACCAGCCGAGCCAGATTCCAATTCCATTTTCATTAGTTTAACCGCAAAGAAGGGAAAATCTGCAGATGCTAAAAATCCAAGTATCACACACAAAATGCTGGAGGAACTCAGCAGGCCAGGCAGTATCGATGGAAAAAAGTCTCGGCTTGAAATGTTGACTGTATTTTTTCCATAGATGTTGCCTGGCTTGTTGAGTTCCTCCAGTATTTTGTGTGTGTTACTTAATTAATTTAATGTTCATTTCTGACGTACAACATATTGCCTGTCCATTGTAAATTTTCACACTGTAAACCTTAAGGCTGCACTGCCCAATATCACGCTCATCATTATCAGATTGGTCACTAACAGTATGCAGATTAGTGCATTTGTTGAAACTGCAACTTGACTTTTTATCTTTTTCTCTTCCCTGTGCAGTCCATTTATTTGTGGCTGCCTGACGACACTCTCTTTGCATGTGTCCTACTATGTAGCAAGTTCCACCGTGAAACCTACATTAGTCTGGTGTATGTGAGCCCCTGCCAGGCTGACCTGTGTATAGATGCTGCAATATTGCTCATGGTCACCTCATTCTTGACTGCAACTCCATTGTGCCTCTGTCATTACCATCCGAAACTCACTGATTATGTATGCTAAATTTTTCTGTTTACTGCCTTGTTTTTAACTCAACAGTCTCCGCATCTGCTGGGCTGCTTTTTTCACTCACCATTCCTCACTTCAGTGTTTTTCAATTTGAATGGCCTGTTGCACTTCAACAGGTTGCTGGCCATCTTGGGTTTGTTTTTAAAAATATCTCGTCACCACTGTTATGTTTTGTAACTTCAAAACATTAAACTAATTCAAAGGAAGAAAGGCGAGTCCAAAATAAGAGTCTACGCGAGGCATATGCAATTCATGTATTTTTGCATATAACCATAAAAATTATATAAACAACAAAGAATGATTAAACAAACAATATGTTTACAAAATTACTCCAGTATTACTATAATATTAAATACACAACAACAAGGACTGTGGATAAAAGCTGGGTTTTAGTAGGCTGCAGGTTATTAGTTGGAAATGAGTGGCAGGGAACTTGTGACTTCTGTTAGCTGGGTGGAGACTTGGAGGTGTCTGCCTGTGCAGGCCTGATGATTAGATTTTATTAATTACTTAATGTGACTGTATTTTGAAAATTGTGCACCAGAATACCCAAATACCTGTATCTCGAAGACTGACAATTTCTTATTATTTAAATGCTATGTTTTCTTCTCTCAGTTTTTCTACTAATCTGAACAATAACTCGGTTTGCTAGATTTTTGTTCACTCACTTAATCACTGTATATTCCTTTATAGCCCCCTCTTTATTACTGCTTCACAATTTACATTCCTACTCTTTCAGTCAGCTGAAAATTTAGGCACCATACCTTTAGTCCTTTTATGCAAGCATACTATTTAAATTGTAATAAGTTGAGACCCCAACCCTGTTCCTGTGTCATGCCATCAAAGGCATATTTATGTTTACTTTCTTTTTTCCTGTTTGCAAGTCAGTCATCTATCCACAACAATATGTAATCTCCTGCACTTGAGCTTTTATTTTCTACAGCTGGCATGGTACATCATCAAATGCTTTTGGTAATTTTAGTACATCTGCTGATTTCTCTTTGTCCACTGCATGTGTTATTTTTCTCAAAAAAAAATCAATGAATTCGTCAAACATTGCTTCCTTTTTGTGAAGCAATGGCTACTTTGAGTTGTCTGATTATCATAATGTTTTTCTTAGTGACGCAATGTATCATCTTTAATAATAGCTGCTAATACTTTCCCTATGATGCATATTAAGCCAACTGGCTAATAGGTTCCTCTTCTTCCCTCTCTTTTTCAAGAATCTAATCATTATATACAATTTCTTGACTGAGACTTGAGTTCTAAGTCTCCCAACATACAGCTATAAGTATAGCTAATTGTGAGCCATATTGATAGTTTGATTGCAAATTGAAATGAAGATCCAGAAGTGAAGAGCAAAAATTCAATAGGCGGAAATAACTGGACATGCAGTTCAGGCTAATTCTGCTATCTGCTTATATAAATAGAGAAAAAAAGATAGTGGTACATCATCCTCTGGCAGTGAATTAAAGGACATCTTTACATCATATCTTTAAATTAGTAAATAATCTTCATAAATCCATAAAATATTTGAAAAAATATTGTTATGATCATAATTGAATACAATCAATCTATCATTATCTTATTGCTTTTTAAAAAAATTCACAGAACCCTGCACTACTTGGTCATCGCAATGTACAAGAGAGTGATTGACTTGAAGTGCCTGAGATATACATACAGCCTCTTCAATCACATTCCAATGTCAATTTTGATACAACTATTATAGGTACTGACAATTAACAGAATATGTTCAGTGTTTCACAAAAGTGCAAATTTAAATTTGAAAGAACAATTGAAAGGATTTTATTCTAGCAAGCAGCAAAAAGAATGCTTCTAATGTGTACAATGTAACAAATAAAAAGTGTCATTAGGTCTGTCATCAGTAAGTCTCAGAATTGACCCGATTTTAGGTCAATACATTATAAAATGGAAATCAATTGTGTATATAAATTTAATAATCTGTTACATGTAATTCCAGAGATATGCATTTTAACAAATGAATAGAATTTTCAATAAACAGTATACTGTTGAATCACAAGGCAACTCCCAAATGAATATGCTAAATCTGTTTCCAAGATAAAGGTCCCGATCCTGTCCTGATGAAGGGTCCCGACCCGAAATGTCTACAGTCCATTTCCTTCCATAGATGCTGATTGACCAGCTGAGTTCCTCCAGTATTTTGTGTGTTGCTCCAGATTCCCAGCATCTGCAGTCTTTTGTTGGACAAAGAAGTTATCTGCTAACTCCAGACTTTATCTTTGCATATCAAGGTATCAAAATGGCTCACAGTTAGTTATACTCTTAGTTGTATGTTGGGAGACTTAGCATTCAAGTCTCAGTCAAGAAATTGAAAATGGTGTGCTGCGTTTTCATTTAGTATCATCAAAATGACGGACATCTCAAAAAAAAGGCACCGATCATTAAGGACCCCCATCATCCAGGACATGCTACCCCCAGGGAGGAAGTACCGGAGCCTGAAGAATACACTCAACGATTCTGGGATAGCTTCGTCCCCTTTGCCGTCAGATTTCTGTAGTCCATGAACACCACGTCACCACTTTTTTCTGAATATGCGCTATTTATTTAATGTAACTTTTGAATGTATATATATTTATTGTAAAAATGTAACTTTTGAATGTATATATATTTACTGTAAATTACAGTTTTAATTAATATGTATTGCAATGTACTGCTGCCGCTAAACATCGAATTTCATGACATGTGCCGTGACGTTAAACCTGATTCTCATTCTGATTATTGGTAACATCGCCTCAGTCAGCTTCTGGACTCAACAACCACATTTTCTGTTTTTGCTTCTGAATTCCCGCATTTGTAGTTTTTCGCTCCAATAGCGTTACATAATACAATATTTTTGGATGGGTTTTTAAAACTTTTTTTTATCACTGTGGTATTTAATTAAGAGCTCGCTTGGTTTAAACCGGATTGGAAGTGTCATGGTGCTGAGAAGGAAAATGTCTCTAGTTTAAATAAACTGATAACTTCGTCAATTTCAAGTAGGGTTTTCCAACTCTTCACTTTGTTGACGCTAAAATGAAACAGGGTCACCGTTACCAGTAGCTGAATAGATAAAGCCGAAAACACCCCTCATTGTCTAGCGTAATTTAACGGATAAAATTAATGTCATTTGTGCAATAAATACAAGCGCAGAGGGAAATCAACTGTGAACCGATTAACACAGTTTGAATCAGCATTTTGAAAACGGATGAGAAACGATAAGTGATAGTGGGAAAACAAATTCAATTACTTTATTGCGGCGATATTGTTTCGCTCTCGGATTATCCGTCACTGATGTATTCAAATTTCAAAGTGCACCACTTGAATGTACTGCAAAGAAACCGGAGTACGGACCCAAAGCAGGGTAACAGTGCCATTGGACTGGCCATGCAGATCACATGATGGTTAACCAAGGCAACCAGCAACAGTTTACATTTCCGCCTGCGAAGCCAGTTGGTTTCCTGAGATTCTCCCATTGAACTTCGTGTCCGAGACAAAAAGACACGGACACTGCCACCAAAAAGACAGTTCTTCCAGCTGCTGGGTAGTCTGGGTTCGACAGCACTTCCATCAAGGTACTCTTAAGCTTCTCAAAGATTATCTTCTGCACACAAAGTTGTGAGTGTTCCTGTCGGAAAAATGTCCCTTTCTTGCTGATGGCCTTTGTGGATACTGATTAAAGGTCCAAATAATACCGGCATAACTTGGTGATATTTTAGAACCAAAGCATCACGAATCAATTGGAATTGAAATCTCGTGTATAGATCTCGCAAAAGAGAGGGCATACAACAAAGCAAAATTTACAGGGAAGACAGAGGTTTGGGAAGCTTTTACAACCTTACAGAGAGCAACTAAGAAAGTTCATTAGGAAGGAAAATACGAAAGCAAGCTAACAAACAATAGCAAGGTAGATAGTAAAAGCATTTTCAAGTATGCAAAAAAGAGAGATGAGAGTGGTTATAGGCCTGCTAGAAAATGAGGCTGGAGAAATAATAATCGGGGCCAAGGAGATGGCATATGAACTAACTGAGTATTTTGCATCAGTCTTCACTGTGGAAGACACTAGTAGTCTGTTAGATGTTGAAGGGTGTGAGAGAAGAGAAGTGAGTGTAGTTACTATTACAAGGGAGAAGGTGCTCGAAAAGTATATAAGTCACCCGGACCAGATGAACTGCATCCTAGGGTGTCATGGTCCGGTCCGTGAAGTCCGCATTCCGATCCATGGTCCGGTCCATCGATCCGTATTCCAGGTTTTACGGTTTTCCATTGTTCTGTAGGATGCTCTAATTGAGGCACATGATTCTCGTTTGCGCAGATACATAAATACCTCTGGAGACCAGGGCTTGGCTGCCGGATTGTTCCTGTCAAAACCATCCCATCCCATCCCATCCCATCCCATCCCATCCCATCCCATCCCATCCCATCCCATCCCATCCCATCCCATCCCATCCCATCCCATCCCATCCCATCCCATCCCATCCCATCCCATCCCATCCCATCCCAAGCCTTGCCTATTCTTGCCGTCAAGCTCTTCTGCTGGAGCAAGACTGGAGCCTTGCTGTCTCTAGTTAAGGAACTGTCTTTTGTTGTTTGGAATTGTCTCTGTGTCCATGCCTTCACTAGGTAGGTCCGGCTGTTTGCCACTACCTTGTATTGAGAACCATCTCTGTGTCCACGCCTTCACTGGGTAGGTCCAGCCATTTACCACTACCTTTAGTTGGGAACCGTCTTGTTGTGTTCAGAATTCTGTGTATGAGTCCTGGCCCTACGTCTTGTTCCCAAGGAGGGGTCCTGGCTCTGTGTTCTGTGTATGAGTCCCGGCCCTATGTCCTGTTCCCAAGGAGGGGTCCTGGCTCCGTGTTCCATGTTCCCGTCTCTCAATACCAAGGCTTTGTGTTCCGCGCTCCTGTCTCTCAAGACCAAGGCTCTGTATTCCGCGTTGCTGTCTATCAAGACCAAGGCTCTGTGTTCCGCATTCCTGTCTCCCAAGATTACCAAGGTTCTGTGTTCCAGTCTCCCAAGTCCAAGTCTGAGCTTTGTGTCCTCATCCAGTGCTAGTGCCTTGTCCTGCCCTGGAGTCCCGTGTCCTGCCGCCACGTCCAGTCCTGTTGCCTTGCCACATCTTGTCCTCGCCTAGTTCCAGGGTCCGAGCCCGAGTCAAGACCCAGGTTTTGGGTCCTTGTCCAGTTTCTGGCTCGGAGTCCAAGCCCAGGCTCCTAATTCCCAGTTCCTTGTCCTGGTCCTGCTTTCCTAGCCCAAGTCTGTGTTCCTGTCCCAGCTCTCTAGTCAAGTCCTGTTCCTAGTACTTCCGTGCCTGTGTCTTGCATTTGGGTCTGCTCCCAGTGTTCCCCTCCCCCACCCCCATGACATAGGGTTCTGAAAGAGATAGCGGTAGAGATTGTGGACGCATTTGTAATAATTTTCAAAAATCATTGGTATCTGGCTTGGTACCAGAGGACTAGAAAATTGCAAATGTAACTCCACTCTTTAAGAAAGGAGGAAGACAGCAGAAAGGAAATTATAGACTAGTTAGCCTGACCTCAATGGTTGTGAAGATGTTGGAGTCAATTGTTAAGGATAAGGTGATGGAGTACTTGGTGACACATGACAAGTTAGGACAAAGTCAGCGTGGTTTCCATAAGGGAAAATATTGCCTAAGGAACCTGTTGGAATTCTTGGAGGTGATTACACATGGGATAGATAAAGGGGATGCATTGGATGTTGTATATTTGGTCTTTCAGAAGGCCTTTAACAAGGTGTCACACATGAGGCTGCTTACCAAGTTAAAAGCCCATGATATTACAGGAAAACTACAGGCACGGTTAGAGCATTGGCTGATTGGTAGGAGGCAGCAAGTGGGAATAAAAGGATCCTTTTCTGGTTGGCTGCCAGTGACTACTGGTATTCCACAGGGGTTGGTGTTGAGATCACTTCTTTTTACGCTGTATATCAATGATTTAGATGATGGAATAGATGGCTTTGTTGCCAAGTTTGCAGATGATTCAAAGATTGGTGGAGGGGCAGGCAGTGGTGAGAAAGCAGGTAAGCTGCTGAAGGATTTAGACAGATTAGGAGAATGGGTGAGAGAGTGGTAAATGAAATACAATGTTGGAAAATGCATGGTGATGCACTTTGATGGCAGAAATAAATGTGAAGACTATTTTCTAAACGGGCAGAAAATCCAAAAATCTGGGATGTATAGGGACTTGGGAGTTCTTGTGCAGAACACTCTAAAGGTTATCTTGCAGGTAAAGTTGGTGGTGAGGAAGGTGAATGCAATGTTAGCGTTAATTTCAAGAGGTCTAGAATACAAGAGCAAGGATGTGATGCTGAAGCTTTATAAGGCACTAGTGAGGCCTCACTTTGAGTATTGTGAGCAATTTTGGGCTCCTCATCTAAGAAACTTGTGCTAGTGTTGTAGAGGATTCAGAGGAGGTTCACAAGGATGATTCTGGGAACAAAAGTTTTATCATACGAGGAATGTTTAATTGCTTTGGGTCTGTACTCACTGGAATTTAGGAGGATGGGGAGGGATCTCATAGAAACCTTTCAAATGTTGAAAGGCCTAGGCAGGGTAGATGTGGAAAGGATTTTTCCCATGGTGGGGGAGTCTAGGACAAGAGGGCACAGCCTTAGGATAGAGGGGTGTCCATTTAAAACAGATGTGGAGAAATTTCTTTAGCCAGAGGATGGTGAATTTGTGGAATTTATTACCACAGGCAGCTGTGGAGGCTAGGTTGTTGAGTGTATTTAAGACAGAGCTTGGTAGGTTCTTGATTGGATAAGGCATCAAAGGTTACAGGGAGAGGCCGGGGAAAGGGGATGAGGAGGGGGAGAAAGGATCAGCCATGATTGAATGGTGGAGCAGACTCAGTGGGCCAATTGGCCTAATTCTGCTCAAATGTCTTATGGGTTTCCAAGACAAATTTTAATTTGATTTAAAAAAAATCTCAATATAATCATAATTTGGTATTATCATTAAGGAAATTGATTACAGAATATTTATTTCTGCGCAAAGTATTCAATTTTCCTCAAGTGGAATAAAAGTAATATTTGATAGCAAAGTGACACAAAGTTTCAATTTTACAAAATATTAGGGATGACTATAAAACATTGTTAGTAAAAATTGACAGTGAAGGTTTTTAATTTCCACATGATTCCAGAAAGAAAACCCTTTGAAAGGTATCTAGTTGGCATATTTTTAATTGTAAAGTTTGAGATTTTTTTTACACAGCATACTCATGTACCCGCATTCTCAGCACAAACCATGTAATTCTCTTTATATACATATAAATTTGCTTGACATAATATCGGAGGGTCTTTCCCCATACAGCCATTGTGACGTTTTCACACAGTGAATCCTTCAGTATGAGGTCCTGAACCTACAACGTTTGGCCATGTCATAGCGGGAGACTACAAAGTGCCAGGCAGACAACTTGACAACTTACACCGAGCTAATAATGTTATGGACGCAGTTACTATTTGTCTCACTGGGGTCTTCCAAGAGCAGAATATAGAGCATGTGCAAAGTTTCGATGTCAGCTTAAACAAAGAACTCAGCATCTTTCCAAGATGGAGATGGAAGATGGCTGCCACAAGGGCAATGTGTGATGATGAGATTAAAACCCCAGACATATATGAAGGTTTCACAGGGAGGGGCCCTCCTCGCAGCACAACCAAGCAATGTCTTGTCCTGTTTGTTTCAAAGTTTTGGTGATAAGGCACTAGGCTGGTCTATTTAGGAAACCAATGGACAGGATCCACTGGCCCCCCCCCACCCCTTTTTCTGCAGTGCTTAAAGCACTTTCCATGCAAACCACTGCATGACTGAGTTATGTTAGCAGGTGTTTGCCTCTGTCAGCATTTGTATAAGGGACAAGTGAGAAGTGAGAATGGTGGGGTCTAAATGAATGGAATGTTTCATGACAACATAAGCAGGCCCAATGGCAGGTAGCATCTCAGAACTTGGTTACATTTGGTACCCAGAGTGCATGCATAGCTAGATGAAGGATATCCAGAGTCCAAGCCTCTGCTCTACACTCAAAGTACAACACTGTGGAGGGATGATGAAGGACATTTGTGAATGTCGGGCTGCTCTGGGTTGGTAGGTTCCAAGATCAGATGTCCATAAGGCCCAAGGAGGCACTAGAGCCAGTCAGTTGACAAGCCTGGAGTTCGGGATCCTGTCATAAGCTAGTCTGGGGTGGTTGAGGCTAAAGATTATCATCTGAAAGTCCATCGGAAGTCCAGAAGTTGAAGTCCAATGCCTAAAGCCTGGAGACTGGAGAATGGAGGCGTGTTCTGTAGTTGCAGGACTGTCTGCATGTGAAAGGTGGGTGGGTAGAAGGGAGTAAAGGGGCTTGTTTTGATGTTTGTTGTGTTCTCTGTTGTTCTGCTGTGTACTGAGGGCATGCTATGTAGGTGCTGGAATGTGTGGAAACACATGCTGGCTGACCCAGGACATCCTCAGATTATGTTGATTGTTAACACAAAGAATTAACGCAATAGAAAGGAAGGACATAAGCCGGGAAGATGTGGAATCGATATGGGTAGAGCTGCGTAACACTAAGGGGCAGAAAATGCTGGTGGGAGTTGTGTACAGGCCACCTAACAGTAGTAGTGAGGTCGGAGATGGTATTAAACAGGAAATTAGAAATGTGTGCAATAAAGGAACAGCAGTTATAATGGGTGACTTCAACCTACATGTAGATTGGGTGAACCAAATTGGTAAAGGTGCTGAGGAAGAGGATTTCTTGGAATGTATGCGGGATGGTTTTTTGAACCAACATGTCGAGGAACCGACCAGAGAGCAGGCTATTCTGGACTGGGTTTTGAGCAATGAGGAAGGGTTAATTAGCAATCTTGTCGTGAGAGGCCCCTTGGGTAAGAGTGACCATAATACGGTGGAATTCTTCATTAAGATGGAGAGTGACATAGTTAATTCAGAAACAAAGGTTCTGAACTTAAAGAGGGGTAACTTTGAAGGTATGAGACGTGAATTAGCTAAGATAGACTGGCAAGTGACACTTAAAGGATTGACGGTGGATATGCAATGGCAAGCATTTAAGGATTGCATGGATGAACTGCAACAATTGTTCATCCCAGTTTGGCAAAAGAATAAATCAAGGAAGGTAGTGCACCCGTGGCTGACAAGAGAAATTAGGGATAGTATCAATTCCAAAGAAGAAGCATACAAATTAGCCAGAAAAAGTGGCTCACCTGAGGACTGGGAGAAATTCAGAGTTCAGCAGAGGAGGGCAAAGGGCTTAATTAGGAAGGGGATAAAAGATTATGAGAGAAAACTGGCAGGGAACATAAAAACTGACTGTAAAAGCTTTTATAGATATGTAAAAAGGAAAAGACTGGTAAAGACAAATGTAGGTCCCCTACAGACAGAAACAGGTGAATTGATTATGGGGAGCAAGGACATGGCAGACCAATTGAATAATTGCTTTGGTTCTGTCTTCACTAAGGAGGACATAAATAATCTTCCAGAAATAGTAGGGGACAGAGGGTCCAGTGAGATGGAGGAACTGAGCGAAATACATGTTAGTAGGAAAGTGGTGTTAGGTAAATTGAAGGGATTAAAGGCAGATAAATCCCCAGGGCCAGATGGTCTGCATCCCAGAGTGCTTAAGAAAGTAGCCCAAGAAATAGTGGATACATTAGTGATAATTTTTCAAAACTCGTTAGATTCTGGACTAGTTCCTGAGGATTGGAGGGTGGCTAATGTAACCCCAGTTTTTAAAAAAGGAGGGAGAGAGAAACCGGGGAATTATAGACCGGTTAGCCTAACGTCGGTGGTGGGGAAACTGCTGGAGTCAGTTATCAAAGATGTGATAACAGCACATTTGGAAAGTGGTGAAATCATCGGACAAAGTCAGCATGGATTTGTGAAAGGAAAATCATGTCTGACGAATCTCATAGAACTTTTTGAGGATGTAACTAGTAGAGTGGATAGGGGAGAACCAGTGGATGTGGTATATTTGGATTTTCAGAAGGCTTCTGACAAGGTCCCACACAGGAGATTAGTGTGCAAACTTAGAGCACACGGTATTGGGGGTAAGGTATTGATGTGGATAGAGAATTGGTTAGCAGACAGGAAGCAAAGAGTGGGAATAAACGGGACCTTTTCAGAATGGCAGGCAGTGACTAGTGGGGTACCGCAAGGCTCAGTGCTGGGACCCCAGTTGTGTACAATATATATTAATGACTTGGCTGAGGGAATTAAGTGCAGCATCTCCAAGTTTGCGGATGACACGAAGCTGGGCGGCAGTGTTAGCTGTGAGGAGGATGCTAAGAGGATGCAGGGTGACTTGGATAGGTCAGGTGAGTGGGCAAATTCATGGCAGATGCAATTTAATGTGGATAAATGTGAAGTTATCCACTTTGGTGGCAAAAATAGGAAAACAGATGATTATCTGAATGGTGGCCGATTAGGAAAAGGGGAGGTGCAACGAGACCTGGGTGTCATTATACACCAGTCATTGAAAGTGGGCATGCAGGTACAGCAGGCGGTGAAAAAGGCGAATGGTATATTTATAGCGAGAGGATTCGAGTACAGGAGCAGGGAGGTACTACTGCAGCTGTACAAGGCCTTGGTGAGACCACACCTGGAGTATTGTGTGCAGTTTTGGTCCCCTAATCTGAGGAAAGACATCCTTGCCATAGAGGGAGTACAAAGGAGGTTCACCAGATTGATTCCTGGGATGGCAGGACTTTCATATGAAGAAAGACTGGATGAACTGGGCTTGTACTCATTGGAATTTAGAAGATTGAGGGGGGATCTGATTGAAACGTATAAGATCCTAAAGGGATTGGACAGGCTAGATGCAGGAAGATTGTTCCCAATGTTGGGGAAGTCCAGAATGAGGGGTCACAGTTTGAGGATAAAGGGAAAGCCTTTTAGGACCGAGATTAGGAAAAACTTCTTCACACAGAGAGTGGTGAATCTGGAATTCTCTGCCACAGGAAACAGTTGAGGCCAGTTCATTGGCTATATTTAAGAGGGAGTTAGATATGGCCCTTGTGGCTACAGGGGTCAGGGGGTATGGAGGGAAGGCTGGGGCGGGGTTCTGAGTTGGATGATCAGCCATGATCATAATAAATGGCGGTGCAGGCTCGAAGGGCCGAATGGCCTACTCCTGCACCTATTTTCTATGTTTTCTATGTTTCTATGAACACATTTCACTATATGTTTCCATGTGCAGGTGATACATAAATCTAAGTCTGATCTGAATCTAATGCAGCCACATATAAAGGTAGCCATCAAGGTGAGAGCTATTTGGTACATCCACCCCCTCCAATTATTAAAAGATTTACATGTTATATTTCTGAGCACATTGTCCCTTTTTCGATATTGTGGAAGATGCTGGGGTGATTGCAGCAGCACAGGCACAGGATCTGAGTAACACCAGGGCCTGCAGCAAGAACACTTTAAACCCAGTGACCAGGTTCTTGCATTACTTCCACAATCCCAGCTTCCATTTTATCTCCTCTATGAAGTCTCCCCAGACTTTGTGAAAGTCCTGACTCCTGTGAACAACATTCACAGAACCTTCAGATAATCACACCCAGTGGTGAGATAAACAGAAAAAAATAGTCAGACCAGTTGACAATGATTGATTATTTATTTATATATTTATACAATATCACTAACTTTTTCTCTGAAACTAACTCGATCTCTGAAACCAATTGGGATTGCTTATATATGCTCATCAGTCTGTGGCTAAGCAGTGCATTTGAGCAGGAGGTGGCAGCATTGCCCATGAATAGGGAAGTATATGGGATCTTCTGGTGCTCTTCAAGTCCCTATTTTCTTGCACCTGACTGATGCTAAGTATTAAAAAGACCACATTTCTTTCAATCCCATTAAGAAATTGGTTGGCAGTGCCAGATTCAGTCCAGTCACCATATTTAAGAGTTGATTTCAGAGACCCAATTCCCAACAAAATTAAGAGGGAAATAATTGGTTGATTAGTGCTTGCACTGAACAAAACTTCACAGGGAAGAATTATCTCCAATGGTTTACCTTGAATGTCACATGCTTGGAAGGCAATTATTCCATGACTGAATTGAAATTAGCCCCAGACATCAAAAACTAAATCCAATCACCTGTGTAATCTGGTCCCCCAGCTGATCATCATTTAAGCTCAATCTTCTAAAAACATGGAAATTGCTCTCATCTGAGCAAATTTAATTTAAAAGTTATTTGTTAAACTGCGGTGCATGGACGAAGATAAATTTTAGCAACCACCAAAATTATCGCTGGGGAGGCTGGTGTCAGCTCCATCATGGGCACTAGCCACCTTGTCATCGAGGACATCTTCAAAAGGCAATGTCTCAAAAAGGCAACATCCATCATTAAGGACCTCCACCTCCCTGGATTTACTGTCTTCTCATTATTTCCATCAGAGTGGAGTCACAGGAGCCTAAAGACACACACTCAACTTTTTAGGAACAGCTACTCCCCTTGGTCATCAAATTTTTGAATAGCCATAAACACGACCTACATATTTCAAATTATAATTTATGGTACTGTATATTTTTTATATTACTCTGCACTGGTGCCGCAAAACACCAAATTTCACAACATATAGTAGTTATAATAAACCTGATTCTGATTAATAAGATGCTGCAGTGGTACAAGAAAATATGTCAATAGATGATGAAAGTGGATTGAATCTTGCAAACATTGTTAATTTCCATTTCAGTCAGGAGTGGGACAAATGGCTGGAAAGAAGAAAGAAACAACACTGCAGGTATGACTAGGAAATTAAATAAACGGCTGCAATCTCAAGGTTCCATTGGATTTGTTACCTACTTTTATTAATAATAAAACATTGTAAAACTATCCCAAATAATTTTTATCATGTACATTGATCTAAAACTTCATAGATTGTTACTCAATACAAATTCTAAAAAAGTCCTTTTTAGTTGTACTCTAAAATGGACACAAGAGGGCCATTATGCTATATCAACGAAGGGTGCTTGTGAGGCTGAGTGTAAAGGAAAAGGAATTGTAAAAACAGCAAGGACTCCCCCAACAGGTTCATTTGACTTCATACACATAACTTAATGTCAATCATTACTGCAAGCTCATAAGGGCAATGTAAAAGCTTTTCAACAAAATCAGAATTTAAGACTTCCAGCAGGAATTTTCAAGGACTTGGGAAGCTCGCCAGTAAAATGGAGATGAGGCTGAGGTGCATTTGATAAGATGTTTCAAATTCGGATTTCTCAGTCTCAATGAATGCTCAATATAAGATGTCTCATTTCCAACTAACAAACATTTTGCAAGCAGTTCTTGTGAAGTCTAGAGGTCAATCTATGACACAAGCAGAATGCAGGGGAGTAGTGTGCATACCCACACCAGGACATTAGGCAATGAAGATTAATGTTATCCAGTAAAGTGGTGTTGTGTTGGCTTTGGATCTCCAATACGCAGACTATGGCTCACAGGATGAGGTAGACAGGATGGATGGGAGAGGCAGAGGTGTCAGCAGAATATGACACTGGAATGAGGGGCACAAATGAGACAGGCATGTGAGAGGGGCATAGCAGGGAGAGCAGGCACAGGAGAGAGGATGAAGGAGAAGGGGGAGGAGCAATAAAGAGTGGGCCAGTAGAGAGAGGGACAATAACAAAGAGGCAGCAGAGAAGGTCCACAAAAGCACGAAAGGGAATTATCAGAAAGGAGGATTATTGGAGGGAAGTGCTTGAAAGAGAGAGAGAGTGTGTAGGAGGAAAATGCACAGAAAGATGGCATACTGAGTGGAATGACAGTGGAAAGAGGATGGGAGAGGTAGAGCAGGCAGGGGTACAGGAAGAGGTTGTACATGAGGGAGATGCATGAGAGAGAGAGAGAGAGAAGCATGGAAGGGAAATATAGGGGAGGATGGTGCAGAGTTCAGTGGTGTCCTGGAGGGAACTGAGCAGAATGCAGAATGGAGGTAAAACGGATGGGCAGAGGTTGGTGGAAGAGAAACACCCAGGAAATAAAAGCATGGGGTCTCATCATCCCCTTCGAAAGTGGTATTATGGAGGAAAAACAGCTTAGAGATGGAGCATCCATCACTAGGCCATCCGAGCATACTTGGCAAAGTCACAGTCTTGATAAGCCGGGTTTTCTTGGTTCAGTGATCCGTAAAACATGGTCAACAGAAGTGTGTCAGAGCTAATCATAAGCCATTTGCAAGGCTTGTGACTCTTTCATATTGATCTGAGGGGGATGCATAAATATTATGTTTTCCATTTCTACTGCTGCCTGTATGGAGTTTTTCACGTTCTCCCTGTGACTGTGTGGGCTTCCTCCAAATGCTCGGGTTTCCTGAAACAGTCCAAAGATGTACCAGTTGGTAGGTTATTTCGTCATTGTAAGTTGTTCTGTGATTAGGCTAGGATTAAATTGGGGGATTGCTCAGTGGCGCAGCTCGAAGGGTTGGAAGGGCCTATTCTATGCTGTATCTCAATAAATAAACAAGCAACAACCTCATTGTGAGCTCCACAAACTGTGGGAGCCATTTCTACTTCTTAGCCTTTTATATACCATTTTTTTTCTCCTAACAAAAAATGAAAGAACACATCCATGAGTGAATCACAGGAATTTTGTCTATCCGGTGAATTCACTACACAAATAATCTGAGGGACAGGGTGGGCTGTGAGGACAATGCAGACAGGCTGTGGGAAGCAGAGTCACATGGCAGGTAGTACTGTAGCTCCCAGTCCCAGAAGCCTGTGTTCCATCCTGGCCTTTAGTGCTGTCTGTGTAGAGTTTCCTCTGTGACCTTGGGAGTCTTCTCATTTGTTTCCCTCATCACAAAGGTATGCCAGTTGGTAGGTTAATTGGTTCCTGTAAATTGCCCCTACTGTAAGTGGGTGGTTGAAGGACCAGGATGGGCAAGTCATATAATACTCACTCACTTACTTAAGCCCATCATCCCTACTGGGGCATAGGCCACCGTAGCTTGCCAGAGTCCTCAGTTCAGGGCCAGTTTTCCAAGTTGTAGCCCATCAAAAATTCTTCCTCTCCCAGGGATGAAGTCTCTGGAGCTCCAGCAGCTATGGTGTTTTTTTAATGGAATGAAGTAGCTTGCCCCATGCCCAATCCTCCTGCTTTTGTAGCTGGGCTTGGGACTGCCCAGTGGCAGAGTTATGTCAGACAATAGGTTGCAGGGATTTACAGTAAGGTGGAATGGATTTGATAGGATTGCCTTGGGATTTGACACGGAGTCCTTTTTTATTCGGTGAGATGTAGAAGAGGTCTATGGTCAGAGAGACCTGGGAGTCCTCGAATATGAATGACTAAGACTTAATATTTAGGTACATAAAAGTAATTAGGAACTCAAACAATATGTGGGCCTTCATTGCAAGAAGATTTGAGTGTAGGAGTATTGCTCCAATTATAAAGAGTCTCGATAATTTCTCCTATCTATCTAAAGAATAAATTCCTTATAATAGTGGAAGTTTAGCAAAGATTTAATCGTTAATTCCTAGAATGGCAGATTTTCCATATGAGGAGAGGTTATGAGAGGTGATTTCATTGAAATACACAGAATTTGAATAGGTAGATGGATAATGTTTTCCAAGGTTGGGGTGTCAATAACAGGGCCATTCAGGACAGAGATGAGAAGAAATTTCTTTCCTCCATTGGTAATGAATTGGCTGTATAAGAGGACCTTGGAGGCTCCATTTTTAGAGTATATTCAAGTTGGAGATTAATATGCTTTTTGTTTGTTAATGAAATCAAAGGATATAGCACTAGTGCAGAACTGGGATCCTGAGGCAGAGTATGAATTGTTGTGTTTTGAAACTTCAAAACATTGAACTTATTTGAAGGATGACACAAGAGTATGAAATGTGGGCCTAGCTTCAAGTTTACTTTAAGTGAAGTGTGCATATATCACATGGTAGCGTGATGATGTATGCAATTAATGCATTTTTACATATAACCCATAATTATTGAATTATCAACCAGCCAGGAATGCTTAATCAAACAATATATATATATATACAAGGTTTTATCAGATATTACTTAAATATTAAATACACAACATTAACCATGATCCTATTGAATGATAGGACAGACAGAAAGAGCCAAATGGACCAATATTACTTTTTCTAATGTATTTACTTGTGGATGACTCAAACATTTCCATAAGGATTGAAGTGAGTGGCAGCAATGGATATATAAATTTAGAAGTAATGAAGTGCCCAGGAAGTATAAGTTTGTTGCAGCTGACAGTTGAGTAGGTGTGATGAATGATGTGACAGATTACACTTGGCTAGTTATGAGTGGAGGCAGGTTTGTACACCACAGGAAGCTGGTAAATCAGAAACTGCACTCACATTCTTTGGGCTTATTAGGTTATTAAGTCACTTCTGAAGCCATATGTAAGACCTAGGCACGTTGTTGCTGCTGTTTGTTACCTTCAACAACAATGTCTTGCCAATGTTTGGAGAACTCTTCCTCCCACTGATGGAGAAAAACACCTTCCTCTTCTTTTTGAGAACATACAGCAATAATCCACAGAAAGCACAGTTATGTTTGCTGTTGCTTGCTCATCCTGAATTCTTGCTCACTAACTCTCATTATCTCTTTCCAAAATCTTCCTACTCTTTGAGATTGCATTTCTGCAGGGAGGTCCTTTACATGGTCAAGCTGCAGTTGCATCACATGGACCACAGGTAGGCAAATGGGCTAACTCAGAGAGTCATGCTGGTCAGCATGGACAGCACTTCTGTACTGTATGACTCGTGACTATGACAGCCAAACAGCTATTGTGTAAAAGAAGACAAATTCTACAAATAATAATAATAATAAGTAAATAAATAATAGTGAGAATATGAGTCGTGGAGTCCTTGAAAGTGAGTCTGTAGGTTGTGGAGTTAGTTCACTGTTGAGATGAGTGAATTTATCCACACGAGTTCAGTTGGGTAATAACTGTTCCTGAACCTGGTGGTGTGGGACCCAAGGCTCCTGTACTTCCTGCCTGATGGTAGCAATGAGGAAAGGACATGGCCTGGATGGTGGAAGCATTTGATAATGGATCCTGCTTTCTCGTAGTGCTCCTTGTAAATGTATTCAATGGTGGGAAGGGCTTTGCCTGTGATGGACTGGGCTGTGTCCACCACTTTTTGTAGACTTTTCCATTCCTGGGCATTGGTGTTTTCAGGCCACGATGCAACCAATCCGGATACTCTCCACTGTGCACCTATAGAAATTTGTCAATAACTTAGATGACATTGAATCTGCGCAAACTTCTAAGAAAATAGAGGTGCTGTCAAGCCTTCTTTGTGATGGAACTTATGTGCTGGTCGCAGGACAGATTGTCTGATATGTTAACGCTGAGGAATTTAAAGTTACTGACCCTCTGCACCTCCATTCCCCTAATAAGATCTGGCTCACTGACTTCCAGCTTCTTCCTCCTGTGGTCAATAATCAGCTGTTTAGTGTTGCTGAAGTTGAGTGACTGTTGTTGAATGACAGGGTGATGAAGAAAGTATTTGGCAAGCTTGTCTTCATTGGTCAGGGCAATAAGTACAACATGTTACTGCCATACAAGACTGCATTTGGTTATTGTGTGCAGTTCTGGTCACCTAGCTATTGGAAAGATGACTGTAAACTGGAAAGAGTACAGAAAAGACTCACAAGAATGTCACCAGGACTGAATAGCTTGAGTTATAAGGATAAACTGCATAGACTAGGACTTGTGTCTCTGGAGTGAAGTAGGCTGAAGGGTGACCTTATAGAGGTTTAGAAAATCATGAGGGGCATAAATAAGGTGAACTCTCACTGTCTTTTTCCAAGGGTAGGAAGGTCTAAGACTAGACAGCATAGATTTAAGATGAGAAGAGAAAGATTTGAAGGGGATCAAAGGGGCAAGTTTTTCACATGGAGCCTGTTGGATATATAGAACAAACTACCATATGTGGTAGAGGAGGGCATGATTGCAATGTTTAAAAGACATTTAGACAGGTTCATGGTTAGGAAATGTTAAGAGGGATCTAGGGCAAATGTGGGCAAACGAGACTAGCAGGTGGCCAGCCTGGTCGAGTTAGGCCAAAGGGCCTGTTTCCATGCAAGACATCCCACCCTGCAAAAACTCATTTTACGGAGGTCTCAACCGGAAGTCTCAACCTTATAGCAGTCTGTGTCAATGAATTTGTTAATTTTGCAAGACAACAGATTCATAAGTGCTTTGTGAGACAGCCGACTTCTCAATTCTGTCTTAATGTGCCATGTTCACAATTGCTGCTGTCTTGGTTGATGAGCAGGCATAGTTTTTTGCTGTTTCTGAATCAGGAAATATTTACCTGAATAGCTTGCCTGTGAGCTTACATACCTGGAATGGGAGGTTATGCTCAGTGATGAAAGATGTAAAGTACACCTCAGCTCTAGCGACCTTCTCTGTCAGACTTTGGTTTTCTGCTGACAAGAACTGTGAAATACTTGAGCAGCCTTCCCTGCGCTTAGCCTCCCTAATATGTTGTGGTCTCTAAAAGAAAAAAGCATAAGGTGTATCCTTATTGTAGGTGTGCACCGCTGAAAGTCCATTTGGACAACGTGGAAAAACCTACTTGCATTCACCTTATTTGTACCCCCCATAATTTTGTTTACCTCTATCAAATCTCCCCCCATTTTTCTATGTTCTAGGGAATACAGACCTAACCTATTCAACCTTTCCTTATAACTCAGGTCATAAGTCCTGGCAACATCCTTCTCAATTTTCTCTGCAGTCTTTCAATCTTATTGACATCTTTCTGTAGGTAGGTGACCAAAACCACACAAAATACTTCAAATTAGGCCTCACCAGTGTTTTATACAACTTCAAGATAACATCCCAACTTCTGTACTCAATACTTTGATTTATGAAGGCCATTGAACCAAAAGCTTTCTTTACAACCCCATCTACCTGTGACGCCACTTTCAAGGAATTATGGATCTGTTCTACCCAAATCCCTCTGTTCTACCACACACACACACATACACACACACACACACACACACATTGCCTGCAATAGTCGGGATCAGAACTTACTATTTTACATCGAAATGGGGGATTTTAAATGAGTGATTTAGAAGTTCTGTATCTTCAAGTTCAAGTTTATTGTCATCTGGCTGATTGTCCACAAATGAAACAACCTCTGTCCAGACCACGGTGTAGCCACAATACATATATCATGCACACCACATAAAACAATATATTACCATATTATTTAATAAAGTGTAATTCAAAGTACATACAAAGTGCACAGCACAGGTAAACAGTTCACTGTCCTAATGATGAGACCTCAGTGGGGGCCGGGTATTTATTAAAATCGGTTTTTCTTCTGAAAACGGCTGCGCTTAAACCCAGCCATCACGGGCTTCGATGTACCTGTAAGTGGAAGTGTTTCAGGAAAAAAACCCCGAAGAATTTGGGAGCGCGTTTTTAAAGATGTCTTAGCAGACAATTTTGGAATTTTGCTCCAATTTAAACCACCCCCTTTAAGACGCCAACACACTCCGCCCATATAGGACAGCCTCGCGTAGTCAGGTTGTCACCGCCAGCCTTGGGAATTTCTTCGCAAGGCTTTTGTACTTCATCACCGACAGTTGTCTGGATCATTTCGGTGTCATTACAGACAGCAGTAACTGAACTGATGGACTATGGAAGAGGGAGAGAGAGATTGACTGTAAAGCCCGCCCACAGAGAAAACTGATAGGTCTACTTAGCACAAAGAGATATCAAGCAGGATTCAATCATTTTCTTTCTTTTTTTCCCTCTCCCTCTCCCTCTCTAAAAAATCGATTTCTGGGAAATTGTATATAATTTGCGGGCATCAGGGAGCTGCTATCGATATGCGGGAGACTCCCAGAACTCCTGGGAGAGGTGGGATATCTGCCATGCTACATAACACCATGACTCTATGAAAGCCTGAAATGAAAATAATTAATTTACAAATCAAATTGAATTTGGACTTTCTGCCTGGCCCCTTTGTCTAGTTTTGCACAAGTAATTACAACTGTGTGTTAAAATTTGGGCTGAATCATGGACTAGCATAGGCAAGGTTGGTGCTTTTTTTCACTGGAGTTAAACAGATGGCTAATTGAGCTTTGTAAAGTTAGTTTGGATTTTCACAATGGTAGCAGACAAAGCTAAAGGAGAGGCAAGTCCACCTTTTAATGGGACAGATGATAAATAGCTGAAGCACAGAAAGATTTAGGGCAATAAAGGGAAAATAGGATGGAGGAATTAATTGAAGTTTGCTCTAACAAAGTACCAAACAGCCCTTTCTTTGCTGACAATATCATTAGTTTTATATTATCTGATGTGAGGTGCTGACTATAAATCACACCTCACAGCACAGCAGCAAAAAGTATGAAAGCATTCATAGCCGAAATAAAACCCAAAGAAATGAGTCAAAATGGGTGGAACAATTAAATATTTTCGTTCCACTTCTTCCTTTCCTACCATATGTTTCCTTCTCTCCTTCTGTGCCCTAATAATGTATGGATTTGTCCCCAGCAACTCAAGTGCATGTTTTGGACCCACACGCTGTGGTGCCTGCAGACAGAATCATAATAAACAAGCTCCTTCCATCCCTTAGCCTGCATTCTCAAATGTCCACCTTTCAAGATAGACAACATGTAATATAGATTACTCGCACGGATTTGATGTTGCTTTCTGCATCTCCTTCTTTCATTATTTTTCTCTCAGCAGCAGCTTGGAGTACCAATTCAGAACAATGTTTCCAACTATGCTTTTTTTTATCTGCCTCTCCCTTTAGTGTTCCGAGAGTCAAGTATCCCACTGGTAACGTGCCCTGACTGAAATCAGATAGCTCTTGTTCTCCATAGCACTGACATCCCTCAGGACTCTCCCAGTCACCTACCACGCCATGGATTGCCCACGAGCACATCAGAGAAATAAATGCTGCTGATGAATTCACAAGGGTTCCACATCATCCCAATGGAGCAATCCAATGGGAATTAATCGTGCAAACCTGCAACTGAGTTACAACCTCAAGATTAAAAATAACGCTGGTTAATACAAAATTAGTTAATTCAAGTTACCTATTTTAAGCGCAAGATTATTTCTTTCCTGTGCAATTTATAATTATTTAAGTTGCCAGATAACCTATTTTTAAGTACAAATAATTAATATAATAATAGTACACACAACCACTTCCTGTTAGGCAGCTGAACTGTCTGTGGGGCTTCCGCGAATGACAGGGATATGGTCTTTCTTCAGTGAAGCAGAACTGATACACTAACGTTGTGCTTCCTAGTCCCTGTTTACTGTGGTCTGACTTCCGATTGCTCCACCATCACTAACCCAAGGGAGGGTCCATATTGTTGGCAGATTCCTTAACAACATCAATTCAGAATATTTACTGAACAACAAATTTGAGCTCATGATGCCGTTTGGAAAAAAACACAGATGAAGTTCATTGCCCTGATATTAATTTCCTCATTAAAAAACACTGCAGAATGTCATTAGCCTTTCAAAGCGATGAAAACAAGTTTAACAAACTATTTTAATTTCAGCCAGTGCTTGAATTAATGTCACTTAGAATAAGTAGCACTTACTGAAAAGCGGCAAAGAAAACAGGTTAAGTTAAGAACAACACCAATCAATGAATGTAAAAGTAAGACCGATTTCTCTCACATTCAACCATTATAATATAGGGTAACATGTTCATGTGAATTAGTATTTGCAGTTTTAGCACATTTATTAATCCACCTTATTTTAAGAAGCCTAAGAACTGTTACTAAAATAGTATGACTGGAACGTTTTGGAAACCTGTTTACTAGAGCAGAGATGAAATTATCTCTACTAATGAGGCACATCCACACCCAGTAAACAATCCCCTTAAAAATCCTTTTAACGTAGCAGGCATTTTTGCTGTTTTTCTTTTTTGTCTATGTTTAAATATTCCTATTTAAACAGCAAATGCTGGTGATGTCAGAAAGCCAATATGAAAGAATTTCTGTATTCTGACAATGCGTGGGAGCTGAATTAATTTATAATCATACAGTGTTGAGACAGCCCTTCTCAATAACAGTATCTCTGCTAATGTCAGTCTAGTTTCTTCACACACAGGCTTAGCAACTCTGACAGTTCATTTACTGTCTAAATCATTTTGATCACTATTAACTCTCATTTTAAAAGTAAAATAAAACAGTTAATGGTATTTGAATTGATGACAAGCTATTTGTGGTATGGAGAAATATTAAGATAAATGAAGCTTGATGAAATCAGAAGTGATGCAACAAGCTAAATTGCACAGAGCAGGAGTTTTATAAGTACGACTGAGGGACAAAGAAAAGGCCATGTGGGCTCCTTCAAAAGAAAAGAAGCCACTTCACATTCATTGTAAAATACAATGAACAGTGTTGCATATTCTCAGCAGTTCTGGCAAAACCCAATGCCTGAAGAGCCAGCTGTTTATCAAGATAGCTGAAACCATCTCAAAAAGATACTGCATGGGAACCTATCAGACCCTGACACATTTTTTAAAAAACTCTCCATATCCCCATCAACTGCCACCTTCAAATCTACCAAGTGCCATTACGGTTGGGCAATTAACCCCATACTTGGGAAGGTAGTAGAATACCCCAAAGAACACATGTGGTCAGAGAGAACATGTAAAATCCACACACATTGCACCAGAGATTAGGACTGAACGCAGATCAGAGTTGTGAGGTAGAATCATTACTATCGCTGTTTCTCTCTGAATAACGTGCCTGGGTGACTCCCTTGATGTTGTGATGAGCAGCAAGTTAGTAGGCATTGTAGGAATCTGCTGTCACCACTTGGCAAGGAAGTTAGGGGCTAATGTGATCTTGAGCTCTGAAGAGAGAGGGTTAAGACACAAGAGTGCAGTGAAAGGTCTTTCCTTGCCAGTACGCATATCTTGAGACACAGCATTGAAAAGCCTCAGTCTTCAAATACGTTATTTGTCAAAGAGATCTAGGTAGGATTCAGAATCTCTGTGGACCCAGGTACTTTACTGATAGTCATAACTTTGCCTCCTGCCTCAAGATCCCTAATCCAGGGTGGCCAGTCATGTCCACATCAATAGCATCTGAGTGAATTGGTGCAAGTGGTGTTAACGTTGAGGCATCCATTGAATGAGAATCTCAGCACCAAAGTACTGAACAAAAGGCCTCCCTGTTAGCTGTAGCACACTCTGCATGTTGAATGGGGTTTGAACAGCTTGCAGTCAGTTCTGAAGATGCCCAGCTAAGTCACTGTTATCAGCAAATGTCCCTTTACTTTGGATCTGTTTAGTTCCTCACAACTGCACCCAACATTTACTCTACTGTTTCCTGTGCAGATTACTGTCTCGAGCCAGGAGCAATGGGATGAAATGCTGGCTGTAACTGGGCTGACTGGTAAGAAATTTCTTAAAGTGAAATTCAGTCAATCTGGCATCAAAATAGGAGTGGTATTTAAGAGTAAGGATAACAATGGAACAAAATCACACTCTGCAAAATTAACTGTGAACACACTACTACATTTATATGAAATCTTGGGTCCATTGTTAATCAAGGTATTTCAATTAAACAGATTAACACTCAATAAAAATGAATGAATTTACATAACTAACATTAAGATTGAATTGAATGACTATTACTTACAAAATCAGAGAAACTGAAAATTCGTGTTGTGATAGAGGGTATGTGGGGCAGCAGCAGCTCCTGGAGAAAAGAAGCAATGCCACCAGTGAAAGACTTAAAGTTACAGCTGAAAAATTAACGTTTGTGGAGTCATTGAATGGCACAGAATTAAAAGAAAATGCATCACCAAGGCTGGGAGAAGTTTGGTAAGAGTTATAGCGCACAGAAAATTTTAAAAGAGAACAAACGGCCACAAAAGTTACATGAGGCCATTGGCATCATGCGAGGAGGAAAAGCTTTGAAAAACATAATCCTGGAGTGAGGAGGAGTGCACTACAGACAGGATGTGGAGAGGTTGTGCTAATGAGAGTGAAATAGGGTTGAATGGAATTATGAAGGTGTGGATCAGACACCTAGTGCAGGGTTGATCCAGCTGCTGCAGATGCAAATAGCCTAATTCAGCCCAAGCTGAACCTGGGGCAATGGTGTTAATGTCGAAAGGTCTGAAGTTGGCGAGGAGACTGAAGACAGTGTTGATGGTGGGCCCTTAGGTTTTGTAACATGTGGCCCACTCCCCTATGCAGAATGACCTCAGTGCCTGTTCTGACCTGATGCTGGGAGCTGCATGGCAACAGTCAGTGAGGCCATAAGCATCCTGTAAAGGGGAAATGCAAGAGACGGGCTGGGTCCAGTATAACCAAAGAAAATACCAGCCTGGATACTCCAGAGAAATGTTGGAATTTCCCGTAAAACTCTCAGGAGGATAGAACTCCTGCTTGAATACAGAATATTCGAAATTTCCTTCATGGTCCGTTACGGGCATTTATGAACATTCAGGCTGCCTGACACTTTTGACCCGAGGACCTGGCTCAACCACGTTCTTGTGGCAGTTACAACCAGAGAACACTGTATGTGTGGACCCTCTTAGCAACCAGTTTTGTGCATTGAATTGCTCATGGATAAGAGGACCGCAAACAGGGACGCCTTGCTATATTCAAGAAATTACAGAGCTTTAGCCAAGGCAGGATAAGGAAGTTAGACTGTCCTTTACTATGAAGCGCTGACGAAAAGCATGGAATTCCTATGTACTTTGAGCCAGCGATATGGATAAGGACAGTGTAAATCAGAAACCTAGAGTGAAATTCAATCAAGCTAAGGAAAATGTACTAAGAACAAAATTAAATTGTTTCTTTCTTAGATTCTGCTGTCTGTAGATCTATGCATCTGAATACATTTCAGCTCATAATGATAGTTCTGTCCTCAGACTGAAGAGTTTTGCTCTCAGTTTGCACACGCTCAGAATGAGTTTACAGCTAAACCTACTTTTTCTCCTCTTAAATGAACTTCTTTAAAAAATAATTCATCTGCATTCAGACCTACAAAATATTTGCATTTGCATTTCTTTGAATGTGTTTTCTTATGGTTTCAGTGCAAATGAAAAAACTTACAGATTTTTAAAGTAACTCCCAGATGTGTAAGGGCAGTAGCTTGCATAATACTTCAAGTTTCATACTGACAGTACCATAAGGAGTGAAATTAAAACGTTGCTGATAGTTCTGTGTTTTCATATTTGATAATAAAATTGGCTGGAATTTAACAGTAATTTGTTATTGCCAAACTATGAATACATATGAAAATGATTTTGTGTTTATTTATAGTTAGCTCCTCTTTCAGGAAATTCCACCCTGTATTTTCCAACTGGTACTGTTTTGATACTAAGCTTTGTGAGTACAAATATCCCCTTGAAAGTTATTTTAATGGAGGCCCCATGTCTTAAGTTAATGTAACATCCGCACTTAAAGTTTAGTTAAACATCAGTAATTGCTGGAAGTCAACAGTACACTTTCAGTAAGTACAGCAACATTGTCGGAATGTATTTTACCTAAGTTAATCTGCATGTAAAATAACAATTCAATGTTGACCAGTATCTCAGATTCAATTAGCTATCTGTTGTAACTTCTCTGGTTGGAGGTTTGGCTAAGAATATTCACAGTGATTATAAATACAGGATAGAAAACCATGAAAAACATAAACAGCCTTGAATAATCCTCATCTTCCTCTGGGAAGCAAGTGGATCAGGTTGAGCTGACGGTTGAAATAATTCTGCATAATCAGTAGAAGAAGTAAGCCTTAAATTCCTTTCTCATTTTATATATTTTAATCAAAGTTACCTAGTTTGCGTGCTCAAGCAAGAGATGACTGAAAAACTGAAGTGAATGTTCAACTACCACAGAGATGATTCTTGGGAATTATTGCTTACATCATGAGCTAGTCATGCTAAGACCACTGTAGCCTATAATCACCCTCAGTGGTTTAGCTGCTGAATTAAAAGATATGTTGTTGAAGCACACCCATGAATTGCTCATTCATGTGATTCATTCACTTGGATGTTAAACATCTGGACATGACACTTTCAATGGTTTTATTTGTCATATGCTAACTACCCTTAAGTAAGTATTTTTAGGCACCACATCAACCCCATTAAAACTGTTGAAGATCTAATAGCAAGTATCATGCAGGGACTATTAGGAAATGAGGAAATGTGGAAAAATAGAAACACAAGAAATTCTACAGATGCTGGAAATCCAGAGCAACGTACACAAAATGCAGGAGGAACTCAGCAGGTGAGACAGTATCTATGGAGAGGAGTTTATAGATGACTTTTCGGGCCAAGACCTGATGAAGGGTCTCGGCCCAAAACTCTGACTATTCATCCTTTGCCACAGCTGCTGCCTGACCTGCTGAGTTCCTCCAGCATTTTGTGTGTGTTGTGAAAAAATAGAAGTAGGTTTCATGTAACAAAAGAATGAAGGAGAGAGAGGTAGAGAAAACAACGAGCTTTATGGAACAAATTCCATAGCCTACGGCTTTGTTAATTTATAGATTGGTCTTCAAATATGAATTTAGAATGGTGGATATGCAGAACCATTGAGTAATATCAGTGCCTCAAACAGTTGTAGAGTTGGAGGTGAGATATAGAAAAGCAAGACCACAGTGGGCTCTGAAAATGACTAGAATAATCTATGAATGAAAATGCGTTCAGACTGGGGAGCAGTGCAGCGCCATGAACAAAAAGGGCTTAGTTTCAAATAAAGGTGGATACCAGAATTTTGAATGAACATGAATTTGTTTGGCGAGAGAGGCCAGAGAGCAGCCAGGAGGGCAGACTTAAAATGCAAGGCCTTCACAAGGGTTTTAGCAGCAGAAGCAGATATCCTACCTCTCCCGGAAGTTCCGGGAGTCTCCCGAATATGAATAGTGGCTCCCTGATGCCCGCAAATTATATACAATATCACGGAAATCAATTTTTTTGAGAGTGAGCGAGCGAGAGAGAAAGCAAAAGAGAAAGCGCGAGAGTGACCACGAGAGAGAGTGAGAGCAAGCAAGAGCGCGCGAGCGAGAGAGCAAGAGAGAAAACAAGCGAGAGCGAGAGAGAAAGCAAGAGCGACCATGCGCGCGAGAGAGAGAGAGAGCAAGAGCACACCATGGGAGAGTGTTCCAAAAAAAGAAAATATGAAACATACGTCACCCCAGACTACCCTAAAGTGTACCCCTGCTTAATAGGGGTCAAAAAGTAATGACACTGTTGCTCGCTGCGCTGTTTGTGACAGTGACTTTTCTATTGCCCATGGTGGGTTAAAATGTAAAAGACATGTTGAGGTGAGTTTAACAGGTGTCGTTCATTCATTAGCATAGCTAATGTTATTTAAACTAGCTGGCTGGCTGCTAAGGGGCTACCCTATTGCAGACATCCCACCTCTCCCGGAAGTCTCCTGCAAATTGATGGTGCTACCTCCCTGAAACGAGTTTTTGCAGAGTGGGATGTCTGCAGAAGAGCAATTGGAGGTTCGAGGTCTTGCTCAGCTTGTTAATCTGGAGATGAGCCTCATTCAACACTGCAAGGTTGGCTATTTATCACCAGCGGTGAACAATATGCATTGTCTTGCCTAAGTCTCACAAATAACATTGAGAGCAACTTGAAAATAAAGGCTTTGGATACACTTAGCACTTTGTAACCACTGACTTAGAAATATGTCAAAATTCCTTCATAATCACTAGTTTGAAATCCTAGAACTTCCTCCCCACTGTGGGAGTACTTCAACGGAAGGAGTGCAGCGGTTCAACAAGACAGCTCACTGCCCTCTTCGCAGGGACAGTTAGGGACAGACCATGAATACTGGTCATGACAGAGATGCCCACATCCCAGAAACAATACATTAAAATAGGTCGTGTATTAATACCTTAAATTTAGTTAATATGCATCCTTGCTTTCGTGTAATCAATTTTTAAGGAGATTTACATGCATTTCAGATAGAATGTTTTGGTTTACAGCTAGTTCTCTTCTCTTTGGCAGTGGTTGATGTGTACCAAGGGTGGTGTGGTCCATGTAAGGCTGTGATTAGCCTATTTCGGAAGATTAAAAATGAGTTGGGAGACGACCTCTTGCATTTTGCAGTGGTAAGACCTTAATTTTTTTTGTATGGAATTTCAGAAAGGCAGTATCACTGCTAAATTGGTTTCATTTGAAATTCATCAAAAAAAAACTCAATTCCAAATCTCCTTGAATGAGTCTTAGATGGAAACATTGTTTGAGAAAAAAATAGTGTTACAGGTGTGGTGGATGAAGTAGCTTTGCCTGGACCGAATGCAGTGCCAGAGGCCATTCATCTTCTATCATAACACAGAGACTGGCTTAAGCATCACAATCTAATACCCACAATGTATCTGGATTACAAAGATGACCACCTGATCATTGTTCAAGCTACAGTACTTGCTTCACTCATCTGCTTTAGAGATCTGGCCTACATGTGACTCTATACTTACAACAATGTGGCTGCCTTGAAATGTCCTTTGAAATGGTCTCCCAAGATACTCAGCTCAAATGCCTTTGGAGATATGGCAGAAATGCTGGCCTTCCAGTGAGCAACTATCCCACAAATGGCTAAAATTTAGGGGAACTGTTAACCTGTCCAGAGGCAAATTCACTCCATTCCCATGTGGAATGAGTAACATTTCCATAAAATAAGCAGTCATGCTAGGAAATAAAACTCTCCCAGAACGCAATTAACCCACTGATGTTATCACACATTTATTTTCCAGGCCGAAGTGGACAATGTTGACTCTCTACAAGAGTACAGAGGGAAATGTGAACCCACTTTCCTTTTCTATGGGGTGAGATCATTTAAAATAGATTCATCAAGTGGAAATGTCACATGTTTTTGGGTTTGTGTTATGCTTCTTCCCCTGCAGTACCCTTCCCACATCTGAACTCCACAGAATGCTGACTGAAATATTGGCTGCTGCTTGTACTTTTCCCAGGGAGCCTCTCTTAATTGTGAGTGCAGTCTATGATTATCAGAAGGCACGTTGACAGCTCTGGTGGAAAGACGCGAATGAGGGATGGAGAGGGTGCCTCTGTCGTAAAGACAATCTCTAATACTCTCATATGCTCTAAGACCTGAGAACTTGCTTATAGTTTCCTGTCAGGTTCCTGTCAACTCCAAAAAGAGGTCACAGAGAAAATTTCCACTCACAATGGCTCAGATAAAGACCATAAGACATACAGTTGAAGTCAGAAGTTTACATACACCTTAGCCAAATACATTTAAACTCAGTCTTTCACAATTCCTGACATTTAATCCTAGAAAACATTCCCTGTCTTAGGTCAGTTAGGATCACTACTTTATTTTAAGAATGTGAAGTGTCAGAATAATAGTAGAGAGAATGATTTATTTCAGCTTTTATTTCTTTCATCACTTTCCCAATGGGTCAGAAGTTTACATATACTTTGTTGGTATGTGGTAGCATTGCCTTTAAATTGTTTAAATTAGGTCAAACGTTTTGGGTAGCCTTCCACAAGCTTCTCACAGTAAGCTGCTGGAATTTTGTTCCATTCCTCCAGACAGAACTGGTGTAACTGAGTCAGGTTTGTAGGCCTCCTTGATCACTCATGCTTCTTCAGTTCTGCCCACAAATTTTCTATCGGATTGACGTCAGAAAATGATGTCAACTCATCCTTGGGAGTCCTTGGGAGCAATTTCCAAATGCCTGAAGGTACCACATTCACCTGTACAAACAATAGTATGCAAGTATAAACACCATGGGACCACACAGCCGTCACACCGCTCAGGAAAGAGACGCATTCTGTCTCCTGGAGATGAATGTACCTTGGAGCGAAAAGTGCAAATCAATCCCAGAAAACAGCAAAGGACCTTGTGAAGATGCTGGAGGAAACAGGTAGACAAATATCTATATCCACAGTAAAACGAGTCCTATATCGACATGACCTGAAATGCTGCTCACCAAGGAAGAAGCTACCGGTGCAAAACCGCCATTTAAAAAGCCAGACTATAGCTTGCAAGTGCACATGGGGACAAAGATCTTACTTTTTAGAGAAATGTCCTCTGGTCTGATAAAACAAAAATTGAACTGTTTGGCCATAATGACCACTGTTATGTTTGGAGGAAAAACGGTGAGGCTTGCAAACTGAAGAACACCATCCCAATCGTGAAGCATGGAGGTGGCAGCATCATGTTGTGGGGGTGCTTTGCTGCAGGAGGGACTGGTGCACTTCACAAAATAGATGGCATCATGAGAAAGGAAAATTATGTGGATATATTGAAGCAACATCTCAAGACATCAGCCAGGAAGTTAAAGCTCAGTCACAAATGAGTCTTCCAAATGGACAATGACCCCAAGCATAGCTCCAAAGTTGTGGCAAAATTGCTTAAGGACAACAAAGTCAAGATATTGGAGTGGCCATCACAAAGCCCTGACCTCAATCTGATAGAAAATTTGTGGACAGAACTGAAAAAGTGTGTGCGAGCAAGGAGGCCTAGAAACCTGACTCAGTTGCACCAGTTCTGTGCATTCCAGCAACTTATTGTGAGAAGCTTGTGGAAGGCTATCCAAAACGTTTGACCCAAGTTAAACAATTTAAAGGCAACGCTACCAAATACTAACAAAGTGTATGTAAACTTCTGACCCATTGGGAAAGTGATGAAAGAAATAAAAGCTGAAATAAATCATTCTCTCTACTATTATTCTGACATTTCATATTCTTAAAATAAAGTAGTGATCCTAACTGACCTAAGACAGGGAATGTTTTCTAGGATTAAATGTCAGGAATTGTGAAAAACTGAGTTTAAATGTATTTGGCTAAGGTGTATGTAAACTTCTGATTTCAACTGTAGGAGCAGAATTAGTCCATCAAGTTTGCTCTGCCAATTAGAACCTTACTAATCAAGAACCTGCCAACCACCGCTTTAAATGTACCCAATGATTTGGCCTCCACAGCCATCTATGACAATGAATTCCACAGATTCACCACTGTCTTGTTAAAGAAATTCTTCCTTATCGCTGTTCTAGAGGGACATTCTGGTATTCTGTGGCTGAGCCTTCTGTTCCGAGGCTCCCCTATATCTTCTCAACGTCCACTATATCTACGTCTTTCGATATTCGATGTTTCAGTGTGATTCCCCTTCATGACCATGGTGGCTATTTACAGATGGTATGGTACAGAGGAATAAGAACAATTAGATTGAGAAACTCATTGCCCAGCTTTTCTTTGATCTTGATTGAATCGTTAAAATGACCACTAACCATGTGTTGAGCAATTTGACCTTCAAGGAGCAGCTTAGGATATCTTGGAATCACCAAATGAATTTTGCTGACCTCATTCCTCCTTTCATTTAACTCTTCACAAATTTTCCTAGATTCATAGCCTTTATCCCATTTAAAAATTGCTGGTGAGCGCAGCAGGCCAGGCAGCATCTATAGGAAGAGGTACGTTTTGGGCCGAGACCCTTCGGCATCTGCATTCCAGCATCTGCAGATTTCCTCATGTTTGCCTTATCCCAATTTATTGTTGAGCTCTCCAATGTGTCTTCAGGATTTTTCAATGAATGAACCATTGAGATAGACTGGTCAAAAATGGTTCAAAAATGTCCCTCAAAATTATTTTTCCTTTAATGAGGTGACAGTTTCACACTGCCCACCTTGCATCTGTGAAGTTAGACATATGTAAACATTACATGTCAGCTAAAAGGATAGATTCTTGTAAGTGAGACTAGGAGAGATTTTCTCCCTCTACAGGAGATACCTGAAATGCTCACCATCATCCGCCTTGGTTGCATAAACAATTGTGTACCTTTACCAACTCCATGCAAACCATTTCCACCTTAGAACATGAAAGCATAAACCTTGGTCATTTAATAAAATGAACTCAGTATTATGAAGGCCAGTAATAATATTTATGAAAAATAAAATATTATTTATTCTTACGGACAGCTCTTAACAAAATTCCCCTTTATAAATTAACCTCCTCTTTTCTATGTGGTTACAAAAACCTTTGAAGGGGGATGGAAATTGTCCGAAATAACATTGTGAAATAATAAATATTCCAATTGGCAGTCAAAGGAAGGTTTTCAGAGCTCATTACTTCAGATCTTGATTTCCACTCTAATTCCGAGTTCAGTGCCTTGAGGCCAATATCAGAGTCAGTAGAGCCAAAAGATCATCAAATATGCAGCAGGATGAAGGAATATTATCAAAAAGGAGTTATAAAGTTATGGAGAATGGGAACAGGACCTTCTGCCCAATTCATCCATGCTTATGAAAGAGCCTTCCTGAGCTGGTTTCATTTGCCAGCATTTGGCTCCTTATCTAAATCTTTCTTATCCATGAACCTGTCCAAACGTTTTATAATCATAATTGCATCCACATCTGCCACTTCTCAGCAGCTTGCTCCATATAACCAGCAGTCTGTGTGGTAAACCTGCCCCTCAGGATCCCTGTAAATTGATTTCTCTCACCATAAACCTATTTCCAGCATCTGCAGAATTTCTCATGTTTATGACCTTAAATCTATGCCATAGAAACATAGAAAACCTATGGCACAATACTGGCCCTTCAGCCCACAAAGCTGTGCCAAACATGTCCTTACCTTGAAATTACCTAGGGTCACCCATAGCCCTCTATTTATATGAGCTCCATGTACCTGTCCAGGAGTCTCTTAAAAGACCCTATCGTATCCGCCTCCACCACCATCGCTAGCAGCCCATTCTACACACTCATCACTCTCTGTGTTAAAAAAAAAACGTGCCCCTGACATCTCCTCTGTACCTGCTTCCAAGCACCTTAAACCTGTGCCCTCTCTTGCTAGCCATTTCAACCCTGGGAAAAAGCCTCTGACCATCCACATGAACAATCTTGTACACCTCTATCAGGTCCCCTCTCATCCTCTGTCGCTCCAAGGATAAAAGGCTGCGTTCACTCAACCTATTCTCGTAAGGAATGCTCCCCAATCCAAGCAACATCCTTGTAAGTCTCCTCTGCACCCTTTCCATGGTTTTCACATCCTTTCTATCGTGAGGTGACCAGAACTGAGCACGGTACTCCAAGTGGGGTTTGACCAGGGTCTTATATAGCTGCAACATTACCTCTCGGCTCCTAAACTCAATCCCACAGTTGATGAAGGTCAATGTACCATATGCCTTCTTAACCACAGAGTCAACCTGCGCAACAGCTTTGAGTGTCCTATGGATTCAGATCCCAAGATCATTCTGATCCTCCACACTGCCAAGAGGATTACCATTAATACTATATTCTGTCATCATATTTGACCTACTAAAATGAATCACCTCACACTTTTCTGGGTTGAACTCCATCTGCCACTTCTCAGCACAGTTTTGCATCCTATCAATGTCCCGCGGTAACCTCTGACAGCCTGCCACACTATCCACAACACCACCAACCTTTGTGTCATCAGCAGATTTACTAACCCATCCCTCCACTTCTTCATTGATGTCATTTATAAAAATCACAAGAGTAGGGGCCCAGAACAAATCTCTGAGGCACACCACTGGTCACCTATGCAGAATATGACCTGTCTACAGCCACTCTTTGCCTTCTGTGGGCAAGCCAGTTCTGGATCCACAAAGCAATGTCCCCTTGAATCCCATACCACCTTACTTTCTCAATATGCCTTGCATGCGGTACCTTGTTAAATGCCTTGCTGAAATCCATAACATTACATCAACTCCTCTACCTTCATCAATGTGTTTATTCACATCCTCAAAAAATTTATTCAGGCACGTAAGGCATGATCTGTCTTTCACAAGGCCATGCTGACTACTCCAAGTCAGATTATGCCTCTCTAAATGTTCATAAATCCTGCCTCTCAGGATCTTCTCCATCAACTTACCAACCACTGAAGTAAGACCGCTGGTCTAAAATTTCCTGGACTATCTCTACTCCCCTTCTTGAGTAATGGAACAACATCCGCAACCCTCCAATCCTCTGGAACCTCTCCCGTCCTCATTGATGATGCAAAGATCATTGCCAGAGGTTCAGCAACCTCCTCCCTCACCTCCCACAGTAGCGTAGGGTACATCTCGTCCAGTCCCGGTGACTAATCCAACTTGATGCTTTCCAAAATCTCCAATACATCCTCTTTCTTAATATCTACGTGCTTAAGCTTTTCAGTGTGCTGTAAGTCATCCCTACAATTGCCAAGATCCTTTTCTGTAGTGAATACTGAAGCAAAGTACTCATAAAGTGCCTCTGTTATCTCCTCCAGTTCCATACACAATTTTCCACTGTCATACTTGATTGGTCCTATTCTATCATGTTTTATCCTCTTGAGCTTCACGTGCTTGTAGAATGCCTTGGGGTTTTCCTTAATCCTGTCCGCCAGTGTCTTCTCATGGCCCCTTCTGGCTCTCCTAATCTCTTTCTTAAGCTCCTTCCTGCTAGCCTTATAATCTTCTAGATCTCTGTCATTACCTAGTTTCTTAATCCTTTCATAAGCTCTTCTTTTCTTCTTGACTAGATTTACAACAGTCTTTGTACACCATGGTTCCTGTACCCTACCATCTTTTCCCTGTCTCATTGGAACATACCTATGCAGCACTCCACGCAAATACCCCCTGAAGGTTTGCCACATTTCTTCCGTACATTTCCCTGAGAACGTCTGTTCCCAATTTTTGCTTCTAAGTTCCTGCCTGATTGCCTCATATTTCCCCTTACTCCATTTAAACGCTTTCCTAACTTGTCTGTTCCTATCCCTTTCCAATGCTATGGTAAAGGAGATAGAATTGTCATCACTATCTCCAAAATGCTCTCCCACTAAGAGATTTGACGCCTGACCAGGTTCATTTCCCAAAACCAGATCAAGTACAGCCTCTCCTCTTGTAGGCGTATCTACATATTGTGTCAAGAAACCTTCTTGAACACACCTAACAAACTCCACCCCATCTAACCCCTCACTCTAGGGAGATATCAATCGATATTTGGGAAATTAAAATCTCCCGCCACGACAACCCTGTTAATATTACATCTTTCCAGAATCTGTCTCCCTATCTGCTCCTCGATGTCCCTGTTACTATTGGGTGGTGTATAAAAAAAAGCCAGTAGAGTAATTGACCCCTTCCTTTTCCTAATTTCCACCCACAGAGACTCCATAGACAATCCCTCCATGTCTTCCTCCTTTTCTGCAGCCGTGACACTATCTCGGATCAACAGTGTCACGCCCCCACCTCCTTTGACTCCCTCCCTGTTCTTTCTGAAACATTTAAAGCCTGGCACTCAAAGTAACCATTCTTGCCCCTGAAGCATCCAAGTCTCTGTAATGGCCATGACATCATAGTTCCTAGTACTGATCCACACTCAAAGCTCATCCGCTTTGTTCAAAATACTCCTTGCATTAAAATAGACACATCTCAAACCATGTCCCTTCTCTATCACCTGCCTATTCTCCCTTTCGCACTGTCTCCAAGCTTTCTCTGTTTGTGAGCCAACTGCCTCTTCCTCCATCTCTTCAGTTTGGTTCCCACCCCCCAGCAATCCTAGTTTAAACTCTCCCCAATAGCCTTAACAAACCTGCCTGCCAGGATATTGGTCCCCCTGGGATTCAAGTGCAACTCGTCCTTTTTGTACAAATCACTCCTTCCCGAAAAGAGGTCCCAATGATCCAGAAATCTGAATCCCTGCCCCCTGCTCCAATCCCTCAGCCACGCATTTATCCTCCACCTCACTCTATTCCTATACTCACTGTCGCGTGGCACAGGCAGTAATCCCAAGATTACTACCTTTGTAGTCCTGCTTCTCAACTTCCTTCCTAACTCCCTGTAGTCTGCTTTCAGGACCTCCTCCCTTCTCCTGCCTATGTCGTTGGTACCAATATGTCCCACGATCTCTGGCTGTTCTCCTTCCCACTTCAGGATATCATGGACGTGATCAGAAACATCCTGGACCCTGACACGTGGGAGGCAAACTGCCATCCGTGCTTTTTCCCTACGTCCACAGAATCGCCTGTCTGACCCCCTAACTATAGAGTCCCCTATCACTGCTGCCATCCTCTTCCTTTCCCTACCCTTCTGAGTCACAGGGCCAGACGCTGTGCCAGAGACTGTTGCTTCCCTCAGGAAGGCCGTTTCCCCCCCCCCAACAGTACTCAAACAGGAGTAGTTATTGTCAAGGGGTACAGCCACAGGGGTGCTCTCCAGTGTCTGACTCCTGCCTTTTCCTCTCATGACTGTTACCCACTTATTCCAAGGCCCTGGTGTGACTACCTGCCTATAACTCCCCTCTATCACCTCCTCACTCTCCCTGACCAGATGAAGGTCATCGAGCTGCATCTCCAGTTCCCTAACGTGGTCCCTAAGGAGCTGCAGCTTGACGCAACTGGTGCACATGTGACTGTCCGGGAGGCTGGGAGACTCCAGGACTTCCCACATCTGACACTAAGCACAGAACACTGGCCTCATACACACTCTTCCTGTCTGTATTCTCCACAGATAACCTACCTCGCCTTGACTCATTATCGCCGAAGCCCCATTGAGCCAAAGCCTTCCTACTCTGTTTCCCTCTACTCCGTCGCCCGCTCTTCTGATGCCTGCTCTATAAAGCTGGCATCTTTTAAACTCTTCTCGCTGTTCTCAGTGGCTGACGTCCACGCGCTTGCGTAGTTGTGCCCTGATCAAACCGCTGAAGAAGTAACCATCTCCTTTTGAACTCTTCTCGCTGTCCTCACTGGCTGATGTCCACGTGCTTGAGCAGTCATGCCCCGATCAAGCCTTCTAGTTAAAGGCTTCCTTACTGTGGGGGGGAATACATTGACAATCTATTTTATCTGTTAATCTATTTTAACTCCTCATAATTTTATAATTCTCCTTAACGTCACCTCTCAACTTCTTTTGCTCCAGGGAAATCTATTCCAGCATATTCTGTCTCAAGCCTTCCAGTCCTAGCAATGTCCTAGTGAATATTTTCTGCATTCCCTCTAGCTGAATCACAGCCTTTGTATGAAATGGTCACCAGTACTGCAGTTAATATTCCAGGAATGGTCTCCCTAATACCTTGTACAGCTGTAACATGATCTCCCAACTCCTGTACTCAATGTCCCATCCAATGAAAACAAACATGCCATATGCTAGAACTGTACAGGGAAATGGCAAGGCTGCACCTGAGTGCTGTGTGCAGTTCTGGCTCCTTATTAAAGAAAAGAGATACTTGTTTTGGAAATGGTGCAGAAGATGTTCACCAGGTTGATTCTGGAGATGAGGGGGCTGGGCTATAAGGGGGATGGGCTATGAGAAAAGATTAAGTTGTCTGAGACTATAGTCACTCGAACTCAGAAGAATGAGAGAGAATCTTATATAAACATACAAAATTATGAAAGAGATAGGTAAAATAGAAGCAGGAAACTTGTTTCCAATGGTAATTGAGACTAGAACTAGGGGACATAGCCTCAAGATTCGAGGGAATAGATTTAGGATGGAGATGAGGAGGAACTGCGTTTCCCAGAGAGTAGTGAATCTGTGGAATTCTCCACCAGGGAAGCAGTGGAGGCTACATCACCAAATGTGTTTAAGACACAATCAGTTTTTTGAATACTAGGGGGAGTAAGAGTTAGGGTTAAAGGCAGGCAGGTGGAACTGAGTCCATAGCCAGAATAGCCGTGACAATGAATGGCTAATTACCAAATCCCACTTCTATTTCTTATGTTCTTATATTCTCTACTTGTCTACCTGTGTCAGCTATGCACTTGTATCCTTAAGTGTCTCTGGTTTACAACACACCCCATGATTCTGTTATTCCTGACGTAGTTTAACTTCCCCAATGAAAGGGTGTGACAAATCACCATATTGAAGGGAGATTGAAAATCTGCCTGAGTGGTGCCACAACAACAACCTCTCACTCAATGTCAGCAAGACCAAGGAGCTGATTATTGATGACAGGAGGGGGAAACCAGATGTCCTTGAGCCAGTCCTCATTGGGGGGATCAGAAGTGGAGAGGTTCAGCAACTTTAAATTCCTCAGTATTTTCATTTCAGTGGATCTGTACTGGGTCCAGCACATAAGGAACATGGCAAAGAAAGCACAGCAGCTCCTCTAATTTATCAGAAGTTTGCGTAGTTTTGGCCTGTTCTAGTGATGTTTAGTATTGTGGCTTTCTGAAGATCTACATAGATATTGGTGTGTAGCCCTAATTACTTAATGCTATTGTGTAGTGCTTTTGGGATGACACCAGTTGAGAAAATAATATTACTATTATTATTTTATTTTTGTATTTGCACAGTCTGTTGTCTTTTGCACACTGGTTGCTTGTCCAACTGTATTTACTGTGAATGCCCACAAGAAAATGAATCTCAGGATTCTATATGGTGGCATATATGTACTTTCATAGTAAAATTACTTTGAACTTTTGAACTTTGAAAATGCATCACTTCATACTTGTCTGACTTAAATTCCATCTGACAATCCTTGGCCCCCTTTCCCAGTTGAGCTAGATCCTTTTATAATGTTAGATGACCTTATTTGTCATCCACTTGTCACCAAACTGCAAACTTACTAATCATGCCACCTACATTCTTACCCAAATCGTTAATGTAGATGGTACACATTAGTGGACCCAGCACCAGTCCCTGCAGAACACCACAGGTAATGGCCTCTAATCTGAATATCAGCTCTCCACTATCACCCCCTGACTCCTTCCACCATTTTTTAAAATCCAATTTGCTTGCTCACACTGGATCCCACATGATCTCTCCTTCTGAATCAGCCTACCATGCCAGACCTTGTCAAAAGCCTTGCTAATGTCCATGTAGACAATGTCCTCTCTGTCCTCTTCAAAATATCAACTAAGTTGGTGAGACATAATTGCCCACACATGAGTCGTCATGTTGACTATTTCTTCTCAGTATTTGTCTTTACAATTGTGGTAGATCCTGTTCTCTTGGAATCCCTTCTAGTAACTTACCCATAGATAATGTTAGGCTCGGCAGCCTGTAGTTCATTGGCTAGTGCTTGCACAACAGCAACCGCCCTCCAGGTATCAGTACCTCAGCCATTCCTAAGGAAGATACAAAATTGCCTTGCAGATCCCCAGGAATTTCTTCCCTTCCTTCCCACAATCTGCAATGATACACTGGATCAGACCCCGGGGATTTACCCATCTCATGACTACCAGCAGCTCTTCTTTTATAACATTGATCATTTTAGGGGATTACTTTTCTCTTCTGTGAATTCCCTGACTTCCATGACCTCTTTCATGGTAAATACCAATAAACAGGCCATTTGTCTCTTTTGCTCACTTAATTACATTAAAGGTGATCTGCACCTGAACTCAACATTGAGAAATGCTTCTGAGACTCCATCAGCATTTTTGCAGAACTACGAACCATCGATTCCTGGCTTGCATTGCTAATTACTTACTCAGGCCCAGCTGGGTTATTTTAGAAGGGGAACACTGTTACTTAGTGGGCGGGAATTTCTTTTTGGGGTTAATGCCATGAGAGGAAACCAAATAAGGCACTGGATTATAATGACGATTGGTTCATTTTGGTCTCCGTGTCAAAGGAAGACAAGGAGTAAGAAGAAGGAAGTTTATCCTCCCTGGCTCCAGAGGTCATATCTGGAACAAACGGTGATGACCACCAGTTGCTAGGTAAATAAGGGATCTGGAAACAGAGTGGAGAAATGGTTAGCACTATGATTAATCATTTACTTCATAATGCCTTTTTAAAAAAAAGTCATACAGTGTGAAAGCAGATCCTTTGTTCCACCCTGTCCATGCCAACCCAAGTAGACTAATCCTATTTACCAGCACTTGGTAAAGTCAAGTGCTTGTATATGTATGTAAGGGGGTTTCGTCTTTTATGTTACTAAAATGGCTTATTTGTTATGTTATATTTGGGAATGCTTCTTTGTTATATTAAACACTGAGAAAGTTTTGCATTAGCAGCTTGTTGTGGGTTAGGGGGTGATAAGAGGATGCTACGAACCAATTGGGATAATTGTTATGACTTTGGTGTATCTGGAAGATTTGTATGCGCGGGATTTTGAGGGAGAAGGCTGGAGAGAGAGAGAGACAGAGAATGGACCAGGTGCTGTAAGTCTGCTAATGGGATTGGACCCCGAGCGGGGCATTCGGCGAGGAGGGGAGCTGGAGACGGACTCGTGTGGAGCGTCTGGTCAACCACTGTTGTTGGTCCCAGGCGGTCAGTCGAGGTGGTCCAAGGGGTCGCAGGGTGAAGAAGGGTCCTGAGCTCCAACTGTTTGTGCACGAAGAAATTGAACTTTGATAAGTGTGGCACCTTTTATATTTTATTCTTTATTAATTATATAGTTCCAGTAATATCTATAAACTGTAAATCATTTAATCATATCTGGTGTATTGTCTGTTATTTGGGCAGGGTGGGGTACATCACACAGCATCCACACAAACCAATTACCCAGTTTGCCAGGATTGAGGGCTGTTTCCCTAGATGACAGCGAGCCGAGTGACTCTAAGGTTGGCCAGGGGGGCTACATGTATTTAAATACACTTAAAAACAATATTATTATAATACCAAATAAATGTCATGAAATCTATTGGAAAGGCATGAACATTTTCCTGTGCAAGGTTCAAATGAAGGGTTTTACTCACTGAAATAGAAGAGCTAGGGTAAGAGGAGGCTCCAGTGGAATATATAAGTCAGAAAATGCTGTCTTGGCTGTGTTACCTTCACCTACACTGTAGAGCAACTGCCAGATTTTTCCATTTGGCTACTGACATATCTGCTAGGAATGTCAACTGGCCGTTAACTGTTGAGACACTGAGCTCACATGGAAGGTGAGCTTGTTGTGAAGCTTACCCTTACATTTTAAACTTGCCACTCTTGCACTTTCTGTGTTTCAGGGAGGTCAGCTGGTTGCAGTTGTGAGGGGGGCAAATGCACCATTGCTCCAGAAAACCATTCGCGAACATTTAGTTGCAGAAAAGAAGGTGCTTGAAGAGGGAGCTGACCGGAAAGTGGTGAGAACAGTAATGACAAAAAAAAAGTACTGATTCCGAACTAATGTCTTTAATTGTTTTTCCTTTATATTCAGTCAGTTAGTACAGTAGAGGTGCCAGATAGGATAATGGAATGCCTTTCTTGCAGGATGTGGGAAGGCAGGGAGACCTCCAGTATCCCTGACGACTACACCTGCGAGAAAAGTGCATCCATTTGCAGCTTCTAACTCTCCATGTTAAGGAGTTGGAGCTGCAATTCAATAAACTCTGGATCATTTGGGAGGCTGAGAGAGTGATAGTTAGGACATGTAGGTAGGTAGTTACACCTAAGGTGCAGGACACAGGAAACTGCGTGACAGTCAGGAAGGGGAAAGGGGTTAAACAGCCCTTGCAGAGTATCCCTGTGGCCATCTTCCTCAAAAATAGGTAGACCACTTTGGATACTGTTGGGGGAAATCACGTAGCAGAGGAAGGTCATGGTGGTTAGGTCTCTAACATTGGGTCTGGCTCTGTGACTCAGAAGGAAAGGGGGGAGAAGAGGCGAGCTGTGGTGATAGGGGATTCGTTAGCTAGGGGAACAGAAAGGAGGTTCTGTGGATGAGATTGAGATTCCTGGATGCCTATGTTGCCTCCCTGCTGCCAGGGTCCAGGACATCTCAAATGTCTTAAGCGGGAGGGTGAACAGCCAAGAGGTCCTGGTCCATGTATGTACCAATGACATGGGTGGGAAGCGTGGTGATGTTCTGCAAAGTGAATTCATGGAGTGAGATGCAAAGTTAAAGGACAGGACCTCCAGGGCGGTGATCTCAGGATTGCTACCCGTGCCATATGCTAGTAAGGCCAGAAATAGAAATAGTATACCGTTTAACATGTGGCTAAGGAATTGGTGTAGGAGGGAGTTGTCACATTTTTGGATCATTGTGCTCTCTTCCAGAGAAGGTGGGTTGGTTTGCCCCTGAACTGGAAGTAGACTAATATCATAGCGGGAAGGTTTCCTCGTGCTGCATGAGGTATTTAAACTACAGTTGCAGGGGAGTAGGAACCAGAGGGCCAAAACAGCTAGTGGAGACGGATGTTGCTAAGACCTCAGACAAAGTCAGGAATCAAAAGTTTGAGCATGGTGAGGGTATTGTTCTGTGCTGCATATATTTCAATGCAAGAGCATCATAGGAAAGGCAGATGAGCTCAGGGCATGTGGAATTATGATATTGTTTCTATTAGAGCGACTTGGTTGCAGGAGGAGGAGGACTGGCAGCTCAATATTCCGGGGTTCCATTGTTTTACATGTGACAGAGCAGGAAGGATTAAAGGAGGAAGGGTAGCATTACTAGTCAGTGCTCAATCAGGACAGGCAGGATAACTTGTCAAGTGGGACTTTCGGGGTGAAACTAAGAAATAAGAATGGTATGGCCATGTTGATGAGGCTATTATTATAAACCACTCAACAGTCCACGGGATTTAGAGGAACAAATTTGTGGAGAGATCACAGACTTGCCAGAAACATAAGGTTGTTATAGTAGGTGATTTTAACTTTCCACATATTGACTGGCATTTCCAAACTATAAAAGGACTAGATGAGATAGAGTTTGTCAAATGTGCTCAGGAGTTTTCCTTAATCAGTACATAGAGGTCCCAACGAGATACATAGAAGTCCCAATGAGATAGTGGAAGGTACTTGATCTGCTATTCGGGAATGAGGCAGAGCAGATTAATGGATACTGTGTAGGGGATTACTTTGTATCTAGTGATCATAATGCCTTTAGTTTCAAAGTAACTATGACAAAAGATAGGTCAGGTTGGCGAGTTGCAACTCTAGATTGGAGAAAGGCCAATTTTGATGGTATCAGAAAGGACCTGGCAAATGTGGATTGGGACAGGCTGTTTTCCGACAAAGGTGTACTTCATAAGTGGGAAGCCTTAGAAAGTGAAATTTTGAGAATACAAAGCTTGTATGTACCTGTCAGAATAACAGGTAAAGATAACAGGTTTCAAGAACCTTGGTTTACAAGAGATATTGTGGCCCTGGTTAAGAAAAAGAAAGGAGGTGCATAGTAGGTATAGGCAGGTAGGAACAAATGTAGTGCTTATGGAGGATAAGAAATGTAAAAGTACACAAGAAAGAAATCTGGAGGGCTAAAAGAAGGCATGAAGTTGCCTTAGACAAAGTGAAAGAGAATCCTAAGGGGCACTCAGATATATAGACAATAAACAATAGGTGCAGGAGTAGGCCATTCAGCCCTTCGAGCCAGCACCGCCATTCACTGTGATCATGGCTGATCATCCACAATCAGTATTCAGTTCCTGCCTTATCACCATAACCGTTGATTCTGCTATCTTTAAGAGCTCTATCCATCTCTTTCTTGAAAGCATCCAGAGACGGCCTCCACGGCCTTCTGGGGCAGAGCATTCCATATGTCCACCACTCTCTGGGTGAAAAAGTTTTTCCTCAACTCCATTCTAAATGGCCTACCCCTTATTCTTAAACTGTGGCCTCTGGTTCTGGACTCACCCATCAGCGGGAACATACTTCTTGCCTCCAGCGTGTCCAATCCCTTAATAATCTTATATGTTTCAATAAGATCCCCTCTCAGCCTTCTAAATTCCAGAGTATACAAGCCCTGTCGCTCCAATCTTTCGACATATGACAGTCCCACCATCCCGGGAATTAACCTTGCGAACCTATGCTGCACTCCCTCAATAGCAGGAATGTCCTTCCTCAAAGTTGGAGACCAAAACTGCACACAGTACTCCAAGTGTGGTCTCACCAGGGCCCTGTACAGCTGCAGAATGACCTCTTTGCTCTTATACTCAATTCCTCTTGTTATGAAGGGCAGCATGCCATTAGCTTTCTTCACTGCCTGCTGTACTTGCAAGCTTGCTTTCAGTGACTGATGTACAAGAACACCTAGATCTTGTTGTACTTCCCCTTTTCCTAACTTGACCCCATTTAGATAATAATCTGCCTTCCTGTTCTTACCACGAAAGTGGATAACCTCACATTTATCCACATTAAACTGCATCTGCCCACTCACCCAGCCTGTCGAAGTCACCCTGCATTCTCATAACATCCTCCTCACATTTCACACTGCCACCCAGCTTTCTGTCATCGGCAAATTTGCTAATGTTACTTTTAATTCCCTCGTCTAAATCATTAATGTATAGTGTAAACAGCTGTGGTCCCAGCACTGAACCCTGTGGTACCCCATTGGTCACCGCCTGCCATTCCAAAAGGGACCCATTAATCACTACTCTTTGTTTTCTGTCAGCCAGCCAATTTTCAATCCATGTCAGTACTCTGCCCCCAATCCCATGTGCCATAATTTTGCCCACTAATCTCCTATGTTGGACTTTATCAAAGGCTTTCTGAAAGTCCAGGTACACTAGATCCACTGGCTCGCCCTTGTCCATTTTCATAGTTAAATCCTCAAAAAATTCCAGAAGATTAGTCAAGCATGATTTCCCCTTCGTAAGTCCATGCTGACTCAGACCGATCCTGTTACTGCCATCCAGATGAGTCGTAATTTCATCTTTTATAATTGACTCCAGCATCTTTCCCATCACCGACGTCAGGCTAACCAGTCTATAATTCGCTGTTTTCTCTCTTCCTCCCTTCTTGAAGAGAGGGACAACATTAGCCACCCTCCAATCCACAGAAACTGATCCAGAATCTATAGAACATTGGAAAATGATTACCAATGCGTCCACGATTTCTAAAGCCACCTCCTTAAGTACCCTGGGATGCAGACCATCAGGTCCCGGGGACTTATCAGCCTTCAGACCCAACAGTCTATCCAACACCATTTCCTGCGTAATATAAATTTCCTTCAGTTTATCCATTACTTTAGGTCCTTTGGCCACTATTATATCTCGGAAACAACAGGAATTCTGCAGATGCTGGAAATTCAAGCAACATACATCAAAGTTGCTGGTGAACGCAGCAGGCCAAGCAGCATCTAGAGGAAGAGGCGCAGTCGACGTTTCAGGCCGAGACCCTTCGTCAGGACTAACTGAAGGAAGAGTGAGTAAGGGATCCCTTACTCACTCTTCCTTCAGTTAGTCCTGACGAAGGGTCTCGGCCTGAAACGTCGACTGCGCCTCTTCCTATAGATGCTGCTTGGCCTGCTGCGTTCACCAGCAACTTTGATGTATGTTGATTATATCTCGGAGATTGTTTGTGTCTTCCCTAGTGAAGACAGATCCAAAGTACCTGTTCAACTCGTCTGCCATTTCCTTGTTCCCCATAATAAATTCACCCGCTTCTGTCTTCAAGGGCCCAATTTTGGTCTTAACTATTTTTTTCCTTTTCAAATACCCAAAGAAGCCTTTACTATCCTCCTTTATATTCTTGGCTAGTTTACCTTGGTACCTCATTTTTTCTCCGCGTATTGCCTTTTTAGTTACATTCTGTTGCTCTTCAAAAGTTTCCCAATCCTCCAGCTGCCCACTCGTCTTTGCTATGTTGTACTTCTTCTCTTTTATTTTTATACTGTCCATTACTTCCCTTGTCAGCCACGGCCTCCCCTTACTCCTGTTAGGATATGTTAAGAGAAAGGATTGCAATGGCCAAAATTGGTTCTCTAGAAGATGAGAATGGTAATCCATGGATGGAGCAAAAAGAGATGGGGGAGCTATTAAATGAATTTTTTGCATCTGTATTTACTCAGGAGATGGACACAGAATCCATATAACAGAGGCAAAGCAGCATGAACTTCATGGACCCTATATAGAATACAGAGGACGAGATACTTGCTGCCTTGAGGCAAATTTGAATGCGCTGTAAGGAAAGATTGGGCAGGATTTGAACTTGTTCCTTGGAACATAGAAGATTGAGGGGAGATTTGATAGAGGTATACAAAATTATGTGAGGTATAGATGGGATAAATGCAAGCAGGCTGTTTCCACTGAGGTTGGGTGGGACTACAACTAGAGGTCATGAGTTAAGGGTGAAAGGTGAAAAGTTTAAGGGGAACATGAGGGAAATCCTCTTCATTCAGAGGGGTGTGAGAGTGTGGAATGAGCTGCCAGTGCAAGTGGTGCATGCAAGCTCGATTTTAATGTTTAAGAGAAGTTTGGATAGGTACATGGATGGTTAGGATATGGAGGTCTATGATTCCGTGGAAGTTGATGGGAATAGGCAGTTTAAATGGTTTGGCACAGACTAGGTGGGCCTGAGGGGCCTGTTTCTGTGCCGTTCTTTTCTGTGACTCTGAGAAATGGAACGTTTTATTTTTAATCACCTCTCATTTTTATATGGGTATCTAGTCCTTGCAAGTTTTTTTCAAACTGATCTATCAACACCCTTAAATCCTTGAATGATAAATTTTATTAGAATTGTATTATTTAGGGAGAAGCACATGGAGTCTTAAGAAAACAAACAACACGTTTCACTGTATGTTTCAACGTACATATGATAAGTTAGTCTGCATCTCCATCAGAATCTGAATCCGAACATTTGAATCATTCGTCTGCAGTTATTGCCGAGCCATCTATTACTGATACATGTTCTCTGGTTAAGAAAAAACTCTTTGTTACGGAATGTAGATACTTGGGATTCAATTTATCTTTATTCATAAGTCTATGCACCTCAGTGAAATATCTTCTTTGTCTAATCCTGTCATAAAAATTGTTCAAGTGTCTCAACAAGGCAACCAATCAAAGCCATGGTTTGCTTTTGGATTTAGATCAAAGATGGAGGTTTAGTAAAAGAAGATGACGAGGAAGTGACAGTGCTGCCAGTTGATGAAGAGAAAGAACTCGGTAAGACCATAAGATATAGGAGCATAATTAGGCCACTTGGACCATTGGAGCAATGAATGTCAAAAGGATGCCATCAAGGTGACCCACTGCTTCCCTTTGATAGAGTGGAGGAGGGAGCATCAGCTCAGTTACTTAGAATGACGAGGGAAAGTGGAGGTCCTTGAAAACATCATATGGGAAGAAATCTTCATGTTGCAGATGTTCCCAACCACTGTCAGCCAAAAAGCAGTTACTCATGGATTTTTCCTGTCGTCTTGTATTTCTACTATAGGCTCCTTTCTGGAGCAACGTAACACCACAGTGACTTAGTTATATTTCTGGACATTTATACCTAGTAACAATATTAGCGAGACCAACTAGGAAAGAACTGTTAATGTCTCTGGAAGTAAGTTCGCTTGATGGTGCAGTCCTGTCACACGCAGATCAGGAAGTTACATATTCAATTATTGATGTGTACAGTATCACCTGATCTTAGTTAAGGCAATGTATAGGTAATACTGCAGAACTAGAGAAAGGTTGAATGTTCAACATACAATGTAAATGCATTATTAAAGTAAATATATGTCAACATATACAACCCTGTGATTTATTTTCTTACAGGCATTCACAGTAAGTAGAAAGAAACACAATAGAATCAATGAAAAAATGCACATGACAGGGAAAAGCAACTAATGTGCAAAAGACAACAAACTGCGCAAATACAAAATGAAAAGAAAAAATGTAATAAGTAAGCAACAGGTATTGAGAATACGAGTTGCAGAGTCTTTAGAAGAGAGTCCGTAGGTTGTAGAATCAGATTTGGTGCTGGGGTGAGTAAAGTTATCCCCTCTGGTTCAAGAGCCTGATGCTTGAGGAGTAGTAACTTCCTGAACCTTGTGTCATGGAACTTCAGGCTCCTGTAACTCCTTTCTGATGACAGTAGTGAGAGAAGAGCATAGCCTAGATGGCGGGAGTCCTTGATGATAGATGCTGATTTATTGTGACAGCTGTCTTTGTAAAAGTCCACAGTGGTGGGGAGGGCTTAACCTGTATCCACTACTGGGCTGTATCCACTACTTTTTGTAGTTTTTTTCCCATTTGATGTAATGACCCTATCAGTTTCCTTTTATGTAATCACTGATGGGAACATTCCCATGTATAAACTTGGTAATAGATGGTAATAGCTCAATATTTTTACACCAGCTTGGAAACGCTGTCAGGATGAAGTGTCAGATTGGCTCTGGTGACCTGTATAATCTTAAAGGTTAGTCACTTTCAAATGAAAGAAGGACTTGGCTTTAAGTTTCATCATTTATGTCCTGACGATATCTAAAAACCCTTTTCAGCTAGTCAAGTGCATCTTAAACAGATACTCTCATGATGTAGAAAATACAATGCACAGCAAGTGTCCATAATTAGGAGTAAGGCAATGACCAGATAAGTTGCTGTTGGTGTTGTTGATTAAGTGATGTACTGACCAGGACACTAGAAATTCTTTCTGAAATAGTGCTATGGGAATGCTTATAACCATTTGAAAGGGTAGATGAGATCCTGGCTTAAGGTCCTGTCACAAAAATGTGTGCAGTACTTCTTCAGTGTCAGATTAAAGTTTCAGCCTCAGGTCTTCAGAACTTGAACCAGGATGTTGTGAGTGTTAATTCTGATTGGCGCCACACGAGTCAGGCTGACTGTTATAAACAACAAGGGAGTAAAGAGGAGAAAACCAGCAAAGCTGTAAACATGTTTCCACAGTGTAGTTGGTACATCAACCTTTAGGGGGCAGCAGTAAGATACATACTGAAATATATTCCCAAGTGCTTTAAATCCTGGCCAGCTCAATAGTTTGACTGCTTTACCTGTGTTCCTAAATCTTTTCACTAAACTATTCAATAAAAGTGAATTCCTCATGTGTATCACAAACTCTGTGTTCATTTGATACAGTTACTGTCAATAAGGCATTCACGGTTGCAATCATCAAACCTGATGCTGTGGCTCATGGGAAAGCAGATGATATAATAATGAAGGTGAGAAGCAGAATTTCAAACCATTAATGTTAAAAATTATTTGAGGATATTTAGTGTCAGTCAATTTACAGGTTTGCAACTCAGCTTTGTATTTTAATTCTACTCTGATGTTTGAATCTTGAAATCCCTGGAGATAGAACTAGTAGTGATGTACTGATGTAAAGTGTAAAGAATACAGCAGAAACAAAATACAGCTAAAGTTGAAGATCTAAAAACTGCTGGAAGCACTCGACAGGTAGTCAGCTTCCATGGAGGAAGAAACAAAATTAATGTTTCAAATTATTCAGATTTAAGGAAGGATCTTACACAGGGTCTTGGCCCATAATGTTGACTTCTTTACTTCTACAGCTGCTGTCAGATCCACTGAGTTCCTCCAGCAGTTTTTTTTTATTCAGATGTAAATTTTTGATCCTCAAGACCCTCTGTTTACTGCTCCACAGATGCTGTGTAACCTACTTGAGTCTTTGCAATGTTATTTTTGTTTTGCTGACAGAAAATGTTTTCGGTTTTTAAACTAGAATGGAAAACTCAATGGGGTTCATTAGGATGAGAAAGGATCTCATTGAAACCTAATAGATACTGAAAGGCCTGGATACAGTGGGTGTGAAGAGGATATTTCCAAAAGGAGGAGAGGAACAGGCTCAAACAAAGGGATGTTACCTTAAAAATGAAATGAGGTGGAATTCTTTGTCATATTACACTATAAATCTATGACCTATGGTTGCTTGAATGCTAATAATATTTTTGGATCCAGGAGTAATTTTACCACATTGTTATGGTAGAAATAGTTGATTATATGATACACCAATATTTCTGTAATTTTCAGAATTGAAAACACTGAACTCCTTCTAATATCTCTTGGTCTGCTTAGGTTCAGGAAGCAGGCTTTGAAATTATCTGCCAAGAGGAGCGGACATTAACAGAAGATGAGGCACGAGGCCTCTACCAACATCAGTCAGAGGAGGTGGGTGTGAAAAGTACCAGGTATCTGGGTCTTGCTAAATTGGAATAAAAGATGGATGTCAAAAATCTGTAACTCTGCTGTAACCCCATATACCTTGATCCCTGGAACCTCTCAAAATCCATCAATTGTCTTGAATATACTCAGCAACTGAGACTCCAAATCTCCAGAGTCCTCAGGTAGAAAATTGCAATGAATCATTATCGCCTTGCTGTGGAAATTTCTCATCTTGCTCCTGAAAGCCAATTTAGAGACTATAATTCCTGCTCTTAGATGCTCCATCCAAGGGGAGTTATCTACTCTGTCAGGTCATTTTATACATATGCCCACTTTCCCAATGAATTCAGAAAGCTGGAATAAGATATAACCTCTTCACCCTAATGCTATGTGATGGAATGCCTTCCTACTCTGCTACCAGGTGAGTGGCCATGAAAAAGAGGATTCATTTTTCCCTGAAAGAAAATTGTCTTTCTAGGTATCTCTAAGTATGGCTGCTTATGGACTTAAAACAGAAAATGAGTGACAGTGATGAGACTCAGCAGCAACAAAGGAAGCCTGGTTATTAGTCATCAACCCAATGCCATAGTACTAAACAGTCAAAGGAAGCCTGAAGGAAGAGAAAAGGAAGAAAATATTGTACCATAAAAGATTAATCTAAAAATGTATACTGATTTTCAAACATTGTTTGTTCTTGACATTAAAGTCTCATTTCGAAGAGCTAATTCGCTTCATGTCAAGTGGTCCCTGCCGTGCTCTGGTCATATCCGAACCTGAAGGAACAGATGAAGTCATTCCTCTGTGGAAAGAGTTCATTGGCCCAACAGATGTCGAAATTGCAAAACAGGAGAAACCTGAAAGGTACTGGAGCACCAAGGAACTCCCAAACTTTGTCCTACTGACTGCTGTGGTTTGATCTGGGTAGCATTAAGGATTTGAAGAAATTAAACCAACTACCTCAGCACTGGGATGTTAAGCCATAGAGAAGTCCAGCATTTATTGCCTACCTGTAAATACCCTTGAAAAGATGGTGGTGACTCATCTTTTTGAACTGTTGCAATTCTAAATAGTAAAGGTTACTGTATCGCACACAAAATACTGGAGGAACTCAACGGGTCAGGCAACGTCTATGGAGGGTTATAAATAGTTGGCATGTCAGGCCGAGACCCTTCATCAGGACTGGGAAGGAAGATGGAAGAAGCCAGACTAAGGTGGGGGGGGGGAGGAATATAAGCTGGCAGGTGATAGGTGAGACCAAGTGAGGGGGTAGGTGGGTGGATGGGGGGGGAGGATGAATTAAGAAGCTGGAAGGTGATAAGTCGAAATGGTAAAGGTTTGCTATTCAATGTCATTACTGATATTTTACTTTGAATCCACATTTTATTGTAATCACTTTTACCTTGATTAACTTGAGTCTAAAAATCAATCAGTTTTTGTTTTGAGTATACTCAGCCTGAGCTTCCACACCCTTCTGGGGTTAGAGAATTGGTCTTGGTGCAGAAATTTCTCATCTCTGCCCTGAGGTAGCTACCTTATTTTGAGACTGTGACCCTGGTTTAGACACACCAGGTTGAGGAGGAATCAAAATTGAATCTATACTGTCAAGCCCCATGAACACTTTGTATGTTTGAATGAGGTTGCATCCCATTCTTTTGATCTCTAGAGGGCCGGCTTTATCTCTCTTTACCATCTCAGGGATTTATCAGGCAAACCTTGTCTGTAACCCCTCTACTGCAAGGATATCCTTACTCGGGTAGAGAAACCAGACCTGCACGTAATATTACCGATGGAATCTCACAGGGCTCTATGTAGTTGAGGCAAGATGTCTCTGCTCTTGTATTCCATCATTTTGCAATTAAGACCAATACACCATTTGTCTTGCTGTATCTGTATGAGTGTCCTGGGTCTTGTGGACATTAGAATGATGTTGTGAAGCCTGGTGGTATTCTACTCACCACAGAGTATCTAAAATGTGGCCTTCAGTTGTAGCCACACTATTTATGTGGCTTCTCCAATTAAGCTTCTGCTGAATGGTGGCTCCCAGGATGGTAATGGTGAGAGATTCATAATTGGTAACAGTGTTGAAAGCAAGGTGAGGGTGATTTACTTGTTGGAAATTATCTGCATCTCATGATTATTGGCAATAAATACTTAAGATTTTAGCTGTGAACTCTCAACATCATGTAAAATCAGATTACCTAGTTTCCCATTCACAATTCCTCAATCCTGAAAGATATTCAATGTGGGAGAGAAGAAAACACTCTTAGATATAATTTAAAATATGCAATAAAAAGACAATAATATGTAAGTCACGCATTATATATGCCAAATTATTTGCTTTGAATAGTAACAGCAAAAGCACAGAACGCTTACCTGGTGTGCTTACTGCTTTTTAATTCCTAATGGATATTTTTCCCCCAAAGTCTCCGAGCTCTATACGGTACTGAGAAGCTCTTCAATGCAGTTCATGGATGTGATGACAAGGAACAAGCTGCCAGGGAACTTGCATTTTTCTTCCCCAACTTTGGGGCCGGCTCTGAGGCCCATAATGATGCTGAGACTGGCCAACGTGTGGAGAAGACCTTGGCTCTGATCAGGCCGGATATCTTAAAGGATAAGAAGGGTGAGAATAATTTGTGTAGCATTGCACCACAGTTCCTCTGAATATGGCCCTATCCGCACAGATTTACACAGTGTTAAATCTGATAAAGGGAGAGAACAAAGCACAGAAAGAACTGAAAATGCTAAAGACTTCTTGTGGAGTCCAGTTACTCGTTCCTGCTCATTTTGATCAAAAATCTCTGGTTTTCACAACATAACTTTTGAGTTTTAATATCATCCTCAGTCTTACCATTAGACTTTAATTTTAAATCATTTAAGGCTTTCTGAAAGTATGAACAACACAATTTTTGTCACTCCACATGTGTTAATTCTTTATTCCTGCTGTGTAGAATCCATCCTGCAGAAGATTAGTGAGGCTGGCTTAACAATAGCCATGCAGAAGGAGATCTTACTTACAGAAAAACAAGTTTATGAATTTTACAGAGAGCACACGGAAGCAGAATATTTCCCAGCACTGCTTCAGAACATGACCAGGTACCATTATTCACAATTGTTATATTTAGCATTTGAGTGTTGGACATATACACAGAAATGGTTGGCCTGGGTTTTTTTCTCAGTGAGAGGTTGGGGTGGATACTAATCTTACATGATTTTATTTTGGGTGCTTTTTTATTGTTGTGAATTATATATTGGACTTGTTTGTTTTGCAATGTATAAATCTCCATTTAGTTGATTTTTTTTTCTGTAGCTCTATTGTAGAAACACATAAAGAAAAATAAATAAAGTGTTGGACATATTACAGAATGCCTTGAATAGTACCACATGTATGCTGTATATGTGTGGTAAGGCAAATAATTTGAAATAAAAACACTTAAGTTGATAATCTTAAATTATTGAATTCATTATTATTTCCTCATTTTCCAATAGGCTTTTGTTCCTTATGTTGGAGCAACATAAAGTAGAGAGGTTGAGGTGACAGGTATACAGAGAACGAGAGATTGTAAGCTTATAATGAAATATTGGATTTTGTTCTGCAAAACAGTCACACCAACTCCAAAATATGGGGAGACCACACTCAAAGGATTTCTAGAATTCCTTTCAAATTCCCTTGGTAAATTTAGAAAACCATTCTGCATTTTGCACCAAGCTTTTGTTATAATGGACTATCATTTTGTTATACAGTAATGGCCTATTGTCAGCTCTTTCTCTTGCTCCCGCCTTCATCCTGTCCTATTTCTTCCTTTAAATATTCAAAACCCATCTACCTTTAATTTTGCTGATTTGAAAAAGTACTTTGTAAACTCTGCCTGACTTGCTGAGTATTTCCTGCATATTCTGGTTTAATCTTTTCCAGCAGCAGTAGTATTTTATTTCTTTATAAATACAGTTGCTGTAATCTTGCTAACCAATGTACTGTGTATATCAATGAACGTTTCCATAATAATAAATATTAAAAACATATTGTCTTGATTTTGATTTGATCCATGTTATAATGTTCAATAAATTGAAAGGGAGTTTAAAAATTAGTCAGGATTCATCTAACCGCTTAAAATATTGAAACTAGTTTACCAGATTGAAATGTAAGAATCATGGAATAATCAAATAAAGCTGTCTTCAAGCTTGTTGGATTGCTTCCCTATAATCCTTTGGTACAAGGAATACTTTGCAATCTGAGTAACCCATAATTACTCGGCAGAAGCCTATCTAGAGGTCCATGATGGATCTTACATCATCTCATCTCAGAGGTCTTAAACATTTCTTAGGCATTCTGAAAGGGTCCAAGCCTTTGCTAAGCTGATCAGTGACTTCACTTGGAGGCTAACTGGCTGCCTTTGGGGAAAAAAAAATCCCTTCGGTTAAGTTCACCTGAGTGAAGGAGCTTTGGCCTTTCCACCCCAAAATAATAAATGAATATTACTGAAGCTCTCTTGCAAACTCAGGCAGTACTCCTTGACTACAGAATGTTTTAGGTCTCTGGGGTGGTAGATTGCATCCATCAATATCAACACCTGCCTTGATTTTTTCCTTGAAGGAATATTTTCCATGAACATTATGATAAAAAATACAGTATTACAAAACAACTTGCCCGCCATGGGGGACTTTATCATTTCAGCCAAACGGAAGCTCCGTTGAAGCATCAGCAGTCTGTATTCTGCTTGTATTTTACCCACTAAACTTCTGTATCAGTGATAACATTAGCCTGTATTGTATTGCAGTGGGCCTGTACTTGCTTTGGCTCTTGCCAGCAATGATGCTGTTTCACGTTGGAGGAATCAGCTAGGGCCTCAAGATGTGCGTCAAGCGAAAGAAGAAGCCCCTGAAAGGTATGTCCTTTCAAATGACCATCAGGTTTTCTTTGCAGAGACTGGGAGTGAATTTATTTGATGAAAAATAAAAACGTGCCCCTTTACTTCTTGTCAAGAATGAACAGACTTTGTTTATTGGCTGACTCAGTAGCTTCCAATCTGACAATAATAAATATTTAACCCCAGACGGCCCTAAGTTAGCTGACTTCTGTCAGAGCAATGGCAACAGAGGTACTGAAACTGAGTTTTGTACGAGTAGACTCGTGTTGATTCTAAAGGCGACCTGACAACTAATTGATTCAGGTTCCGATTCAGATTCATTTATTGATCTCAGGTACATGAAAACATGCAGTGAAATGTGTTGTTTGCATTAGCAACCAACACAACCAAAGAATGTGCTGGAGAGAGCCCTGATGGAAGTGCCACCACACATTTCAGTGCCAGCATAGTATGCCCACAATGCTCAGCAAAACAACACAGAACACAACAGGCCACAGAGCAACAGCATCAAAACAAGGCCCTTTTCTCTCTCCCATCAATCCATACACACAGAGGATTTGCAGACTTGCAGGCAAAAGGCCTCCAATTCCCCAGTGCACTTCAGACTCATAGACCAGGGCCTCGACTTCTGGGCTTCCAATCGATCTTCAGGTTTCAAGCTTCGGTACTGACCCTAGGACTAGTTGATGTTGGGACCCTGAATTGCAGGCCTCATACTCCGGACGTGCCGATGACAGGACCCCAAACTCTATGCATTAAACTCTAGGCCCGCTGACTCGCGTATGAAGGGATCAATGGTCCTCTTGCCTCCTGCTCCCCTGGACATCCAATCCTGGGACTGAGCTGCTGGGGGATCTCACTGATCGAAAGGGCAGTTGGTGGCTCTTGCTCTAATGTGCATTATGGGAATGCTGGATGAGGAATGACCAATATATTAATTCCAGACAGTAATTATGAAGTGTCCTGCCAACTGCAACTAACTAGCCTAATGCAGGAATAAAGGACACCTGATGTGATACAGGAGGACTCCACAGACCCATAGAACTACCTTAGCTCATGACGACCCTCTGGAGAGAAGAGAAAAGCGTAGAAAACTGGGGGGGAAATATATTTGATCTGAAAAGATTGGAAAAGGTCTTTCAAAGAATATTTTGGATCAAATAAGTGCTTTATTTGTGACAAAGGCATAGCATTATCTAAAAAGTTGTCACTATCCGTTATTTTAATAAAGCCTTACATTATGTTTCGCTGGTGATGGCAGTGAAGTAAAATGAGGAAAGTACAGCAATGTCATCAGTCTGTAGTGTAATGTGGGGGAAGGTATTAGTGTGAACGTAAACCGGATTCACTTCTTGATTGTGTTAGAACAACTTCTGAGGGCTCCTGATGGCACTGAGTGTTCATTTGACTAAGGTAATAACAGTTTGAATGAGGTGTCACTGATACCTTCAGGGAACTTGAAAGGACAAGTAGCTTTGGAGACAGGACCAGGTGTGCCAACTGGAGCCTCGAAACTACAAATGAGCTATCTATTACATTCCTCGCTGTAATCTATCATATTTAATACATTTATTGCATTCCTCCCGGCAGTCTGAGGGCACGGTTTGCAGTGGAATCTATTCCAATAAATCAGTTGCATGGCAGCAACACACCAGAGGAAGCAGAAAGGGAGCTGAAGTTCTTCTTCCAAATGGAACATACGCTGGCTGTCATCAAACCTGATGCAATAGAGAATCACAAAGGTATGTAGAGACATCAGTAAACAAACACAGTACCAGAAACAATGTCCAGCAATTCAGGATAGCAAAATTAATCAAAAACCATGCATTTTTAAGATGTTTTAAATAAATGCTCAATAAATATATAAAAACTATTCAGAGGAGTGTTAAGTATGTTGTTAAGGGAAGAGGTGCATTTGGAGACTTTTGAAGATGGGAAATAGCAAAGACAGAGTTGGGAAATGTGGGCTGGATAGTTCCATTGACTAACATAGAGTATTAACAGTTTTTCATGTACAGCTGTACTTTTACCATCAGTATCATTGGGATGTTTGGTAACATCAGTCTTCTGAGGGAGCTTCATCTGAGGTATCTTATCAAAGTTGGCACCATCTACCAGGAGGAAACATGAATAGGAATAAAACATCCTTAAGAACTTAAGAAATAGGAGTAGGAGTAGGCCATCCGGCCCATCCAGCCTGTTCCGCCATTCAATAAGATCATGACTGATCTAACCATGGATTCATCTCCATCTCTCTGCCTTTTCTCCATAACCCTTAATTCCCCTACTAGGCAAAAATCTATCCAACCTTGTCTTAAATATACTTACTGAGGTAGCCTCCACTGCTTCATTGGGCAGAGAATTCTACAGATTCACCATTCTTTGGGAAAAGCAGTTCGTCCTCATCTCAGTCCTAAATTTACTCCCCGAATCTTGAGACTATGTCCCCTAGTTCTATTCTCACCTATCATTGGAAACAACTTTCCTGCCTCTATCTTATCTATCCTTTTCATAATTTTATATGTTTCTATAAGATCTCCTCTCATTATTCTGAATTCCAACGAGTACAGTCCCAGGTGACTCAATCTTTCCTCATAGTCTAACCCCATCATCTCTGGAATCAACCTAGTGAACCTCCTCTTTACTGCCTCCAAAGCCAGTAAATCCTTCCTTAAGTAAGGAGACCAGAACTGCACACAGTACTCCAGGTGCGGCCTCACCAGTACCCTGTACAGTTGCAGCTCCCTGCTCTTAAATTCAATCCTTCTCACAATGAAGGCCGGCATTCCACTTGCCTTCTCGATTGCCTGCTGCACCCGCAAACCAACCTTTTGCGATTCATGCACAAGCGCTCCCCAAGTCTTTCTGCACAGCAGCATGCTGCAATCTTTTACTGTTTAAATAATAATCTGATCTGCCATTTTTCCTTTCAAAGCGGATGAGCTCATATTTACCAACATTGTACTCCATCTGCCAGACCCTTGCCCACTTACTTAACCTATCTGAACCTTTCTGCAGACTCTCTCTATCCTCTGCACAGTTTGCTTTTCCACTCAATTTAGTGTCATCAGGAAACTTAGATACACCGCACTCGGTCCCCTCTTCCAGATCATTGACCTGTTTTGTTAACAGTTGCAGACTAGCACCGACCCCTGCAGCACACTGCTCACGCCTGATTGCCAATCAGAGATGCACCCATGTATCCCAACTCTCTGCTTTCTATTGGTTAACCACTTCTCTATGCATGCTAATACATCACCACAACTCTATACATCCATATCTTATGAATAAGTCTTTTATGTGGCACCTTATCAGACGTCTTCTGGAAATCCAAGTAAATAACATCCATCTGTACCCCTCTATCCACTTTGCTTGTTATATCCTCAAAGGACTCCAGTAAGTTTGTCAAACAGGACTTATTGCTGAATCCATGCTGCGTCTGCCTGATGGATCCATTTCTTTCCAGATGCCTCGCTAATTCTTCTTTAGTGATAGCGTCAAACATTTTCTCAACTACAGATGTTAAACTAGTTGGCCTATAGTTACCTGCATTTTGCCTATATCCTTTTTTGAACAGTGGTGTGACATTTGCCTCCTTCCAGTCAGCCAGGACCTGCCCAGGGTCCAGAGAATTTTGGTGAATTATCACCAAAGCCTCAAGTATAAGCTCTCGCTTCTTTCAGTACCCTGGGATGCAGCCCATCAGAACCAGGAGACTTGTCTAACTTTAGGCCCATAAGTTTGCTCAGCACTACCTCTTTAGTGATAGCTATTGTATCGAGGTCCTCACCTCCCATCGCATCCATATCATCTCTTTTTGGCACGTTAGATGGATCCTCCATTGTGAAGACCAACACAATATAGTCATTCAAAGCTTCTGCCATTTCGTCATTACCTAATATCAATTCCCCCTTCTTGTCCTCCAAAGGACCTATGTTCATTTTAGCTACCCGTTTCCACTTTATATAATTATAAAAATGTTTACTATCCGTTTTTATATTTTGTGCTAGTTTATTTTCATAATCTATCTTCCCTTTCATTATTGCTTGCTTAGTGCTTCTTCATTACTTTTTAAAGTTTTCCCAATCTTCCAGTTTCTCGTTACTCTTGGCAACTTTGTACAGCTGAGCTTTTAGTTTGACGCCTTCTTTTATTTCCTTAGTTATCCAAGCCTGGCTCTCTCCACACTTACTGTCCCTTCTTTTAACTGGAATATACACCGTGACAAATCTCTTTGAAAGTCTTCCACTGTTCCTCAACTGTCCCACCATATAGCCTGTGATCCCAGTCTATCCTATCCATCTCCTTCCCTCATCCCTTTGTATTCTCCCTTTTTTTAGGCATAATATACCTGATTTAGATTTTAGATTGAACTATTGCACCCTCTATTTGTATGAGAAACTTAACCATACTGTGATCACTCTTTCCAAGAGGATCCCTAACTACAACGTTACTAATTTTACCTGTCTCATTGCACAGGACCAGATCCAAGATAGCGTGTTCGCTTGTAGGTTCAGAAAACTATCATGTATGCATTCTATGAAGTCCTCCTCAAGACTGCCTCGACTAACTTCATCCTTGAGCTCTGGCACTTTGGGCATTTAGATCGACCATTTTGTTGGAGTGTTTCTAGCATTGTCTGTGAAGTCAGTTTCAAGCCCTTCAAAAAATCAGAGTCTTGTTTATGCCATTGTTGGTGGAGCAAAGGTGAGGTGAGATTTGAAGGAGATAAGAGGATTTGGACCTGGGCAGAAACCAGAGGAGGTTCCAGGGCTGGCTTGGACAAACTAATGCTGGGAATTGTAAACAAGGATGAGGACTTCTCTTGAATTGTCCTGCATTACGAGTTCATACAGATCTGACTAGTTTGCTTAAGTTTTCACTCAGTCATATTTAATTTCAACAAAATTTTTCCAAATGAAATAAGAAACTTTCTTGATGTGAAAACAAGCATAATTTTGTTCATGAAAGATTTAACAATACTGTCACAGTAACAGAATTGGTTTATTATTGTCACTTGTCCTGAGGCACAGTGAAAGGCATTGTTTTGATGCCATCCATACAGATCATTTCATCACATTGAGGTAGCACAGGGGAAAAGCAATAGCAGCATTTAGAGTAATGTGTTACAGTTACAGTGAAAGTGCAGTAAGGTCAATAGTCCACACTATCATTCAAGCGGTCTGTTTATTATTCTTATAGCAGCAGGACAGAAGCTACCCTTGAGCCTGCGGGTATGTGCTTTCAGGCTTTTCAACGTTCTACCCAATGGGAGGGGGGAAAAGAGAGAATGTCCGAGGTGGGGAGGGTCTTTGATGCATTTGGCTGCCATTCTAAAGCATTGAAGAGTGCAGGCAGAGTCCATCATAATATGCTGAACTGTGCCCACAACTCTCTGAAGCCTATTGCGTTCTCAGACAGAGCAGTAGCCATATGAATCTGTGATGCATCTGGGTTGGATGCTTACTATGGTGCATCTATAAAGGTTAGTAAGGTTTGATGGGGATATGGCAAATTTCCTTAACCTCCGAGGAAGTAGAGGTGCTGGTGTTCTTTCTTGACCATGGTTGGGTCAGGACAGACTATTGGCAGTGTTTATTCCAGGGAATTCAAAGCTCTCAATCCTTTCAACCTCACCGCCATTGATCTAAACAGGAGCATGTACATCTCTTCTCCGTCCTGAAGTCAATCACCAGCACTTTTTAAAGCATTTTCATCATTTTGATTTCTTATTCCATAAAAACATTCCCAATATCATTGTGATATTTATCCACTCACTAGCTATGATTGTTTTTATCATATTAGAATGAGTGCAGCCTTTGTTAACCTGCTTGTGTGATTTAACTTTCAACTATGGCAGATATGATTGTACAGAAGATTGAAGAAGGAGGCTTTATTATTTCACAGATGGAAGAAAAAGTATTTAGCAGAGAGCTGGTTGAAGAGTTCTACAAGGAACACAAGGGCAAGCCATTCTTTGACAAGCTGATTGACTATATGACTGAGTAGGTTTTATTTGGATTCTATCTAGATTTAATTGAGCTCTTCAGACATCTGAAGAGTTTTGAAAGCATAAATGAGGGAAAATTGTTTCCATTGGCAGAAATGCAAATATTTCTGAATGTTGATGTAGATTTAGTGATATGGAGTGCATTGTCTAAAAGTCAACAGCGGCTCACAAAATGGAATAGAAAAGGGGAAACTGTGGAGTTCTGGGGAGAGTGGGACCGATTGGCTAGCCCTTTACAAAGTGGGCATGCTGGAAGGAATGCCCTTCCTTCCGTGCTATGATCATATGATTCTATTCTTGGGTAGACAGATAGTGTGTAGAACTGATGTCTGGCTTTGTTTATAACTCACCTTGTCTCCAAAGCCCAACCCAACTAATGAATCCCATTGGATTATAAATATAGCATTTTACTCATTACTAAGAAAATAATTTAAGGTTTGGCTTTTATTCCTGCAGTAAACAAACCAGCCATCCAAAGGAAATTCATTTGGAGCCAAGATGTAAATATGGCCGGCAAAATAAATAATAGAGAGTTATGATCAAAAGGATAGGGAAAATAAAAATATCATTTGATTGAACGTTATTTTCTCCTGGGTTTTATTTTCCACCATATAAACCACCTTCTTTAGTTTGATAAATTAATGTAAACACCAGCAAGAAACTGGCTATTCAGTTCGTGTGTTAGTATTGGCTCCATTCCCTCTCAGCTGACCCTTTATGTCCTTTTATGTACTTCCATGGGGAGGAGGACAGAGAGCCATTAGAATATTCTGTTTTGACTCAAAAGCATGGTACATGTCAGGAAAAAACTGACAAAGTTCATGGACACAAAGATATGATGGGATTCAGCTATGAATATCATTTGATAAACAGTAGAAGACTGTGTTAATTTTAGAGTTTTGGTCATTAGTCCACCCAGCACAGTTTTCAAATCAATATTTGAAAATAATAATCTTAGCTGACTGTGGTTACAGTATGGTAGCAAAGTGGCTAAGTTACTTGTCTAGCAATTGATCCAAAAACAGGAGTTCAAATCATACAATGTCAGATGTGACCAAATCTGGAATTCCAATATTACGTGGTGTTCAAGGAATTGTCAGATTGGTGTCAAATCCCAACTAGTTCACTAATTTTCTTGAGGGAAGGGTATCTGTTCTTACCCAGTCAGCTTGTATGTGACATCTGAACTTACAATGTGGTTAACTTCTTCAATTGGGGGCAAATAAGGATTGGCAATTAATACTAAAATTTCTACCAAGGGTCCACATCTTGCAAATAAATCAAAGGTTGTAGGTCTAGTTTTGCCTTAAGCAATTTATGCATTGGAGCCTTCAATAGATAGAATGTTCTATACATTGACTTTGGATTTCAGCACATTGAATGTTCATGAAGCCATTATTTTAAAATCTATTGTTTGAAACCACTTTCTCTTTGTGAACCTTCTGGTAAGAAATTGTGCACATTTTGAAAGATAGGTTAAAGTAAGTTTAATACTGATAGCCTCTAATCCTCTTTGTGCCCTCTGCAGAGGTCCATCATTGACGATGATTCTAAGTAAGGAGAACGCAGTAGAAGAATGGAGAAATTTGATGGGTCCAAGAGATCCTGAGAAGGCCAAGAAAGTAGCACCAGATTCTTTGCGAGCCAAGTTTGCAAAGGATGTCTTACGGAATTCCTTGCATGGTCCCACAGATCGGATGGAAGCCATGGAAAAAATCAAGTTTCTGTTTGGGGACATAAATATCGGAGTGGATGGTATTGTCCAAGGTCAGAACATATAAGCAGAAGAAATGAAATGTGGAGTCTGGCTAAGCTTATAGCATTAAATTATGAAATATTACAATATTTGCGTGAAATAAATGGATATTTAAAATGGAGATATATGTAAATTTAAATATTTTATCATTTAGATATTCCAATTCTTATCCATACCCTAAACCTGTTATTCTCAACACAAGCATGACAGGCTTAGAGTGTAAGTACATGAAAGCAGCTGACAGCTTTGTAAATGCACCTTATCTGAAGCTTCAGGATATGGGACATATAAGGATTATTTCTAAGACCAAAACTGAAGCTATAGTGCAGATTGATTGAAAGAATTAATTAAGCTCTTGACAGGGCAGCTTAAGTAAAAGACGAGAAGTTGGTTAATTTTTGAATTGATAATACTACTGATAGTTGTCTTTTTTACTTTCAGGTATTGAACCAAACTTGGAGAAAATAGTTTACCCGGAGTATATGGAGGAATCAGAAGGTCTGTTTGAATGACTCCAATGGTTATTTTAATTAGATAATTCAGCTAACACAGCCAATGCGATAACATAATTTTGAAAACAAATTTGAATGTTTCTGTGCAGGTAAACATACCAAACAATAACTTTTAAGCAACATGTTGCAAAAAGGAAAATAAGGAATGTTTGAAGCTATCGATCGTGCAAAAAATATTCCCAGGCTTAAGCAAATTTTAACATAATATTTCTGTTCTCCATCTTACCCTCTGGATTTCTGCATATTGCTGTACATGAAATCACCCACAAACCTGTGTATTTAGGAGTTCTTTTGAAAACATATATTTTTAAAATTGTTCCATTTCACAAAGTTGGAAACAGTGAAGTTTGATAACTGCAACTGAAAATGGATCTATCCCAAAATGAAATCAATGTTAGTAATTGGAAGGAAAAGAAAAAGTACTGGAACTGTTCAGTAGTTCAGACAGAATTTATGGAGAGAAAAACAGAGTTAGTGTTTCTGCTAATTAATTCTGCTTCTTTCTCTAAAGTGCAAGTAATATGTGCCACGTGTGTGGAAAATATCATGGTTGGGTTTTTGGCAAATCGAAACATAAGTTACAAACAGAAACATTTAAATGTTGTTATCAGTGAACCAGGACCTCAAATTTGGACCACTGGTACCATCTGGGGGGAATAATTCTTACAGTGATTTTTGGCAAGGTATACACCCCTAGTGCTAGAAAATATGTGATAGCATTGCAGCGGTGGTAGAAAACAGATCCAGAGAATCAGACAATCCCAAGCTGGACTGGTTTTAATATCAGCACCAGGGACCAGGAACCAGGAACCAATTTCCCAAGATATTGTTGGGTATCTGCCAACCATCAATTCACCAGCCACAGAGTTGACCACAGTATTTGAAATCCTGAACCAATCAGAGCCAGGAAGGAACTTCATCTAGAAACAATTGTGGTGGTCATGGATCAAGCACTCTATGCAAAAGCCACTGAAATTGCCTGGAAGCATAAAGACCCCTTCTCCAACATTCTTCTCAGGATGGGGACATTCCATACCATATGTAATGTCTTAGCCATCCTAGGAAAGCGATTTTGGGATGCTGATCTAAAGGAAGTATGCATAGAGGCTGGAATTATCGCAGAGGGGTCCATCAATGGATTTTTGATGGTAAACACTACAATTGTGCTGTCAGGGTCCACAAGTACATCTATGAAGCACTGATACGACTCGTGTGGGCAGAGTTCACACCATGGGTTGAGGACAATGTTCCAGAGAGGAGTGGGATGATCAAATCATTCTTAGACCATGTGAACGACATGGCCAGTGACTTGAACCAACAGAAGTTGAACAATCTGCTGCAAAGTCCACTCTTAGCTGAGCTGATAACCCTGTGGACAGACTTGGATCTACTGGCCTGTAACTATCCAAACAAATGTTGATTCCCAAGATGTATGTGTGTTGCAAATGGCCTCAGGTGTACTGACATGTGTAGACTGGCAGACTGTGAGAACCAGGCATCTACCCCAGAGAGTGTGGAAAGTTCAGATGAAGATGTGGAAGATTTGGAAGACTTGGAAAATTATTATGATTATTAATAGGTTATGAAAGTATGGAAAACAAAGTATGGAAAGCAGTCTTTGATTAAATATATTCATTTTACAACCAAATGGGGCCTAGGTTATGGCAGGGTGGAACCCCACATTTGAATTATTGTACTGTAATTCTATATGCTATGACAAAAGCTTAGGATTGTTTTGATATGATACAACAATATGGAAAATATCATGACATTGATAAAACTCCAGAAATCTCTCCAAATGAGGTTTTTTTTTTACCTTTTGCTGGGGTGGGGTAACATTTTCTGCTGTACTGATGTTAATATGGAATATATACAAAAAGTGATTACTTATTTGAATTCTTGAATAAATTCTCCACAAATCCATGTGATTATATGTGTCCTAGGGTTTTTATTGACTTTTCCAAAATGAACAACGGACAAAGATTTTTCCAAAAATGAAATGATTCACTCTACTGAAATTGGACACTGTACTGCGAGTGCCACCAGTGACAACAGTTGATGAAAAGTACTTGAACTCAGCTATCGTTGTGACAAACTTCAATGTTGAGGGATCACTGATGACAGAATACCACTAGGTTGAATATATATGTTGTACTTTATATTGGCCACTTTTCAGAAATGCTTATTTTAGGGTAGTGTTATAAAATGCACACATAAAGCTACCACTGGTGCAATGCTATCACATGTTTTCTAACTCTAGAGATGTATACCTTGCCAAAAGTCACTATGAGCATTATTCCCCTCAGATGGTACCGATCAACCCTACTGGCTGACGGACTATATTGCTGCCAGCTTAATTTTTAGAGCCTCTTTGAAGGTCAACACATGGGTGGAGACTTTCAACTAAAGTAAAATTGGTCCGGGAATATGACCAATTTTGTAACTAACATTATTGTTATTATTTTGGAAATAACTGGTGCAAGAACTCACAAAATTTGTATCTGATGCAAATTACACTCATTTCAACTGAAAACAAGATCAATGTAATTGAGCAGAGATCCTAGTCTATAATAAAAGCAAAGACTGACAACTGACTTGGTGATATCCTGCAGTCCTATGGGCAGTGGGGTGGTGGGCATAAAATGAAGGGTTCTTTCCTCCTAGGGGTCAAACTCCTGAAGGACATCTATTACCTTAGGAAAAACACAGGTAAAAATGGAGAGAAACCACAAGTGTCTCTTCCTTTTACTCTGGGGTTTGTATTACTTTCTGAGATGAGTCAAATTTGTTTCTGCTCCAGTAAAGTTACATGCCAAGCTCATTCACAAAAATAAATTTGAAGAGATATTTATAAGTTGTTTTACATTCTAGCAGTCTAATCATGAACCAATTTGTTTCCCAAAACAAGTTATTTTAATTTGTTTTTTTTAATGTTCTAATGGCCAAGCTATAAATAAGCAGGATTTCTGCCACAATTATCCATCATTTTGGAACTCTTATCAACACAGATTAAAGTTAGAGCTGACATGGGTTATTTGGGTCTGACATTCCCTCAGTTATCCTTCTCCTCATGAGGTGGATTGTGCTGCTTGAAGCTTTTTTGGATTGTGTGGAGAAATCACATGTCTGCTTGGAGTAACATGGTAGCATGAGCAGATCTAAAAGGGAGCAGTGAGGTAGGCATTGCGATCATCAACAACCGCCCTCTCCCTTTTTTTTTGGCGCCAAAATCTGTGCTGACCTCTCATTTTCCCCCAGCACTTCAATTGCTGGGCAGCCAAATGGAATGTTTTCCTTTTAACATTACAACAGTTTTCCATTCACAAAATCAATGGTTAATCCCATACACCAGGGGTCTCCAACCTTTTTTGCGCTGCGGACTGGTTTAATATTGACAATATTCTCGCGGACCGGCCGACTGGGGGGTGGGTGGTGGTATTCAAGTAGGGTTAAACTCACCTCAGCATGTCTTTTACAGTTAGGCTTGCCAATTTTCTCACTCCCAAATAAGGGACAAAAGTAGCAGTCAAATACGGGACACTTGTGCTTACCCCATAAGACTACCATGACCATGAAGCCTTGCACGGGCACCTGTGTGCACATGCGTGACGTGCGCATGCGTGTACGTGCTGATTTTTTTTCCACAGATTAGTTTTGGCTTAATCTTCCCGACTATACTGTACATAACTTATTTCTAATTTATATAGACTGTGCATTTATCATATCATTCCTGCTTTCACTATATGTTAGTGTTATTTTAGGTTTTATGTGTTATTTGGTATGATTTGGTAGGTTATCTTTTGGGGTTGGGAATGCTCAAAAAGTTTTCCCATATAAATTAATGGTAATTGTTTCTTTGCTTTATGCCATTTCGGCACGAAAGGTTTCATAAGAACGCTCTACCTTAGCGGGGGAAATACGGGATAAGGGCTGTCCCGTATGGGACAAACCAATTTAGCTCAATATACGGGATAGTTGGCAACCCTATGTTCAAGTTCAACAGTGCGTGACAGGGAATGAGGAAAGGTGCAGCTGACTCATATCGTTTCCTTGCAGCCCGGTAGCACATGCTTTGTGGCCCGGTGGTTGGGGACCGCTACCATGGACACATAGAACAGGGTAGCACAGGACAGGCCATTTAGGCCACCATATCCATGCTGAACTTGATGCCAATCTAAACTAATCCCACATATCTGGACATTGTCCACATTCATCCATTTCCTACCTGTTCATGTCACTATCTAAATGCTTCCTGAAGATTGGAATCATACCTGCTTCTCCAATCTATCCTGGTGCTGCATTTCAGTTGCCAACTACTCTCTGTTTAAAGAACTTGCCTAGCAAATCTCCTTTAAACTTCTCCCTCTCACCTTAAACCAACACCTTCCAATATTTGACATTCCCACACTGGGAAAAAGACTCTGGCCATCTGTCCTACCTGTGCCTCAAATAATTTTCTACCCCTGAGCCTCTGATGCTTCAGAGAAAACAATCTAAGTTTGTTCAACCTCTCCTTATAGCTGATGCTCTCTAATCCAGGCAACATCTTGGTGAACCTCTCTGCAGCCTCTCCAGTTCATCCACACTGACTAGAGCTGCACACAATACTCAAAATATAGCCTGAATAAAGTTCTATATAGCTGCAACATGACTTTCCTACTTTACACTCAATGCCTACCCGATGAAAACTGGCATAACATACCCATTCTTTACCATGCTATCCATTTGTCTTGTCACTTTCAGAGATCTAAGCACTTGTATCCTAAGGTTCCTCATTAGATCAAAGCTGCTTAGGGGGATGTACACTTTCTTTTGCATATGACTGCCCAAAGTGCAACAGCTCACACTTGTCTGGATTAAACTCTATCTGCTATTTCTTTACCCAGTTTTCCTGATGACTGTGATCTCCTGCTCTAACTTTTGACAACCTTCATCACTGTCCATAACTCTGCTAATTTTCATGTCATCTGCAAACTTACTTATCAGGCCACTTACATTTTCACCCAGATCATTTACTTACTCTCAGTGGCTACTTTATTAGGTACACCCGTGTCCCTGTTTGTTAATACAAATATCTGATCAGACAAACATGTGGCAGAAACCCAATGCAGAAAAAGCATCAGACATGGTCAAGAGGCTCAGTTGTTGTTCAGATCAAACATCAGAATGGGGAAGAAATGTGATCTAAGTGACTTCGACTGTAGGTTGATTGTTGGTGCCAGATGGTGTGGTTTGAGTATCTCAGAAACAGCTGATTTGCTGGGATTTTCATGAACAATAGTCTTCAGAGTTTACAGAGAATTGTGCAAAGAAGAAGAAAATCCAGAGTGGCAGTTCTGTGGGTGAAATCGACTTGTTAATGAGAGAGTTCAGAGGAGAGAGGCCAGACTGCTTCAAGCTAATAGTAAGGCTACAGTAACTCAAATAGTCACACATTACAGCAGTGGTGTTAAAAAGAGCATCTCTGAATGCACAACACAACGAACCTTGAAGTGGATGGGCTACAACCGCAGAAAATCATTAACATACGCTCAATAGCCACTTTTTAGGTACAGGAAGTAGCTAATAAAGTGGTCACTGGGTGCATATCACAAACAATAAAGTTTCCAGCACTGAATATTGTGGAACAGCACTAGCCACAGTCCTCCATTCAGAACAACACCTCTCAACCACTATCATCTGTTCTCAATAACCAGCCCTATTTTGTTTCCAACTAAATGTGGATCCTCTGTGCCTGAACCTTTTGGACCAACCTACCATGGAAGATCTGTCAAATGCTTTATTCTAGGCCCTACCCTCACCATGTTGTTATTGAATTATAGATGGCAGTACAGAAACAGGCCTTTTGGCTATCCAGACCATGCCAAACAATTATTCTGACTGGTCCCATTGACCTGCATCTGAACCATAGGCCTCCACACCCCTCCTATCCATGTACTTATCCAAATTTCTCTTAAGTGCTCAATTCAAACTTGCATGCACCACTTCGACTGGCAGTTAGTTCCACACTTTCACTACCCTCTGAGTGAAATTCCCCCTCATATTCCCCTTAAATATTTCCACTTTGACCCTTTCACCCTTAACCTATGACTTCTGATTCTAGTCTCACCCAACCTCAGTGGAAAAAGCATGTTTGTATCTATATCCCTCATTGTTATGATTGAAACATTTCTACACAGCCCTTTCCATCTTTTCCAAAGGTCTACTATGAATATGGCAGCTCAAGTGCTGGACAATATTCAGGAGAAATAGGGCAGAGACAAGGTTACTCAGGTTCCAGCTGTTTAACCCTGGAAAATCATAATGTGTATTTAATACAGTATTTCATGATACTAGTAATTGGGAGTTTTGGCTGTCATCTTTGTTTTAACTATTAGTTAGGGTTGGAACGATTTTATTCCATTACAGAAACATTAATAAGTAGGGCTAATGCAGACTGGTCTGTGAGATCACTCCTGCCTGTGGACCGGTCTGATCCACAATTAGGCAAAGATTTGTGGTCACAGAGAAAATAAGGTAACTTTCCACTGTTTATTCTTTAGCAATAGTCACTCCCAAGAGACTTAATCTGTGTGGGTATTGACAAAATGGAATGCTCCATTTGTTATCAAAGTAGCAGAGAAACCCTTCTTGAGCTTTGAGCAATGCTTTCTGAGAAGACTGGTCTAAATTTTCATGTGAAGGTTGCTTTTAAATCTTGGATGAATATTGTCAGAGGCATTTACACTATAGGCACTGGGCACTACTCCAGGGTCAAATATAGCCCTCTGATGTATAAAATAAGTCTTCCACTTCTATCCAAGGTATTGTCATTGCTTCCAGTATAAAAAGCATAAACTATTACACTAGATGTACCAAGTTTTAGGACAACCTGAGACTACAGCACCTCTCTAGAGGGAGTTATTTCTGACATCACTTTTTGTCTGGAGGGAAAGAATGACATATTCCTACATAACAATAGTGAATTCGTCATGTGTCCACTGTCGTACTGTGCACCAGCCTTTCACTTTGAAACAACAGATGCTATCTGGCATCTCTTTAAAGAATCAACCCACCATTTTCATCAGTTTGGTAAATTGGGTTATTATTGTTACATATACACCAAAGTACAGTGTAAAACTTTGTTTTGCATGCTATCAATATAGATCATATCATCACATCAGTACAGAATGTAGAATCAAGTGTTATGTTAAAGTGTAAGGGTTAACTTTCTGCCCATCTCCATATGATTTGTCATCCTCAGATTCTTGGTAGACAGGCAGTGATTTTCCAAGCACGTGAACGTAATAAGCAGGAAGGCCAAATCTGTCTCTGCTTCACTCTCATGATGACTGCAGCATTGTAAGAAGACAATTCCTACCCTATTGCACCTCTGCTCCTCCAACCACCAGTGGCAGCAGAGCCATATTTTTGACTCAGTCATGTCTGTGTACACATTCCACCAGCAGGGGCTGTTAGATACCAACAGGCAACAACAAAACTGGGTTACATCGCCTTTCTTTAATCCAGGACCCTTGGGATTAATGTAGTTTTCCTCTTTTGGATCTGCACAATTCAGCAGAGGGAAAGAATTATGTTAGTAATATTTTTGGTCTTTATCCTGCACAATGGATTAGGAGAGCATTTTAAAATTAAAGATAAAAGAGAAATCTGAGCGAATTCTCCACAGAATTAATATAAAACAACATAGAAAATTAAGTAGATTGTAAGTATGTATTCCATGTATGGTGAAGAGGCAGATACTAAGAGTAAAAATAATATTTTATTCTCTTGTTTTGTTGCTTTTTAGGTACACAGCTAAGAGCTGATGCAGTGGACTCAACAGAGAAAACTGAAGTAGGTGATGAAAGTAAGAGCATCTATCTCTTATCATCCCTTTTGTAAGCTAAAAACCTACAGTTTTAGCTAAAACCTTCCATCCAAAATAGAGACATCCTAATTTATGGCGAGAAAGATTGTACAAAGCATTGGGGCAGCATTGGTTGACACCAGTCCTCACTGAGATTACTTCTGTTGTAAATCTGATGGTCAGTATCATAAAATATACTTAAGATGTAGATGAATTTCTGTGGACAGTTGAATTAGAGGAATAATGCACATAAGGCCAACTGCTTTCTCTCAATGGCACATAAAAATGCTGGAGGTACTCAGCAGGTCAGGCAGCATTTATGAAGTGAAATAAGCATTTGATGTTTTGAGCCACTATGTCCACTCCCACCTCTTTTTCTGTCACCCTTAATCTCTACAATTGCCAAAATAGTCTTTTTGTGCCTTTAATTTCTACAGCTCCTGTAGACACTCAGATTGAAAACTCAAAGAGCACCTTTGATGAGAACTTGCAGAAGAATTTGCCAGAAGAAGCTCCAGAGGGGCAAGTTAATGAAGAAGGTAATGATCCTGTCTAATGTTCTCTATAGTGGGGAAGTGGAATCAGTTAGGGGCTGTGCACACAGACTCCAGTACATAGAGAACAATCTGACCTGCAGAGCTTGAAGAATAACTTGATAACAGTTACTCTTGCAAGCTCATTGTCAAGTGAACACATTGGTGTACTCCTACCAACACTTCATGATCATGACACAGAAACAGGCCCTTCAGCCCACTGGTCTACGCTAGTCATTGCACACCCATCTACACTAATCCTGTTTTATTCTCCCCATGTCCCCGTCAATTCCCCTCCACATTTTATTACTCACCTTTACTTCCAGGGCAGTTCGCTGCAGTTAGCTTAACTGCCAAGTCATTTGTGCTTGAGATGTGGGAGAACTGGAGAACCTGGGGGTGGGGGAAGGGATGGGATACCCACTTGGTCCAATCCTTTCATTCTAACCAATTCCCCTCTGGTTGCCTTGAGAGATCGTCATGGTGATTGCTGGGAGCCCTAATGATAAGAGCAGATTTCTAGAACCCCTGCAAAAATGGAACAAAGGTTTTAGTGAAAGGAAATATGGATCTAATAGGGACAAATATCGGAAAATTTTTGATGGAAAAAAGAAAGTAGCAAGGACTTTAAACAAATATTTTGTGTCTGTCTTCCTGTGGAAGATGCAAAAAAATACTTAAAATCTGAAATACCAAAAAAATGCAAGCAGTCAAGTAAACGGTATGCTTGCCTTTTTAGCAAGAGGTTGGAAGTATAAGTGGAAAATACAATTATTTCAGAATTGGTGAGTTTACAAGACAATTTGGTCTTTTTAGTATCAAAACCAAATATTGTTTGGTGATGGTATTGGTTTGTTATTGTCACATGTATCAAGGTACTGTGAGAAGCTTATCTTGCAAACTGTTCCTTATAACACCGAAAGAGACCATTTCATCCCATCAAGTCTATGTATATTCACAGAATAATCTATTCCCACTTATCTCCTTGTAACTTATTCTCTCCACAGTCCCCTTACCTGTACCGCTAAGCAACACACTAGAGGCAATTTGCAGTCTCCAGTTCACCTGCATGTCTTTGTAATGTTGGAGGAAGCTGGAAATCCAGGGGAAACACATGAAGTCATAGGGACCTCATACAGAAAGCAATGGACATCAGGATTGAACCTGGGCTATGGAACTGTGAGTCCCACAAGGCCACTAGCTGTGCCCCTGTGCCTTCAATTGCTGCCTGACTTGCTAAGTTCCTCCAGCATTTGTGTGTGTTGCATAGCCATTGATCTCCCTGTTCCAAGTTTACCCCAGTATTCTCATATATTGTCTAGAAGAAGCTGATCTTGGAGCTCATAGCAAATTCATTGACCCATGCCTCTGTTTTGTTCTGTCCATTCCATTATGCCTGTGCAGATGAGCTTCCCCCCTGCTAATTATTGCTAATTCCATTAAATGCAGGCAATTATTTGCTATTCCTAACCTGAAATCTAGACATTAAACTTTGGAAGATTATTCAATCTTGTAGATGCCTGATCATATTCTCTTCCACAACCCACATATGCATATTTTCCAGCATGATTCATTGTTTAGCCACCAGAACCTGAAACCGTGCCGATCTGTCTCCTTCCTGACCCAGAAACACTGAAGCCATTTGTACTTATTCAAGGATGACTTGAATCTTAACCTTCAGCAAGCAATGGGCTGTGGCCTCAGATAACCCAATAAGTTCCTGGTGTAATTGGTTGGAAAGTATTAAGTTGGAAACAATCAGAAAATACCAGGGCTTCCAGGTATCATTGCAAGGAAGAAGTATGCAGACACTCTTACCCTTTGCACTAATTCGAACAATCCAATCCAATCAATCTATGTATAGATATCAGATAACTTCATATCAGAGTTCAATTGTGTTTTCTTGCATAAAAGATCTCACAGGAATATCCTCTCTAAGTACCAGGGTGATACTTTCCTGTTCCAAAATGTAACGTCCTACCTTTCAAGAACATAGAGCATGTGTACAGCACAGTACAGGCCCTTTAACCCACGGTGTTGTACTGACCTGTACAAAGCTACTCCACGATCAAACTAACCCTTCCCTCCTACACAATCATAACCTTCCACTTTTTGTACATCCACGTGCCTATCTAAGAGTTTCCATAGCCTAGAACGTTGAGCTGTCAGTTCTGCCCCTCCTTCAAGCATGTTTCTGCTTTGGCTATAATATCCCAGCGCCATGCACAAATCCATGCCCTAGGTTCACCTGCCTTTTGTGCCAAGCTTCCTGCAGATCTTCCTTGCTCTCTGACTTTCCCTTGCCCGTCCTGTCCATTGAAATTGCTCTTTTTAACATTTATATTTGCCACTAGCCCAGGTTCTGCACTACTGCCTTGGGTCCCACATCTCTGCCAGACTAGATTAAACCCTCCTGATTAGTCATTACAAAATATGCTAATTATATTCTGATCACACCCATTTCTCTCCATTAAAATGAATGAACTCACCTGGAATAGATTCAGTGAACAGGTTCTCATGTTCATCCTTCACAATGAGGAGTCCAGTATCTGAGTGACAGTGACAACCAGTTGTGGGAATTTTGAAGTTTCTATGTTTGTGGATGTTTTCTAGGGAATCTCAAACTTCCTGATGGTTATGGAGCTAAATTCTCACATCAACTTTGAATAGGTTTTTTTTATTGTGGAAATCTCTGGCCAATATGATGTAATACTCAGATTTTTTTTTTGAGAAACTGACACTACATGCAGTTATTCAGAGGTACAAAGCTTTTATTGCACCATAATGTGCAGAAGCAGGCTCTTTGGCCCACCTTGTTCATGCTGAACATCAAGTACCCAAGCTGGTCCCAAGCTTCGAATCACAAAGTACCCCCAATTTCCTATTACAAGCCAACTTTGAATCCAATCTGCCAACTTCTTTGGATCCCATGGGTTCGCTTTAGGACCAGTCTTCCATTTGGGATCTTGTCTATGCAAATTACATTAACCAAACTGCTGTCTTCAATGTATTTTGCTATTCTTCAAAAATTCAACCAAATTATTCAGACAGGATCTCCCTGCAATCAACCAGGTCTGACTATCCCTGAATAGCCCCTACCTTTCCAAATGTAGGTTACTCTTATCTCTCACAATTTTGGTTCAATGGCTTTCTTACCACTGGAAGTTAGACTCATTGGCCTATGGTTACCTACCTTATCCCTGGGGCCCTTCTTGAATAAAGGTAACACATTTGCTGTCCACCTTCCACCTGGAACTTCACTTCAGGCCAGTGAAGTTTTAAATATCTCTGTCAGGGCCCCAGCAATTTCCTACATTACTCCCATTGCAGCCTAGGGTACTGTTATCATGTCCTGGAACCTTTCCACCTTTATGTTTGCTCAGATATCTAATACCTCCTCCTCTTAAATGTTAACATGCTCTGTAACTCTCCCTCCCCTTCCACGAAACCTGCACCTACAGTATTTGTTTCCTAAGCGAATACAGTAAAGGAGTGTTCATTTTGAAGTGCCAGTAATATTTTGTGGACTGTCTTTGCCCTCCAGATATTTTTTTAAAATAGCACCTCCCCACCACCCTCCACAACTCATTCTCAGCACCAGAAGTGTCTCCTCTATTCTCTGTTCTTGATATTATGTACCATCTGCATCTGCTTATTTTTGGTTCCTCCTCTGGGCATTACAAAACAGCTTTTAAACATTATATTATACTTGATCCAGAGTCACACAGGCAAGGCAGGTCAGCAAAGTGACCAGAAGCAGAAAAATACTTTAATTTTTCAGAGTAAGTTAATATGTAAGTAATCTGTATCTTTGCATGGGTGGTCAAAATTTGCATATTGGGAGTATTGTAAAATATTCTCTGTTAATTTTATAGCATTTCTTTTATAGATTCCGTGGTGGCATCTAATGAGGTGGAGGCAAAAGAATTGGCTTCAGCAGAACCTGAATGTGAGTTACAATATTGCTTCCACAATAATTCCAGAACTACACTTTCAATTAAGACTCATTATTCCAGTTCGTTAATAGAAAAACATACACTATCTGGGTGTATGTTCATCTGTCAGAGTAATGGCAGCTCACTGATTGTTTAGTTGTTCGTTGTATCCGATGATGACAGTTTTGAAACCTGTGCGGAAATTTTTTTTAAAGTGCAAAAGCCTTTGAACTTGGGCACTTTCACTCCCTCGACCTTGGAAGTCTGGGTCCAGTGGTATGGGTAGTCGTCATAACTGGGGTTTTACTTGGTGGCAGTGGATAACCATCACTACTTTTATGCCTTGTCATGACACTCTCCCTTCACTCTCAATAAAGCACTGTGTAACTGCCTTTCTGGCCATTAGATCTCACTGTTGATCTCATCTGCCCAGTCCACCACAGCTGACTTTGTATGCTAGGACAAGCAGATCCACATCTCACTGGGGTATGAGGCCCGCTGGTCATCCTCACCGGGTTTAGAATGCCTGTCAAAGTGGTGCACCAGGGTGTGGCTGCTCTCACATGCAAACAGCAACTTGGAGCCACAGGTGAGGGCTGAGTGTCCAGTGGGGACCAAAAGTGAGTGAGCTGCCCCAGAATGGACAGAATAAGGCCCTTCACCAGAGCAGCTACCCATTCAGTAAGATCCTAACTGAGGAAAGATCAGCGAGAGCTTCTGATGTTTTCAATCTTAAACCTTCCATGTACCATGAGTCAAAGTATAGAGCCTCCAAAATTTGAATAGCCTGAACCACGAACCTTATCTGTGCTGAGTCAGCTGGAGGTGCTGCAATGCCCCATGCTGCACAGAACGTGGTATATCATTTGTGAAAGAGGGCTCCAAGTCAAGGGTGTACAGCGCAGGCTCACGATCAAGCATAAATGATTGGTGTGTCAAGGCTGACCTGGACGGGAAAGGCAGTTTCCCAGAGCAAATAGTTTTCACCACATTGCGTCCAGATATAATTGTATGGTCTGACAGCAGTAGAGAAGTGGTTATTGGTGAACTCACAGTCCCCGGGAAGACAACAGCGATGAAGCCCATGAGTGCAAGTTAACCAAGTATGAAGGATTAAGATCAGAGAGCAGAGACAGAGGGTGGAAGGTCTCATGCTATCCATTCGATGTAGGCTGCTGTGGGTTTATTGTGTTCACTTTCCAGAAATGGCTGCGTGACCTTGCCTTCACTAGAAGAGAGATCAAGTCAACCAGCAGGGCTGTAGCTGAGGCAGCAGAAAAAGGATCAGCATGGGTGTGGACCAAGTATGTCCAGAGGGGCAGATAGTCAGACAGTGTATACATATCTTGCAAACCCTTCAGTAGTTGCATAGACACCTGAAGAGCAGACTGACCAACAACTCGATAGAGGCAGATGCCAAGTTTTTAAGCTCACCAGTGGGAGGAGGTGCTTTAGCACTGCTGGCCCACCACCTCGAGGGAGTCTTGATTATAAGCGGGCCGAAACTCCTGAAGACAGGTGGCAGATCAACTGATGATCCCACTGGTGAAAGCACAGGACAGCTAACATCTTAGTCCACGAGTATTTTTTAACTAACCCCCAGAAGAGACCTGCACAGGATCCCTGTTTACTGTTTAGTGAACCTTGCAGATGAATGCATAGACAGGTTAAGGAAGGATATTAATGTTGCCATATCTGTCTAGTTTAAATAGTTTAATTAGTTGCTTCTCACTCATTGATTAGGCTTATTTATGAGGAGTAATTACTACTGTGAAGTAGTAGACTTGAGTATAGACTTTTAGATGTGGAACCAGATCCCAACTTTGTCAAGTTAGTTAGGGCGAAAACATGAAAACTTTTCAACATGCTGACCTAATGATATTTTCTGTAGCGTGTACTGAAAATACTACTCTCTATTGATTAATCATTGCTAATTATTAGCAACACATAGATTTTACATGAGTGTGATGGAAAGATAATTCACTCCTCTTCATCCTTCAGACAAAATAACGTCTGATAGAGGGTCTTTGACTTGAAAGTTCAACTCTGTTTCTCATCCTACAGGTTTGCCCTCTCCTGTTGAGTAATTTCAGCATTTTCTGTTTAGCTGTGGATTTCCAGCATCTGCAGCTTGTTTGATTTCCATTCAATTCTAACATCTTGGTCAATGTTTTCAAATTCATCTCATTCTTTACGCCTTTCTATCTTGTAACCGCGCGGAATTGCTGCAATATTTTTCTGAGATGTTTGTTCCTAGTATAGTTATATATAAAATGCTGGTGCATATACAATCAGTGGCCAATTTATTAGGAACCTCTTGTTACCTCCTGTACTTAATAAAGTGGCCACTGAGTGTATATTCCTGGTCTTCTGCTGCTGTAGCCGATTCACTTCAAGGTTCGACATGTTGTGCATTCAGAGATGCTCTTCCGCACACCATTGTTGTAACGTGTGGTTATATGCGTTCCTGTTGCCTGCCTGCCAGCTCAAAACAGTCTACCCATTCTCCTCTGACATAGAAACATAGAAAACCTACAGCTCAATACAGGCCCTTTGGCCCACAAAGTTGTGCTGAACATGTCCTTATCTTGGAAATTAGTAGACTTCCCCATAGCCCTCTATTTTTCTAAGCTCCATGTACCTATCCAAAAGTCTCTTAAAAGACCCTATTGTATCCTTCTCCACCACCGTTGCCGTCAGCCCATTCCAGGCACTCACCACTCTCTGCATAAAAAACTTACCCCTGACATCTCCTCTGTACCTACTCCCTAGCACCTTAAACCTGTGTCCTCTTGTGGCAACCATTTCCGCCCCGGGAAAAAGCCTCTGACTATCCACATGATCAATGCCTCTCATCATCTTATACACCTCCATCAGGTCACCTTTCATCCTCCGTCGCTCCAAGGAGAAAAGGCCGAGTTCACTCAACCTATTCTCATAAGGCATGCTCCCCAGTCCAGGCAATATCCTTGTAAATCTCCTTTGCACCTTTTCTATGGCTTTCACATCCTTCCTGTAGTGAGGTGACCAGAACTGGGCACAGTACTCAAAGTGGGGTCTGACCAGGGTCCTCATCTCTCACAAACTATGTGATTTCATCCAAAAAACTGCTGCTCACTGGAAGTTTTTTGTTTTTGGCACCATCCTCTTTAAGTTCTAGAGACAGTTATGCACGAGAACGCCAGAAGTTCAGCAGTTTCTGAGATTCTCAAACCACCCTGTCATGCACCAACAATTATTTCACAATCAAAGTCACTTTGATTACATTTCTTCCCCATTCTGATGTTTGATCAAAAAAAAACCTATTGATCATGTCTGCATATTTTTATGCATTAAGTTGTTGCCACATGATTGGCAGATTAGTTATTTGCAGTAACGAGCAGGTGTACAGTGTACCTAATAAGGTGGCCATTGAGAGCATAATCAAAAAGCTTTACTGTCCTTAGAGAATTCAACAGTGCCTAGAGTAGTTGAGTGGGTAATAGTCTTGTCTGATTCTGAATAACACAAACCATTGAAGTCAATCTGTCCTATAACAGTCATACATCAGAAACATAGAAAACCTACAGCTCAATACAGGCCCATAAAGTTTTGCCGAACATGTCTTTAGGGACTTAACATATTGTTAGTTTTTCTTCTACACTGAAGATGAACTCTCAGTCAGCCTCACCATGGTCCTTTCACGTGATTTGTTTAACTCCATTGCCCTTTTGAAGTACACCATAGAAAGTATTCAGTTTTCTTTATTACTGTGAAGCAGTTATGTATGGCATGTTCTGCCTGGATGGTACACAAATACATGTTTACCCCTCCCTCACTCTCCGCCATCCACAGGGATCACTCTCTCCGTGATTCCCTTGTCCATTGTCACTCCTCACTCATCTCCCTTCTGGCACTCATCCCTCCAAGTGGAAGAAGTGCTACACCTGCCCATTCATCTCCTCCCTCATTCAGGGCTCCAAATTCTCCTTCCAGGTGAAGTAACACTTTTGTTATCCAATACAGTTGGGGTCATCAACTGTATTCGGTGCTGTCGATGCAGCCTCCACTACATCAGTGAGACCAGACGTAGACTGGGAGATCATTTTGTTAAGCACCTTTGCTCCATCCACAACAAGCAGGATTTCCCCATAGCCTACCATTTTAATTCCAATCCCCATTTCCCTTCCATCACATCACTCCATGGCCTCATCTACCTCCACAATAAGGCCACACTCAGATTAGAGGAGCAACACCTCATATTCCCACAGGGTAGCCTCCAATCTAATGGTATGAACGTCAATTTCTCTAACTTCCAGTAAATGTTCCCCCTCCTCCTTCCCTCTTCTTCCATTCCCCACTCTGACTCCCCTCTTACCTCCTCTTCTCACCTGTCTATTACCACTCCCTGGTCCCCCGCCTCCTTCCCTTTCTCCCATGGCCCACTCTCCTCTCCTATCAGGTTCCTTCTACAGTCCTTTACATTTTCCACCTATCACCTCCCAGATTCTTCAACCTCCCTCACTTCACCTCCCCTCTCCTCCCCCCCACCTGGCTTCCTTTATCACCTTCTAGGGTGTACTACGTCCCACCCCACCCCCACCTCTGGCTTCTTCCTTTCCAGTCCAGATGAAGTGTCTCAGCCTGAAATGTCAACTGTTTACTCCCCCGACTGACCTGCTGAATTTCTCCAGCATTTTGTGTGTGTTACTCTGGATTTCTAGCAACTGCAGGATTTCTTGTATTTATTAACCTTATCTCTGTAATGGAAGCAAGATCAAAATGGTAATGAAAACTTCGACTCAAGTACCCAACCACATAAATGAAATTTACAACATCACACGTCCTGTATATCAGTTGTTTATTGCTCTAGCGATGAACGTGGCTTTTGGAGTTCATTGCATCTTGGTATACGGTGTGTGACAATAATAAAACAATACCAATACCGTAAGACCATTTTATGAAGGGATTAAAACAGCCTTTGCACTATCAATTTTACAGCTCCTGATGATGCTTACGCTGAGCACTTGAATATAAGCTCTCCAGATGGACCCACAGAGGAGGAGAAGGAAAATGCAGAAGGAAATAGTTCCATCAGTGATTCCATATAATCAGCAGAGAAGACATTGGCTGAAGCTGCACATATGACCCTATTACAAACAGTGCAACACAGCTCTTCAACAGCTCAGACTGACTATGGCAGTCTGATACAGCAAAAAAAGCACCTTAACACCAAAAAAATACATATATGAAATTGAAGTCTCTTTGAGGTATTTTTCTTCATCTGATTCCTCACAGAACAACGTCTATCATTAATCAACCATTACATTGTTCTCTTTTTAAGTCTGGTTTGGATAGTAACAATCCAGCTTTAATTGATAAAGGCTGATTTATTGATGACTGAAAACTTGATATGTCAGTAGGTCCAGCATACAACACTGGCTAGCATGACACGATGACAGCGCGGGGCATTCAGGGAGTCAGAGCTCAATTCTGACGCTGTTCCGTGAATAGTCCCTGTGGAATGCATGGGTTTTCCTCGGGTGCTTCGGTTTCCTCCCACAGTCCAAAGGCTGTTAATTGGTCATTGTAAATTGTCTCGTGATTAGGTTAGGGTTAATCGGGGTTGTGGGCTTACTGGGGCTTTGGCGGCTTGAAGGACTGGAAGGGCCGACTCCATGCTGTAATGCTAAATAAATAAATGACTACCATGCCTTGATTTTTTTTAAAGTCACATGATGTTGTCCTATTTAACATTATTGGTACTAATCATTCAACTTCTGTCAATTTTACTTCTATGTTTATGATCACTAGTTATTAAACTCGTCACCAGAAGGAATAGATTTTCTCTTTCCAGTGCATCAAGACCACTCAGCCTCTTGAAGAACTCCATTTTATTGCATTCTAGTCTTAGAGTCATACATCATGGAAACAGGCGCTTATTCCCAATTAATTTTCTGCTGCTCAAGATATCCTTCTGAGCAAATACAATTTGCTTGCATTTGGCCCAAATTCTTCTTTTCTATGCATCTTTTAAAAGCTGTAAATGTACCTCCCACTAGCATTTCTAGCAGCTTGTTCCACATACACATCTACTTCCTTCAAACCAATGCCTTCCGGTTTTAAACACTTACTGTGAGGAAAGGATTGTAGTCACCCACCTTACTTATATCCCTTATGAGTTAATATACTGTATCTCCGCTTAATCAATCTTAGCCTCCAAAGTTCCCGGGAAAACAGGCCTCAGCCTATCCATTTGTCAAACAGTTCTGTCCTAGCAACATTCCTGTCAATCTTTCTGTACTCTCTCTAACTTAATGACATTCTTCCTATTAGCTGGAACTGCGCAGAATATTCCAAATACAGTCTCGCCAAAGTCCTGTATAGGCCTATCATGACACTCATGACTTGTATCCAATGTGCTAATGATGAAAGCAATGTCTTCTTCACCAACTGTGTTGCCATTTTCAGGGAACTACGTACTCGTACCCTTCCTTGTTGTACAACACTCTCATGAGCCCTGCATCTATTGTGTAAGTCCTGGCTTGGTTTAACTTCCCAAGATCACACTTACCTGAGGTAAATTTCACCAGCCGCTCCTTGGCCCACTTTCCCAGTTGATCTACATCCTTTTGTAATCCTGCATAATCTTGACTACTATCCACTACACCACAGACTTCGGTAGAATTGGCAGTCTTATTGATCATACTAAATTGTAAATATGACTAAATTTGATTCTTCCACATTTTAAGGAGCATTAGCGCTGACTAACCTCTGTCAGCATCCTGCAGACCTTGCAGTAAGGCTCCTTGGAATCCTTGCTGAGGCCTTTATATCAAAAGATTAAAAAGTTTTATTTTTCACATGTACATTGAATCAAAGTGAAATGCGTCATTTTGCGTCAATGACCAACACAGTCTGAGGATTGTTCTGAGAGTAGCCTGCAAATGTCACCAAACTTCTGGTGCCTAATTAGCATGCCCAGAACTCACTAACCCTAACCCGTATATCTTTGGGATGTAGGAGGAAATTGGAGTGCTCAGAGGAAACCCATGTGGTCATGAAGAGAACATACAAATTTCTTACAGTGGTGGGAATCGAACCCTGATTGGTGATTACTGGCATTGTAAAGCAATTGCTCTAACCGCTAAGCTACTGTGCTGCCCACCTCATAAAACAAGGTGCCTAAACAACCCACGTTACTGCAGCTAACTAGCCATTGATTGGACATGCATGCACATTGGATTTAACTAAGGATGTGAAAATCACTGTCTCCTTACTCTGGTCTTTTACATCACTGAGTGTCGTAATTTACCGAAAGAAACTTTTCAAGTGTGAAGACTGAATTACAACTTCACTATGATCTATAAGGAAATGTTGTGAATGATAATGTGTGCTAATGATATTTGTAATACATATAGTTTTATCATAAAGTTATGTCAATCTAGTTACAGCAGTACAGTATACTTGAACTGAGATGTTGCCTGATTATTTAATGGATCTTGGAAAATAAATACTACCCTGCTCTAAAAATTGACTCCCATAGTATAGCATTTTGGTCTGACCGAGGACCATAAGTAAACTGATGGGGCCAAAAATTTCCTTAAGCCTTTCCGAGTCCACTGCTATGATTTCTCAGGATGTGTGATGGCACTTACTTTTATTTTTGTGAGTAGGATTCTATCACATAAATAACATTTAAGAAGCACTTGGGTAGATACATGGTAGGAAAGGTTTAGACTCTGGAGGTTTAAACTTTAGAGGGACATGGGCAAAGGGGACTAGCTTAGATGTGAGTTTTGGTCAGTTGGAAGAGTGAGGCTAAAAAACATTTTTTCAATACTATATGACATTATGAAACAACTCTGAAGTTAGAACAGAAAATGGTCAATAAGTCAGCCAGTGTCCTTGGGAAAAGAAATACTAAATGTTTGTAGTTCTGAAAGCTCATCGACCTGAAGTGCTAACTCTGTTTTGCTGTCCACGACTCTACCTGACCTGCAGTGTGTTTTCAGAATGTTCTGTTCTGGTTTCAGGTTTCCAACATCTGCAGTGCTTTGCTTTTCCTCCACATCTCTGACTCACTAGCAACAACACAACAGATGTGGCTTAATAGAAATGGGAAAAACATGAGCGAGAAAATCAAAAAGGTCATTTCCCTTGATTCTGTTTCAGATGGAGAAACAATTTAGTGAGGTTATGGTTGCAATGAAATTCAAGCAGTCAGTGATGCTGGGTCCAACCTTAGACTGATCAGCATCAGGCATTGCATATATTCCGAAGCGTGATAATGTTCCAGGAAAGATATTCCACAAATTTAACCTTAATGAGATGCGCAGTGATGATTCAATAGCTTTCTGCAATGCAATGTTGGTTTCTTGAAAATGTTTCTTCCTCTCACTGGAAGTCACTGTTGGCAAATAGTGTGCCAAATAGGGTCCTCCAGGATCTCCATCAGCACAGGTGCACCACAAGGCTGTGTGCTTAGCCCCCTCTGTACTTGCTTTATTCTTATGACGGTGAGGCTAAGCACAGCTCTGGTGCCATTAAGTTTGCTAACAAAACCACTGTTGATGGCCGAATCAAAGATGTTGACAAATCAGCGTACAGGAGGGAGATTGAAAATCTGGCTGAGTGGAGCCACAACAACAGCCTCTCATTCAATGTCAACAAGACCAAGGAACTGGTTATTGACTACAGGAGGAGGAAACTGGAGGTCCATGAGCCAGTCCTCATCGGGGGATCAGAAGTGGAGAGAGTCAGCAACTTTAAATTCCTCGGTCTTATCATTTTAAAGGATGTGTCCCGGGATCAGCACGTAAGTGTAATTATGAAGAAATCATGGCAGTGCCTTTACTTTCTTTGAAGTTTGTGAAGATTTGGCATGTCATCTAAAACTCTGACAAACTCCTATAGATGTGTAGTGGAAAGTACATTGACTGTTTGCATCACATCCTGGTATGTAAACATAAATGCACTTGAATGGAAAAGCCTACAAAAAGTAAAGCATACGGCCCAGCAACAAACAAACAAACACACACACACACACACACACACACACACACACAATGCTGGAGGAACCCAGCAGGCCAGGCAGCATCTGTGGAAAAGAGTAAACAGTCGACTCTTTGGGACGAGACTCTTCATCAGGACCTTCACCAGACCCTTAATTTTGTTGTTTGAATTTCCAGCATTTGCAGATTTTCTTGTATTTAAGCATACAGCACAGTCCATCATGGGTAAAGTCCTCCCCACCATTGAGCACATCTACAAGAAATACAGTCGCAGGAAAGCAGCATCTGCCATCTAGGCCATGCTCGCTTCTCACTGCTGCCATCAGGAAGAAGGTATGGGAGCCTCAGAACCCACACCATCAGGTTCAGGAACAGTTATCACTCCTCAACCATCAGGCAATAGTACCAAAGGGGATAACTTCACTTAGCTTCACTTGCCCCATCACTGAAATGTTCCCACCACCAATGGATTCACATTCAAAGACTCTTCATCTCATATTCTTGATATTTATTGCTTATTTATTTATTTATTTATTTATTACTATTATTATTATTATTATTATTTTTTTTTCTTTCTTTTGTATTTGCACAGCTTGTCTTTTCCACATTGGTTGTTTGTTCATCCTGCTAGGTGTGGTCTTCCAATGACTCTATCGTGTTTCTTGTAATTACTGTGAATGCCTGCAAAAAATGAACATCAGAGTTGTATATGGTGACATATATGTATTTTGATAATAAATTTACTTTGTTTAATTGTGGATCTCAAAGTAAATATCCTTTCTACTTATCTGATAGACAAATACTGTCTCTCTTTGGTTAATTCTTGATGTTTGTGTACAAACCATGAGTAACTTACTCTTAGTGACTGTCAGTAGTAGTAATGACAAAATGACCATCAGCAGTAGAATTGGCTCTTTCCCACAAACAGGCCGGGATGGGGAACAATTTCCACTTTCAATATCCAGGTTGAGGCATCCTGGATATGGAGTGTCAAAACAGAGGTTGTGGCATCTCCACAGGCCGAGCAAACTACACAGTGTTATCTTGTTTGCAGAACATCCTACTTACAGTGATAGAGGTCTGGGAGAAAGTTACTGTGTTACTGTGGCATCAGAGCCATAAGTTTCAATGAGAGTGCAGGAAATAGGAGCAGATATAGTCAGTGTGGGACTTTGAGATTGCTCTGTCTAAGTGACTGACCTCTTGCCTTAAGAATCTGCGGCCAGTCTTATATTGAACCTTACTAATCTTCACTTTTGTAACAATATTCTTTTCTACTCCGACCATAGGGAGTTATTCCACGTGTATTTTCATTCATGTAGAGAGAGGGAAATGCAGATCTGGCAAGATCATTGAAAAGAAAAACAGAGTCAATGTCTCAGGTCAAAGTGGGTCAGGCAGCATCTATGAAAGGGAATAAGTTATTGATATTTTGGGCTCAGACTGTCCATCATGTTCCTAGCTTTTGCTCTGTTTATTTCAGCCTCTCCAGCATGTGCAATTTCTTTTTTTAATTTTCAATTGGAAATAAGAAAGTACTGATGACAAAAAAATAAGTAAGACAAACCAGTTCCTTAGTTTCAATACAGCCTGACTTTGCTCTCAAAGCTCCTATTATTTGATACAGGCACATTCAATTCTCTTAAAGAAGCAGGGAACAGCCATATGTAATTAAATATAATAGAATCATTCGCTCTTATCCATCATGGGGTAGAAAGTACGGCTGACTGATAGACAGGAATGATGTACGTAGCCCCATAATACTGGGTACAGTCAAAGTAAAAAAAAGATAATTACTGAACTCAGCTGGAGATACTGCTGGTGGTCAATGTTGTCCAATGTAATTTTAGTAAAAAAAAAGTTATAGTACAAATAAAAACAAGGTAACAAAAGAAAATGAATCACAACACATATTCGTTAGAAGTAATTTATTCATTTGTTTTCAGGAAAAAAAGGATATACCTGTACATGTCTGCAAAAACAATGCAGTTATATTGTTTCTGATATAAAAGCCAAGAATATATGATTGTAGTACAATACAACAAGTCCAAACTGACCAGATTAATGATCTGCTCTGTAGTAAACCAATAGACCTGCTGGGTGGTGAAATAGATAATCTTGTCAGAAAATAGGGTGGCAGTACAAAGCCTAGGTTAACAAGCAGGCATTGGCTATTGACTCCAGAGTAGAATGGACAACAGCTGTACAGAATACCACAAAAACTTACACTTCATTTTGATCCACAGTATACAAGATGATAACACAATACAAGAGAATAAAACATGAAAGTACAAAACATTTACAATCAATGGTATCTTGCAGTTACAGTAGAAAATTAGAGTTAGAAACCCCAAGTGCCCCTTTTACATGTACATGTAGAGTGGATAACAGCATTTTTTATTCTGAATGAGGTTTTCTTGTGTTCACACTGAGCTTAGGCTCCCAGGAGTTACTTTTATGGTTAATGCCAAGCTCTTGAATCCACAGTGCTTTCCTGAAATAAATGGAATTAACAAAATTAATAGCTGCAGCTGGAGAGTACTGAATCTGGCTTCAGTGTGTGTTTGTGATGACAACTTAATCAACACAGTCCAACTTCATACTTACATTTGAAGATGATTCTGTTTCCTTGCTTTTCACCTATTTTAAAACATAAATGTTACACCTTTAGTATTTTGGAAATAATCCTAATTTTTGGCATCACCTCAAATATGTAATAACTATTAAAACATTTAAATGCAATCAAATCATAACTGTAGGAAGTGGCAAAAGTCAAAATGGCACAATTGAAATTTAATATTATTGTTGAAAAGTCTTCAGCAATTGCTTTGGTCTGCAGTGCAGCATGGATCAAAGCAGCCCTGGTACAAGGGGGCTGCATGGTCAGTGAATGAGCTAATGGAATTGAGGTGTTCTATCTGTAAGTCTCGATAGTGTTGATTCCTGCAATCCTGAGGAGCTGATAACTAGTATTTATTAAATGAGGAGAATATAAATATAAATGTCCTAGTTTTTGATACTATGGCCTTTGTAGGATGAAAGTGAGTGTTTTTCATGAAGCTCATTGGACAACTCAACAACCTTCCTTAAAGAATGGCAAACCCCCGAAAAACAATTGAGTATCAGTATCGTTCCCCTCCTTTTGTTGATTTTCAGACTTTATCCTGACAGATTAACCTAGAGTGGAACATGTTTGTAGTTCAGAAACAGCACATAAAATTTCCCCAAAAAAACTTACATTTGAGGAGTCTTGCAATGAGGATTCTTGCACTGATGTTTCTTCTGACATGCTATATGCCTGCATGAAAATATTGATGTATTTAGTGCCGGGCTCAATAGTAAATAAGGACCTACCAGCAAATCAAAAAATTTCAAATATTAATTGTCAATTATGGATATTATCTGTGATTCAGTAGCTCAGTTTTGGAGCAGAGAATTTCCTCACCAAATAAATGGAATTGTATAGTAGGTGATCAATACTGCCCTGGGTTCAAAGGTCAAACCAATTATGTGAACGTGCTTCTAGAACTGGTCCTTCATGATCTTCCCTTTAGAGAAGGTCCATTAATGAGATTGCATCAAGGCTGCTCTCTAGATGTCATCATTTGCAATTATTATGTCCTGTTGGTGGACAATTCACTTTGCCTTCAGTGGAAAATAAGTGTTGGAGTCAATTCAACAACCTTTGGAAGTGGTTGGAAATTAACCCCAGCCCCATCCCCACAACCTTACATTCATTTAGGAATCAAACATTAATCAAACTCTTTCCTCCTGTGCTTTGAAACGAAAGACATTGCCTTCTTGCATTCCACTCAGGCACAGTTGTACCTAGAACTTGAGATTTTATTGGTAGCAATCAAGATATAAAAGAAAATCATTAAACATCCAGTCAATACTCACATTGAATGCATCCTCTAGTGATGTCTCTTTGGGTTTGGATTCATCCTGTTTTAAAAAATGAATATTTACATCTTTAGCACAGTGTAATATTGGGACATTTTATAATTAATCTCAAGTATAAGAAAGTTTTGAACTGTATAACTGCGTGGTTACCTCAAAACTGATTTCACTTGATTCTAATGAGTAACTCTCGCTGTCAACTGTCTTCAACCCATCACACTCCACGTCAACATAAACCACTTTATCAGCAAAATATTCCACGTGGCTTCTGCAAAAACCCCTCTCCTGTCAAAATTAAGAATATTGATTTATGTAAGCATAGAATTGATTCCCATGGCAAAAGGGGGCAGAATTGTGCTCTACAGCCACCTGAATTCCCATCAATAGACATCCCTTAGGAGAACCATGCACACAACTCGAGAGATTGAATGAACCACTACTAGAACTAACTCAAAGGTATTTTGATATCATTGAAATCTCTTCGTATTTCCTTTGCTGTAGCTGAGTATGTATGGCTTTAATTTAATACAAGGAAGGTATTATCATCCTTGCAAGGTGAAACATCAGCATCCGTTCTTCGATTAGATAGTGGCATATAAAGGTTTCAATGCTACAACGTAATTCGGTACTTACAGCATTTGGTTTAGGATAGAAAAGACAGGCAGAGTCATCAAACTCCCATCCAGAATTTTTTGAGCAGATGGTTTCTGTCACATAGAATGTTAAATCCACATTGTACGTCAATTTGCCAGTGCGATAAATCTAAAACAAAGGAAAGCAGTTTACTGATGTATTACTGTGGTCACATATAGCTCTTAATGTCACAGGTTTTTATTTAAGTGTTTAAAGGGAATCTGAGGGTGAATCTCCTCACTCAGGGTGTGCAATAAGTTGCCAATGATGTGATAAATACAGGTTCCATTTCAACACTTTAAGATTAATTTTTTAAGTACATGGATAGGAGGGTTATGGAAAGCTATGATCCAGGTGCAGGATGATGGGACTAGACCAAATAACGGGTTGATTGTGCTCTTTGGCTCCATGGCTCTATGATTGAAGAGATACCTCCACTTATAAATTCAGAATTGTCAGCCTACATGGACAAGACACTTAGTGTTGTCCAGTTACTGAATGACCGTGATGAACCAGATAGAGAAGATGTCCAATCTGCCAGAACTTTTAATTATTGATAAAAGTTCATAAGTAGGAGGCATCTCTGGAAATCTGGAAATAATTTAGAGGAAATGAAGCACTAATCCTGAAAATATGTGAAATCCCTCCTCCAATCCAAATCTCTGAAATCAAGCAGTGATTTAGATTAGAGATTCTCAAACTGAGAATCAGCCAGCATAACGTAGTATGTATGGATAATACTTAGTAATCCGTTTATCAGAGATCATTGATATTCTTGCAGAATTTATGCAACAAAACAATGTACACACTTACATTTATCACTCCTCTCCTGGTCATACTGCAGAGGTTGGTGATCACAGTGATCTCATTCAACTTTATAACTGAGGCTCTCAGAGCTTCCTTGGTGCTTGGCACTCCTGCAGAGAGAGACGGGGGGGTGGGGGGAGTTGTAAAAAAAAGACATTCCAAGAAACTTCAGTGGATTCTTCTTACACATGGCTGAAATAAATCAGACCGAAGATCATTGCCAATAGCTCACTGCCCTCTCTAGTACCTACCTGAGCAGTGGAGGATCTGCACAGCAGTGATGGCGAGCAGGAGGGATTTCATTCTGCCTGGTGTGGAATCCCCTGGCTGGTTTCTCTGAGTGAAGGATCTGCTTCGCTCTCTTTACCTGTTGTCAGCTCACTGCCTTCAGCCTTTATATCTTGCATCTCCACCACGTTTCAACACTGACTGCTGTTTGCCCAGCATGCTGACTGTGGGCACAGGAATCAGATGAAAGGTGGGCTCTAATTATGGGCAAAGCTTCCTCCGAATTTTATCAACGTGTTTAGTTTTAGTGGGAAAGGGGTGAAATCTGGTCTTATTTATCAGATTATGTAATAATAAATAAACTAAAGAGCACAAATAATCATTTGCCATGTGTACATAGTGACACTCTCTCCACTGGGATGAACTTCTGGAATTTTTCAGTGAGGAGTTGAGCATGTTATTTGAATTATTTTTTGCATAAAAAAACATGCAGGAAAAATATTTAACTCCTGTCCTGTGGCTGTATCGAAGACTTGTCTGTAAACCATCACGTGGATGAGGTGTAAAACAAATTTCGTTTATTTCCATTTGAATTTTCCACACTTTCTCTCCATTCCTCTCCCCTGTGCTAACTCCATTCTTCTGGGTTTAGTTCATTAGCAGCAGTGGCTGACCTGTCACCATTCTTCAGGAATGAAACTACAATTAATGATTGGCTATTGATATTGAGCTCAACCAACTGAAAGACCGCTAATTGCAGTGAAAGATCTTTGAACTGTAATATTAACTTCCACAGATGTTGCTTGGCCTGCTGAGCAGTTCTTGCATCTTCAGTTTTCATTGTTCACCAATAAATGTGGGACCTCTTTGGATCCTGGACTCAAGATGTGCTTTTTCCCAAGGATCCATTCAGAATGCTTGACCTGAATTTGATATCAATATTTGCATACATTACATGAATCACCTGACGAGAATCTTACTCAGTTCTGTTAACCCCCCATAGCACAGCCATCTTGCTGCATTGTTATCTTGTGTGGGTACCAGGAGATGAATGACTATGAATAAGCCAAAAGTGATAATTCAACTGCTACATGTGTTGTTCATCTTACCATTTGGTTCTGGAAGATGTTTGTTGCATAACAGGATCGTTATGCTGAAAGCACAGATTAAAGTTTCAGAGAGAATGGAAGTTTGATGAGCAATGATATCTATACTCACATTGGTGAATTCCGTACTATAAATCCCATCATGCTTCCTGTCAGATCACACCTCTGTGAAGTGTCTTGGGAGGTTTTGTTCCGGTCCTAAGCAAATACAAGATGCTGTACCTGAGATCGGAACCATGCATTGAGTAAGAAACTCCAAAAGCCATGTTCATCAGTAGAGCAGTAAACAGCTGATATACATGACCTGTGATGTTGTAAATCTCATGTATGTGGTTGGGAATTTGAGTTGAAGGTTTCATAACCATTTTGATCTTGCTTCCATAATGGAGATAAGTTCATACAAGAGATTCTGCAGACGCTGGAAATCCAGAGCAACACACAAAAACTGCTGAAGGAACTCAGCAGGTCAGGCAGCATCTCTGGAGGGGACCAACCGGTCAATGTTATGGGCCTGGACCCTTCCTCAGGATGGAGATAGATTATTTTTTACCCTAATGAGTTGGATGTAACTCTCCCTCAATTTTTCAGTTTTTCTCAGCTCACAGTAATGATTGTAATGAAACAAAAAGATAAACTGAAGAAAATACTAGCCTTGTTCAACTCTATCTTCACTCAGGGCTCAGTCATCAGTAAATGCGAATGGTCCATACTGATATATGTCAATTGTTGGCCAGACCAAAGATGGTGACAAATCGTCAAAAAGGAGCGAGACTGAAAATCTGGTTGAATGGAGCTACAACAGCAACCTCTTACTTAATGTCAGCAAAACCAATTAGCTGATTATCAACTACAGGAGGAAGAAGCTGGAGGTTTATAACCCAGTCCTCACTCAGGGAAAGGAGGTGGAGAAGCTCACAAGCTTTAAATTCCTTGGTACCTAAAATGTCAGAAACTCTGCCTGGGACAAGCACATACATAGCTGTAAGTGTCATCACAAAGAAGGCAGGAAACCTCCTTTACTTTCTTAAAAGTTTCGATAGATTTGCCATGTCACCAAATACTATAGAGTATACTGACTGATTGCACATAGTTTGTTATGGAAACACCAATGCCCAGGAACAGAAAAGGCAACAGAAAGTGGTGGATACAGCTCAGTCCATCGCTGGCAAAGCCTCCCCCCCTCCCCCCCCATTGAGTACACTTACAAGGAGCACAGCCATAAAAAAAAGCAGTATCCATCATCAAAGAACCCCACCATCCAGCCCATTCCCCCTGCCCACTGCTATCACAGGGAAGTAGACACAGAAGTCTCAGGTGCCTCACTAGTAGGTTCAGGAACAGTTATTACCCTACAACTATCAGGCTTCTGAACTGGTGTTGTTAACTTCAGTCACCAGTACACTGAGGTAATTCTATGACCTACAGATTCACTTTCAAGGACTTGTTTTAAACTCTTGTTCTCAAAAGTATTTTTTTACCTTCTTTTGTCTTCTTTTGTACATTGGTTGTTTGCCAGTCTTTGTGCATCAACTTTTCATAAAATTCTATTGTATTTCTTCTTTCCTGTAAATGCCTGCAAGAAAATGAATCTCAAGCTATTTTACAGTAACATATATCTATTTAGAACTTTTAAATTTGCTTAGACAGGGGTCTTTGTAGTATACTTGGTGGTGCATTGCCACTTTTGTATCAATAAAGGGATACACCATTTATTATAATAATATGGTCACTGACTGTTAGAGTATCTGTGCATTGATATAATCTTGCAATTTCTACACCACCTTTTTCCCAGTACAGCAATGACCAACAGCAGAAGACATCCTTTTAAGGTGAGTGGAGGAAAGATAAGGGGAGATGTCAGATATAGGTATTTTACACAGAGAGTGTTGGGTTCCTGGAAAGCACTACAGTGGGTTGGTGGTAGAGGCTGATAAAAGAGAAATTTAAAAGACTCTCAGATAGGCTCATGGATGTACACACACAAGTTGCTGGAGAAACTCATCAAGTCAATGCTGTTAGAATATACAACATAGAACAGTGCAGAAGAGTAACAGGCTCTTCCGCCTATGAGTTCTCAGCTGGTTACAATGCCCATTTAAACCAATCCCATATACTGCACCTGGTCTACATCCCTCTCTCTAAATGCCTATTATATCTACTGCCACTTTCTCTGGCAGTGTAATCCAGGAACTTAAAATTCTCTCTGCAAAACCCTTTACCCGTTAATCTTCTGATGAAAAGTTTCAGCTCAAAACGGCGGCAGTTTATTTATCTCCATAAATGCTACCTGACCTGATGAGTTACTCCAACATTTTCGTGTGCGATACTCTGGATTTCCAGCATCTGCATAATCCCTTCTGCGTACTTGTTAATCTTTAAAATATTTCACACATCTCCCCATGCCCTTAGAAACCTATGCCCTCTTATATTTAACATTTGCACCCTGGGAAAAAGGCTCTGACTAACTACAGTACCTTATCTATTCTTCTCATAATTCATATACTTCTATCAGGTCATCCCTTAGCCCCTGACCAGAGAAAAACAGTCCAAATTTGTCTGATTTCTCCTTATAATCCGGGCAATATGCTGTAAAATTTCTTCCGTATCGCTTCTGAATCCTCCCCATCTTTCCTGCAATGCAGTGACCAGATCTGCACATAATACTTCAAATGTAAGCCAATCAAAGGTTTTTATTTTCCTGACCACAGAGTTTTGTGGATCTGTGTATGGTAGATAGTTTGAAGAGTTCCTTTCAGTCACCGTTTGTTTTCAGGAGCTAATAGGCATTGATTGTTTCAGCTATTCTTGCCCTGGGCTGGGTTGTAGCATACTTAGTGGTGGTTTTGAGCCTACTTTATGGAGGCAGTAAGCACTACTAATAATGATCTCTTTCTAGGAGCTTCAGAGCAAGAGAGTATGATTTATCACAAATGAAATATATTGATCAGTTAATGCTTATATTAATCACATGCTTATATCAATCCCTGATATACACTAGTTATAATATGAATGCTAACTCAGTCCATGGTTGGAGACATGAGTCCAGAGTATATTAGTCATTTCAATATTGCCCTCATGTTGCAGGTAGTTTGGGTTTTATTTTGTTTATTGGACATTACACTCCATCAGCCATGCTCTCCTTGCTGTACCTGCAGCCAATGATAGAAAGCACTGGCCAATAATCTCACCAAACTCCAGGCTTTCTCTGCTTCACGTCACCGACAACAGGAGCAGTCATCAGCGAGCGTGGGTGCTGAATCCAATGATTTACTTTGGGCCAGGGTCTTGTTGACACTTGTGGAGAGGTTTGTGTTTGTGGCTTCCTGCCTGTCCAGTTTATAGGGCGCTGAATGGCCTGGGGATTGTGGGGGAGGGGGAGGGTTCAGAGGCAGGAATGTAGAAGAGGTGGGTGAGGATAATCATTAGTGGAATAAACAACTGTAGCAGGAAAATATTTAGTATATCACCATCATCAGCTCAGAACTGAATGGAATTAGGGAATGGTTAAAGTGAACAAGTGGAATATTGTCAGATCTCATAAGAGATTTTAATCATTTACTCCCTTAATATTATAAGACATTTAGGTCTTCTGGATCAGTCATGGTGATTAATGTGATTAGTATTCTCATATACTGTGTGATTCAAATGAAGACTTAGAGTGTGACTCTTTGAACTATCCCTCCCTTTTTTGCAGATCAGGCTGGACTTTGCCCCATGTTATGGCTGCTGATAGTTGTTTTAGACCATAATACTATAAGATTGAAGTGCAGAATTAGGCCATTCAGCCCATTGAGTCACTCTGTCATTCAATCAAGGCTGATTGTTTTTTCTTTCTTCAACCCCATTCTCACACCCTAACCTCCTTACCAATCAATCTTTGCTTAAATACACCCAATAACCTGTCCTCCTCAGACCTCTATGGCAAGAAATTCCACAGATTCATTATCCATTGACTGAAGAAATTCCTCCTCATCTCAGTCCTAAAGGGACATCTCCTTAATCTGAGGCTGTGCCCTCAGTTCCTAGACTCTGCTGGTAATAAAAACATCGACCCCACATCAACTCTATCTAAGCCTTTCAATATTCAGTATGTTTCAAAGAGGTACCCCCATCCCCTGAATGTTTGTTTGATAGTTCCCAGAGCTATCAGACACTCCTCATATATTGAGCTTTTCATTCCTGGGATCATTCTTGTGAATCTCCTCTGGTACCTCTCCAGGACCAGCACATATTCTTTCGATGCAGGGCCCAAAATTGCCCATAATATTCTAAATGTAGCCCGAACAATACTTTACGAACCTTCAGCAGTATGTCCTTGATTTTACATTCTAATCCTCTTAAAATGAATATCAACATTGCACTTGGCTTCCTGCAACCAAATCAACCTGCAAGTTAACTTTAAGAGAATCCTGAACTAAGACTCCCAGGTCCCTTTACATCTCCAATATCTGAATTCTCTCCTCATTTAGAAAATAGATGCCTTCATTCTTTCTACTAAAGTGGACAACTATACACTTCCCCACGCTACGTTCCATCTACCACTTATTTGCCATTCTCCTAACCTGTCCAAATCCTTCTGCAGATTCCCTGCACCTGGAAATCTACCTAGCCCTCCACCTACCTTGGTATCATCTGCAAACTTGCTACAATACCAGCAGTTCCTTCAACCAGTTCATTAATTTAACTAATTTAATTTAAATTCAATACACTGTTTTTTTGAAGGGATTAATTTATTTTTTAAAATTTAGAGATATTGAATTTGTACCTCAGTCACATTCTTTGCTAGTAACTCATTCTTTAAACAGTAATGATCTGCTTGATTAATGTTCAAGATCAAGATTATTTAACGCACGTACGTTGAAACATTTAGTGAAATGTGTCATTTGTGTTAACAACCAACACACCTGAGGATGTGCTGTGGAAGCCCACAAGTGTTGCCACACATTCTGGTGCCAATGTAGCCCATAAGGCTTAGGAGAACAACCTAGATCCCAACAAAAGAGAACACAGCAAGGAACAAAACAACAACAGCAGAACAAGCCCTGTTTCTCCCTGCCACCCATGCACATCCGCAGCCCTCTAAACCTAGGACAGCCTGTGTTCTTCAGCCTCCAAACAACTCAGACTTGGTCTCGCAGACATTGAGATCTAACTCCCTTCTCTATTCCCAAAGCCATCTCTATGAACCTAAAAAAAAACCAACTGAAAAATAGCTCAATCTGAGCTGCAGCCTCAATAGAGGGTTGCAGATCGGCGCCATCTTGGAACAGTACTGACGACTTTATTTAGCCCTAGTCACCAGAAATCAGTGGCAGATTTCCAAATGTGACCCAATTTCACTTGCCGTTCTGCACATTGAATTCAGCTGATAATAAATTAGAATGGATTGCCTGCTATACTTGAACGCTATACTCATGGCTAAGATGGTGCTACTGAACTCATGTGACAGCTCACTGATAGTTAAAAAATTAAGAAATCCGACTAAAGACATCACTAAAGATACCTTCTCTGAGGTAAATTGTGTTAAGTTATCACTGCAAACAGTGAAGTGAGTTTGGGGGATGAATTGATATGGTGTGTTGCAGAATCGTTGCTGATGGAGTTCCAGTGCCCATAAACTGGCCCGGATGTGAGTTTGGATCGCTCTAGCACTGAGAGGAGAAGTTGGGGCCTGGGCAGAGGACAGTCAATGCCCATACAATTGGCCTGGGTGCAAGGTTGGATCGCCCTGGACACCGAGCTGATTTGAAGAGCTTGAGAGCGGCTTCGTGCTGGCCAGGGAAATCTGAGCCCAGACCCAGTCGCAGGGTGGCGTGGTCTAGGCTCCGAGTACTTCACAGTAGCAGGGTCCTAGTGCAAGGTATGATATGTTGTTTAGACAATTTAAGCGCCGCCCAGATCGGAGACGAGAGCCGATTTCGCTCACTCTACGTGATGTTCACTCCTCTCTCCAGGGCGTTGGAGCTTTTGCTGTTCTGTTGTTTGGTCAACTTAAACATCGGCTCGACTGATTTAAGAACCAATTTTATTTGTCCTCTGTGATAGTCACTCCTCTCTCCATGAAGACTGCCCCAGTTGCAGTGCTCTGTACCTGCTAATATGATGAACTGATAAGTGGGGCTTTGGGCCTATTCAGGGCTGCTCTGGGTTCAGACCTGAGGAGTCAATTTGGTTCAGAATGTTGTTGTTCGCTTTAATTGTATGCATAATTTGTGTTTTTGTTTTCTTTCTCTTGCGCATCGGTATTGATCTTTCATCTATTTACTTAATTGGGTTCTTTCAGGTGTCTTGCTTTGTGGTTACCTGTGAACAACGAAATCTCAAGGTTGGATCATTTATACATTCTTTGATGATAAATGTACTTTGACCTCTTTGACTTTGACTCCCAAACATGTTGAGCTAGACATTTCACTGTTCTTAATTAACTGCTCTGCACTTCATTAATTTTACAAAAGGCAGGAGCAGTGCTAAAAGGAATGTCAATCGATGCTTCAAAATCATCACCTTCAGCACCCACAGAATCCTCTCCATTTGGCTACAAGAGCTGAGATAGTGATAACTTCTTGCTTTTGCTGAGTGCCCAGAATTCAGAATGCAAAGGAAAGACATTGAGGACTGAAGGAAGTATTTTTATGAGGGCAATTAGGTAGCTGTTGAGTTTTGTTTTATATCAGAGTGCTGTGGCATTGTTACTGACTAACTGTCTGACCTTGCCCCATCCTTTCACAGAGGAGGAGACAGCATCAGTCTCTGAGGCATTCTAATTTGACACATCTTGAACCCTCGACCAGGGGATAGAAAATGCTGCAGACTTGGCCAGCAATGACTGAGTGTCCCAATGTGTCAGACGTCAGGAGTCAGGCGCATGACTGACAAGAATGATACTGCCATATTCTGCTGCTCAGTCGCACTGCACTGAAGTCTCTGAAGTTACAAAACAACCACAATGCCCTGGCCAGTTAATTGGCAAGACACCTGCTATATATATCTTCAGTGACATGAAAAAGTCCTCTCCTGAGTACTTCTGCAATTCATTTGGTGGATCATTGTCAGATATTTAAAATTTATTTGTTAGCTAGAAGTCCTAATGAGGCAATGTGTTATGCACTTAATTAAACTTCTGCCAGAGGGGCTTAATAATGCCAGATGCAGTCAATAATTCTGTTCCCTTATTGACTAATTGTTTCTATGGATAACCTTACTGACCAATCTCCTTTGTGGGATTCTTTGAAAACTTTCCAAACACTGAAATACATTCTTCTCTTTTTCAATCTTTTTATTAATATCAAAATGATAAACATAACATAGTATTAATACAAAGTTATTGGGATTACATTGTCAATAATTAACATATATAAATATAAGCTCAGTTGGCACACAGGTATTAACCCTCCCAAAATCGCACAAAATACAAATATAATATACAAAAAAGACAGAAATAGCATGAAAAAAGAAAAAAAAGAAAAAAAATACCCCCCGCCCAAAAATACTAACCAACTGAACTGAGAAAAAGAAAAGACATGGGGTGTTGTGTAACATCAAAAAGAACCATTAGTGTCATTGACTCTGCTCCTCTCTGCATATATTTAAAAGAAGTAGAATAGGTTTGGAAAGGTCAAATTACAACATATGGAATGAAATACATTCATTACTTCTTTCACCAAACCCCCAACAATCTATTGTATTTAAGAACATAGAAGCAATTAGTCATTAGATTCTGGCATGGCTCCAGAGGACTGGAAAATTGAAAACGTCACTTCACTCTTTAAGAAGGGTGAGGGGCAGAAGAAAGGAAATTATTGACCACTTAGCTTGACTTCAGTGGTTGGGATGTTGGAGTCCATTATTAAGGGGGACATTTCAAAGTACTTGGAGGCACGTGATAAAATAGGCTAAAGTTGGCATGGTTTCCTTCAGAGGAAATCTTGCCGGACAGATCTTTTGGAATTCTTTGAGGAAATAATAGGCATGATAGACAAAAGAGAGTCAGCGGATGTTGCTCATTTGCTTTTTCAAAAGGCCTTTGACAAGGTGTTTCACATAAGGCTTCTCAGCAAAGCTCATAGTATTGCATGAAAGATACTAGCAGATGTGGAGAGGATGCTTTCTGTAGAGGGGAGTCTAGGACTGAGGGTACAGCCTCAGAATAAAGGGATGTCCAGTTTGGAAAGAAATGAGGAAAAATTCCTGTATCCAGAGGGTGGTAAATCTGTGGAATTCATTGTCACAGATAGCTGTGGAGACCAAGTCATTGACTATATTAAAAACAACTTCTGCCAGAGGGGCTTAATAATGCCAGGTGCAGTCAATAATTCTGTTTCCTTATTGACTAATTGCTTCTAGGGATAACCTTACTGACCAATCTCCTTTGTGGGATTCTTTTGAAAACTTTCCAAACATCGAAATAATTCATTGCTTCCTTCCCCTCTACCCCCAACAATCTATTGTATTAAAGAACATAGAAGCAAATAGTCATTAGATTCTGGCATGGTTCCAGAGGACTGGAAAATTGAAAACGTCACTTCACTCTTTAAGAAGGGTGAGAGGCAGAAGAAAGGAAATTATTGACCACTTAGCTTGACTTCAGTGGTTGGGATGTTGTCCTCAAAACCATTTTACAAACCTAAAAAACAATTAATAAACAACTAAACCTAGGCTGCAATTTAACAGAGGTCACAGCTTGGCGCCAGTTTGGATTGTAAGGGATATAATAATAATAATAATAATAATAATAATAACGATTTTATTCATCTTGAGTGGGAACAGCTCCCTCTTTTGTTACAGCAGCAACATTTTAAAAAACACACTTAGCTGTGTGCAGACTTAACTAATGATAAAATACAGAATAACAATATACCCAATAATAATGTACCAATGTTCAATAATGTTCAATAATGATAGAAACATAGAAAACCTATAGCACGTCCCTCTATCATGTTTAATTATATTTAGAGATTGGGAAACTTTACACATCTATTATTACCAATGCTATATTTGTAATGTCAATTATTAATAATGTAATCCCAATCTCTGTTCATTAATATTGTTGTAATATTTATAATTTTGAAAATTAATGAGAAGATTGGAAAAGAAAGAAAACCTACAGCACAATACAGGTCCATTGGCCCACAAAGCTATGCTGAACATGCCCTTACCTGAGAAATTACCTAGGGTTACCCATAGCCCTCTATTTTTCTGAGGTCCATATATTTGTCCAGGAGTCTCTTAAAAGACCCTATCATGTCCGCCTCCACCACCGTCTCCGGCAGCCCATTCCACGCACTCACCACTCTCTGAATAAAAAACTTACCTCTGATATCTCCTCTGTACCTACTTCCAAGCACCTTAAAACTGTGCCCTCTCATGCTAGCCATTTCAGCCCTGGGAAAAAGCCTCTGACTATCCACATGATCAATACCTCTCATCATCTTATACACCTCTATCAGGTCACCTCTCATCCTCTGTCGCTCCAAGGAAAAACGGCCGAGTTCACTCAACCTATTCTCATAAGGCATGCTCCCCAGTCCAGGCAACATCCTTGTAAATCTCCTCTGAACCCTTTCTATGATTTCCACATCCTATAATGTACGAAACAATAAAGCAGAGACTATTGTACTATGATGTATGTTCTCCTGTTGCACAGAGATAAAAAGATCTGATGTAGATTGGAAGACCGCTTCACTGAGCATCTACACTCCATCTACCAGAACAAGTGGGATCTCCCAGTGGCCACCATTCCAATTCCACTTCCCATTCCCATTCCCATTCCAATGTGTCCATCCATGGCCTCCTCCACTGTCGGGATAAGAGCACACTTAGGCTGGAGGAACAACACCTTATATTCTGTTTGGTTGGCCTCGAACCTGATGGCATGAACATCAGTTTCTCAAACTTCCAGTAATGCCTCTACCCACACCCCCTCACCATTTCCCATCCCCTTGTCCCTCTCTCATGTTATCTTCTTGCCCGCCCATCACCTCCTTCTGGTGCTCCTGCCCCCCACTTTCTTCCTAGTTCTTTGATTCATCCCTCCTCCTCCAAGTTTCACCTATTGCCTGGCATTTCTCTCTCCCCTCCCCCCACCTATCAAATCTACTGCTCAGCCTATTTTCTCCAGTTCTGCCAAAGGGTCTCGACCCAAAAGGTCAACCGTATTTTTTTTTCCATGGATGCTGCCTGGCCTGCTGAATTTCTCCAGCATTTTGTGTGTGTTGCTCGGATTTCCTGCCTCTGCAGATTTTCTCTTGTTTGTGTTGTATAAGCGTATTACATTTGGTAGGAAAGGTTTTCTGTATTGCTCCTTGTGACAGCAGAGCAGAATGAGGCTGTATGAAAAGGCTGTCCACTGCTTATTCAGTAGGTCATGGAGAGGATGTGCCAGATTGTCCATAATGGATAACAGTTGGCTTAGTGACCTCTCCTCCACCACTAAACTCAAAATAGTCCTGGTTGTAGCCAAGGAAGGATTCAGTCTTTTTGACGATGCTACTCCCCCAAAATAAAGAAGCAAAGAAGACTGCACTTGCTACAACAGACTGGTAAAAGATCTCCAACATCCTGCTGCGCACTTTGAAGGGTCTCAGCTTCCTTAGAAAATAGAGTCTGCTCATCCCTGTTCTTGTAAACAACCATGGTGTTGGTTTTCCAGTTAAGTCTGTTGTCGAGGTAAACGCTCAAGTATTTGACCTTGTCCACCACTGCAATCTCTTCTCCCAGAATGTATACAGGACTCGTCAGAAGCCTCTTCCTCCTAAAATCAATCACCATCTCCCTGGTTATGGCTGCATTCAGGAGCAGGACTGAATTCAGGAGAGGACTCTTCACCCAGAGAGAGGTGAATCCTTGCAATTCTTCTCCCCTATGAGTTTTAGAGGCTCATGCACTGTATTCACTCAGAAACGAGACTGATATCTCGTTTCAGGCTCCTAGTGCACATGTGCTGGTCATGCATGCAGCCTGTTACAGCCGTTCCGATCGGATTCTTACTTTTTTCTTCTTACTTTTTAACTTAAGTTATTTTTGTATTTATTTTCACGGTAACATGTTGAAGCTGCACCCTCTCTAACATGCTGGTAGAGAGAGTTTTATTTGGGTTTTTAGCTCTGGAAATAGTTACATCCCAACACGCGGGACAGAAGCATGGTCACATTGTTCATTCCAGGGACCAGCTGCTTGCGCTAATGCCGGCCGGTTTAGCGAGCAGAGCGGCGGACACCCCTGCTGAAATCTGGAGGAAATCACACAGAGGATGCAGGGGGGGGATCACAAAGTCGAGGAAAGATGACTGGGTCGAGACAACAGAGACTTATGGAGAAGAGGAGTTTGGTGGGTAATAAAATGGTGGAGTTCATGGCACTAGCCAGGCGTCAGAGAACATTTCGGGAGTGCAGTGTTATGTGTTTCACTGGAACGGGGCTGCACGAGGACATACCTGATCAAAACTTCTCCATGGACGGTTTCCAGACCGTTCGGGCTGACCGGAAGTGCACTGAGAGTGGTAAGCGTAAAGGAGTTGGGTGCTTACTGTTCTGGTTTACAACAGATGGTGCAATCCGGGTCATATTATGATCGAGGAATGTGTTTGTAGACCGGATATTGAGCTTTCTACTATTGGACTTCGACCACATTCTACCGAGATTCAACACTGGGCATCACGGGAGGTTGTTCCTGCCTGTGGCCATCGAACTTGCAGCTCCTCCCGTGGAGGGTCAGACACCCTGAGCCAATAGACTGGTCCTGGACTTTTTTCCATCTGGCATAGTTTGCATTTTGTTGTTTGATTGTTTGTGGTTTTTGTATTGCTATATTTATGCTCTATTCTTGGTTGGTGCGGCTGTAACAAAACCCAATTTCCCTCGGGATCAATAAAGTATATCTATCTATCTATCTATGTTTCTATTTATTAAGGGAATCAAGAGATATTGGAATATTGCAGAAAAAGGGAGCAGAGGTGCAAGATTAGCCATGATCTTGATCAATGGCAGGGCACTGTTTTTCAGCTCCCATGTCTTACGTTCCTACGTAGATGCTGGTGTGTCTGTTCACAACTACATATCAGTTAAGTAAAAGCATGCACATGGGAGATGGCTTTAACTGGTGCATTCACATTGCATGAGAGAGAGAAAGCAATGTGCATGCATAGATAACAGATCAATGCGTAGTGCTGAGGGAAGTCATTGCTCTAAAAGAAATAGATCCATACCTTACAGATACTTAATGAAGAAATTCTTTAACAGGATACATTTATGCTGTTCCACAGCTTCTTGAGGAATCGTGACTCTCTAACTTGATTTCCTATAATGTTCAGGTCTTGCAAACTACTTTCAGACATTGCTTATAACTTTAATCAGGTGACATCCATATAGTAAGAAATTCCCAGTGGGCTGAAAGTGTACACCAATATACTCAAACCATAGGACTTGAAAGCCTTGCCGTATTATTGCTGGTCAGTTATACCTCAGTACTGATCTTCCTGTTGTGACAAGAATACACATAGATAAGATGTTAGCTGTCCTGTGTGATCAGCAGTTGGTCTGCCACCTGTCTTCAAGAGAGAGATAAGGAACACAATGAAACAGCATCTGGAGATGTGTAATGAAGGGACGGGGGAGAGAGAGCTCTCTGGAGCGGCTCCCCCTTTGAACCCTGAACTGTTTGAAGTGATGGACAGGCGATACCCCAGCAGGGGGATAAAAAGGGACAGGTTCGCTAAGGCAGCACACACACGACACCCGAGGTAACGAGACCCTGGAAGCGGTGAGCCTCTCACGAGTCGGTGGGAAGTATCGGACAACGCACAGGGTGAAAAGGTACGATCAGCGGGAACCCGGTGTGTGTCCACCCTCGCTTGGGTGCCGGGTTCACTGCAGAGGATCGACCGCATCTGGAGGAGGGGTCACAGTCGGTGACCTCAGGTGACATCACCAAGGACCCGCCCGGAAGCTGCTTGTGAGCAATATCGCCGGTCTGTGAGTGGAAGCCGTGTCTGAATGATCAGTCGTTCCCATTCTCTCTCTCTCTCTCCCCCCACGTTGTCCATCGCCATGGCAACGATTACTGTGAACTGAACTACTAAATTGGACTGAACTTTGTGTCACTTTGAAATTGGTCATTTATCCCTAGACAACGACTGAGCTTGATTGATGCTGTTATCTTAATTCTGTGCACATGTGGGTTTATCATTGCTGAACTGTTGCATTTATTATCCTTTCGATTACTGTGTTGCTTGTTTCTTTAATAAAACTTTCTGAGTTCTAGTAATCCAGACTCCAACTGAGTGATCCATTTCTGCTGGTTTGGCAACCCAGTTACGGGGTACGTAACACTGTTTGGCCACTGATCCAATGGGGTGAGGTTCTCTAAAGAAAATCAGACGCATTCCTGGCACCGTATCCAGAGTAGGCCACTCTTCACTCTTATTTGCAGATATGTTCCACCTCTACTTAGCCTTTTCCTGCAGCTCCCTCTACTCTCACTTCTCAGCCTTCTCTCCCTCTCTTCCCCCTTGTTCTGCAGCTCTGGGTGAAAGCCTGCCGAGGAAGAAATAACTTGTATTCCCCAAATGGCAGGGCTACTGTGTTGCAGCGGTTTGTGCTATTGACCACCTCAGGAAATACAAGTCACATGTGTTCCTCAGAAATACAGCCCCGACCATAAGAAAATGTACTTATTGTCGCAGATATTTGTGGATGTGATAGCCCTTCCAAACTCTGTGCGGATTTACTTTCACATGACTATTATGAATATATCTGACCTTCCCAAAGGTTCAGGGAGGGACAGATTTATTCATGTGGGACCATTGATTCCACATGAACGTAAAGCACCGCATCATATATTGTGTGAACACCCGCGTGTACCAAAGACCAACAGGTGCTAATTAAATGCTGGACATATCATGCAGTTTTACAGCAGTTGGGTAATTTATACTTATAAAACAGTAACTTTGCTCAGTTCATCTACAAGTCTTCCATAAGGTGGCCAAATAATAACACAATTCTTCTGACCCTTTTGTTGCATTATTCAGTTTCAGACTGTACAATGCTTCCCTTCACACACTTCTCCAGTAGAAGTACAGAAATTCATGGGAAGAGTTTTCAAGCTCAGGACCATAGCACATTTTTACTGCATACTTGAGATGTAATTTTCTACCACAATATTTGCAAAGGAAAGGTGTTTTCTTTCTAAACTATGTTAGCTACTTTTGCTCACATTCTGTTGTTTATTTCTGATAGTCGGTGTTATTATTTCACCCAGCAATAAGATAAGGTTTAGAAACAACTTGCTTTATTTGCATTCATTCCTTATTTTTTGCAGTGTGATCACTCAGCTAAGTAACAATATTTGGAAGAATATTAGTAAATGTTTAGTCGCAGCAACCACTCCAATGGTGCAAATGTTTATCTGACACGTTTTTCTTCTGATTGCAGGACCCTGTTGCTCGTTATTAATACAAAATACTGTAAGCACAGTTCATTAGTGAGACCAATAGCAAAGGTTCTCCTCGGGTTATTGCACAGTGCCACCTTTTACAGCCACCCAGGGAAGGAGGCACTGGAAGTCTAGGTAGTCTCCAGCCCCTTGGTATGAACATAGAATTCTCCAACTTCCGGTAATTCCCACCCCCTCCCTTCCCCTATCCCTATGTCACTCTGCCCCCTCCCCCAGCTGCCTATCACCTTCCTCATGGTTCCACGTCCTTCTACTCCCCATTGTGTTTTCCCCTATTCTTTCTTCACCTTTCCTGCCTATCCCCTCCCTGCCTCCCCTCCCCCACCTCTTTATCTTTCCCCTTACTGCTTTTTCACCTGGAACCTACCAGCCTTCTCCTTCCCACCCACCCCCCACCTTCTTTACAGGGCCTCTGCCCCTTCCCTCTTCAGTCCTGACAGAGGGTTCTGGTCCGAAACGTTAACTGATCATTTCCACAGATGCTGCCCGATCTGCTGAGTTCCTCCAGCGTGTTGTGAGTGTTGCTTTGACCCCAGCATCTGCAGATTATTTTGTGTTTACCGGGCACTGGAAGTAGTGTGAGAAAAAACAGAAGCACGCTAAGTGCGCTAGAATCCGTGCGAGGTTAAAAGCTAATCCCTGCAGGCCAGTTCTCCAGTACTGACAGGACAACATCCCACATATCATCAATCCTGGGGCATGCCACTCGGGGACTGTGAATATATGTGCTGGGTCTTAAGTAATATACGTATATGTGGTGTGTGTGATTATATGTACTGTGTTTTGCACCTTGGCCCCAAAGGAATTATGTTTTGTTTAGCTGCATACGTGTGTTTCATTGAATGAAGATAAACCTGAACTTGAAATATTCTCTATAACTTTAATCTGATCCACAGTATACAAGGCAATAATGCACAAGAAACAATACCAATATTTACAAATTATAAAATCTCCCCATCACAGTAAAATGTACAGTCAGAGAACCTCAGTTTGACTCGCAGCTCCCAACCCAGAACACCCCCTCCCCCACCACCCACCACTCCCTTAGTTATGGACAAGTATATTTCATCAAATTTTCTTCAATTTGATTGAGGTCTGCTTGTATCATTTGGTCATTCATAGTTTTTTTCTTCATTGTTAGTACTGGCCTCTTGAATCCTCAGCATTTTCCTAAAATAAACAGAACCAACAGAGCTGTCATCTCGCGATGGACTGAATACAGTCTGAGTTCAGTATTTGGTTGCTAGTGTTCAAGATTGAGAGTAAAGTATTGGATAACAAAGTTACAGCAGATACTCACATTTGAAAATTGCTGGGATGATCGTTCTATTGATATGCTTCTCACCTGTATAAAAATATTCACATTTTTATTTCTGGCATCGCCTTCAAACAAATGCACTAATATTGTTACATCACAGAATGATGAAGTGGCAAAACCTCTTCACACAGGAAGTCAAGCAAGTTCAGAGGAGCATGGGATTTGCCCTGTGAGTCTCAACTCGTCCTAACTTGGAAATGCAACTATCATTGCTGCTGGATCTAAATTCTGGGCATCCGCTCCCAACCGTATTGTGGAAGTAGCTTCAACAGTGGTTCAAGAAGGCAGCTCACCATCACATTCCCAAGAGCTATTTTCAATATTCACGAGAATCTGCAACCCAGCATTTAATGAACAATAAATGCTGGGCTACAAATTTCAATAATATTGAATAACAAAAGAAGAATTCCACTTCAGTTTTGATTTTTCACTTTGAACTTACAGGAAGGACCTGTAATTTGGACCATTGTTCGTGGTTGAACAAGTTGGGTCTTTATTCTTTGGAGTGTAGAAGGTTGAGGGGGGACTTGATAGAGGTATTTAAAATTATGAGGGGGATAGATAGAGTTGACGTGGATCGGCTTTTTCCATTGAGTGTGGGGGAGACTCAAACAAGAGGACACGAGTTGAGAGTTAAAGGGCAAAAGTTTAGGGGTAACATGAGGGGGAACTTCTTTACTCAGAGAGTGGTAGCTGTGTGGAACGAGCTTCCAGCAGAAGTAGTTGAGGCAGGTTTGATGTTGTCATTTAAAGTTAAATTGGATAGCTATATGGACAGGAAAGGAATGGAGGGTTATGGGCTGAGAGCAGGTCAGTGGGACTAGGTGAGAGTAAGAGTTCGGCTCGGACTAGAAGGGCGGAGATGGCCTGTTTCCATGCTGTAATTGTTATATGGTTATATGTAAACAACAGTACTGTCATGCTCCATCTGCAGCAACTCCCAGTCCCGTCAACATTCTATTCCCTTTAACTTCAATGCAAATTCATTTTCTATATTGGGGTCAAGTCAACCCAAGCTCTGGCAATGTCTGTAGAAATACCAATAGCAATTAAGCTCAATTATTCCCTCTCCCATTTATTTCTGCATGGTGTTTAGTTAAATCAAATTCTCAAAGACTATTCTAACAGAGTTCAATCCAGATTTGAAAACCTTTTTTTAGTGGAAACCAGCAGACAAAAGTTAGACTTACATTTGATGCTTCCTCCAGTGATGTCTCTTTAGAATGGCTTTTCTCCTGTCAAGATATTAATACATACAAAGTTGGCACAGGGTTCATTAAATACTTAGTTAATTATAATCATACATAAGATATACAAAATATTAATATGTTGAATAATAAATGAGGACTTATTCATTGAGTTTTTAAGTTGTGATTCAATGGCTCAGTGTTGGACCTGGAAAACTGTCAATAAACCTAACATATTCTGCCATGTAGTCCAGGTGTGGTGGGGCTGTGAGTTTAATAGATAAGCTAATAATGAATGCTATTCCCGTCAACTTCATAGTGTTTATTATTGGTATTATGTGACAGATAGTACGCATTCCAAAATCCCTTTTTTTCTGCTGAGTTCTCTTTATCTTCAGAAGGAAACAAACTGCTCCTCTGTATGTAGAGCCATTTCAATAATACTTATCTCCACAATAAGTGGAGATCTCCCACAGGAGTTGAGCATCAGAATACTCTCCTTGGATTCCTCAAATTAAGTTAATATTTCATTTCACACTTCATTCTGGCCAAATTGAATCCAGGGTTTCACATTATATTTGTGACAACCACGACCAACCAGAAAATCATCCAATGAATCCTCAGTTTAAACTCACCATTGATGGTTCTTCCAGTGATGTTTCTTGGGATTTGTTTCTGTGCTGTATGAAAAGATTATTTAATAATCATCAGTACTGCAGAAAATGAGACAAATTTTAAACAACCCTATGTCAGAAATCCCTTTGCCTTGAATTGTATAACTGTGGTTACCTCAATACTGGTTTTACTTGACTCTAGAGAGTCACTCTCACTGTCAACTGTCTTCAGACCTTCACACTCCACATCAATGTCAGCCACCTTATCAGCAAAATATTCAACACGGCTTTTGCAAAACCCTTTCTCCTGTGAAAATAAAAAGAAATGTATTAAGTTTTGATGACTGTGCGATCCTCACAGGTACAAAATGGTCACAGTGTAGCTCAATTCTTTGTTTTTGATTTATCTCAGGGGTCACCATTCTCCCTATGAGTTAACAGTATGCATGGAATTCAGCACTCAGACTCAGTTCCCTAATAGGGACTCGCTATGATATAACTCAGCATTGCCGGCACTTCCTATGACATATAGACATGGAATAATACACTACAGAAACAAACCCTTCCATCCATGACAATTCTGCTAAGCATCGTGCCAAATTAAACTAACCCACATTCCTGCTCATGATCAACACTCCTCCATTTCCCACATATTCATGTGCTGATCTAAAAGCCTCTTGAATGCCACTAATGTAGCAGATCTCAGTTTTCACCACTGGCTCTGGGAGTGTGTTCCTGGCACCTACCACTCTGAATAGAAAAGATGTGTCTACCATTGGCCCTGCCTCTAATACAACTTATCACCCTTGGCCCTTGTGTTGATATAATTCAGCACACATGGAGTTTGCATGCTGTAATAAAACTTGAGACTTACACCAATCTTCTTGGGGCGAAAACGACAACTGGGATCATCAAATTCCAGGCCAGAACTTTTGGAGCAGATTGTTTCCTTCACCGAGAATGTCAAATCCACATTGTATGAATGTTTGCTTGTGCGATAAGTCTGATAAAAGGAAACAGATTATTGGTGTGTGCTTGTTCTGGTTGGAGAAACTCTACACAGATTTCACTGCTTTACCATTCGGCATCAACAGGCAACATAGATTGGAAAATTTAATTTGTTCAAGGACAAAAAAATCCCTTTAAATTTTCAGTAGTGTTCAATATGCTGTCCTGAAACATGAACTCTGTTTCTATCTTCACAAGTGCTGACTATTTTTACGTTAACTTTTCAGTATCTGTAGGCTATTTCTTATCAACAGGTAATTAGAATTTGGAACGAGAACAAAATAATCCTGTGTTCAAAGTTTGGAAAAAACAGCAGATTTTATTTGCAGACTTTGGTCCAATCTAAATTCCTAAAATCAAATACTGATTTAGCAATTAAACTCAGGAACTGAGAATAACTGAACTTTATCTCGGGTTAATTGATTCCTGTTATGTCGATGTTACACACAAGCCCAGCAATTGGTCATTGATTAAAGCCATAAACTGAATGGCTGCCTTATAAACCTATTTCAGAGAGTAGTGAAGAGTTACTCAGTTCAGTGAATCTGAAATCATGCCAAGGCCAGAGAGGGAAAAGTAGCAATTTTATTTTCTGCAGTAAGTTAAGAATAACAATTCAATTGTTCTAATGATGCATTTATTGATGATACATTTTTATACCTGATTAATTTAATTGAATGGATATAATTTCATCATGTAGCTATTGTGGCCATTTGAAGTGTTGTTTCCTAATCAGTGTTGAGACATCTTAAACTACTTGTCCAAGATTATTATCTGATTTGTTAGTCTCCCTTTGAAAATAATACCATAAGATATAGGAGCAGAATTAGGCCATTTGACCCATCAAGTCTGCTCTGCCATTTCATCATGGCTGATCTAATTTTCATCTCAGCCCCAAGCTCTTGCCTTCTCCCCATATTCCTTCATGCCCTGACCAATCAAGAATCTATCAGCCTCTGTCTTAAATTTACATAAAGACGGCCTCCATAGCTGCCTTTGGCAAAGAATTCCACAGATTCACCACTCTCTGGCTAAAGAAATTCCTTCTCTTTTCTGTTCTAAAAGGATGTCCCTCTACTCTAAGGCTGCGTCCTCTGGTCTTAGAATCTCCCGCCATTGGAAACATCCTCTCCACATCCACTCCATCAAGGTCTTTCACCATTTGATAGGTTTTCAATGAGGTCACCCCTCATTTTTCTGAGTTCCAGTGAATATAGGCCCAGAGCCATCAAATGCTCTTCATATGATAAGCCATTCAATCCTAGAATCATTTTCGTGAACCCCCTTTGAACCCTCTCTAGTTTCAGCACATCCTTCCTAAGATAAGGGGCCCAAACCAGCTCACAATACTCCAAGTGCGGTTTCACTAGTGCCTTACGAAGTTTCAGCATTACATCCTTGCTTTAATATTCTAGTCCTCTTGAAATGAATGCTAACATTGCATTTGCCTTCCTCACTCCAGACGCAACCTGCAAATTACCCTCTGGCAAATCTGGCACAATGACTCCCAAGTCCTTTTGCATCTCAGTTTTTTGTATTTTCTCTCAATTAGGAAAAGAGTCGGCTCTTTTATTTCTTCTACCAAAGTGCATGACCGTACACTTCCTGACATTGTATTCCATCTGCCATTTTTTTGCCCATTCTCCTAATCTGTCTCAGTCCTTCTGAAGCATCTCTCCTTCCTCAGAACTCCTTGCCCCTCCAGCTATCTTCATATTATCTGCAATCTTTGCAACAAAGCCATCAATTCAATCATCCAAATCATTGACATATAACGTAAAAAGATTAGTCCCAACACAGACTCCTGTGGAAAACCACTAGTCACCAGCAGCCAGTCAGAAAAGGCTCCCTTTATTCCCAGTCTTTGCCTCCTGCCAATCAGCCACTATTTTATACATACTAGAATCCTTCCTGTAACACTACTGACCAGAGATTCAGCCTCTACAATGTGTTGTATCATATTCTGTGCATATTTAATACTCAGCATCTAAATGTCGTCAAATATATTTGTAAATTTTGATATTTAAGCTCCCTGTTCTTTGCTCAGATATACCTACATTTGTCACTCTCCTCCCAGTTATTGCACAGAGGTTGGTGATCTCAGTGATTTCGTTCAGCTTTATAACTGAGGCTCTCAGAGCTTCCTTAGTGCTTGGCAGTCCTGCAGAAGAAAAGGTGAATTTAGATAAAACTCTCCAAGAAACTTCTATGTATTCTCCTTAGGCAGAGGTGAAATAAAACAGACTGAAGTTCATTACCAGTAACTCAGAGATCTCAGATGCCTCACTCTCCCCAGTACCTACCTGTGCAGTAGAGGATCTGCACAGCAGCAATGGCGAGCAGGAAGAATTTCATTTTGCCTCCTGTGAAATCAGTCGAATGACTTCTCAGAGTGAAGGAGCTGCTTCTCTCTCTCTTGATCTGCCTTCACATCTTTGCCCTTGGTCTTTATATTCTGCACCTCCACCACATTCAAACACTGACTCATATTTGCCCAGCTTGACCATCATGGGCACCGGAACAAGGTGGGCTGTAAAAATGGGCAGAACTTCCTCCTAGAAAGGTCATCATGTTTAGATTTGGTGGCAAATGGATGAGGTACGATTTTATTTCTTAGAATGCTAAATAAAAAACTGACGGAAGAAAGGAAATGGTTATTGGTAAGAGTACAAAATCACACTCTGTCCATTCAATGGATTCCTGGAATCAGTCAACCATACCTTGATGTTATTAATTTGGATAATTTACCACACAAGTCATGGTGTAGAGTTTGTGGTCAGTAGTAAATGACTGTCACATTTCATTGAACTGGAAAAAAGCTTCTTGCAAAGATGTATCTTGGTATAATAGATTTTCTTTTTTGTAAAACTTGCTGCTATCAGATATCTCAGTACTCCAGATGTTAAGAGGATCTCTATAGTCCAAATGTTAATACTAATGCGTCAGCACTGCTGCGTGTGCCCTTGCAAGATAGAATATGTTTTTATTAAACATACGAATATTAGACAGAGTATGGTACAAATGCACAATGGCACAATGGGCATGAAAGCTGATACTCTGTAAATACTGTAAGTCAAATAATTTTTATTGTTTTAAAACACTTATATTTTTAAAATATATATGTACATGTATGATAGTGAAATTCCACAGCATGTTTTCTTTTCATTTTAGAGACAAAAAATTACAAAGTAGTAATATTGCTTCAATAGAACAGTTGTTGCCCATTTAGACCTTGGGTAGCAAAACTACTGATTTTCCAGACTAGTCTGACTAATAGGAAAAATGTTAAAGTTCACTTCAGTTTTCTTGTTTTGATTGTTTTGATAAGGTTGAAAACAGTTCCATCAATGAAAGTCTGATGTTCATGAAGAACAGCCCTGAGATTTCTGCTTCTCATTAGTAGAACTCTTATCATAATAAATTGTGCTATTAGTGTGCATCAACAAAATGTATTGTTGTGCATTATACTGTAAAAGCATTAAGTCGCATTGGTTGCATGGAATAATGCAGATGAACAGAAGTCATTGTACTATCTTTGATATACAACTTGTCAGAAAGATATTCTATAATTGCAACCATGTCACCGTTTTGATGAGTTAGCTTCCATTTTGGGTTTAGTTTCTTGTTTGCCAATGACTGACTTTCAAACTGCAGTCTCAGTCTATGGAATGAGTACCTTTGGAGGTATTGGTGACAGGCAGCACTGATGAACATTGATACACTTGGAGAAAACATCGGGCATGGGGCTAACAGGTAGGGAAATTCTAGTCAGCTTCTAGAGTGGTTTACATGGTTGGCACAACATTATGGGCCGTAGAGCCTGTAGTGTGCTGTAAATTTTCTATGTCCTATGTTCTTGTGCATGTTCCTTTTGATGTTGGGAGTCCCAGACAGCTACCCCCTTGTGAGCTGGTGGACGAGGAATATGAACGTGCTCATAGTAAAATTCTAACCTTTTGTACATTACCCAAGTGTGGCTCCATGAAGTGTGTTTTCTACTTCTCATTTAGTAACCAGGGCTACTAAAAACTGTGTTGAAGATGGCTCTTGTCCTTCATGATGGATGGTACCTACCCTGAGGCATTTTAAAGATATTCTCTAATTGATCAGTGGTGCCAATAGTTGGAAATTTGAATCTAAGCGTTTGCATGCACTTCACTTCTGCTCTCATGTTGGAGTTAATTTTGAACAGAATTTTATACTTTTCTGCCCTTGACAACTCCGCCTCAGCCCTGCATGCCTTGCAGTGGCAGCTAACTATATAGAAGCTATTGGAAGAAACCCACAGCAAACTCCAGGCTTTCTCTGCTTCACGTCACTGACAACGGGGGCCAGTCATCAGCGAGCGTGGGTGCTGCATGCAGAGATTTACTTTGGACCAGGGTCTTGTTGACAGTTGTGGAGAGGTTTATGTTTGTGGCTTCCTGGCTGCTCAATTTATAGGGCACTGAGTGGTTTCAGGCAAGTGGGGGAGAGGGAGTGTTCAGAGGCAGGAATGTAGAAGGGGTGGGTGAGGATAATTATCAGAGGAATAAACAACCGCATCAGGAAAATATTTAGTATATCACCATCAGAAATTCCTATAGCCCCATGGGATGGTTAAAATGAACAGGAAGAGTGTTCTGAAGGCTAATCAGGGTTACATTCACCAGAGGATTTGTTCTTCAGCTGCTCTGGATTAGTCTTTGAGATCAAATGGCACTTTAGTTCGAACTCCAATGCCTCATGATTGATTGCTTTCTTCATCTTCATGACCCTTTGCCTCTCATTCCTTGGTTGTTTCCATATTCATTTTATTGTCTGGCCAGTTTCTTGTGTTTGTGGGCTGAATGCCCTTTATTTTCTCATCAACATTTTTTGAATTGCAGGCATACAAATCCAGGGAATAGTGCTGAACTTAATTATCTCATATTTTCATATGATTCCAGTGGTATTCAAGTTGACTGCGTTTTTACCTCACTGGTTTTTGCCAGCCTTTATTGGCTGAGTCTTTTGTGAAATTGTTGATTACATAGATAATTATGAAAGAACTGTGATTTGTATATTAGAAACCGAGAATCATACAGTTCAGAAACAGGCCTTTCAGCCCATCTCGTCTGTGTCGCCTGTGATGCCTATCTACATAAATTCCATCTGCCAGCATTACGCTCATTGTAGTGATTACATGAAAACAAGCCAAAACCACTCAGAGACTAATCATGGGGGTTGACACTATATGACGCACTCCAAAGTAACCAAGTTTCAAAGTTCAAAAGAGTACATTTAATCCTTTAGTATGGAATCAGCAAAGACAATCAATAGGAAGGGTGGAGCAAAGTTATGATGGCGCTAATTGGCGACTCCTTTGCTTGCATCTTCGGAAGTCGCTCTATTTCTATCTTCTCTTTTTTTTCCTTTTAAAGGTTCTTTTGAAGACCCTGACCTGGAGTTACACTCCGAGTTCGGTTCTTTGTGGGAATGGGACCCACTGTCAGGGTCTCACAACCGGCTGTTTTTGATATCCCAAGGATGCAGCCTGGAAGACTGGTGCGCTTTCAGGGTGCTGGATTTTTGTGGCTCTGGAGATGTGCTGATTCTCGGCTGGTGCCCCTGACTGAAATGCCGCGGGAGAGCACGGAACATCGGGAGCAGCAGGTTAGCTGCCATGGGTTGTGTGTCCGGAGAGCAGTGTCTTTCTGGAGCTGACTCTCTGGGCACAGAGCTCGGGAAAAATGGCACAACAGACTTTTAACATTGTAAATCGGTGAGCTGTTTGTTTCTCGCTGTGAAATGGGGACATAACTTTTTCTCTTATTAGGGAGAGAGAGAGCCTGTGGTATGTCGAATTACCGGGTGAACGAGTAGTCTTTAGGGTACTGCAAGTCTGTGACTTTATTGATGCTTGTTGCACGCTTGAGTGTTCAGTGGAGGGCGCTGATGCTTTTTTGCTGGTGGGGGTCATTGCCTTGCTGTTGCTTGTGTGTGGGAGGGAGGGTCTGAAGGGGGCTTTGGGGTTCTAAAGTTTAACTGTCATTCATTCTTTGGGGCACTCCTCTGTTTTGTAGATGTTTGCAAAGAAAAGGAATTTCAGGATGTATATTTTATACACTTCCCTGACTTTATATGTACCTATTGAACCTACTTTAATGATAAAAAAACCTAATGCAACTAAAACTAGCAATATAAAATGAAATAACGGTCTAAGCGATAGCGTTAGTGATCTTAGCACTCTCTATCTTCTTAAGCATATTTACGCATGTTAAAGCAATTAAAAAAAACTATTCTGGCTGCCGCTCTGGCTCTAACTCTCATGTGGACTAAACTGACCCGAAGACAAACCAAGAATATGTAACTATGCTCATTTGCTTCAAAGTTCTAAGTTCAAAAGTTCAAAGTAAAATTTATTCTCAGATTACATACATGTCACCACATACAACCCTGAGATTCTTTTTCCTGTGGGCATTCTTAGCAAATCTATAGATCAGCAACTGTTAACAGGATCAATGAACAACAAACTGTGAAAATTCAAATACAAATAAATAGCAATAAATAATGAGAGCATGAAATAACAAGATAAAGAGTCTTTCAAGTGAGATCATGGTTGTGAGAACACCAGATATTGAATGAGCGTAGTTATCCCTTTTTGTTCAAGATGCTGATGGTTGAGGGGTAGTAACTGCTCTTGAACCTGTTGGTGTGAACCCTGAGGTACTTGTACCTTCTACTGATGGCTGCAGCGAGAAAAGAGCATGGCCTGGGTGGTGGGGATTTTTGATGATGGATGCTGCTTTTCTACAACAGTATTTCATTACACTGGTTGGGAGGGCTTTACCTGTGATGTACTGGGCTGAAGCTATTATCTTTTGTAGGATTTTCGGCTCAAAGGCATTGATGTTCCCATACCAGGCCATAATGCCGCCAGTTAATACGCTTTCCACTACACATCTATAGAAGTTTATCAAGGTTTTTGGTGACATGCCGAATCTTCACAGATCCTGAGGAAGTAGAGGTGCTGTTGTGCTTTCTTTGCAATTACATTCATATCATGTGTCCAGGACAGGTCCTCTGAGATAGTGACACACAGGAATTTAAAGTTACTGACCTCCTCCACCTCCAATCCTTCAATGAGTACTGGCTTATGGACGTCTGGTGTCCCTCTCTTGAAGTCCATGATCAGTTGTTTGGTTTTATTGACATTGAGTGAGAAATTTTTGTTATTACACCACTTGGTCAAATTTTCTATCTTCCTCCTGCATGCTGATTAATCGCCACCTTTGATACAGTCCACAGCAGTGGTGACATCAACAAACTTGTGAGGAGTTAGCTACTTCAGTCAATGCAGACATTTTGAATGGTGTGTTATAGAATACTGTGAGAGATAGGATTGGATAAAAACTGGAGCGAACATTAACATTTCTGCCAGGTGCAGGTGCTTTAGGAATTGCTTTATGTTTTTTTGGAGAGATGGTTTCATAACCGAGATTCTGTGGGACAGATAATTCAGTAAACAATAAAGAAAACCAGGCAGTCTCTCCTTGCTTATCCATTAACTGCATTTCAATCCACTGACAGTATACTACTGTGTTTACAATTCCACCAGAGAATTATGCCTTTACAATTCTATGTTCAGCATGTTATAAATACTGATGATCTCATTAAAGAACTTGTATCCTAGTCCTAGTCTAATTTCAGAATCAGAATCAGAATCAGGTTTATTATCACTGTCGTGTCATGAAATTTGTTTTTCTTGTGGCAGCAGTACAGTGCAATGCATAAAATGTACTATAAGTTATAATAAGAACTATGTAATGAAAAGTAAATTGATGGTATCCGTCTTTCTCGAAGGACAATGGAGGCTGTGCCCTCTCCACAGCACAAGCCTGTGCGGAAGGTACGGAGATCCTGGGATGCCCAGTTGTCAAGGTCCTCCTCTTGACTTCACCGGTGTAGTCTAAAGGAAAGTGAAGCAATACGTTTGCCACCAGCTTGGCTGCAGGAGCTGCCGGAAGGATGCTCAGTGATGTCCGGCCACCTTAGGGGCTCCACTCCGGATCTTCTGCCTGGGTTTAATCCTGTAGCCTTCATCTCTCCTGGGTTACCCACAAGGCAGTGGGGCTGGTTCACCAGCACCAGATAACAAATAAACAAGTAGTACGAAAGAGAGCAAAAATAGTGAGGTAGTATTCGTGGGTTTATGTCTGCTCAGAAATCTGAAACCTGACTTCATTTAAGATTCTAGATTTGTTTGTATTTGTATTTATTTTATTTCTTACACCCAAGGGAGTAAAAATCCTTATGCTGCACCTCTGTCGCAAGGTACAAGCAATAAAGAAGGGAAATGGGGGAGAATATTGCCCAAACACTAACATTGTATACATAATTGTTTTGAGTACATATACATACAGTCAGATACACAGCCAGATCAATGTACTAATAAATCTGGTGGCCTGGTGAAAGAAGCTGTCCCGGAGGCTGCTGGTCCTGGCCCTAATGCTGGGGTACTGTTTGCCAGATGGTAACAGCTGAAACAGTTTGTGGTTGGGGTGGCTGGAGTCCCTGATGATCCTCCAGAACGTTTTTACGCACAGGCTGCAGTTGATGTCCTGAACAGAGGAAAGTTCACGTCCACAGATATGTTGGGCTGTCCTCACGTGGCCAAGTGGTTAAGGCATTGGACTAGCGACCTGAAGGTTGTGAGTTCGAGCCCCAGCTGAGGCAATGTGTTGTGTCCTTGAGCAAAGCGCTCAACCACACATTGCTCTGCGACGACACTGGTGCCAAGCTGTATGGGTCCTAATGCCCTTCCCTTGGACAACATTGGTGTCATGGAGAGGGGAGACTTGCAGCATGGGCAACTGCCGGTCTTCCATACAACTTTGTCCAGGCCTGCGCCCTGGAGAGTGAAGACTTTCCAGGCACAGATCCATGGTCTTGCAAGACTAACGGATGCCGCACTGCTGTCTGCAGTGCCCTGTGATAGAGGGCAGTACAGTTCCCGTACCAGCATGACACAACCAGTCAGGATGCTCTCAATGATGCCCTTGTAGAAAGTCCTGAGGACCTGGGGACTTGTGCTGAATTTCTTCAGCTGTCAGAGGTGAGGTGAAAGAGGTGATGTTGTGCATTTTTCACCACACAGCCGATATGTACAGTCCAGGTGAGATTAGTTTTCCCAAAACATGTACTGAATAATACTGAATCCTCTACAGCATCCCCTGAATTACAACTGATCTCCCAACTTGGTTGCAACAACAGTCGGCTGAGAAATCTTTGCTACTTGTTAATTCTTTGCTAATCTTTGCTAGTCTTCTACTAATAGAAAAATTCAGTCTCCTTGTACAGATTCTCTGGTTTAGATAGTCCTTATGTGAGCTTTAGTGGCTTAAAATGGATGCAGTAGCCACTCATGAGTTTGCTTGCAATGTTTTAAGTTTGAGTTCAGAAGTCAGAAGAAGCGGCGGAAGATTTAAAACCAGAAGATTGTGTTTGGAAGGCTTGAGTTAATCATCTGACCATTGATAGCGGTGTGTAAACAGTCAGGAAACTTCCTGTAGTTAAAAAAAACATATTAAATTGTTCCAGGAATAACATAGTACTTTCTATTTGCCACCATGATAATCCCACTTGATTTGTTTTTGCTGTTCCACAGTAATTTTTCATTCTTAGTGGAGCATCGTCTATCATCTCTGAAAGCCTTCTAATGTAACCTGTATTTATTTCTACAGCATTTAATAAATCCATGTAAATATCCTCCTTTTGTATTCAGTATGTTAAATGCATGAGGTAAAGTTTGACATGACAGTTCTCCCTTGAATAGTTCCCAACTCACTTTGCAGATCACTATCTTTTTTATGACATAGTGTATATTTTTGTGCACTCCAGGCTTGGTTCATCAGTATGGAGGATTACAAGGAATTCTAACTGAGGTATTGAAGATGATGAAATGAGCTGATAAGTTCAATTGAGAGCAGCTATGTTCACAGAGGTAGACAGCACAGTAAATGGGCCCTTAAGGCCGTCATATCAACCAGGGTGTCTATCTCAGCATGTCCCTTGTTTAAAAAGAGAGCTTTGTGGGTGTTTGGCCATCGCAGAGGCCCTATCACCGGTGTGAGCAGAGCACTGTGAAGAGGTTTCTCGCAGGTCGGCGATGCTTGTTTAAAAAGAGAGCTTCGCGAGCATATGGCCGTTGCAGAGGCCCTGTCAGCAGCGGGAGCAGAACACTGCAAACTAAATAAAAGTACAGGAGGGACAAGCAGAGCGGCCATTGACAGTGGTAGGCCAGGGGCGATAGTAGAAGCGTCAGGCTTTGGTTTAAAGGAGGTGTTGGCTCTGGGCAAGCTTCTGTTAAGGTTTCCTTTTTGTTTTCCTCTGACTGTACCTGGTATAGTAAATAGGAGTTGTGTGTTCTTCATGCCAGATGCTGAAGTCCTGGGAGACCCAGAGTCTCCTAGGGAACTACATCTGCGTGAAGTGAATCCAACTGCAGCTTCTTGAAAACCGTGTTAGGGACAGGAGCAACAGCTAGATGACCTCAGGTTTGTATGGGCGAGTGAGGAGATAATGGATCAGAGTGACAAGGAAGTAGTCACCTCGTAGTTGCAGGAGGCCAGTAACTGGGTGACTGTTAGGAGGAATGGAAATAGAAATAGGCAGTCAAAGCTGAGCGCCCCTGTGGCCATTCCCCTCAAGAACAAGTATACTGCTTTGGATACTTTTGTGGGGGCTGACCTCCTGGGGGAATGCCACAGCGACCGGGTTACAGGCAGTGAGCATGGGTCCATAGTGCAGAAGGGAAAGAGAGAGAAGAAGGGAGCAGTAGTGATAGGGGACTCAGCAGTGAGGGGAACAGACAGGAGATTCTGTGGACGTGAACGGGACACCTGGATGGTATGTTGCCTCCCAGGTGCCAGGGTCAGGGATGTCTCAGATCACGTTCACAACATTTTGGAGAGGGAGGGGAAGCAGTCGGATGTCTTGGTGCATATTGGTACCGGTGACATAGGAAGGAAAAGTAAAGAGATCCTGAAAAGAGACTTTAGACAGCGAGGTAGAAAGCTGAGAAGCAGGACCACCAGAGTCGTGATTTCTGGATTGCTGCCTGTGCCATGCGCCAGTGAGGGTAGAAACAGGACAATTTGGCAGATAAATGCATGGCTGAGAAGCTGGTGCAGGGGGCAGAGCTTCAGGTTCTTGGATCATTGGGATCTCTTCCGGAGGAGGTATGAACTGTTCAAAAGGGTCGGGTTGTACCTGAACTTGAGAGGAACCAATATTCTTGCAGCCAGGTTTGTTAGAGCTGTTGGGGAGGGTTTAAACTAATTTAGCAGGAGGGTGGGAACTGGAGTGAAGGGACTCAGGAAAGGACAGATGGTAAAAAGTAAAGATAGCATGCAGTCAGACTGTCAGGAAGGGCAGGCAGGTGATGGGACATAGTCATAGTATCATTGTATTATGGATGCAGAATCAAAAAGGGTAGCAACTACAGCACTCAAAGTGTTATACGTCAATGCACGGAGTATAAGAAATAAGGCGGCTGATCTTGTTGCACTATTACAGGTTGTCAGGTATAATGTTGTGGCTATCACTGAATCATGGCGGAAGGATGGTTGTAGTTGGGAGCTGAATGTCCAAGGTTACACGTTATATTGGAGGGATAGGAAGGCAGGCAGAGGGGGTGGTGTGGCTCTACTGGTAAAGAATGGCATCAAATCAGTAGAAAGATGTGACATAGGATTGGAAGATGTTGAATCCTTGTGGGTTGAGTTAAGAAACAGCAAGGGTACAAGGCCCCTGATGGCAGTTATATACAGGCCTCTCAATTGTGTCTGGGAGGTGGGCCACAGATTAGTACAGGAAATAAAAAAGGCATGTCAAAAGGGCAATGTTATGATAGTCATGGGAGATTTTAACATGTAGGTCGATTGGGAAAATCAGGTTGTCAATTGATCTCAAGAGAGTGAGTTTGTCGAATGCCGAAGAGATGGCTTTTTAGAACAGTGTTGTTGAGCATATGAGGGGATCAGCTACACTGGATTGGGTGCTACGTAATGAACTGGAGGTGATTAGGGAACTTAAGGTAAAATAGCCCTTGGGAACCAGTGATCACAATATGATTAAGTTCAACTTGAAATTTGCTTGAGAGAAAGTGAAGTCTGATGTAGCAGTATCTCAGTAGAGTAAAGGAAATTACAGTGGTATGAGAGAGGAGTTGGCCAAAGTAAATTGGACGGAGCTGCTGGCAGGGATGTCAGTAGAGCAGTAATGGTGTGCATTTCTGGGAAAAATGAGGAAGGTACAGGACATGTGTATTCTAAAAATGAAGGAATACTCAAATAGCAAAATAGTACATCCGTGGCTGACAAGGGGGGTTAAAGCTCATGTTAAAACAAAAGAGAGGGCATACAACAAAGCAAAAAATAGTGGGAAGATAGAGGATTGGGAGTTTTAATAAACCTACAGAGAGCAACTAAAAAAATCATTAGAAGGGAAAAGATGAAATATGAAAGCAAACTAGCAAATAATATCAAAGTGGATAGTAAAAGCTTTTTCAAGTCTGTAAAAAATAAAAGAGAGATGACAGTCGATATAGAACTGCTAGAAAACAAGGCAGGAGAAATAATAACAGGGGACAAGGAGATGGCAGATGAACTAAATGAGTATTTTGCATCAGTCTTCACTGTGGAAAACACTAGCAGTGTGCCAGATGTTGTAGTGTGTGAAGGAAGAGAAGTGGGTGCAGTTACTATTACAAGGGAGAGGGAGCTGAAAAAGCTGAAAAGCCTGAAGTATATAAGTCACCCAGACCAGACGAACTCCCCCCTAGGGATCTGAAAGAGGTTGCGGTAGAGATTGTAGTGGCATTAGCAATGGTTTTTCAAAAATCATTGGACTCTGGCATGGTGCCAGAGGACTGGAAAATTGCAAATGTCACTTCACTCTAAGAAAGGAGGAAGGCAGCAGAGAGGAAATTAAAGAACCAGTTAGCCTGACCTCAGTGGTTGGGAAGATGTTAGAGTCAATTGTTAAGGATGAGGTTATGGAGTACTTGGTGACACAGGACAAGATAGGACAAAATCAGCGTGGTTTCCTTAAGAGAAAATCCTGCCTGATGAACCTGTTGGAATTCTTTGAGGAGATTACAATTAGGATAGATAAAGGGAAAGTTGTATATTTAGACTTTCAGAAAGCCTTTGACAAGGTGCCACACATGAGGCTGCTTACCAATTTAAGAGCGCTTGATATTGCAGGAAAGTTACTAACATGGTTAGAGCATTGGCTGATTGGAAGGAGGCAGTGAGTGGGAATAAAGTATTCTTGTCTGGTTGGCTGCCAGCGATTAGTGGTGTTCCGCAGGGTTCAATGTTGGGACCACTTCTTTTTATGCTGTATATAAATGATTTAAATGATGAAGTAGATGGCTTTGTTGCCAAGTTTGCAGATGTTACAAAGATTGGTGAAGGGGCAGGTAGTGTTGAGGAAGCAGGTAGGATGCAGAAGGACTTAGATTAGGGGACTGGGCAAGAAAGTGGCAAATGAAATGTAATGTTGGAAAATGCATGGTCATGCACTTTGATAGTAGAAGTAAATGTGTGAACTATTTTCTAAACGGGGAGAATATTCAAAAATCTGAGATGCAAAGGGACTTGGGAGTCCTTGTGCAGAACAACCTAAAGGTTAACCTGCAGGTTGATTCTGTGGTGAGGAAGGCAAATGCAATGTTCGCATTCATTTTAGGAGGTCTAGAATACAAGAACAGGTATGTCATGCTGAGGTTTTATAAGACACTAGAGAGGCTTCGCCTTGAGTATTGTGTACTGTTTTGGGCTCCTCATCTTAGAAGAGATGTGCTACATTGGAGAGGGTCCAGAGGAGGTTCACAAGGATGATTCCAGGAATGAAAGGGTTATCATACAAGGAACGTTTGATGGCTCTGGTCCATACACACTAGAATTTAGAAGAATGAGGGGGGAATCTCATTGAAACCTTTTGAATGTTGAAAGGCCTAGACAGAGTAGATGTGGAAAGGATGTTTCCCATGGTGGGAGAGTCTGGGACAAGAGGGCACAGCCTCAGGATAGAGGGGCGTCTATTCAAAACAGAGATGTGGAGAAATTGCTTTTGCCAAAGGGTGGTGAATTTGTTGAATTTGTTGCCACATGCAGCTGTGGAGGCCACATAGCTGGGTGTATTTAAGGCCGAGATTGATAGGTTCTTGATTGGACATGGCATCGAAGGTTACGAGGAGAAGGCCGCGAAATGGGGTTGAGGAGGAGAAAAAAAGGATCAGCCATGATTGAATGGTGGAGCAGACCTGATGGGCTAAATGGCTTAATTCTGATCCGATGTCTTATGGTCTTATGGTCCTATGGTCACATTATTATTATTTGTTTATTTTGCCTGTGTTTGGCCCCTATCACTCTAAACCTTTCCTATTTGTCTAATGTCTTTTAAATGTTGTAATTGTATATGCTCTGTGTTGTATATGCCACAGAGCTTGGCAGTCTTCTGTACCAAGTGCCTTTGTCAAATCTATGAAAGCCAAGTACAAGGGTTGCCTTTTTTCATGGCATTTTTCCTGTAATTGGCAGACTGTGAAGTTCATGTCTGCTGTACCTCTAGATGTGAGGAAACTTGCACAGTGATTCAAGGAGTACTTCTGTAGATAGTGGAAGGAATTGGTTAACAAGGATACATGCAAGCACTTGGCCTGCTTTTGACAGGAGGGAGATGCTTCCGCAATTGCCACCATCTGTCTTGTCTCCCTTCTTGAAAATGGTCACTACTAGCTCATCCCTGAGCTCTGAGGGCAGTTGTTCCTTTTCCTAGACCTTCAGGAGCAGGGTGGATATGTGATGCAGGAATGCTGCTCCGCCTTCCTTGAGGATCTCTGCAACAATCCTATCAGGACCAATGGCTTTGTTGCTTTTCAGGCTATGGAATATAAGCCTCCTTCGTACTGAGAGGTGCCCCATGCCTCTGGAGCTGCTCACAGATCTCTGTAGGATTTGCTTAGTAATCTCTGGTTCAGCTGTGCTGTGGTGGTTAAGAAGTTCTTGAAAATGCTATCTCTATCAATTGTACATATCCTTCAGATTCTTTAATAAGTTCTTCCCATCCTTTGAGTGCAGGGTGTTTAATCAGCAGTAACTCCGACCATAGAGTGCTTTGGTGGCACTAAAGAAGCCACTCATGTTACCAGAGTCTGCAGGTCTCTGGATTTCCAGAGCTTTCTCAGTTCACCAAGTACCCAATGATGCTTTTGCAGGTATTGAGAATGATGGATTTAAGCAGACCTGAGTGTTCTTTGATATCCTCTAGAAATTCCCATTGGAGGTTTCCCCAAATGACACCTGAAGGTGCTGTTGGGTGGCAGTCTCAAGCAGACTCTCAAGTTTTAGTCTTGTCCTGGTCTGCTTCATCTGAAGCCTCCTTTTTGTCATGAGACAGATGGACATGGAGGAGCGGATCAGGTGTTGATCTGTCTAGCAGTCATCTGTTGGTAGTCATGGTCCTTGTGATATTCACATCACAGTGGTGCCTAGCTCGGACAATGACGTGGTTAGACTGCGTGATAGGGGCCACTGTTTAGATTGCAGGTGCTGCTAAGTTGCTTTGAATTTGCTTTTCTGGCAGAAGAGAGTGATTGTGATGATAAAATTGTTCTCAGCACCTATGATGACAAGTAGTACTCCAGTTGAGCTGATGTTGCCAATGCCTTCCTTTTCTATGGTATCTGTCCAAAGGCTGAAGTCCTGACCGACCCTGGCATTGAAGTCCCAGAAAAGAATTATCTTATCCTCCTTGGAGATGTTTGACAGTATTGCGTCTAGGCAAGTGCAGAAGGCCTCCTTGTCATACTCATGTGCATCCAGAGTGGATGCATAAGCAGTCATGATGGTAGCCATCTAGTAGTTGTCAGGAACCAAATGGATGTCATGAGTGTTCACTGATTTCCTCACGGGAAGTTCAAAGATTTCGCTGACTAGCTGGTTCTCTATTGCAAACCCAACACCATGGATCCTGGACTTGTCAGTTGCCTTCTCTTTCCAGAACAATGTGTAACCACCCTTCTCTTCCTTCAGTTGCCTTTCATCTGCCAGGCAGGTTTCAGAAAGAGCAGCTAGGTCAATCGGGTATCTCCTCAGCTCTCTGGTGAAGATCCCAGCTTTTCACTCTGGTCTATCACTGGTTGCACTATCTATCAGAGTCTGCATATTCCAGGCTCCATATATCACGTTCCTTTGTTTCTGACCACACATGGAGATCCTCTGGATGTGGTAATCCAGCCAGGAGGATTCGAGGCAGGCTATTTTAAGGGGACCTTTTCCAGTCCCTTCCCCGAATAGGGTGAGTAGAGTGGATCCTAAATAGGTCTGCTCCATCGTGTGTACAGCTGCCAAAGGCTCTTTATGCCTCATTCCAAGAGACAGTTACTATCTTCTCCGAGGATCTTGGCATATTCTATTAAGACATAACTGGCCTGACACATACTTATGAATAATGACGCTACTGCATGATGGCATGTCAAGTACGGTACTCAGCAATTACGGCATTGAATCAGACTCTTCATTGTCTGGACAGGAGTCAAACAGGGCTGCATCATTGCACCCATCCTATTTTCCATGTTTATTCCTGCCATCCTTCACCTCAGGTTCAAGACCTGCCACAAGGAATCCCAAGCCATGTATAGAATGGACAGTAGGCTTTTCACCCTCAACCAGTTTAAGGCCATAAACAAGGTCAACACCACCTCTATCATGAAACTAATAGTATGCAGATGACAATGACACCATAGCACACTCTGAAGAAGAGCTCCAATGTATCCTGAAGGCCCTTGCCAAGGCATACAGAGTGCTGGGTCTTATTTTGAATATAAAAAAGACACAGGCCCTATATCAGTCACCGCCCCATAGCCCATTTATCCAGTCCACCGTATAAGTTGACCATATCACCATTGAAAATGTAAAGCACTTTCCCTACCTTGGCTGTACTCTCTCCTCAAAAACAGGCAATGACTCGGAGATCAACCACCACCTGAGTCTTTGAAGACAGCAGCCTACAGGTCCAAACAAAACTTTTGGTCCGTAGAGCAGTGGTCCTTCCTAGATTACTGTATAGAGTTGAATCATGGACCACCTACAATAAACACCTGAAAACCCTGGAACAATACCAGCAAAGTACATTACAAAAGATCTTGAGGATTTGCTGGAATGACTGTTGTACTAATTCCAGGGTACTGAACGAGGCCAACAGCATTTCCAGCACAATAAAACAGCACCAGTCCTGAGGGACAGGTCATGTCATTCGGATGCCTAACTCATGTCTCCCCAAACAGATCCTTTACTCCTAGTTGAAAGAAGATCAGCAAGCCCCTTGTGGCCAAAGGAAATGCTTCAACAATAACATGAAAATCAACCTGAAGAAATTCAACAAAAACTGGGAAGACATTACACTCTATAGATACACCTGGAGAAATTCTGTTAAAGAGGGAGCTCCGCTACATGGCAGTGACCTCTGCTGTGCCACACAGAACAACTAGCAGCTATAAAAAGAAAAAACTGAACAATCGAAAGACCCAACTGCAAACCATAGCCACCACTTACTCGTGACCACGTTGCACCAGATTAAGTGTATTCTATATTGGCCTTGGCAGCCACCTGAGGACCCATCAAAATGCAAACCCTTAGGAGAACATCGTACTCAACTTGAGTGATCACATTACTATTACTAACTGTATCCAGATCTACTTTTCCTCTGGCAACTTGCTTCACATACAAACCACCTTGTCTATGCTCTGCATGAATTGATAAACCACTATGAATATATCCCTCAGCTATCTGGACTCCTAGGAATAAAGTCCTAGCTAAGCCAAACTTTAGCTCTTTCTCATGAACCTCAGCTAGAAACTAGATTTTTGAGTGCACCTGCCAACTCCATAGCTACCACTTTCAGTCCTTGGTCATGTGCCTTACCAAATGTGACCATACCAATATGTTGTACAGCTGTAACCTGACATCCTGACTCCTGAACATTACCCTGACCAACGAAGGCACGCTTACCAAGCACCTTGTTCACCACTCCATCTATTTATAGCATAATTTTCAAGAAGCTATCTGTCTGAACTACAACACTCCACAGGGCCCTATCATTTACTGTGCAAGTCCTTACTTGGTTTAACTGATCAAAATATAGCATGTTGCATTTATGTGCAATAAGTCCCATCTGCTATTACTCAGCCCACTTACCAAAATGATCAAGATTTTATTGTAATCCATAAGACCATAAGACATGGGGGCAAAATTAGGCCATCTGTCCCATCAAGTCTACTCCGCCATTTAATCATGGCTGATCCTTTTTTTTACCTCCCCCTCAACCCCAGTTCCTGGCCTTCTCCCCATAACTTTTGATGCCATGTCCAATCAAGAACCTACCAATCTCTGCCTTAAATGCCCCCTTGTCCACATCTTTTCCACATCTACTCTGTCTAGGCCTTTCAACATTAGAAAGGTTTCAATGATATTTCCCCCTCATCCTTCTGAATTCCAGCGAGAACAGACCCACCAGAGCCATCAAATGTTCCTCATATGATAACCCTTTCATTCCCGGAATCGTCCTTGTGAACCTCCTCTGGACCCTCTCCAATGCCAGCACAACTTTTCTAAGATGAGGGGCCCAAAACTGTTCACAATACTCAAGGTGAGGCCTCACCAGTGCCTTATAAAGCCTCAGCATCACGTCCTTGCTCTTGTATTCTAGACCTCTTGAAATGAATGCTAACATGGCACTTGCCTTCCTCACCACAGGCTCAACCTGCAAGTTAGCCTTCAGGGTGTTCTGAACAAAAGACTCCAAGGTACCTCTACCTGGATTTTATCCCTGTTTAGAAAATGGTCCTCACATTTATTTCTACTACCAAAGTGCATGACCATGCATTGTCCAACATTGTATTTCATTTGACACTTTCTTGCCCATTCTCCTGATCTGTCCAAGTCCTTTTGCATCCTACCTGTTTCGTCAATGCTATCTGCCCCTCCACCAATCTTCATATCATCTGCAAACTTGGCAACAAAGCCATCTATTCCACCATCTAAATAATTTATACACAGCATAAAAAGAAGTGGTCCCAACACCGACCCCTGCAAAACTCCACTGGTCACTGGCAGCCAACCAGAAAAGGATCCTTTTATTTCCATTCGCTGCCTCCTACCAATCAGCCAATGCTCCAACCATATTAGGGTAACTTTCCTGTAATACCATGGGTTCTTAGCTTGGTTAACTTACTAGAGGCAGATTACAGTCAATTTGGCACTTTACTTGTTTCCCAGAAAAAACAGCCATATGAGACCAGTCACCCTAGGTGTACAGCATTCCCTCACTTATAGGCTTGCCATACTCTCAATTAGTGGATATCAAATAATGTACATTTTCCCAAAATAATAATATCATTTTCACAAATCACAAGGTTGTCAGTGGCTTGTTGGGTCTCAACAGAGTTAGATATCCAACAAAACATCAGGCAAGCATTGAAATGGAACAAAGCAAATTCCAGTAGGAACCTTTAAAACAGAGAGACAGAAAATATTTTCATTTTTCCTTAGTCAGTTTACCCCTATCCACAGACACAGTTTGGGTTTCTCCTTGTACCTTCACCCATCATGGAAAGAGGTAATTTATCATTTGACCTGTCAGACATTCATTCATTGATTACAGAGTCTAATATGCCACACCTTCTTTGTGTTTGCATCAAAGCGTTGGTCCAAGAATAGATCCTCTGTGATGCTGACACCCATGCTGCTCATCCTTTCCCTCACTGACCTTCAATGTGGATTGGTGTATGTTCTTCTGACCTCCCTACTTGAAGTCCACATTAAAAGGTTCAAAGGTACATCTATTATCAAACTATGCAACTCTGAAATTCTTCTTCTCCAGATAGCCATGAAACTAAGAAAGAAAATAACAGCAGCACGATCATCAACCCCAAATCCCTCCTCCATGCACAAAAAAATGAACAAAAACAGAACATGCACATTGACCCCCAAATTCCCTCCCCCCACACAAAAAATAAGAAAGATTGGCCGAAAAACACAGAATAGAAAAAAACCATAGGACTGAAAAAGAGTCCATAGTCCAAGTCCACATCCAAAATGTAGAAAACCTGGGCAACATTCTCCCTCTTCACAGCAGAGCAATCTCACAAGTGATAAAAAGGCATTCTTCCCTCTCAAAAGACATGAATGAAGTGAAATATATGGTTTCATGATCTATCCAGAAAATATCGCCCGAAGGATCGTTGTATGTAGGAAACATCTACCTGAAATCCACAATCAATTCCTTGATTTTACTGATATGGTGTGTGGTTGTTGTGACACTGCCCAACCAGCTGATCTCTTACTCCTGTGCACCTCACCATCTGAGATTTTGATTCTAAGACCTACTTATAAGACAATGATAATAAATGTAACTCTGATTCTGACATTAGCCATCTTCCAATCTTCCAGTCTCCCAGTACCTCTTATATGGTTAATAATATGACAAATATTTCCCTTTGGAGCTCCATGACTTCGTCCCTAGCTTCTCACAAGAAGGCAGATTCTCAAAATTAGAAATATATTTGCCTAATAGAATTCCAAGAATGCTTAATTTAGGATATTGAGAAAATGCTGGCTTGTAGTTTTGGGGACAGAGAGGGAAGTTCAAAATCAGGTTAGGGATGTGGTGACTTAGAGTCCAGATTATGGTTTAGGGACAGGGATATCGAGTTCAGGCCTCCGCTCTGCGTTCTCGCATTCAAAGTCTACCGATGTGGATGGGCGATGAAAGACATTTGGAGTATAGGCCTCTTCTCCATGCTTGAAGGCCAACAACGTGGATGGGTGAAAAAGGACATCCATGGATGTTGGGCTGTCCCATGTCAGTTGGTCCCAGGATCAGATGTCTGTGTGAGCAGCAGGCACAAGGAGGAATGAGGGCCAGTCAGTCGGCCAGCCTGGTGTTTGAGCCTGGAATTTGGTGCCCTGCCATCGGCTAGTCTGGGTGTTGATACCAAAGATCAAAGCCTGGTGGTTGTAACCTGGAGGCTGGAGGCCTGTCTGGAGTTGCAGAACTCTCTTTGTCTATGAGTAGGTGGCAGGAGGAAAGGATATTGGTTTGCTGTTATTTTGCTGCTTGTTGAGTTCTGTACTGTCCTGCCAAGCATGGTGTGCATGCTATGTGGCAACACTTGTGGGCTGCCCCAACACATCCTTCGATGTGTTGATTCTGAACAAAAATGATGCATTTCACTGTATGTTTCCATTTACATGAGGTAGGTACATCTAAATCTGAGAATTGTGTACAGTAATTTGCAATCTGCAGTCATTAGTGATCATCCCCACTTCTGGCCATATGGTGGAGGGCTGGTCATTAATGAAACATTGAAGATGGCTGGTGAAGGATTCTGCAACGTGGAATCTCTCCAGTGATGTCCTGGGACCTGATGATCTATATTAACTAAAACCACTTTCATTGTGCGAGGCATGAATCCAGCTGGTGGATAACTTTCACCATTGTTCCTATTTACTTTTGTTCCAGCTTCTTTTTAAGTACACAGGGTTAACAAGGCTGTTCCTCTCATCCCACTTCTGGAATACAGCTCTTGCATCCTTGTTTGGACCAACTTTACATTTATATTTGGAGCCCAGTGACCTTGGCAGAATCCAAGTAGAGTATTAGTGAGCATGTTCCTGGCACTAACATGGCCAACAATATATCTTGTCTTTTCTCGTTGATGACTGAATGTCGATCAACAAGGCAGAAATGACAGATATTGAGTTTTTTTTTGCTCTTTGTGGATAGAGCATACCACTGAACAAATCTCCAAAAACAAACTGAGGGCCAGGGGACACTGTAATGAATACTGTGTTAAATCTCTTAGTATTGCAGCAGCTAGACTGGAATATAAGTGTATGATGCCAAGGAACTGTTGAGTGCACACAGCACAGCAGCCAGAAAAGATAGAAACAGCACACACAGTTAAGCAAGTTTGGATTGTAACTGTTGAAAGTATCCTGACTGGTTGCATTATAGTTTGGAATGGCATTTCAATTCTGCAGGAACATAAGAAGCTGGAGGGAGTAGTGGATTTAACCCAGTTCATCTCAAGCACATCCCTTCCCACCACTGGTGATATCTACAAGAGGCACTGCCTCAGGAGGGCAGCATGTATCATCAAAGATCCCCATTGTTCTCAGCATGCCATCTTCTTGCAGCTGCCATTGCACAGAAGATACAGAAAGCTACAGTCCCACACCACCAAGTTCAAGAACAGCTACATTCCTTCAACCGTTTGATTCTTGAAACAACCAATATAACCCAAATCACCACAGTTTAGCCACACTATGACTATTTTGATTATTTTGCACTAAAATGTATTTTTATTTAATTTTTGTTCTACTTGTGTTCTGCCTTGTAAAAATTGTATATCATTTATAGTTTATGTTTATCTAGTGAATTTTCCAGTCAAGGTGGCACCCATGAATGATTCCTTGGGCAACATCTTCCAGATAGTCAATCATTTCAGCTTTTCTACATCTACTTTTTATCTTAATTTTGTTTTTGAAAACTGTTGGAGCCTGCGACTTACAGTCTGTAGTTTGATTGAGTGAGCTAATGCTCTGCTGTCCCCAAGAAAACTCCAGGAGAGAAATGTAAGCAAGCTTGAGCTACCACAAGGAAAAGTTGAGAGATGAGACGAGGGGCCATGATCAACTACGTTTCTTGCCGATTAACGCATTGATGTAGATTGAAGCGTTGAGGCAGATTGAAGCATCGAGGCAAATGCAGAGGGGAATGAATGGTTCTTGGAGAGGTTGCTGGTTCATTTTGTTTTCCTCAGAGAGGCTGCTGGGTCCTGATACTCTCAGAAATGCTATCGAAATTCTGTGATTTATGGATTGGACTGTAGTTCAAGCTAACTGCAGTTCATATTGGCCTCTTTCAGTTCTGTGTTGTTTTATGTGTTCTCGCCCATTCTTTCTTGTTGTGGATTGGGGGGCTGGGATTTCGAGTGATCTGTTATTTTTTGTGCGAGGGAGGGGATGGGGGTGTTTGGATTTGCGAGTTACTGAGTCACGTACCACACACAAAACAGACATAGACAAGATCATACACAGATAGAGGTACACACTCAAGACACACACAGACATGCAAAGACATACAGTGACTAAGATACACACATACCATGTAAAATTAAATACTGCAGAATGTCCAAAGACATTTTTGATTAAGAAGGGCAACAGGGACAAACTAGGAAATTATTGTCTTACATCACCGGTTGTGAAATTATTGGAGAAGAAACTCAGGGACATGATACAGTTACATTTGGAAAAACATGAGCTTAGTAGAAATAGTCTGCATGGCTTTTTGCAGAGGAGGTCCAGTCTCACAAATATGATTACAGTTTGAGGTAAAGATGAAGTTGAATAGCAAGTGTGGGGTGATGAATGTTGTCTACACGGACCTTACATTTGGCAATGTTCCTCATTATAATCCACAAGATTAAGTCACATGGGATCCACACTGAGATGGTAGATTGACACCAAAATTGGCTCAGTCATCAAAGACAGAGGCATAGTGGTAGAGGAAAGTTACTCTGACTGGAGATCCAGAGGGTTCAGTGGTGGGATCTCTGCAGTTTGTAATAGATAAATTGATCTTGGATGAAAATGAGATTCTGCGGACGTGAGATGGTGAGATGGTATGCTGCCTCCCAGGTGCCATGGTCAGGGACATCTCAGATTGTGTCCACAACATTTTGGAGACAGAGGGAGAGCCGTCCTCCCACTTGGTATATTTTGGTACCATGACATAGGAAGGAAAAGCAAAGAGGTCCTGAAGAAAGAATTTAGAGGGCTAGGCAGAAAGTTGAGATGTAGAACCTCCAGGATAGTAATTTCTGGATTGTTACCTGTGCCACATGCTAGCGAGGGTAGAAACAGGATGACTTGGCAGATAAATGCGTGGCTGAGAAGCTGGTGTGGGGGGGGCAGGGATTCAGGTTCTTGGAGCACTGAGATCTCTTCCGGGGAAGGTACGATCTGTACAAAAGGGATGGGTTGCACGTGAACCCGTGGGGGACCAATATTCTCGCGGGCAGGTTTGCTAAAGCTGTTGTGGAGGATTTGGCAGGGAGGTGAGAACTGGAATGAAGGGCCTTAGGATAAGACGGATAGTAAAAAAGCAAAGATAAGTTCGTGGCCTAAGTAGAAGCAGTCAATTTTAGAAAACCTAGCACATTAATTTTTCAACATAGTCCCCTCCTACATGTAGACACTTAGTCCAGCGGTCGTGGAGCATACGGATCCCTTCTTTGTAGAAGTGGTCCACAGCAGGGTTGATTGATAAGTTCGTGGCCTAAGGTAGAAGGAGATGAGTTATTAACTTCAAACTTTCTGCATTATCACTCAAAGAGTTGAACTGCATGTGCATGTAACGAGAGCGTCTTGGACCTCCAGGTGGTCCACAGCAAGGGTGATTGATAGGTTTGTGGTCTAAGGTAGAAGGAGATGAGTTATACAGCTCTCGTTACATGCACGTGCAGTTCAACTCTTTGAGTGAAAATGCAGAAAATTTGAAGTTAATAACTCATCTCCTTCTACCTTAGACCACACACTTATCAATCACCCCTGCAGTGGACCACTTCGGGAGGTCCAAGACTCCGACTTCTACAAAGAAGGGATCCGTATGCTCCATGACTGCTGGACTAAGTGTGTAGATGTAGGAAAAATAAATGTGCTAGGTTTTCTAAAATTGACTCCTTCTACCTTAGGCCACGAACTTATCAGTCACCCCTTGTAGCATGCAGTCAGACTGTCAGAAAGGGTAGGCAGATGATAGCCAGCAGGGTGAGTATCAGTGTATTAAGGATGCAGAATCAAAAAGAGTAACAATTACAGCACTCAAAGTGTTATATGTCAATGCACAGAGTATAAGAAATAAGGTGGATGATCTTGTTGTACTATTAGTGATTGTCAGGCATGATGTTGTGGCTATCACTGAATCATGGCTGAAGGATGGTTGTAGATGGGAGCTGAATGTCCAAGGTTACACATTGTATCCGAGGGATAGGAAGGTTGGCAGAGGGGGTGGCATGGATCTCCTGGTAAAGAATGGCATCAAATCAGTAGAAAGATGTGACATAGGATCGAAACATGTTAAATCCTTGTGAGTTGAGTTAAGAAACTGCAAGGGTAAAAGGAGTCTGATGGCAGTTATATACAGGCCTCCAAACAATAGCTGGGATGTAGAGTACTGATTACAACAGGAAATAGAAAAGATGTGTCAAAAGGACAATGTTATGATAGTCATGGGAGATTTTAACATGCAGGTTGATTGGGAAAATCAGGTTGGTAATTCATCTCAAGACAGTGAGTTTGTTGAATGCCTATGAGATCACTTTTCAGAGCAGTTTGTTGTTGAGCCTACGAGGGGATCAGCTACACTGGACTGGGGTTATGTAATGAACCGGAGGTGATTGGAAAGCTTAAGGTAAAAGAACTCTTAGGTGCCGGTGATCATGATATGATTGAGTTCAACTTGAAATTTGATAGAGAGAAAGTAAAGTTTGATGTAGCAGCATTTCAGTGGAGTAAAGGAAATTGTAGTGGTATGAGAGAGCAGTTGGCCAAAGTATGTCTGAAAATTGGAAGGAGCTGCTGGCAGGGATGATAGCAGAGCAGTATTGGTGTGATTTTCTGGGAAAAATGGGGAAGGTGCTGGACGGATGTATTTCAAAAATGAAGGAATACTCAAATGATAAAATAGTACAACCATGGCTGACAAGAGGAGTCAAAGCTAATGTAAAAACAAAAGAGAGGGCATACAACAAACCAAAAATTAGTGGGAAGATAGAAGATTGGGAAGCTTTAAAATCATACAGAGAGCAACTAAAAGGTAAAAGATGAAAAATGAAAGCAAACTAGCAAACAATATCAAAGTGGATAGTAAAAGCTTTTTCAAGTATGTAAAAATGAGAGAGATGAGAGTGGATATAGGATGGCTAGAAAATGAGGCTGGAGAAATAATAATGGTGGAACAAGGAGATGGCAGATTAACTAAATGAATATTTCACATCAGTCTTCACTGTGGGAGACACTAGCAGTGTGGCAGATGCTGTAGTGTGTGAAGGAAGTGGTGTGGGTGCAGTTACTATTACAAGGGAGGAGTTGCTCAAAAAGCTGAAAGACCTAAAGGTACATAAATCACCCAGACCAGATGAACTGCACCTAGGGTTCTGAAGGAGGGAGCATTAGAGATTATGGAGGCATTAGCAATCATCTTTCAAAATTCATTGAACTCCGGCATGGTGCCAGAGGACTGGAAAATTGCAAATGTCACTCCACTCTTTAAGAAAGGAGGAAGGCAGCAGAAAGGAAATTATAGACCAGTTAGCCTGACCTCAGTGGTTGGGAAGATGTTGGAGTCAATTGTTAAGGATGAGGTTATGGAGTACTTGGTGATACAGGACAAGATAGGACAAAGTCAGCATGATTTCCGTAAGGGAACATCTTGCCTGACAAACCTGTTAGAATTCTTTGAGGATATTACAAGTAGGCTAGATAAAGGGGATGTTGTATATTTGGACTTTCAGAAGGTCTTTGACAAGGTGCCACACGTGAGGCTGCTTACCATGTTAAGAGCTTATGGTGTAACAGGAAAGTTTCTGGCATGGTTAGAGCATTGGCTGATCGGTAGGAGGCAGCGATGGGAATAAAAGGATTCTTGTCTGGTTGGCTGCCAGTGACTAGTGGTGTTCCGCAGGGTTCGGTGTTGGGACAGGTTCTTTTTAAGCTGTATATCAATGATTTAGATGATGGAATAGATGGCTCTGATACCAAGTTTGCAGATGATACTAGGAATGGTGGAGAAGCAGGTAGTTTTGAGGAAATAGGTAGGCTGCAGAAGGACTTAGACAGATTAGGAGAATGGCCAAGAGAGTGCCGAATGAAATATGATGTTGGAAAACGCATGGCCATGCACTTTGGTAGTAGAAATAAATGTTCAGACTATTTTCTAAAAGGGAGAAAATCCAAAAATTTGAAATGCAAAGGAATTGGGAGTCCTTGTGCAGGACATCCTAAAGTCAGTTGAGTCGGTGGTGAGGAAGGCAAATGCTATGTTAGCATTCATTTTAGGAGGTCTAGTATACAAGAGCGGGGATGTGATGCTAAGGCTATATAAGGCACTGGTGAGGCCACATCTTGAGTATTTTGGACAGTTTTAGGCTTCTAATCTCAGAAAAGTTTCCTGGAATTGGAGAGAGTCCAGAGGCAGTTCACAAGGATGATTCTGAAAATTAAAGGGTTATCATACAAGAAATATTTGATGGCTCTCGATCTGTACTCATTGGCATTTAGAAGGATGGGGGAGGTAGATGTCATTGAAGCTTTTTTGAATATTAGAAGGCCTAGACAGAGTAGATTTGGAAAGGGTGTTTCCCATGGTGGAGGAATCTAGGACAAGAGGGCACAGCCTCAGGATAGAGGGGTGTCCATTTAAAACAGAGATGCAGAGAAATTTCTTTAGCTGGAGGGTGGTGAATTTGTGGAATTTGATACCACAGGCAGTGGTGGAGGCCAGGTCGTTGGGTGTATTTAAGGCCAAGATTGATAGGTTCTTGATTGGACATGGCATCAAAGGTTACGGGGAGAAGGCCGGGAAATATGGTTGAGGAGGCGAAAAAAGGATCAGCCATGATGAATGGCAGAGCAGTCTTGATGGGCCAAATGGCCTAATTCTGCTCCTATGTCTTATGGACATATGGTCTTATGGAAAATGTAGATGATCACACTAGTAAGTTTTCAGACAGCTCAAAAACTGGTGGAATAGTGGATTGTGAAGAAAGTTGTCAAAGGATATGGCAGGAATAAGATCAGTCATATATTTATAAAGATGGAGAATAGTTTCATTTGTCACTTGTATATTGAAACATTGAAACAGTCAGTGAAATGCATTGTTGCCTCAAATCAAATCAGCAAGGTTTGTGCTGGACAGCCTCAAAAGTGTCGCAATGCTTCTGCACCAACATAGCAGGTCCACAACTTAGTAACCGTAACTGTATGTCTTTGGAATGTGGGAGGAAAGTGGAGCACCCGAAGGAAACCCACACTGTCATGGGAAGAACGTACAGACTTCTTACAGGCATAGGCATGAATTGAAACCCAATCCGTGATCACTGGTGCTGTATTTGTGTTACGCTGACCGCTATGCTACTGTGCTGCCCCAATGGAGGGGAGAAAGAGGTAGAGAAATAGCAGAAGGATCTATTGGTTTCTTTGCCATGCTTTTGGCACCAACATAACATGCTCACAACTTACTGACCATAACCTTATGTCTTTGGTATATGGGAGGAAACTGAAGCACAAGGAGGAAACTCATTTGGTTATGGGGAGAATGTATAGAATTCTTACAGGCAGTGGCAGGAATTGAACCTCAGTCAGCGATTGCTGTCACTGTAGCAGCATCATGCTAACCACTATGTTACTGTGTTGCTCCGCTGGAGGACAGAAAGGGGTGGAGAAATGGCAGAAGTTGCTGAATCTGGACTATGTGTGATGGTGCATTTTGGGAATTCAAATGCATGGGATTAAAGAGGGAGGAGCAGAATAACTTGTCAAGGAAAATGTCATGGCAGTACTCAGTCAGGACAGACTGGAGAGCATGTCTAGTGAGGCTTTATGGGTAGAACAGAGAAAGGTATGACCATGTTAATGGGATTATATTATGCACTACCCAACATTGCGGGACTTAAAGGAGCAAATTTGTAGAGTGATTGCAGACTGCTTTGCATCTGATGATCATAATGCCATTAGTTTCAGGGCAATTATGGAAGGGATAGATGTGGGATTGTGTTGAGATGCTGAATTGGAGAAAGGCCAATTTTGATGGTATCAGAAAGGATCTGCCAGGTGTTGATTGGCACAGGCTATTTTCTGGCCAAGGTATACTAGATAAGTGGAAGGCCTTCAGAAGTAAATTTTGAGAGAACAGAGTTCATATATTCCTGTCAGAATAAAAGGCAAGGATAACAGATTTATGGAACCTTGGTTTTCGAGAGATATTGAGGCTCTGGTTAAGAAAAAGAAGGAGGTATATAGCAAGTAAAGGCAGGCAGGAACAAATGAGATACTTGAGTATAAGGAATGCATTAGAACACTTAAGAAGGAAATCAGGACGGCTAAAAGAAGACATGAGGTTGCTTGAGCAGGCAAGGTGAAGGAGAATCCTGAAGGCTTCTACAGATAAATTATGAGCAAAAAGATTGCAAGGGACTAAGTTGGTCCTCTGGAAGATCAGAATGGTAATCTATGTGTGGAGGTAAAAGAGAAGGAGGAGATTTTAAGTGGGTATTTTGCATCTGTATTTACTCAGGTGAGACACTATAGAAGTGAGACAAAGCAGCAGCAAGGTTGTGGACCCTATGCAGATTACACAGGAGGAGGTCTTTGCTGTCTTGAGGGTGGATAAATCCCCAGGGCCTGATGATATGTTCCCTCTGACCCTGTGGGAGGCGTGCAGAAATTGCAGGGGCCCTAGCAGAGCTATTCAAAACATCCTTAGCAACAGGTGAGGTGCTGGAGGTTTCGATGATAGCTATTGTTGTTGTATTATTTGAGAAAGGCTCTGAGAATAGGCAAGTGAGCCTGACATTAGCAGAGGGAAAATTATTGGAAGATATTCTCAGGAATTGGATATATAAGTATTTATATAGACAGGGATTGATTATGGACAATCAACGTGGCTTTGTGCATGGTAAGTCATGCTTAACCAATGTTATAGAGGAAATTACCAGGAAACTGGATGAAAGCGAGGCAGTGGATGTTGTCTACATGAACTTTCGCAAGGCCTTTGATAAGGTCCCGCACAGGAAGTTGGTCAAGAAGATTTGGTTGCTTGGTATTCAAGAAGAGGTAGTAAATTAGATTAGACATTGGCTTTGCGGAATAAGTCAGAGAGTGGTTGTAGATGGTTGCCTCTCTGACTGGAGGCCTGTGACTTGTGGTGTACCGCAGGGATCAGTGCAGGGTCCATCGTTGTTTCTCATCTATATCGTCGATCTGGATAATAATGTGGTTAACTGGAACAGTAAATTTGTGGAAGACACCAAGATTGGGGATGTAGTGTACAGTGAAGAAGACTATTAAAGCTTGTGGTGGGTTCTGAACCAGTTGGTGAAATGGCTGAAAATGACAGATTGAATTTAATTCAGACATGTGCAATGTGTTGCACTTGGAGAGGACCAAATAGGGTGGGTCTTACATGGTGAGTGGTAGGGCACTGAGGAGTGTGGTAGAACAGAGGAATCTGGGAATACAGATCCATAATTCCTTGAAGGTGGCATCACAGGTAAATATGGTCATAAAGGAAACTTGCTTCACATTGGCCTTGATAACATATAAGACGTTGGTGAAACCCAACTTGCAGTATTGTGTCCAGGTTTGGTCAACTACCTACAGAAAAGATGTAAATATGATTGAAAGAGTGCAGAGAAAATTTACAAAGTTGTTTCTTGCACTTGAGGATCTGAGTTTTAGGGAAAGGTTGAATAGGTTTGGGCTTTACTCCCCAGAATTTAGAATTTATTTAAATCTTACATCCATCCCACAATGTGAGGGAGTAATAATCTTTGTGTTATGACTCTATTGCAATGTGAATTTAAAAGTCGAATGGCATGTAGAAAGAAGCTGTCCCATGGCCTGTTGGTCCTGGCTTTAATACTATGGTACTGTTTGCCAGATGGAAGCAGCTGAAACAGTTCATGGTTGGGGTGACTGGTGTCCCTGATGATCCTTCAGGCCTTCTTTCTGCACCTGCTGCTATAAATGTCCTCAATGGAGGGAAGCTGACATCCACAGATGCACTGGGCCCAGCAATCAAGGTTGGTACAGTTCCCATACCAGGTGGTGATACAGCCAGTCAGTATGGTCTCAATGGTGCCCCTGTAGAAGCTCTTGAGGATTTGAGGGCTCATGCTGAACTTCAGCCGCCTGAGGTGGAAGAGACGTTTTTGTGGTTTTTTTTTGCCACAAATCCGGTGAGTACAGTCCAGGGGAGATCATCAGTGATGTGTATACGAGGAACTTGAAACTATTCACCCTCTCCACTGCAGTCCCATTGATATTGATCAGGCCAAGCCTGTCTCCATTCCTCCTGTAATTCACAATCAGCTCTTTTGTTTTTTGGACATTGAGGGAAAGGTTGTTATCTTGGCACCACTGAGTCAGGGTATTAACCTCTCCTCTGTGGACTATCTCATCACCACTAGAAATAAGGCTGATCAAACTCGTGTTATCTGCAAATTTGATCTGCAGATTGGAGCTGTGTGTGTCAGTACACTCGTGGGTGTAAAGGGAGTAGAGAAGGGGACTCAGGACACAACCCTAAGAAGCACCTGTGCTGAGGGACAGAGGGGCAGAGGTAAGGGCGCCCATCCTTACCACCTGCTGGCGATCCGATAGGAAGTCTGTAATGTGTGGTGATAAGCAGGGGCTCCTTGCCTGTGTAAGACCAGTTTTCATTAGATTTAATGTAGTTTATTTTAAAAACTCTCAGAGGCCTTACTCTCTTAGTTGGCAATTCAAAGTGTATGTCTTTGAATTGCCATCTTCTTTGGAGCTGTCAGATGAGAGATATGAGAAACATACCATTATGGAGGAGCTTTGAATATTGGCTGAATGACAGGATTGTGTGTGCATGGCTATATCAGGGTGCTGCCTGATGAGTCTATGCGATGGCCATCTTAACGTAGACACTCGTCCTGAAATTTTAATGGAGGACCTCATAGTGTTGACTGGTCTGGATATGCCATTGTCCCATTCACATTGTCCCATTATCCTGCAAGTCTTCTTGCTGCTTTCAGCAGATTAGTATCATAGAGTTATAGAGCACTACAGCACAGAATAAGCCTGTTGACCCATCTAGTCCATGCTGGCGTGGTTATCTGCCTCGTCCCACCCACATGCATCTGGATCATAGCCCTCCACACCTCTCTCATCAATGTACCTATCCAAACTTATCTTAAATGTTACGATTGAACCTGCATCCACCATTTCCACAGATGAACTAGATCTCCTTCAGATTTCCTTTCAATATCACAACTTGCACACTAATCCTACGATCTCAAGTTCTAGGCTCACCAATTGAGTGGTAAATACCTCTATCTATAACCCTCATAACTTTTGTATATTTAGGTCAGAGATCATTCATACCAATAACCTTACAGTAAGTATTTTCAGGACAAAGCGTTTTCTTCCAATAAAATGAGACAGAAAAATGTTGTCTGGTCACTTTGACTCAAGATGCAAGATTCTGTGCTCACAAAAGAGTTCACTGAGCTAATGCTAGATTCTGGATCAGGAAACGTGGAGACTTTAAATTTTAGTTTGGGCCACTGCAATACCGCTCACACATCTCCACACCAGTCTTCAATCAGCTAAGTATGCAGCTCATCCTAATTATCTGTAGACTGACAAATCCTGTCTGTGTGCAACAGCCTAATTCAAATATAATTAGTAGAATGAAAAACTTGTTTCAAAGAACATGTGAATAAATCCTTTATAATTTTAATTTGATCCATAGTATACAATACAACATTACACACCAATATACAGAACATTTACAATGTATAGATATCCCTAGGTACATTTTATGTACAGTTAGGAGCCCCAGGCCCCTTGGTCTTATATATGAAAAAAATTGACAACATTTTCTTTAATCGGAACCAAACTTTCATGTGTTCACATAGAATTTGAACTTTCAGATGCTTCTTTCTGATTAGTGATGGAACCATGGATCCTCGTATTCCTAGGATGGATGGAATTAACAGAACTGTTATAGTAGTAGTAATTTATATACAAGAAATATAGTTATTTTTAGAATAATTTTTGTATTTGTGATAATAATAGCAAGGCAATTATCTGACACAGTTATACTTACATGTGAATATTCTTCATGTGATAATTCTGTTGATTGGATTCTCTCCTGAATGAAAATAATGTATATATTTTTAGAATCATTTCTAAACAAAAAGCATAAATAATATCTGGGTGTAAGTCGGGAGGTGAGAACAACTTATATTCCTGAGGTACCGTTCATTTGCTCAATGTTAGAGTTAAAATACCTTCAATGAAGTTTGAATTTCTGTTGTGCAGAAATTGTCAGTATAGGAGGGGTCAATAGCTATTCTAATGTTGGAGGAATATTCCATCAATTAATCACTATAGTTCTGAACTTCCCTAGAACTGATAATTACGTGAGGAGAATGTAAGATGGGCTGCTTTTAGGAATCCATTAGTTTTACGTATCCACAGACCATTGGTGCTATTAGGGTAATTGATCTGGGTTACTCTAAAGTTTAGGGAGCAAAAGCTCAGCTTCACCCAACAACCCTCTGGTCATAGTTGTAGAGAATTCAATAAGAGCTGAATCACTGCACTTAAATGTAAACTTCAGATTCTTTTCTGACGGTTCAAATTTCCGTATTATCTCCATGTTCCCTTATGACATAAAAAGAGGCTATAATATTCTGTACTAATGCTGTAAAAAGTTAATTTTATACCCTTGAACTTGAAGTTGAGGCTGTTTCAGCTTACTGAGTCTCTGTCAGCCTGCAATCTAATCTCTGTCTCAGTTTTCCCCGTGCCTATCTTCCCCACATTCCGATTTGCTGCCACAGATTTTGCCATTCATCCACACTCCCATAAGTAATCCACCGACTTGTATGTCTTTGGGTGTGAAATAAACCTGGAGCACCTTCTGGAAACCCATATAATTGTGGGGAGAACATGGGTCTGTGTGGAATTTGGGTCGCTGGAGTGTTTAGACAGCAGATCTACTAGCTAAACGCCTGCACCATCCCACCAACTTGCTATACGAGAAAGTAAGCAGATAAAACTCTCAGCTTAAACTTACATTTGAAGATTCCTGGAGATATGTCTCCTCTGATCTGCTTCTCATCTGTATGAAAGCATCAGGACAGGATTAATGAATACATTTGGTAAATGATAAATTAACTTCAGCAAATGATTTTGAAATTAAATTAGTTTGATGTGGACATATCAAAGCTGTAATTCAGTGACTTGTTATTGTGATAAAGAAGTCCTCACCAAACCTCTCTTGTTCTACTGTGTACTGTATTGATCAGTACAGAACTGGTATATGGACTCTAGGGTCAATAGTTATGTAACGATAGGGACACATCCCATCCATCAGTATCTCTTGTATTAACCCTGCTATTCTGCATCAGGAAGGATGAGTACTTGGTGTTTTTCTTTGTTTTGAGTATAAAAATTCTGTCTTTGATACTTTTCCTTGCAATTTGGTATTCAGCTTATCTTTCGAGAACCAACTCATCCTATATTGGAGTCAATTCAACAATCCCTTTACAAACATTGTAAACCCACCCTGGAGTTTTGAATTAAAATGAAATTGCTCTCTCAGTCTGCCCCGAAACTGAAATTCAGGACTTCATATTTTATTGCCCAAAAGCAAGATCTCCAAGAAAATCATCTGACAAGTCCCCAGTTTATACTCACATCTGATGTCTCCTCCAGTGATGTCTCTATTGATCTGGTTTTGACCTGTGTGAAAATATTAATATTTTAAAAATTGGCATAGGAGAGCAAAGAGCCATAAGAGTTCAATTGTTACCAATTAATTATATGTTAAGTTACAAATGAGCTATTATTAAATCTGAACATTTTGGAATTTCAGCTCATTGCTAAGCATTGGATTGGAGAAGTTCTCACCAAGTACCTATTATGGTGCATTGTGGCAATGGTTAGTATATCCTTCATGCAGAGAGGGGTAGGGTCATGGGATAATCTAACTGAGACAACCACTCCCATCAACTGGTCTCTGCTGTATTGAACTTCCACAGAACTTGACCCTTAGATGAGGGGAACATAAATGAGGCTTTTTTCAGAAAGCTATCAGCTGTACGTGTGCTGATTGTTGTCAGGGGAGTGTGCTCTTGATTATCTTATGTCACCGCAGATTCAGTGAAGAACAAACTCATGTGGTTAGTGAACACCCAACAGCAAGTGAGCACCATATCCCCTTTTCTATTTATGGGATATGTGAATAAGTAAATGCCTCTGACTCTGAAAAGATTCTGAGAGCTTAATCCGTTTCACATTTTTTGTAGTTAAGAATCAGAAAATAAAACTTCCCAGATTAAACTTACTTTTAAAGATTCCCATGGTGTTTCTTCTGACTTGCTTTGTGCCTATATTGGAATAATATTCATAAGTTTAGCAAAAAGTGTATTGATACCTGTTTTTCAATTATATATTTAAAATATTCAAAAACTGTCAAAATGTTACGAATATAGAATTGTTAGTTATGGTATATTCTCAGTTGTATTCAATGGCTCAGTATTCAGTATCAACAGAAAAATCATCTTGCAAAGTTCCAACTAGTACTCACATCTGTTGTCTCTTCCAGAGTTGTGTCCTCTGACTCTGTTTGGTCCTGTAAAGAAATATTAATATTTACATTTCAGCACAGAAGACCAAAGTGCCATCTTAAAAACTATTTCCCAGCGTGTATAAGATTTGACTATTAGGTTATTAATGAGAGTTTAGAAGTCATAGAACACTACAGCACGGAAATGGGCCTTTTGGCCCATCTGGTCGATGCTGAACTATTAACCTACCTCATCCCATTGACCTGCACCCGGACCATAACCATGTACTTAGGAAATGTCTCTTAAATGTTGAAATCAAACTCACATCCACCACTTCTGCTGGGAGCTTGCTCCTCACTCTCACCACCCTCTGAGTGAAGAAGTTCCCCCTCTTGTTCCCCTTAAAGATTTCACCTTTCACACTTAACCCATGATCTCTGGTTCTCATCTCACCCAATTTTAGTGGGAAAAGCTTGGTTGAATTTCCCCTATCAATGTCCCTCATGATTTTGTATACTTATATCAAATCTCCCCTCATCCCCCTATGCAATTGGGGGAAAAAAGTCCTAATTTTATAAATCTTGACTGAACCTTGGAGAGTGGGAAGGCTTCACCAGGTATCTCATGTTCCACTGTAGCAATGCATCAACACAACCCTGGAATTGTAGAACTGCAAGATCAATGATGGGGGTGAGATTTCCCACTAGCTGGGTTGATTTCCCTCAGAACTATTGAATAGTGTACATTGAAAGAGGAGATTCAATGTGTGGCTGCTGTCAGGAAGGCATCAGCATTAATTGCCTTGATGCTGCTAGTGCCTGGACAGTCTCTTTCTCTCTTACTGTTCCTGGGGGTTTCAACCAATAACTGAAGTCCTCAGATTCTATCTTGATGACATATTATATTTAAGAATCATTAGCTTAAACTTACATTTGATGGCTCTTCCAATGAATACTCGACTGATTTGCTTTCCACCTGTATTAAGATATTATTTTATGTTTAATGAAGAGGTAATTGATAAATTATGTATATGCTTCACATTTGTAAAAAATACCTAAAAATAATTGTACAGTGGATTCTGGTTAATTGGGACACATCAGGACCAGTCCATTTTGGCCCAATTAAGTGGCTGCCCTAATTAGCTGATGTTTCATGGAAATAGTTAAAATAGTATAACAAAGACAAACTGAGTAACAAATTATATATTTAAATGAATAGAGAATGAATTAAAATACTACTAATGCTACTACCATATTATAAAACTCTGTATTAGCTGCTAATACTTATCAATGAAGGAATTAATCTGTGTTATGTTCTTTTGACTGTAAATGAACAAAATCAGCGCAAAAACGTAGAGCAGATAATGAACTGCTTTCATACAATGCTGTCAATGATTGCAACTTCTAAATCTTCATTTTGATTGTAGCATTCAAGACAATTTTCAACACCTTCAAATTCTTCATAGTTCCCAACTTGTTGAAGTCATAAAATCTTTTCATTTTTACTTATGGCCATTTCTAGCATCTTCAAGCATGATTGCTTGAAACTGCAGTGAGCAAAACAATTCTGAATTGTCTCACTGTTAATTTCTTGCCAACTATCAGTGACAAAAATCACTGCTTTTTAAGACGAACACTAAAAACTGATGCTATTTAAAAACTGCTTACTTGAATCATGGTGTAACGTCTAATGAGCTCGCAAGTGCACATGACTGCTGCTAGTTAGAAATGATATGGCAATGGTTTCCTGCCCCAATTAAATTGCATAGTATCCCAAATAAATGAAGGGAATTCCAGATATTTTTTTGATTAGTTTTTTTTCTTTACGTGTTGTCCCAAAAAAGCAGCTGCCCTGATGTAACAACGGCCCAATTAACAGGAATCCTCTGTATTACAATATTAACACTTTCAATTTAGGATTGTACACTGCATTTGATAAATAGCAAACATTTACAAAGTGACAAATAATGTTATAGAGATAGAATTGATAATCAGGGATATTTTACTTCTCAGATGCAATAGCTCAGTCAGAGTGAAAATATCTTCACTAAGCCTTTGATATTCTGCTGTCAATGGATATGTTGATGAGTGATATGATCATCAACTGGTATTTATTGTTTTAAACCTTTCCTATTCAGTAAGGACCAACTATTAGAGATCCCTAGAAGCTTATGTTCTACAAATAATGGCATCACAAAAATCTCATTCTTTAGACTTTCAGTTAGCTTTGACTTCATGGAAAAAAGTTACCTCAGGATCGGGGGAATTCTAAAATCCTTTGAAAATGTTAGAAATTTCCCACTGGAATAAAGCACATGAATCCCTTTTCCTAACACCTTGAACAGAAATAAGCTGGTCTCTCAGAATCAATTATGGCAAAACTAATGGTGACATTTTATACTTATTGCATAATTGAGATTAATGTGAAAATCATTTATCAAGTCAGCAGTTAATACTCACATCTGATGTTTCTTCAAATGATGTCTCTCTTGACTCAGATGTTTCCTATACGTTAAGAGTAATGTTCACATCTTTAGCCCAGGAAACCAATGAAATATTCAGCAAATAAACTCCCATTTTAAGAAATCCCAGTGCCTTGAACAGTGTAAAGGTGAAGTTACCTCAATAATGGCTTCACTTGATTCTGTTGAGTCACTCTCACTGATAACTATCTTCAGACCTTCACACTCCACTTCAATGTCAGCCACCTTATCGGCAAAGTATTCAACATGGCTTTTGCAAAACCCTTCCTCCTGTTAGAATAACATGATGTATTACATGATTGCAAATTTTGTTTTGAAGTAGAATGCCATTTAGCTCAATTTTCAGCTTTTTCCATAGATTTTCTTATGATGTTGCTTAGTACTTCGGGCAGTTTCTATGACATATCTCAGTATTTATGTTTTTTTTGCAAATTTAATATAGTACTCATGAAATCATACAACATGGGAACAGGTCCTTCAGGCTACTGCATCTGTGGTGACAAGCAAGCACTGAGCTACACAAGTACCATTGTTCCTCTAACATCTCTATCATCTTCGCCCCACTCCCACAATACTTTTACCAGCCACTCACGCTAAGGGCAATTATCCTACCAACCAACATGTCATTGGATGTTAGACAAAACCCATGCAGTCACATGGAGAACATACACGACCACACAGACATCACCCAAAATCGGGATTGAACCTGGAGTTGTGAGGCCATTTCAACGGTGCATCTTAGTATCTCAAGTCCTTTCTCTTGATATTAATTGGTATTCAGGGATCTTTGTACCAGATGACCCAGGAGATACTGATTTCAGGTATTTCAATACTACAGTATAACTTACTACTCAGAAGAAGCGTTTGATGTCACAGAATAGCACAGGACTTACAGCGATATTTTTGGGACGGAAATAGCAGCTGGGATCATCAAATTCCAGTCCAGAATTCTTGGAGCAGATGGTTTCTTTCACAGAGAATGTTAAATCCACACTGTATGACAGTTTACCTGTGCGATAGGTCTATTAACAGAAACAAGTCATGAATATGTTACCACATTTGCCATCCATAACTGGTCAGATACAGCTTAGAACAAAAGAGGCCTGTATTCCATTCAGATGCTTACATTTGACAGTCAGAATGACAATGTAACAGGGACAAAAGATTTAACGCATCTGAGCGTAAGTTTAATTCTTTGCCCCTCATTGTGCAAAATGAACAATGTTCTGGAGCCTTCATTTTCTACAGGAAATTAATGAACAATTAATGACAGGAAATTCAGGATTTAGAAATATTTCAGAAGAAAATAAATCCCAAAGTTGGATGAAATTTCAAATCACAGTTCCAAAGGTTACTCCAGTCTCTAAAACCAAATACAGATTTAGAATTTAAATAATTGAACTGAATTTCATGAAAAGTTGAGCATGCTTAATATTCTTCTCATATGCAATAAAGTGTCTAACTGTGCTCAATGGTATTCTTCTAAAATATTCCTCTTCTTCTAATAATATTCAGTCTGTGAAACACACTTGAAACAAGGACACACTTACATTTGCTACCCTTCTTCCAGTGATACCACAGAGATTGGTAACCTTAGTAATTTCATTCAGCTTCAGAACTGAGGCTCTCAGAGCATCCTCAGGGACAGGCACTCCTGAAGAGAGAGAAAGAATATTTTATCAAATACTCCCTTTACCCATGCATGAAGTATCACTGACCGGAGCTCATTACCAATAACTCATTGTTCTTTGAGGTCCCACTCTCTGGGGGTCCCACTCACCCCAGAACCTACCTAAGCAGTGGAGGATCTGCACGGCAATGATGGTGAGCAGGAAGGATTTCATTCTGCCTTGTATGGAATCAGCTAGCTGGTTTCTCAGAGTGAAGAAGCTGCTTCTCTCTCTCGATCGATCTGCTTTCACCTCACTGCCTTGGGTCTTTATATCTTGCACCACCACCACATTCAAACACTGACTCATATTTACCTAGCTTGAAAGTCGTGGGCACAGGAACCAGATGAAAGGGGGGCAATAATATTGGCAAAGCCGCCTCCTTGTATCGTCATCATGTTTAGATTTGGTGGGAAAAGAGTGAAATCAGGTTTTATTCCTTAGAGTTTGAAATAATAAACTAACCAAAGAGAGGAAATTGTCATCACAAATCTGAACAAGGCAGCTCTCAATTCAAAGGAATTACATCTATGTTTCTTTCAATTAGAACAGGGTTGCTAATTTCAGGAATTTCCTGCACTTTCCAATAATTGAAAGTTAATCTCTGGGATTCTACTGCTAACAACATTATTGATCAGAACAGTGTTTCATTTTTTGTGGACATTTTTCTTTAAGGTTTCTATCATCTTCGTGAAGAGGTTGCTTAAATGAGTGGGATATTATAAAATGTAACTTGCTGGAATATGTTCAGGTTGGATTTGGCACTCGCAAGTCTAGGGGGCAATGTTGCTGTATTTATCATTACCCCAGGAGGTTGACTGAATTCACTGGTATGTTACCTTCCATGGTTTATTCAGGTCAGCTGCCAAATTCAAGTCCTTCCTGCAACAGCTTTCTACATTAAGCAGTTTCTGTTCTCCCTGATCCTTTTCCCCCAGTTCCTGCCATTCATCCCAGGGCTCATATTTGACCCAAATGTCCATTCTTCACATTGTTTGGACTGTGAACAACGTCACCAGAGAGACATTGAAGCTGGTGATATAGAATCTTTATTCAGCGCCACAAGCAGCCATCATTCTGGAGACACTCTCAGTAAAGTTTCACAAACCCTCAGGTACATCACATTTTTGTTAACTTAAGATCAAGATAACAGGAAGTGATTTTATACAATTTCAGTGGTTACAATGACATTGTTTGCTTTCAATTATTTGAGTTGACAATGCTTCCCTTAAATTGCATATCTACAGTGGGAGACACCTCTGAATGTTCAAACACGAGGAATTCTGCAGATGCTGGAAATTCAAGCAACACACATCAAAGTTGCTGGTGAACGCAGCAGGCCAGGCAGCATCTCTAGGAAGAGTTACAGTCGACGTTTCGGGCCCAGACCCTTCGTCAGGACTAACTAAAAGAAGAGCTAGTAAGAGATTTGAAAGTGGGAGGGGGAGGGGAGATCCAAAATGATAGGAGAAGACAGGAGGGGGAGGGATGGAGCCAAGAGCTGGACAGTTGATTGGCAAAAGGGATATGAGAGGATCATGGGACAGGAGGTCCAGGGAGAAAGTAAAGGGGGAGGGGGGGAAAAACCCAGTGGATGGGCAAGGGGTATAGTGAGAGGGACAGAGGGAGAAAAAGGAGAGAGAGAGAAAGAATGTGTGTATATAAATAAATAACGGATGGGGTACGAGGGGGAGGTGGGGCATTAGCGGAAGTTTGAGAAGTCACTGTTCATGTCATCAGGTTGGAGGCTACTCAGATGGAATATAAGGTGTTGTTCCTCCAACCTGAGTGTGGCTTCATCTTTACAGTAGAGGAGGCTGTGGATAGACATATCAGAATGGGAATGGGACGTGGAATTAAAATGTGTGGCCACTGGGAGATCCTGCTTTCTCTGGCGGACAGAGCGTAGGTGTCCAGCGAAATGATCTCCCAGTCTGCGTCGGGTTTCGCCAATATATAGAAAGCCGCATCGGGAGCACCAGACGAAGTATCCCAGTCTGCGTCGGGTCTCGCCAATATATATTGCGTGAACAGGCATGAAGTTAAGGTCTCCTGTTTTAATTTCATATGTTTTTATGTTCTATTGTCCTTGTGTTCTCACTGTCAAGACTTATATATATTATTTTTTTAAGTTCCTATTAAATTAATCCTTCCCTGCATCAACGAGATGGTAGTGTAGCAGTTAGTGCAATTCTTTACTGTATCACCCGCAAGATCCGGTTCAATTCCCGCTGCTGTCTGCAATGATTTTGTACTTTCTCCCTGTGACCTCATGGGTTTCACCCTGGTGCTCCAGTTTCCTCCCACATTTTTTTTTTTAAGTGCACAGTTCGGCTAAGTGAGTTGTAGGCATGCTAAGTTGTAGTCGGAAGTATGGTGCCCAGCACAATGCTTGTTGATCTGATTTGATGTCAACGACACATTTCACGGTAGTATAGAGGTTAGCACGATGCTATCACAGCTCAGGGCGTTGGAGTTTGGTAGTCAATTCTAATGCTGTCTGCAAGAAGTTTGTGTGTCCTTCCCATGGGCATATGGGTTTTCTCCGGGTGCTCTGGTTTCATCCCACATTCTCAAGACATACTGGTTCATAGGTTAATTGGTCATTTCAAATTATCCTGTAACTAGGCTATGGATAAATAGATTAGTTGCTGGGTGGTGTGGCTTGTTGGGCTGGAAGGGCCTGTTCCACACTGTGTTTCTAAATAAAATAAATAAATAATATAAAATTTCACTGTATTTTTCAATGTACATGTGACAAATAAAGCTAATCTAAATCTAAAAATTTAAATCCAAAATACCGTAGCATCTTAAATTTAACTTCCATTCCTCATCACTAATTTGATGCCAAGCCACTTTTTGTGGTTTCAACATCCTTTCTCCCACTCTGACAGATCGACTCCTTGGTACGAACTGAGCTCAGCACAGGAAGTTACAGGAGCCAGCGACAAGTGGCTAGTTCTAAAGTTCTATTGTTGTTGAGACCACTTCTTGGCATTATCGATCCGATGCTTCTTTGGTCACCTTCCGGCAGGCAACGTCAAGGATGACGTTGGAGAGGAGGGCACGGACCTGGAGCAGTATCATCATCCCTATGGAGCTGACGTAAAGGGCGTTCAGTAACAGCAGCAGCACAGAACTGGCTTGTCGTGCACTGCACAACTCTCAGCACCTGCCAAGCTTTTCCAGGCATCATTCCAGTAATGATATCCTTAACTTATTCATTGTCCGTGGGTTGAACTTGGAGCAAACATGGCACAGTTTGGTTAATCTGATCTGTAAACAGAATGACGATTTCACACAGTTGAGTATTTCTGAGCAGCACTGACTGTTGAGATGATCCACTGTGCCGTGTATGGGAGTACCAGCTCACTGATGCACTGGGGGCAGTGGGTTCACGTTGACCATTGCCAACATGGCTTTGTGGGCTGCTCATGAACTGACGGTGTCTTTATCTGCTTGCCAAAATTGTGCGGGATATGAAGAACACATCATCACAGTTTGGTGGTATATAAAACTGAAAACGTGCAGATAAACAGCTGGCAAGGATTACTGAGTAATCTATCATGCAGGAACTGAAACGTTCACTCTGGAACAGGCAAACACGGTGCTGCAAAGCCCCAGTGCGGTCGCTGAGGAAGTTAGATCAGAATATGTTGTTCTATTCAAGTCTCCTCGTGCCAAAGCAGTAAACACCTGATGTGTTCATGGCCCTGTGTTCACATTTACCCCAGTGTTAGTGCTCAGACATTGAATGACAGGCCAACAAGACAGCTTAGACTGTGATCATGGATTGATCCTCACCGTATTATATGGATTGTCCTTTTGCTCAAACGACTACACACAAAGAGTTCATATTATTATGGTGTTGCAGCACAGTATTGTCTGAATAAAAGATCAGCCCTATTACAAACTTCTCTCTGCAACAGGTTCCTGACGACAGAAACTATTTAGGTCTCTGAGCATGGGTGCTTGACTCAGGGCTTTGTTTTGGATGGGGACTTGTTGACATGTTAATGAAACCTATGGTCAGGCTTTTTGCCTCCTGGGTTGCACACTGACCTCAGAGTTGATGTGAGGTGAAGTGTGGAGCAAAAGAGAGAACATCAAAATAATTAGTGGAGGTAAACAGTTCAAGGGAATGATCAGTGCCCAGGGAAACATGTGTCAACATCTGCACGAAAATATACATCGTATTTTGAACAAGAACTAAGTTATCATAATTTGATTGCAAACATTGATTATATTTTAGCACATAGGTCACTTGAGTCCCATTATTTTGTGGGAAAACTGTCCCTATTTTTAGTTTAAACTTAAAAAATTCTACAGATGCTGGAAATCTAAAGGAAGAGGCACAAAGTTCTGGAGGAACACAGCAGGCCAGGCATCATCTAAGAAGAGTCAATGTTTTGGGCTGAGGTCCTTCAATGGGACAGGAAAGGAAGGGGGCAGAAACCATAATAAGAAGCTGTGGGAATGGGAAGGAGTACAAGCTGACAGGTGATAAGTAAAACCAGATAAGGGGGAAGGTGGGTGGGTGAGGATGTGGGGCGGGGTAGGGGGGGTGAAATAGTTTGAGTTAATCTTTTACATGATTGAACTCTTCAGCATTGGCTGTGGCTGGTGTTGAAACATTACAGTTGACCATTGAACTGATTTGACGAAAACCTTGTTCCCAGATGAGAATGTGAAGAGTAACATCAAGAGGGGCAACAAATGAGGTGCAAGCCTGAACTCAATGGACCAAAAAACCTGGGAAGACCAGAGCATTAGGAACAGGAAGATATTCTTCTGTCCCTCTCGTCCTGTCCATCATCACTTTATATAAAGATTTTGCCAGGACTTGAGGACTTGAGTTATTGGCTAAGATTGAACAGGTTAGGTCTTAATTCCCAGGAACACAGGAGAATGAGAGGAGATTTGACAGAGGTATTCAAAATTATGAAGGGTATAGATAGGGTTAATGCAAACAGGCTTTATCCTCTGAGTGGGCCGAGACTAGAACTAGAGGTTATTGGTTAAGGGTGAAAGGTGAAATATTTAAGTGGAATCTGAGTGGGATCTTCTTCACTGGCGGGAGTATTCAAGGATATTTTCAACCTCTCACTGCTACGGTCAGAAGTTCCCACCTACTTCAAAAAGGCAACAATTATACCAGTGTCCAAGAAAAGTAGTGTGAGCTAGCTTAATAATCATTGTCCAGTAGCACTCATATCTACGGTGATGAAATGCTTTGAGAGGCTGGTCATGGCTAGAATCAACTCCTGCCTCAGCATTTTGCCTATCGCCACAATAGGTCTATGGCAGACACAATCCTAATGGCTCTTCACACGGCCTTAGATCACCTGCACAATGCAATCACCTATGTCAGGATGCTATTTGTTGACTATAGCTCAGTGTTTAACACCATCATTCCCACAGTGCTGATCGATAAGCTACAGAACCTAGGCCATTGTACTTCCCTCTGCAATTGGATCCTTGACTTCTTAACCGGAAGACGACAATCTGTGTGGCTTATTAATAATATCTCCTCCTCACTGCCGATCAATGCTGGTGTACCTCGGGGTGTGTGCTTGGCCCACTGCTCTACTCCCTTTATACCCATGAATGTGTGGCTAGGTATAGCTCAAGCGCCATCTATAAATTTGCTGATGATGCAACCATTGTTGGTAGGATCTCAGATGGAGATGAGAGGACATTTAGAAGTGAGATATACCAACTAGTGTAGTGATGTTGCAGCAATAACCTTGCACTTAATGTCAATAAGGTGAAAGAGCTGATTGTGGACTTCTGGAAGGGTAACATGAGGGAACATGAACCATTTCTTATAGAGGGATCTACAAAAGGCAGTGGAAAACATCAATAAAAGGGATGAATCTACATGGCCTCAACCTCACCCAATCTACTTGATGCATTTTTCCATGGTGGGATTAGTCATTAGTTCTGCTGAATTTTGCCTTCATGTTGAGGACGACCTCTATCTCGTGTTGTAAAACAAATATGCTTGCTGGAATAGACTCAGAACAGATCAGAGAGGTGGGCTTCCATGAGAATCTGTAAGGAACAGAAAACGGTACACCACAATTTTTAACCCCTTGGCACAGCAGATCCCTCATTCAACCCAGACAATTAAGCCAGAGGGTAAACTCTCATTCAACAACCAATGTGCAAAAGAAAACAAACTGTGCAAATAAAAGAAAATACTGAGAACTTGAGTTGCAAAGAGTCCCTGAAAGTGAGTCTGTAGGTTGTAGAATCAGTTCAGAGTTGTTGTGATTGAAATTATCTATGCCAGTTCATGAGCCTTACCTTTGTAGGGTCAGAAATGGGAATGTTTTGGATGACTGCACATACAGTAGTAGGGAAATTACTGGAGAAAATTCTGAAGGACTATATTTACTCACTTTGAGAAAAACATAGAACGTAGAACACTAATGCACAGTTCAGGCTCTTTTGTCCATGATGTCATGCTGACCTTTTAACCTGCTCCATGATCAATCTAACCCTTCCCTCCTCCATAGTACACAACCCTCCATTTTTCTTTCATCCATGTGACTGAGTCTCTTAAATGTTCTTTCTACCACCTCTGGCCTTGCATTCCACACACTTATCAAGCTCTGTGTAAAATACCTATCTCTGACGTCTGTATAAAATGGTCTGAAAAATGGCAGCTGGAATTTAATGCAGACAAGTACAAGGTATTGCACTTTGGTCAGACCAATCAGGATAGGTTTTATACAGTGAACTGTAGGACACTGAGGAGTGTGGTAGAACAAAGGGATCTGGGAATACAGGTCCATAATTCACTGAAAGTGGAGTCACAGCTAGACAGATTCGCAAAGAAAGCTTTTGGCACATTGGCCTTCACGAATCAAGGAACTGAGTACAGGAGATGGGATGCTATATTGAAGTTGTATAAAACATTGGTGAGGCCTAATTTGGAGTTCTGTGTGCAGTTTTGGTCACCTACCTACAAGAAAGATGTAGATAAGATCGAAAGAGTTCAGAGAAAGTTTACAAGGACGTTGCCAGGACTGGAGGACCTGAGTTATAAGGAATGCTGAAAAAGGTTAGGACTTTATTCCTTGAAGCATATAAGATTGAGGGGAGATTTGATAGAGGCATACAAAATTATGAGGGGTATAGACTGGGTAAGTGCAAGCAGGCTTTTTCCACTGAGGTTGGGTGAGATAACAACTAGATTCAAGGTGAAAGGTGAAAAGTTTAAAGGGAATATGAGGGGAAACTTCTTCCATCAGAAAGTCATGAGAGTGTGGAATGATCAGTCAGCACAAATGGTCCATATGAGCTCGATTTCAACATTTACAGGAGGTTTGGATAGGTACAGGAATGGTAGGGTTATGGAAGGCTATGATCCCAGTGCAGGTAGACGTAAGTAGGCAGTTTAAATGGTTTTGGCACAGACTAAATGGGCTGAAGGGCCTACTTATGAACTGTACTTTTCTATGACTCTAGGACATTAAATTTTCCTCCACTCGCATTAAAACATGGACTTTATGGGTAGTGAGTATGATTTGTGCATGGAGGTTCTGACAAATTTAAGTATTTTGAGGAATGATAAAGAATGCGAATGAGGGTAAGGCAATGGACGTTGCCTATAGGGTACTTTTGTAAAACACTTGACATCGTACCTCATGACAGATTGAACCAGAAAATGAAATCATATGATATCAAGGTGATTTGGTAAATTGGATGAAAAATTGGTTTGGTTTTTCGAAGAGAGAGGGTAATGGTAGAGGGTTGTTTCTCTGGATGAGATGACAGTCCTGTAACCAGTAGTGTTCTGTAAGGATAAGTGCATGGACCTCTATAGTTTGTAATGCATATTATTGATGTTTGAAAATGTGGATGGTCTCATGAGCAAATTTACTGAGGACATGAAAATTGGCAGGGTTGTGAAGATCAGGGAGGGTTGTCAAAGGATACTGCAAAATATAGATCAGTTGGAGATTGGTGATGAGAAATGACAGATGGTGTTTATCTGGACAAGTACAAGGAGTTAGAATGGAGGAAGGCCATTCACCTGTAAGCACATGGCTTTTCTTCAGGTGCTCCAGTTTCCTCGCCGTCCCGAAGGTGTGCAGGTTCATTGGCTACAGTAATCTTCCCCTGGTGTGTGGTCGAACCGGGGGTGAGTTGATGGGAATGCAGAGGGATTAAAACAAAATGGGATTATTGAAGGATTAGTGTCGATGTGTGCTTGTTTGACATGCATATTTCTGTGTTCCATGAGTATTAGTTGAAGGTTAAATATGTGATAACAGATGCACTGAGCCCCCAAAGTCTTTTCATTATCTGCAAGGCGCAAATCAGCAGCATAATGAAGCAGCTTTCACTTGCTTGGATGAATACAGCTCCAGTAATTGTCAAGAATCTTTACATCATCCAGGACAAAGCAGATCACTTAGCTGTCACGATTGTGGTCGCTGACCAGAAGGTGGAGTTAGGGAGGGTGGCCAATGCTGTGGGGTGGGATGAAGGTAATTACTAATGGAGGGCTGAGGGAGAAGGTGATAATTACCTACTGCAGGGTGTTCACTATTCAGGGGTTGGGGGAAGAGAGCATTGTGGGCAATGTGTAGGAGTGTGAAAAGGGAGAGTTGTGGTCACTCTTCAGGAATGCTGACAAGTGAACTTCAAGGGTCATGGGCCCATCCCTCATCCCTCAGAAAATACAAGTTTCAGGGAAGATCTGAGCCTTCCTTTGTAAACATCTAATATTGATGTTTAATGGGTTACATCAGTGGGTGTTTGTGGCTTTGTACCAGCTTCACCATACTGATGATGGTAAGTGACCTTGTTGTATGGTGAGTGACACATAGCTGGCCTGGCAATGAAGCTTCAGCAATCCTCATCCAAACCCTGCCGCTCTTTACTGCTGAAAAGCATGGTGCTGCAGAAGATTCAGACTCAGAAATCCTTCAGTTAAAATGTTTTACCCTTCATGATGTTCTGAGGTCAAACTGTCATTTCTTGGATACAATACGGTCTTTTAAGAGACTCTTTGATAGGTACATGGAGCTTAGTAAAATAGAGGGCTATGCAGTAGGGAAATTCTAGGCAGTTTCTAGCATACCTTACATGGTCAGCACAATATTGTGGGCTGAAGGGGCTGTAATGTGCTGTAGATTTCTATGTTTCTATATTTCTTCAACTGGGAAGAAAAGTTGAAGTGGTATATCTTGAGGATTAATGAGCAAGAAGACTTGGTTGAGACAACATTTCAAAGAAGTGAAAAAAGATCTGCTCTCACCACTTACATTGCGAGGTGAAATTGTGGAACTTAATTGTCATCAGGACCGCAGAGAGGGTGGGACAACATTTGGACTGAATCATTGACAGGTGGCAAATAGGATCCTGGATGAGAATTAGTGAGAGTCATCACCTGCGGTAGTTGTGATGGACTTTTTTTTACAGGTCAGTCTATGCATAAGATTCTGCGAACTACTGACTTTAAGCCACATTGTTTAATGATGCGAACTCTGTCATTGCCCTGAAAATTACAGAGGGTTCCCTGTTTGCTGGTGACCTGTTTTACATCTGATTTAACAGACAGACCTGCAATGTTAAAGAATGAGCAACTGTTCTGCCTGGTTCAGAACACCAGTGCATTTCTGCAATCCATAATGGCTTTGAGTGTCTGCCCACTGACGCTCCAAACGAATGTCAGGGGCAACACATAATGGATGAGAACTGATTTCTAGTCATTTCCAGCAGTCCCCTGGAACAAAATGTTTTTAAAAAATCAGACCAATGGGGCAGAACCAAGCAAATCATTGTAACAGAATAGGTCAGAAACTACAGTTTCTGAAAATTTAAAATAATAAAATGATGCAAATATTTGGCAGGTTAAGCTGCACCTGTGTGAAAGAGAACAGTTAATGTTTCAGGCCCAGGTTGAGCAGAAACTTTTATTTATAAATATATATGATCATTGGCTTGAACCCTCTCATTGTTAAACAACCTGGTGGAGGAACTTGTGAGTTGGACAACATCTGTTGGGGGCTGAGGATGGACATGAAATGTTTGACATTTGATACATGATACAAATGTCAATGATTCCTAGCATGCCATAGATGCTGCACAACCTACTGAGTTCCTCCAGCACATTGTTTCAGATTCCAGCATTTGCAGTCTTTTGAATCTCTAATGATTAAAGTCGGGCTTGAAAGCTGAAGGCAAAATTCTGGACGGATTTGGGTCCATTTGGAGATCTGTTACTGGTGGTATCCCAGGGTATTAGATCCATTCATTGCTCTTCACTGCTTTGGGAAACAACTTCTCACTCAATTTCAGCAAGAGCAAGGAGCTGATTATTGACTTCAGGAGGAGAAAACCATAGGTACATGAGCCAGTCTTCATTGGACAATCAGAGCTGAGAGGGTCAGCAACTTTAAGTTCTTAGGTGTTATTATGTCAGAGGACCTGGGCCCAGCACACAAGTCCAACAATGAAGAAAGCCTCTACTTCCTGAGCAGTTTGCAGAGATTCGGCACGACATCTAAAACTTTGACAAACTTTTGTAGATGTGTAGTGGATTGACTGGTTACATCACAGCCTGGTATGAAAACATCAATGGCCTTGAACTGAAAATCCTACAAAAAAGTAATGGATACAATTCAGTTGATCATGGGTTAAGCCCTTCCATCCATTGAGCACATCTACATGAAACACTGTCACAGGAAAGCAGCATCCATCATCATGGACCACCACCACCATGGGCATGCTCACTTCTTGTTCTACCATCAAGATGAAGGTACAGAAGCCTTATGACTCTCACCACCAGATTCAGGGACAACTAATAACCCCTCAACCACCAGGCTGTTAAGCCATATTTCACTCAACTTCATTTGCCCAATCATTGAAAATTTAACGTTCCTACAACCAATGGACTCACTTTCAAGTACTCTTCATCTCATGTTCTTGATATTTATTGCTTATTTATTTAGTATTGTTATTTCTCTCTTTTTGTATTTGAACAGTTTGTTGTCATTTGTACATTGGTTTAAGTGTCCAGATTTTGCAGTCTTTCATTGTTTCAGATTTATTGATTATGCCCATTAGAAAATGAATATCAGGGTTGTATATAGTGACATATATGTACTTTGATAATAAATTTACTTTGAGCTTTGAAACCCCAGATGGAGGTGCTCGAGCACAATTTCCAAATTGATAGATGATGCCTACCATCATGTGAGTGGTAGCACTGCAGGCAATCCTTGTCTAGTTAATGTGTCAGGAAAACAGCCTCATTACTGGAAAATGATTTTCAGTGTTAAACATCAGTGCAGATAATTGTTAACATATATACACCCTCAGTGAAACAAAGAATTTGGCAGCTGGTACTGACACCTTTGAAGATAGATGATCAGTGTTGCAAAGAGACAGCTTGAGAGAATGAGGTACTGGGGCAACACACACAAACTGCTGGAGGAAAACAGCAGGTCAGGCAGCATCTGTGGAAAAGAATGAACAGTTGATGTTTCAGGCTGAGACCTTTCATCAGGACTGGAAAGGAAGGAGGAAGAAGCCAGAATAAGGTTGTGGATAGGAAGGGGGAGGGGAAGTAGTACAAACATAGTTGATAGGTGAAACCAGATACTGGAGTGCATAGGAAGTAACACTAAGTGCAAGGCATGGTATTATTCAGACTCAGGAGCTGGAATCTGGAATAACAATCAAGATGCTGGAGGAATTCGGTAGGGCAGGCAGGATTTTGTGGTGGGAAATTGACAGTTGATGTTGAGTCAAGACCTTTGATCTGGATTGACGCATGATTTATGGTACTTATTCAGACATCACTTGGAAAATCCTGACCGTTTTGATATCCTCATAGGGTATATGAGAGCAAGAATTTTATTTACAGAGAAGGGCCATTATAGTCATCCCCAACATAAAGGATTCCTGTATCAAGGCTGACTAAAAATATTGGGACCCTATAAATTAGAGATCTATGGCGATTTATTTGAATTTTAAAGGTAAAAGAGGAAATCATTTAACAATTGACAATTTGTTCCAATTAAATATGCTCATGAATGAAAGAAAGTGGAGGACCATGTGGGAGGGAAGGGATTGATTGATCTTGGAGTAGTTGAAAGATCTACACAACATTGTGGGCCTAAGGGTTTGTACTAGAACATAAAATGCTACTGCACAATACAGGCCCTATATCGCAAATAGAACTGTACTATGCTGTTCCATTTGTCACATTTTTTTCTGCACAATGAATCTATTAATTTATAATTTAACATTTCCATTGCTACTTTACCATTGAAAATCTATGATTTTCAATCCATCATGTAGGTCACTTAATAAATTTGGTGTCCAATAAAGATCCTTGATCATCAGCAAGATTGCCCAGAAAGGAAGTAGTCTTTGCTGGACCTGGTCCTGGGGCATGATATAGGTTGAGAGAGAGTGAAAAAACACTAATGTGTTTTTAAGGTTTAGATTATTAATAAAGAAATCAAGGAGCAATGTGAGCTGAAATAGATGAAAGGGGACCTAGCCAGAGTAAAGTGGAAGGGAGGATTCAGATTTAACTCCAATGGGATGAGGGATGGCCTTGAAATTGAAGATTCAGATGATTGAGACGTTCGCACAGAAGGAAAAGTGATGAGCACTGAAGTCAGAGCTCCTGGATAAAAAGGGAGAAATACAATCAAAGCCAAAATAAAATGATATGGTGTAGGCAGCATGCCAAAACTACCAGTGCAGATTCCAGAGTGGGGAATTAGAATGGTAGTGAAACCAGACTAAGAATTGAAAGGCAGTAAACAGAACAGGAATTGAGAAGTCTTCTGCAGAGAGTCAGAGTCAGAGTAATACAGTATGGATAGAGGCCCTTTGTCCCAATGAGTCATTGTCGAATATGTTGCCCACCTAGCTCACTTCATCCATACTTGTTCCATTAACTCATAACCTTCTGAATAAAGGAGTTGCCCCTCAGATCACTTTGAAATCTTTCCCATTTCACCTTAAATCTATGTTCCCTAGTTTTTGATTCTCCTACCTGGGGGGAAAAACAAACTGTTCCCATTAACCTTATTATGATATTATAAACCTTTATAAGGTCACCTCTCGTTCACATACCTATGCTCAAGAAATAAAAACCTAGCCGAAAGCTCAGACTGTCTAGTCCATAACCATGTCTTTCCTATAACAGGGTGACTAAAATTGTACAAGGTACTCCAGCCGCTACCTCATCAACAACTTATACAACTAACCATCTCTTTACCTCCTGATGCCCCTCTTAGAGTATTCTTAATCTTTTCTTAGTTTTCAAGGGATTCACTCATTCCCCAACATCCTAAACCCAATGTATGTTCTAGGTTATATAGCACAATATTAACTTCTGCAAACAATCTTTAGACCGGAAAGTAGATTGTAGATTAAGTTTAAAATGTAGCCCCGGACAATAGTTTCCTGGAGCTTTTGATGCTAGTTAATTGAAAATCAGACAATGCTGGTTAACATTCATTTTGGGTGTCTGGAGTGTGGGTGCGAAGAAGGTGTGAAAATTATATGTAATTCAAAGGAAGCATTGTAGATACATTGTAATATAGAATTGTCCTTTGATCTTTAACATATAAAATATCATGTATAATTAGGTTGTGTAGGCCTCTTCCTCCGAAAGGGTCTCAATATGATGCTTGCTGCTCATCTTTGTTGAAGAAAGCACTTCTGTATCCACTAGCTTCAGTGTCTCTCCAGCAGCTTTGTTCTTGTTACAACGTTTGGGGGCTCGTCCAGGATACCTTTGTGAGACCCATCATGTGATACCTTTGTGTGATCTCAGCAGTCTAAGTGGGAGAGTGTTTTTAAAATTAACACTCACACTTGGACCTGTTCGAGTCAGTGGCTTTGAGATCATGAGGTATCACGAACATGGCGGAGAGCTGATAGGTGGTGTGGTGTGTGTGCGCGTACATGTGTGTTTATATAAGAGACTGAACTTTGTGTGTTGATTTGGTGAGACAAGGTCATCAGTTGTGAAAGGAGATTACTGACAGTTTGGGACATTGGTGGGAGGGGGGGTCAGGTATACTTTCCTGGGAATGGTATTTTGGTTGATGCATTTGTGAGTGCGTGTTTTAACAAACCATCTGTAACCTTGATGTAACAGTTAGATGTCAAGAAATATAACAGGCATTATGAGTTCAGACATACATAAGAGGCAGTTTGCAGAGTACATATCCAGCAGTTTTAAGTGTTACTGTTTAATTTTTATCCATCACTTATATTGTATGTAATATTGGAATTAATGTGGAGATCCCCAGATATATCTGTTGGGATGGCACCGATTGAGGTCGAGAACCCTGATGGCCCGAGCCAGCCCTTGACTTTGATTATGAGCATTCACAAGCCCTTCACCCCTGAGGAGAAGCAGAGCATTTTGTCAGAGTTGCCCTTACTTAGGGAAATTAGACCTCACACTTGGACCTCTGTAGGAATGCAGATCTCTGGCGCAAGCTCCAGGAAATGATTGAAATTCACCAGATGCGCCCTAAAGTTAGCCATGTGTTGGTAAAAGCAAAGTGCCCGAGGAATACCTGGGACAGTACAGCACGGGGGGTGTGCAGGATGGTACATGGGCAACTATTGGGAATGCCAGCAATGAAGAGTGATATGGCTTCTTTAAGGGGGAAGTGAAGCAGAAACTGGGGGGAGGTGCAAATGACTGGGGAACGATAGTATCAGTCATTCAGAGAGCTGATGAGCCAGCCATGGATTATGCAGAATGTAAATATCGAGCATAAGAGGAATATTCAGGGTTGGACAATCCAGGGAGGGATGACCCTGTCTTCCTGAAAATGCTGAAGGAAGGCCTGAGCTCAGCCCACCAGGAAGTTTTCGATTTGGGGACAGCAGTGGGATCGGCCAACTGCAAGATAGTATTATGGGACAGTGAGATAGACCAGAGGAGGGGGAAGAGAAGTCGTAAAGTGGTTGTGGTGAACGTAGCTATCGTGACATCAAAGAGAACTTGCTTTGTGTGTCAACAGCTGGGCATGCAGTAAGGGAACTGCTGGAGAAGACGAGGGAGGAGAAAGGAGATGATCTGTTATAGCTGCAGCTTTTCAGGCCATGGTTGGAGGTAGTGTTGTGAAAAAAAAAAGAAAAGTGTGAAAATCACTTACCAAACTAGGCAGAATCCACAGCAGCCCTCTCTCTTTCCCATTTGGCTGCTGACTAGATTATAGGACTGGTTCAGTCAGACAAACAGCTGACAGCAGCCTCTATTGCCAGTAGTGGTCATCCACGGATGTACACAAAGGTTTATTAGGGGACCAGCAATATGAAATGTTATTGGACATGGGATTGTCAGCATCGACAACTGACCTACCCTTGTCCATGACTGGAGAGGCAATTTACATTACCAGTGCAGGAGGTGAAACAACAAGGGTGGAGAGAAGTCAGCCCTGGGTACTTGAAATTGAGGGAGTGCAGCTCTTTGTAGATTTTTGGGTGTGCCCAAACAATGAAGGTGCTATCCTGGGGACAGACACACTGACTCAGGCAGGTGTGATCATAGACTCAGTAAAAGGAGAAATAACGTGGACAAGACAGGGGCAGTAGACATGTGACCTGTAACGCAGATAACATGGCGCACAGGGAGACAGCAGATCCAAGCAGAGAGAGGAGACAGGGCAATGTGTGGGAATCATGTCCGAAGGTCCCAAAGGTAGGGGCCAAACACAGTCAGGAGTTGTTAGAAATAGTGCAGCTGCCTGAGGAGGTAGCAGTGATTGAAGTAAAGGCTCACCAGAAAGGGGTAGTAAGGAGTGGGCAGACATCAGTGCGAGGAAGGCAGTGGAAGAACAAGAAGCAACAGAAATTACAAATGTACAAAAGAAACTACAACTGCCAATTTATTAAGATTACATGGAGATGTGAAAGACCACTGTAACCAGGGTAACACATTGAGGGATCAACCAAAGCAGTAGTGATACACTGCAGATCAGAGAGAGCTTGAGGGAGAGAAGATAGTCCTCCCACAGCCAGGTGACCAAGTCATGGAAAAAGAGCTGGTTAAAATGGCAGGTTTCACCCCCAGGTGGATAGAACCATAGGCAGAGCTCTGGATGAATGATGCCTGCGTTGGTGTACAGTCCCAGCAAGGCAGCCGGTGGAAACACTGGGATCAGGTTAAACTGTATGGCCCACCTTCTCGTCACCCCACAGACAGAGCGGGAGATCAAGTGTACCCGGTAACAGTGTCATTGCAGAGAACCCTGGTGATGAACACCAGCAGGCTGCTTCAGACCTGACCACAGATGACAGAAGCAGACCCACAGCAAATGCAAAGGCAGAGGACACCAAGAGAGTGCAACAGCAAGTCGTGAATAGCATGTTAAAATGTAATGGTGAAGGTACTCTGTAATGAAGCCTGGTTCCTGAAGGTAGATGATCAGTTGTATGGCTCAGTATAGAAAAACATTTGGGGAGAATTGATGGAAAGGGATCCAAGTTACAGCAGAGACATCAGCTTCGATGTTGGGGCAGACAGAGAAAGAAAAGAAAATCCACACAGCATCTGAGGGCAGTCACCCCAGCCTGAATGGGGAGTGAATACAAATGAACTGGGCCCTTTGAGTGGTTGGGCCAGGCATCAAATGAATAGACCAGAAGGGTGTGCCGCCACGGTGAAGTATTTGCAGTCATTCAAATAGAGACCACCCCACCCCACCCCTCCCGTACATCAATGAGAGGGCCTTTGAGCCTGATACATTTACCTTGCTGATGCCCCTGACTTGAAAGTATCCATGGATAGCCACTACAGAGTTTTAGCTATCAAAAATAAATGAAGGGATGAAGATAAAGAATGTGATTAAATTGCAATCGTTCGGCGGGGAAGGAAGCAACAGACATACGAATGATGAAGCTGTGTTTTAAAGACTGTTGGTCAAATTTCTGGAATGATCTCTCCTTAGAATCTTGTAGGTAGGCATTAAGGGTGATAGTGTAGATGTAGATGCACATACGGTAGAGTAATTGGGAGAGGTGTTCTGAAGCAGGGCATCTTTGCGACCCTATTTGATTCAATCGCTCTTAAGGTTTGGCTATTCCTGGAACAAATTTATTTTTGTCCAGGAAGGCCAATAGGAGGAACTGTTAGGGCGTATTCTGGAGTTAGGTTGTATAGCAAAATATTAATTTCAGCAACAAATCTTTAGACCTGAACATAGATTGTACTTTGTAGATTAAATTTAAAATGCAGCCCTGGACATTAGTTTCTTGCAGCTGTGGATGCCAGTTAATTGAATACCAGACAATGCTGGTTTACAAACAAGAGAAAATTTGCAGCATCTATAGAAAAGAGTACAGTTCATTTTTCGTGCTGAGATCCATCAGCAGGACTGGAGAGAAAAAGAGTTTAACTCTACTCTTCATCTTTTTTTCTCTAGCCCTGCTGAAGGGCCTTATCCCGAAACACCAACTGTAGTCTTTTCCATTGATTCTGCCGAGCCTGCTGAGTTCCTTCAGCAGTTTGAATGCTGATTAACATTCATTTATTTTGGGTGTCTGGAGTGTGGGTGCAAAGAAGGAGATGTGTGAAAACTATATGTGATTCAAAGGAAGTATTGTAGATATAGTGTAACTATAGACTTGTCCTTTGATCTTTAGCATATAATTGTTATGTAATATTGGGTCGCGAGGCCTTTTCCTCCGAAAAGATCTCATTATGATGCCTGTTGTTTGTTTTTGTTGAGTAAAACACTTCTATATCCATGAGCTTCAGTGCCTTTATGGCAACTTTGTTCACAGTACAACAGAAAATTTCTCTTTTTCTTGATCAGAGCCTCAATATCTCTTACTGGCCATTCTTCCTTAAACGTACCAGGTTTACCCTTTGTCCCAACAAAAATATGCTGCTCCTGAATACCTTATATCACACCTTTAAAAGTCTCCCAATTTCTATCCATTCCTGTCCCTCCAAAGTGCTCACCAAATCACTCAGCTTAAATTCCCTTAAATTATCCCTGCTTCAATTTAGGACCCTAACCTATGGGCATGTCCTCAACTTTGGTCACTAGAACCAACTTGCACCCCGATTGCCATTTCTGTCCCTTACCCTGCTTCATTCTCTAAGAGGAAGTCCAGTATTACATTCTAAGTAGGGCCCTTTGAATAAGGATGTTTTCCTAGACAAAGTTACAAATTCCATTGTCTAGACCCTTAACACTCTGGATAGTCCTGTCAGTACTGGAGAAACTAAAATCTCCCTCTAAGGCAACACTTTTCTTCTCATAACTATGAGCAGTACCTCTACACTCCTGTTCCTCAAGTTCCTGCTGGAGAGTAGAGGTAGGGGTGATGGTGGTTCTCCACTACAGCCCCACTAGAGTGACCCTTCCTTTTTTGTTGCTAGGTTCTACCCATATGGCCTCACTGGACAATGCCCTGAGAATATCATCTGTAAGTACCACTGTTTCGTACTTCCTTATTAAAAAGGCTTCACCCTCCTCATTCCCTGTATCTCAGTCACAATTGTAGCATCTGTATCCTGCAATGTAGAGGTGTTGGTCCTGTCCTTCTCTCAGGAACATTTTGGTTACGGTTATAATATCCCAGCTCTCAGAGCCAATCCATGTTGAGGTAAGGATGAACTTTATTTGTCACAGGCACATTGAAACATACAGTGAAATGTGCCACTTGCATCAAGTCAAATCAGCAAGGATTGTGCTGGGGGCAGCCCACAAGTGTTGCCACAGCATGCCCATAACTCATTATCTCTAGCTGTACATCTTTGGAATGTGGGAGGAAACCTGAGCACCTGGAGGAAAGCCACACAGTCAGAGGGAGAACGTACAATCTCCTGTTCAGATAGCAGTAGTATTGTACCTGGGTCATTGGCAGTGTACAGTATTATGCTAACCATGCCACTTCTTCTCTGTTCCTCCAGCATTGACATGCTGTAAATGCAGCTTAACTGAGTATTCATTTCCTTTATTTGTCTCTGGCAATCCTGATGACCAAATTTGCTCTCACTGGTTACTGTTTTATCCCATGATTTGCTCCTGCTCAGAGCCTCATCACCCTGCCAATCTAGTTTATACCCTTCTGTATAGCATTAACAAATTACCCTTTAAGGATATCATGATTCTTAGATCCAAATACAACCTCTTGTACAGGTCATCCCAATCCTAGAAGGGATCCCAATTACCCAAAAACCTGAATCCCTGACCCCTGATCTCTGTACTAGCTGCTCAGTCACATTCATCTGGCCATTCCTTCTGTTTCTGAGCTCACTAGCATGTGGCACCAGGAGTGATCTAGATATCACTACACTTGAGGTCTTGTTTCTTACTTAACTCGTTATACTAATTCTATAGAGCCCCGTCCCTTGTACTGCTTATGTCAATTGTGCCTAATATGTACAAAGCCTTTAACTGCTCACCTCCCCTGAAGAATATTTCTGCATCCACTCAGAGACTTCCTTGACACTGGCTCCCAAGAGGCATACACCATCCTGGCTTTTCTTCTTTAGCCATAGAATCTCCCGCCTGTCCCCCTCACTATCAGGTCTCCTATCATCCTGGATCCTTTCCCTCTGAGTCAGAGACCTGACTACTGCTGCTAGTCCCTGAAAGAATCCGCCCCCCCCCAGAAGTATCCAAGGCTGTTAGCATTAGGATTATTATCTCTGACGCATGTTACAATTTTTTTGTTTTGTTTTGTGGCAGCCGTACAATGCGATACATTAAAAAGTTACTATGTTACAAAAATAAATAAAAATCATGTATGTAGTGTAAAATGAGTGTAAAAAGTGAGGCATGGTCTTAAGTATGTAAAAGAACGATCTGTTCAAAAATCTGATAGCAAAGGGGAAGGAACTATTCCTAAAGGCGTGTGCCTTCAGGCTCCTATGCCTCCTCTCTGATGGTAACAATGAGAACAGCTCATGTCCTGGATGGCAAGGGTCCTTCATGATGGATGCCACCTTCTTGAGGCATCATCTGTTGAAGATGTCATCAGGGAGGAGGTCCACCTGCATCTAGGTGGAATGGGCACAGTGGAAGCCTGTACTACTGCCAGGTCCCTTTACTTTTCCTGGTGGTCATCCATCCAACCATCCATCTGAAGCTTGTACCTTGGGTGTGACAACCTCAATAAGCGTCTCATCTATCATGCTCCTTGCATCCCAGATGATCCAGAACCGACTTCAGTTCCTTGCCTTGGTCTATCGGGAGCTGTAACTGGGTACACTTCCCACAGATGTGGTCATCAGGGAGATCAGGAGATTCCCTGACCTCCCACATTTTGCAGGAAGAGCATGCTACTGGCCTTATCCCCATCCTGCCAACACTGAATCAAGTACAAAGGATCAACAGCAACCTAAGAACTTGCAAATGCCTCCTTACCAAAGCCTTTTTAAAGATACACACATATATCCAACACCTGGGCCTCTTTCTCAGCCTCCTGAACCAAAGGCTCAGCACCTTCATGCTTCCACTCACCCACTCACACAATTACCTCTCCAATATGGACACTCTGCTTCTCCCAACCTTCTTCTTATTTGCTGCTCTTTATTAGTTCAATGAACTTACAATTAACCAACAATTAGAAAACTTGCCTGTTTTAAACTCCTGTAAGGTGAAACTCATAAGTAGCCCCAAGATCTAGCTCCTTTAAACTCTCTTGTTCTCACTCTAAATCTAGAGTGGGGAGGAAAAACTGAGTGACTGTACAAGAAGAGGACTGGCTGGATGGTGGAGCGGTCAGACTTGGGAACTTGCTGGAGGAGTGATGGTTGGTGGCGCAGGCTGTGGATGGTGTGGGGATGTTGGGAAATAGTGTAGGTTTAGGTAGGGGGAAAGATCTGGAAAAGAAACCGCAAATGGAGATCTGGAAAATGGAAAAAGAAATATAATATTGGAATGATTTCAAGTGATAGAGAGGAAGAGATCAATACTTTGAGAAAAAAAAGAAAGACTTCAAAGTATTGTTCAACTTTGAACTAGAACAGATGCCCTCCATCAATCCCATTAAATTTACTGCAGAGCTAAAAGTGGCCATAGGGAATATAGATTGTGCTTGTACTTTAAAAGTTGAGAAGATGTTAATTGTGCGTAAGGAAAACAAGCAGTGTGAGAAGGCATTATGATGGAAGACTTTACTTGGCAAAAGGATAGTAGCTATTTTGCCTAATGAAAGTAGAGGTGTTCGGAGTGTTGTTTCATATGTACAGGTAGAGATTTTGATAGAAGAGGTTAAATCTCATTTATTGGGAGGCAAAGTTGAGGAGGTAAAGAGATTGCATGTAGTCAAGATGGGGAAAGGATGGATAGTTTATCTATATTGATACATTTTGATGAAGAGAAGCTCCCTGATAAAGTTAGTTTGGGGTATGTTTGTAATAATGTTCTAGCTTATATTTCACCCCCGCTTAGATGTTACAAATGTCAGAAGTTTGGGCATATTGTGGCAGTGCGTCATGGGAAACTAAGATGTAGTAAGTGTGGTGGGAACATAAATAGGAAGATTGTGAAAGCGTAAAGTTTAGATGTTTGTAAGTCCGGAGGGGAACATAGTGCAACTTACAGAAGATGTGAAGTGCTTAAAAAGGCAGCTGAAGTTCAAAAGATTCAAGTACGGTTAGGTGTGTCTTGTGTAGAGGCTGTGCGAAAAGTTAAACCAAACATTAATAGAGTATTACCAGTCAGAGAACAGACTGTGAAGTCAAAGGCTATATGTCAGCATTATACTTCTCTTACTAAAGGTATTTTACTAGTTGATCAAATGAAGTTTGTGATGTTCATAACGGATATAGTGAATTGTATGGCTCAGACATCTAGTCACACTGAAAAAATTATAATTATTGTGGAAGCTGCAGAAAAGTATCTGGGTATAACAGGTGTTATGTGGGAAGCTGTAAATGAAGCTGTAACAGGTGGGGTATCTGTTTTTCAGTCTCCTTGTGAAGGTACATTATGGGCATAAGAATATTGCAGTGGAGTGTGAGAAGCCTGGTTTCAAACCATCATGACTCTAAGAAGTTTGTTTCTGATTTATCAAATCTACCTGATGTTATATGTATTCAGGAAACCTGGTTTTTACCACATTTAAGTTCTTCTTTGCAGGATTATATTGTAATTAGGTATGATAGATTAGTTGGTAAAAGGGGTGATGTTGCAAGTTTTATAAGGAAAGGGATAGGACATAAAGTTGTAGATGAAGTACATGAGGCACTTGCAGTAGAAATATTTGATTCAACAGGTAGGGGTATTAAAGAGGTAAATTTTTATAATCCGAGGAAAGCTCTCGATTGATTTGCTGGAAAGCATATGTAGCTCTAGCTCACTATATGGTGTGGGGATTTTAATGCACATAGTTCACTGTGGGGCTGTTCGCAGAATGATGGTAATGATTTGATTGTAGAAGAAGTTTTAGATATTTTACATCTTGTGTTTTAATGTTGGAAGGGGCACGAGATTTAATGTTCATAATAGTTCTGGAACTGCTATAGATTTAACTTTAGTTTCCAAAATTCTAGCTGGAGTAAGTGAGTGGGATGACATGGCAGATGAAATATTGGGAAGTGAACATTTTCCTATATTTATAAGCTTAGGTGTGGATTTATATAGGGGATAGAAGGCCATTTTTAGGAGGTGGAATTTCGCTAAAGCAAATTGGGAGAGGTTTAAGGTTTCATGTGATGAATGCCTATCAGGGCTGAATCTTGAGGATGATGTGGATTTCTGCAATGAAAGGTTATGTCACATTATTTGTCAAACTGTGGTGGAAGTGACTCCTATTAAAAAGGGCATTAATAGGAGAAAAGCTGTACCATGGTGGACTGAGAAGTGTTCAGAGGCAATTAGGGAGAGAAATAAGGTGTTTAGGAAGTTAAGAAGTATCACTTTTCGAGTGACCTTATTAAGTATAAAAGGGCACAGGGTGTGGTGAAGAAAGTAGTGAAGAGTGCGAAAAGGTTTATTGGAGGTCATATTGTCATAGTATTGGAAGGGGTATTAAACTTGGAGGTGTTTGGCGAATGATTTAAAAAATGGGGGGGATCATAAGGCAAATAACATTTCAGTATTGATTAAAAAAGGTAATACGACTGTTACTGAAACAGAGTATTGAATTACTGGCTTGATCATTTGCTGCAAATCATAAATCAAGATAATTTAAGTGAAGAGGCTAAACAATGAAGGGTTAAGGCTCTAAGTGAATACCCTAATGTATTGGAAGCTAGCTGTAGCAATGATAGTGTTAGTGATGTATTCTTTATCTGAATTTATGAAAGCTCTTAATAGTACAGATCAGTCGGCTCCAGGAAAAGATGATATATGATATTGTATGTTCTAACATATGGCCGACACCTCTCTTAAGATAATATTATAATTTCTGAATCATATTTGGAATTTAGGCCAGCTTCCCTCCTCATGGAAAATGGCAGTAAGAGTGCCTATTCTAAAACCTGGAAACACACCGTCCGATCCTTCTAGTTATAGAACAATATCATTAACATCCCATTTGTGTAAACTTATGGAACATATGGTAATAAAGCGGTTGAATTATATTTTGTAAAAAAGAGGTGATATATCATTTTATCAGAGCGGATTTTGGAAGGGTAGAATGACATTTGATTTAGTTTTGTGTTTGGAAGATGTTATCAGGTAAATAAAGAAGTTGTAATAGCAGTATTTTTTTGAGAAAGAAAAAGCATATGATGTGTTATGGAGGGAGGGTCTTTTGATTAAATTATGGAAATTAGGAGTGGGAGGAAGGTTATATAATTTTTTTCTGAGTTTCTTATTTGGACGGTCTATGCAGGTAAGGGTAGGAAAGGTATATTCAGGCTTCTGTGAGATAGAGAATGGGACTCAAGGCAGTATTTGCAGCCCTTTATTGTTTAATATTATGATTAATGATATTTTCTAAATGGGCACTGGGGTGGGTAGATCACCTTTTGGAGATGATGGAGCTTTATGGATCAGAGGAAAAAATTCAATTTAACTTTATATAGGATGCAATTACTAATTAATAAGGTAGAACAATGGGCAAATAAATGGGGTTTTAAGCTTTCAGTAACTAAAACACAAGTCATATGTTTTACAAGGAGGATCAATAGACTTGCACAAAATTTGAAATTGTATAGTCAAACTCTTAAGGATTGAGTGGTAAGATTTATTAGCATGTGGCTAGATAAAAAGCTGACATGGAAGCACTATATCAGTAAGATAACTGACAACTGTAAAGGGGCATTGAATATCCTTAGGTGTCTATGTTGGTATTCTTGGGGTGCTACACAAAAATCTCCGTTGACTTTATATATTTGTTTAATTAGATCGGTACTTGATTATGGCTGTGTGGCTGATGGATTAGCTTCATCTTCAAATTTAAAACGTTTGGATGTGATAAAAGCACAGGCTTTAAGACTGCAATTGTGGTGCAGTAAAGTCATTTCCTGTTTCAGCTTTACTGGCTGAAATGGGACAATTACCTTTACAGTTCTGGAGGATAAAGTTGTTGTTAACATACTAGGTTAACTTGATGCGCAGAGGAATGATCATCCTGTTAAAAGTGTTTTGGAGGGCTGTTGGCAACATCACTAGAAGAGAGTTTTTAGTTGTGGGTGCCTGGGTTCTCATTACACTAGGAATATGGGTTTGCTGGATTATGTAATTTGGCCCACTGTAGCTTTTTCAGTAACCACACCATGGTTTTTTTTTCCCAATGGCTTTAGTTGATTTTAGCTCGCATGATTTAAGGAAATCCAAGGATCCTGATATGCCCGAGAGTTTGTATTCATCATTATGTTAAGGAGAACTATTGTGATATGTTAGCTGTTTTTAATGATGGATCAAAAGATAATTTAACAGGTGTGGCTGTTTTTGTGCCTGAATTACGGTAACAATAAAGAAATGTCTTACTAACTATTTATCATTACATACTGCTGAGCTGGTTGCCATCATTTTGGGCTTACAGTGGGTGGAGGAAATCTGTACTTGCAAAGTTATAAATTGTTCAGATTCTTTTTTGATTTTGACTAGTCTTAAAACAGGTCATTCCAGCAGTAGGTTTGGTTGACTGCTGGAAGATCTTCAAACTTTATTTCATATTCAAATATTGGTCTACATTTCCCCCTCTTATGGGTTCCTGCACATAGAGGTGTCGGGTGTAAGACAAGAAGGGAAGGAATTACATTGACTCCACTTAGTAGGTAGACTACGCTTAATTATTCCTTGTATCTTGTTGGAAAACATCACTCTGAGGTGTGTAGGTGTGGTCATCATTATAGAATAGCTGAAGACATTATTTTACAATGTGAAGCATACAAGGTTGAAAGAAAGCAAATGCAGGCTGCATTACTAGCTTTGGAAGTTGACAGTTTTCATTTTAAAATGTTACTAAGTTGTGGAAGTGACTTTAATTCACAATATTGTATTTCATTATTTAAAAATTATAGGGCTTTTTGGGGTAATTTAGTTTTCAGTTGATAAAGAACTAGTAGGGGTTTTAGTTCCCAACTCTCTACAGCACACTCCAGTCCAGGTGATGGCAGTAATGGACCTTTAAGTTGGACTGCCAACCACCATTAAAAGTCAGAAGAAAAAGAAGTAAATCTCGAGTCCTGTAAAGTGAAATCTGATTGTAAAATGGTAAGAGAGCTAGATGTAATCCTGGAATCTGACACAGCAACAACGTGAAAGCACATTAGGCTGTAGTTCTTTAAGGAAACAACTTACCCCATCTTCTGAAGAGTTTAGTGGGTTTGGGGAAAAGAAATTCTGGCCTTGCTATAATCCTGGAAAATTAATAGTTATCTCAGGAAAAGAGAGGGGACAATATGTCAGCTAATCCATTGGACAGATACCTACACAGAAAAGAGTGCAGGTGAACCAAACATGACAGACTCTATCAGACAATTAACACACGGGAATGCAGGAAACACAATTATAATAAGGGTTTTGTAGGCCACTGATCACAAATCTGAACTACATATGGTAGTTGAGGCACAGACTCTTGTGCTCTGGAGAAGGTTGTGGCAAATTCCTTTGCTAGTTCACTTCTCTTGATGCAGATGCATAGTCCATGAAAGCCAGGTCTTGGGTGGACGATCAACCAGCACAACTACCCTAGCAAACAGAGAATTCTTCCTGTTCAAACTATCACAATTGAGCATTGTTTGTACTTGCCCATGTGATATATGAACATGAGAAGCCCAATAACTTAGCACTGGTCATTTCACCAATGGACCTGCAAGTGCACCCATTGGTGGAACCATGGAAGCATGTGGGTCAAGGTCACAAGATGCTGCAGCTGCCTTTCATGGCCCTATCTATGAGAAATACAATCTGATCTGCGTAAAACAGCTGGTCATAACTTCGGGTGCTCCAGCCATTGCTCCCACACCCTTGGGTAGGCTTGGGTCTTGTCAGCTTTATAGCAGAATGGCTTATGGACTTGGTTACTTCACACTGTGCCATCTGGCACAGCCAATGAATGTGGGTTCTGTACGCAGCAAAAGGGACGAAAGGAAAGAAACTGCTGGCAAAAACAAACAGTTGGAATGTCCCAGGAAGCAGCAGATGGATCCAAGGTGACCATAAAGTGGTCATCTGAGGGAGGAAATAGCCACAGTTAGTGTTGTTTTCTGTACAAGTCTTTGGAATGTTATTTGACCATGAGACTCGGGTCATCTAAGGATGCAAATGAATCAGAAATCATTTTCAGTTTATCAAAATAATTTTCTCACTTCCATTCAAGGTGCAAATTGATAAATTGTTTCCACATCTGGCTAGGGAAAGAAAAAGGTATCATATCTTCTGAAGAGTAAAGGTTCCATTTTGACAAAATGTGTTATATGGAAATTATGTGGCTCCTCACTCAAACTATCCAATTAACAACAGTCTCAAAGGAACAGACAGTCTGTGTCCGCTAAACTACTTGTTTTAGGCTTTGCTGCCAAGTGTATCACTTGTTGTTTGTTGCTGAATATCCTTGATCTCAAGCTTTGCTTGGGCCATTGTATAAAATGACAAGAGGTACGGGTATGGTGAGTGTACCCAGACTTGTTCCTAGGGAAAGGGAATTAAAAGCTAGAGGGTTTAGGATTAAAGTGAAAGGGGAAAGATTTGAAAGAAATCTGATGGATGACTTTGTCACCTAGAGGGTGGTGGGTAGTTGAAGTGAGCTACCAGGCGAAGTGGTGGATACAGGTAAAACAATGACACTTTTAAAGGCACTTGAATAGGTACATGGATAGGAAAGATTTAGAGAGGCAAATGGGACTAACTTAGAGGAGCATTTTGGTTGGCATGGACAATTGGGCTGAAGGAACTATTTCCATGCTGTGTTACTCTCTGACTCTATGAGAACAATGAAGAGTATTAGACGATCAGTAGATCCATTACAGGTCAAGATGCTCCTATGTGACATTAATGAGGCCAATGCTCTTCAATACTATTACTGATGCTAAATTGTTATTTTAGATTAATTAAAATTGGTGAGCTCTAATTTTCCCAGTGGCAGTGGTTAGATTTTAAATTCCGTTCTCTGGATGATCAGCCCACAAATTGGAGATTAATTGTTTGGTGACATAATCCCAATGTACAATGACCATACCAAACTAAATCAGTAAAGTAAATAACAAAATTTGGAACAATATCAGTATTTATTTATTTGGTAGTTCTAATTTAATCCACTGGAAACAATACACACAAAAGGATGGATCATTTACAAGCTATCGAATCTCCCAGTTATAGTAAAATGTACAGTCAGGAATCTACAGAATCACCCCCACACTGATAACCCTTCCTTCCCAACTCCCCCATCCCACCTATAAACAAACGGAATGCACTTTTTTATTCAAACTAAGGTCTTCTTGTGTTCATAGACACAAGAGCCTGGCCCTTCAGATGTTTCACTTGGGCTCTGGAATCCTCATTGGGCCTCTGGAATCAAACAATCAACAAAATTATCATTTTTCTCATCCAGGTTTAGTTTGCAATCAATATATCAATTGTTACTAAAAATTAAAAGGCAATTATTTGACTTGAAATCCTGCTTACATCTGTGCTCCCTCAGCCAACGATTCTTTTGACTTGTTTTACACCTGGAATAAAAAAACCAAATGTTTTTCACTTTTGCCTGGCTTTATTAAAGTATTTACATATACTTAGTTTTCATTCAGTAAACAATGATTAACAACAATATTTTTTATATATTTCAAAAGGGTTAATAGCTTAAATTTCAGAGTTGTGATTTAATGATTCCCCTGTCTTTTGTTCTGCAGACAATTGCTACATTGGCCTTTAATAGAAATAATGGAGTGAACAGATCACCTCTTGACTGGTGAGTTCAATGATCAATTAATCCTAAAGATTAGGGTTAACAATAATTAGGTGAAGGATAGTGTGAATGTAAATAACTTTTTCTTTAATGCCACTATCTGAATATGTTCTGATCCAATGGAGAATAGAATCACCTCTGTTTAGGCCCATTTTAAAATCCTTTGACGAGGATTTCAATTCTCCACTTCTGATAAGATTCAACCAGTTTTGATCCTCCCCCTCCCCCAACTTTTTCCAATAGAATCCAGAATCAATGAAGTACGTTTTGGCCACACATTGCATTTTAGCTAGTTGAACACAGGTGGTCTTATTAATCTTAATAATTTTTTGGTTTACACTTACGTTTGTAGATTCCTCGACGAGGTGGTCTCCTGAAGTTTATCTATAATTAAAAGAGTAATGTTTATAGATTCTGTGCAGAGGAGAGAATGGATAAAATATTAAAGTACTGAAAATAAAGAACTATTCTCAGTAATAGTAGAAAAAGAAGTAAAGGGTAAAAATCCACTTGCATGCATCAAGTTTCAACAAATTCAATCAGAATCCAGTTTAATAACACTGGCGTATGTTGTGAAATTTGTTTCGTGGCAGCAGTACATTGCAATACATAATAACAAAAAAACTACAGTGACAAGTGCTGTATACATATATTAAAAAAATGCAAAAAGAGAAGAAAAAATAGTGAGGTGGTGTGCATTGATTCATTGTCCTTTCAGAAATCTGATGGCAAAGGGAAAGAAGAGGAATTCTGCAGATGCTGGAAATTCAAGCAACACACATCAAAGTTGCTGATGAACGCAGCAGGCCAGGCAGCATCTCTAGGAGGAGAGATGCTGCCTGGCCTGCTGCGTTCACCAGCAACTTTGATGTGTGTTGCAAAGGGAAGGAAGTTGTTTCTGTGTCCTTGCGTGTGTGCCTTTAGGCTGTGCTCTTGAAGTTTCAAGCTGCTGTAGCTTTTTCTTGACAGTAACAAATAGAAGAGGGCATGACCTGGGTGATGGGGTCCTTTATGATGGATGCCTCCTTTTTGATGCATCGCATTTTGAAGATGTCCTCAATGCTGGGGAGGCTAGTGCCCATGATAGAGCTGGCTGAGTTTATAACTTCCTGCAGCTTTTTCTGATTCTATGCAGTGGCCCCACCATACCAAATGGCAATGCAACCAGTTAGAATGTTCTTCACCATACATCGGTAGAAATTAGTGAGTGTCTTTGTTGGCATATCAGGTCTCCTCAATATCTACGTTGTGCCTTCTTTGTAATTGCAACATAATGTTGGGGCCCAGGATAAATCTTTAGAGGTGTTGACACCCAGAAACTTGAAGTGGCTCACCCTTTCCACTGCTGATCCCTTGATGAGGACTGGTGTGTGTTCCCTCGACTTTCCCTTCCTGAAAGCTACAATCAATTCCTTGGTCTTACTGACATTAAGTGGAAAGTTGTTGTTGCGTCTCCACTCAACCAGCTGATCTATTTCGCTCCTGTACGCCTCCTCATCATCATCTGAAATTCTGCCAACAATAGTTGTGTCGTCTGCAAATGTATAGATGGCTTTCGAGCTGTGCCTAGGCACAGATTTGTCCTAAAGTACTGAAAATTTGTGGGTATAGAGAAAGTAGAGCAGTGGGCTAAACACACATCCTTGAGATATGCCAGTGTTGATTGTCAGCAAGAGATGTTATCTCCGATCAGCACAGACTGTGGTCTCCTGGTGAGAAAGTCGAGGATTCAGTTGCAGAGGAAGGTACAGAGGCCCAGGCTTTGGAGGTTGTTATTAAGAACTGAAGGCATCAATGAATTTGTTTCCGACGATACATACAAATTACAAATGTGAAGATACCAGCTGTTTGGCATGTGCGAGCAATGATGGATTTCTAATGTCACTGCCAATGAATCAATCAGATGCATGTCAAATTAATGGTCCACCGTTGCATATCTTTTCAGAGCCACAAGTGATTGAGCCAAAGAGTCTTATAGCTCAGAAATAGGCCTGTAGGCCCAACTGGTCCATGTGGACTAAGGTTCCAATCTAAGCTGATCCAATGTGTCCATGTTTGGCCCATATCCTCCTAAACCTTTCCTGTCCATATACCTTTTTGAATGCTGTTAATGTACCCATCTCAAACACTTCTTCCAGCAGCTCATTCTATATACTGGCCACCCTTTGAGTGAAAAAGTTGCCTGACAGGTTCATATTAAGTCTTTCCTTTCTCATCCTGAAATTTATATTCTCTAGTTCTTGATTCCTTAACCACAGGAAAAAGTCTATGCATATTTATTCTGTCTATGCACCTCATAATCCTACACACAATGAAGAATATAAAGTTATAAATGAAGAAAATTTGTATTCAACACACAAAAAGCCCATTCCTTGATTTATATTATGGTGAACTTACCTCAACACTATTTTCACTTGACTCTAAAGATCTACTTCTGTTGTCAATTGTCCTCAAACCTCGACAGTCCACGTCAATGTCAATAATCTTGCCAGCAAAGTATTCAACGCGGCTTTTGCAGAAACCTTTTCTCTGTAGAAGTAAAGTATAGATTAAAATTGCTGAACAGCATTAGTAGGCGCCGACTCGGGGAGATACTGGTAGATGACTCAGCATTACGAAATTCCTTTAATGATTCAGTATGACTGTCCGTTTTACGCTGCAACTCAGTAAACTGAAGAGCGTCAGTTCTACAATAAACCCAGGACTCACCGCATTCTTCCCGGAGCGGAATCGGCAGCTGCGATGATCAAATGGACGCCGGGAGTTTTTGGAGCAGACGGTTTCTTTCACAGTAAACGCTAAATCCACGTTGTATGACAATCTGCCTGTGCGATAAACCTAGTGACAGAAGTGGTACGTGTTAAAACTTCAAACTTAGAACTTCGTGTGGCTCAGCAAAAGGCCCTTCAGCCCACGATGCCTGTGCTGAACAAAATGTCAAATTCTCTTAATCCCTTCTGCCTGCACATGATCCCAATCCCTCCATTCCCTGTATATTCTCATGCTTGTCTAAAGAGATTAAATATAAAAGATTAGATTTATTTGTCACATGTACATCAAACCATGCAATGAGATGTGTCATTTGTGTCAAATCAATCAGTGAGGGTTACGCTGAGCAGTCCACAAGAGTTGCCACGCTTCCAGCGGCAGCATACAATGTACACAGCTCACTCGCCTAAACTGTACGTCTTCAGAATGTGGGAGGAAACTGAGGACCAAGCGTCACGGGCAGAATGTACAGACCCCTCACAGACAGTGGCAGGAATCGAACTCTGTTCTTACCGCTGGCCCTGCAAAATGTTGTGCTGTAAAGTGTGCCAAGGTAATGTAACGGTCCGTGAAACGCTATTACAGCTCAGGGCTTTCCAGAGTTTGGAGTTCAATTCCAGCGCCATTCTGTAAGGGCCTCTGTACGTTTTCCCCGTAGAATGCGTGCATTTTTTTCCCAGTCCGCTGGTTTCCTCTCACAATCCAAAGATGTACCAGGTAGATTAATTGGTCATTGTAAATTGCCCCGTGAGTAGGTTAGGGTTCATCGGGATTGTAGGGTTGCTGGGGTGACAGGCCAAAAGGGTCAATTCCACACTATATCGCTAAATCAAAAATAGATAAAGCCTACGCTATCGTGCTCCCCTAAATACTAGGGCTCTTGAATGAACTATTGTATCTACATCCACTATCATGTTCCAGAAACCTAGCTGACTCTCACCATCCCTCCCACCTTAATGCCATGTTCTTGAACCAAGTATTCTTACTCTAATATAATGCCAGTTAGAGAAACACATGCCTTTACATTCAAAAGAGGTCTCCCTGGAACATTTCAAATGATCAAACAACATAGCCAAAAACGTAATTTACTCAGAGAGAGCATTAGTCCTTAACCTGCCACATTGAAGATTTTCAAGAGACTAGAATTTTAATAATAGAAAGAAATGAATAAATGATTGAGGGATAACTGGGGTCTGGAAATACTTCGGCCAAAAGTAAATCCTAAACCTAAACTTTGGAAAAAGTTTTGAATTTTACTTCTAGTCCAAATCTCTCAAACCAGTCACTGTTAGCAGAACTAAATTCTTTATTTGATTCATCAATATACTACTTAGCTCGTGTCAAGTGCAGTACAAGAAGTAATATTTTTGTATACTGTTAACAGTAAAACATGATTAAGCCAAAGAACACTTACATCTGCAACTCTTCTCCCAGTTACACCGCAGAGGTTTGAGATTCTGGTGATTTTGTTCAGCTTTATCATTGATGCTCTCAGAGCAGCCTTGGAGCTTGGTGCACCTATGGAGAAAAGAAAGGCCATCAGTTCTTCATACACATGGGTATTATAGAACAGACTGAAGCTCATTATTAATAACTCACTGCTTTCCGAGATCCCACTCTCTCTGATACTTACCCGAGCAGTGGAGGATCTGCACGGCAGCAATGGTGAGGAGGAAGAATTTCATTCTGCCTCGCGTGGGATCAGCCGGCTAGATTCTTAGAGTGAAGGAGCTGTTTCTCTCTCTCGACCTGCCTTTGCTTTGCTGCCTTGGTCTTTATATTCTGAACCCCCACCACATCCAAACAGTGACTCATGTTTGCCCAGTTTGTTGACCGTGCGCACAGGAACCAGCTGACAGGTGGGCTGTAAAATGGGCACGGCTTCTTCCAAGTATCATCACCATGTTTAGATTTGGTGGGGAATGTGGTCAGATTGGGTTACATTCCTTGGAATGTGAAATTATGAACTGACAGAGGTAGAGGAAATGGTTATTGGTAATTAAAAACATGCCACATTCACGTCTCCAGCACATCACCAGTTTTGCAGGAGTACTCTGGAATCTCCAGTGCAGTGTACCTAGCAGACCAGCCGATATATCACTAGGGAAGGGAAAAAATGCACGTTGTTTCAGCTTTTTGAGAACTTCAGTTGCAATGTTTTCAATGATGGGATCTGAGCAGCTGCAGTGGATGTGGATAGAATCTCCAAGAAATTTTTACAGCTGCCTGGGCTTTCCCATAAGTAGGGGGCAGCATCGTTGTTTGGGTTAATCATTACCCTTCAAGGCTCTTCTGGATACACTGCCGCCACTTTATATTCTGAATAAATTCAAAACTGGCTGCAACAGAATCAATGTTTACATCAAATTTCTTCTCCTCCTTTCCTCCATTTTATGTGCTTACCAGTCTACTTCTTGAGCTGTATTTACAATCAATAGCATTGGATATGCAGTACCTGATCAGTTACGTTCCTGGACAGTGACTAAAAACAACATGCTTTACTGTGTGAGGCTTCCCTCAGTGCTTCCCAGGCACTTAATCATCTTATCTCAGGATAAAGATGTTTGGCTGCATATTCCTTATCCCACTCCATTCATATGGAAGATCAATAATTGGAGACTTGGGGAGAATTAATGCCCGGAGGACAGAAAGAGGTCTTGAAACCAGTGTATCAAATTGTGTTATCTTAGGTCATATAACATAGGGTCGGAATTAGGCCTTTCAGCCCAGTGAGTCTGTTCTTCCATTTGATCATGGAAATATGAGGACCAATGGTTGGGCCAATGCGGATATGAACATTCTTTGAAAGCTTCAGACACTGGGACCTTACTTGCTCAGGACGTCTCATGTTGTTCCTGAATGGGGCTCGCACCTGAAACAAACTGATGTTTTGGATTGGCCATTTGATCACCTTATTAAATTCCAAAATGACAGTGGCACAAGAGCTCCTGCCTCTTGGAACTGGTTTCTGGTTCAATCTTGATCTTGGGAGCTGTCTGTGGAATTTGCACATTTTCCCTATTTTTACATGGTGCTCTGGTTTCCTCTCATGTGGCGAGGGTCAGTAGTTTAAATGATCATTGTAGATTACCACTAGTGTGTAGGTGAGTGGTAGGTTTCGGAGTTGCCATGAATGTGAGAAGAATAATTGGGATTCATGTAAAATTAATATCAATGGATGGCTGATGTTTGACATGAGCCTGGTGGGCTGAGAGATCTGGTTTCCACGCTGACCTTCTCTGACCTTGACTTAGTAAGAGAGGAACCCACATATTTGCAGTTGCAAATTCCTTGAGGTCTCAGAAAAAGAATGTCATGTTGGAGGACTTCATTCACGTGGGAATACTTTGCGCCAGAACAATAGGTACTAGGCACTTGAATACTATGGCACAGTACAGGCCCTTCGGCCCTCGATGTTGTGCTGATCCATATATTCCTTTAAAAAAACGTACTAAACCCACACTACCCCATAACCCTCTATTTTTCTTTCATCCATGTGCCTGTCCAAGAGGCTCTTAAATACCCCTAATGTTTTAACCTCCACCACCATCCCTGGCAAGTCATTCCAGGCACCCACAACCCTCTGTGTGGAAAAACTTACCCCTGATGTCTCCCCTAAACTTCCCTTCCTTAACTTTGTATATATGCCCTCTGGTGTTTGCTATCCATGTCCTGGGAAACAGGTACTGGCTATCCACCCTATTTATGCCTCTCATAATCTTGTTAGACCTCTATCAAGTCCCCTCTCATCCTTCTATGCTCCAAAGAGAAAAGTCCCAGCTCTGCTAACCTTGCCTCATAAGACTTGTTTTCCAATCCAGGCAACATCCTGGTAAATCTCCTCTGCACCCTCTCCATAGCTTCTGCATCCTTCCTATAATGAGGTGACAAGAACCGAACACAATACTCTAAGTGTGGTCTCACCAGAGATTTGTAGAGTTGCAACATGACCTCTCTACTCTTGAACTCAACCCCCCTATTAATGAAGCCTAGCATCCCATAGGCCTTCTTAACTATCCTATCAACCTGTGCAGCGACCTTGAGGGATGTATGGATTTGAACTCCAAGGACCCCTGTTCATCCACACTCTTAAGTAACCGACCATTAACCCTGTACTCAGCCTTCTAGTTTGTCCTTCCAAAATGCATCACCTCACACTGTTCCGGATTGAACTCCATCTGCCACTTTTCTGCCCAACTCTGCATCCTGTCTATATCCTCTTGTAACCTTCGACAACCTACAGCTACATCTACAACTCCCCCAATCTTTGTGTTATCCGCAAACTTACTTGACCATCCTTCCGCCTCTTCATCCAGGTCATTTATAAAAATCACGAAGAACAGGGGTCCCAGGACAGATCCTTGCGGCACTCCACTAGTCACCGACCTCCAGGCAGAATACTTCCCTTTCACTACTACCCTCTGCTTTCTTCCTTTAAGCCAACTTTTTATCCAAACAGCTAAGGTTCCACTGATCCTGTGCCTCACGACTTTCTGGATGAGTCTCTGATGGGGAATCTTGTCAAATGCCTTGCTAAAATCCATGTAGACCAGATCTACCGCCCTACCCTCATCAATTTCTTTTGTTACCTCTTCAAAAAACTCAATTAGGCTCATGAGACACGACCTTCCCTTCACAAAGTCATGTTGACTATCCTTGAGTGGACTACTTCTCCAAGTGCTCGTAGATCCTGTTCTTAAGAATCCTTCCCAATAGTTTGCAGACCACCGATATAAGACTCACGGTCTATAGTTCCCCTTTTTTTAAACAAGGGAACAACATTTGCCATTCTCCAATCCTCCGGCACCTCCCCTGCAGCCAAAGAGGATTCAAAGATCATAGTTACTGCTCTAGCAATCTCTTCTCTCACTTCCCACAGCAACCTGGGGTACATTACATCCGGCCCCGGGGACCTCCCCAACCTCCTCTGCCTCCAGATGGAGGGAAGGATCTTGATGTACTTTTTGCCTCTCTGTCTATGGTTAGACTCACGTTTGCCAGATCAGCTAATCCAGGACCTACCGTGGCTGGCATTTGATGGGTATTTCTTCCCAAACATGATGACTTTTGAGCCAAATTTAAGTTTTTTTTGTTATGATTTGGTGCCTATGCTATTCCTATGATTTGTTTATTAACCCATTCTTTCGCCTATTCTTCTGTAAATCATCGGCGCTGATCCCAAACACCAATTTGTTTTTGGTGTGAATCATATTCATGAAGAACATGAGACATCCTGCAAAGTTTAGGTCCCAATGTCTGAACCTTTCAAGGAATGCTCCCATCGCTTTGGCCCAATTACTTACTGGGTGTAAGACTACGGAGTTTTTCCTCCTTAGTGCACGTTAGATTTAACATGTTCCCATGTTTGACAGACAAGTTAGTGTGCACTAGAGTTTATAGGTCAGGCACACTGGCCCCTGGATCAGATGTCCATGCGAGCAGGGGGTGCGAGAGCTTGTGATCCCTTAGGTATGTAAGTCAGTTAGAACAGAGTTCATGGCCTCAGGTTCGAAATCCCATCATCGGTGAATCCAGAGTTCAAAGCCTGGAGCTTGGGGTCCTGTCATTGGCGAGTCCTGGGACCCATACCAAAGATGAAGCCCAGAAGTCCAGAAGTCGAGGTCCGATAGTTGAAGCTCTGGGTCTATGTGTCTGCAGTCCAGTGGGAAAATTGGAGACTCATTGTCCGTGAGATTGCTGAAGGCCTGAAGGCCTGTTCTGGGATTGGAGGACATCTGTGTGAGGGGATTGAATGTGAGAAAGGAAATGGGCTGGTTCTACTGTTGTGTTGTTGCTTGTTGTGGTTCTTACATTACATCAAACGGTTCGTGGAGTAGGCTTGGTAAGGTAGAAATACACAGATCCAATTATTTACCTAGAACTTCAGAGCTTCATTTATTAGGACAGAAAACAAGCATTAAAATACTTATCTAGGTATGCATGGGGTCCTGTCACTGTAGTATACCTCCCACTCTACCTGATCTGTGGCATTGTTCACAATCAACCCATCAGTGAGGCCTTAAAAAAACTAACTCAAAGTCCCTCAAATGTTCTATTTTTATATCCTCTCCACTGATAGGAAATGCTACAGTAAGTGGACCAAAACATTAGCACCAGCTTAAACCACTGAGCCAAAATCAATCATCACTTGTCACCACTCTTCATGAGTCCCATCCTTGAGTTCACCTAACTTTTATGTTCCCATGGTTGAATTCCCATATTCTTGCGTTCTCACAGTTGTGTTGTATTGTATCCCATGGTCATGATCAAAGCTCCTGCAGCCAGTTCACAAATGTCAAAGGGCGCAGACATTCGACAAGCACAGAAATTAACCATTTATAATACAGCGATTTGTTTTGTTGTGTTCCATGTTGTTCTGCAAAGCATTGTGGGCATGCAAGATTGGCACCAGAATGTGTGGCAACACTTGCTCCCAATATATCCTTGGGTTGTGCTGCTTGTTAATGGAAATGACCCATTTCACTTTATGTTTGATTTACATGTGGTAAATAAATTAATCTGAATCTGGAAGTTGATCAGGTTTGAATTCAGGTTGAAGTGATGGAATGGCTGTATGCATGTGTTCGTGATGATGTGTGATAGAGAAATAACAAAGGCTTCAGGACTGTGGTGATGACAATGCATTGGGGAGAAAGTGGAGGAAGAGATGGGATGGGAATTCATATAGACGGGTGGTTGGAGAAAGGAGGAAGGTAGCACAAGGGTTGTTGGGGAAAGATTGCAGGGTGGGCCTGAGAAATTTAGAAGTGAGATCAGAGCAAGGTCAGCTTTGGAGAGTGATGAGATGCAGGTGGAAGTTCCTGGAGCTGGTGTTGTGGTGATGGAGATGAGACTGGTTCACACTGAGCAGGAAATAAACAGGTCTGATGAAGGAGTAGAGGGTAATTCTGTTACTTTTCACCCACCAGCAGTTGTGTACAAGTTCTTAGCTTTTCCACACTACCTTTGACTCTCTTTCTCCAGCTATCAACACTCACAAGATCGAGGAAGCACAGGCAAAGAGTATTAATCCTGAAGTGCAGTTTAAACCTTTGGCACGCTGACTCTAAATACCTAAATGCTTGTGCTGTCTCTTGGGAGGAGATTGGTCAACCAGCACTTGTCCTTCCAGTAAAACCAGAAAGCCTCCACTGAGGTCTTAACTATTTAATATTCTCCACTTATCCACCCTTTGTGGGAGGTGGAGCTATTGTTAAAACTCTCCTGCATTGAATAAATGAAACAAGGAGCCCCTAAAACAACCTCTTACAGTCTTTTGGAATTGTGCTCATAACCCATCAGTTGACTGGGCTCAATGCCTTGGCCCCTCACCACTGTAATAATGAGTGGGCGACAGAGCTAAACCATCCCGATGCCCACTTTGGGTAGGTCTCACCATCCTCTAAGGTTAGGTTACTGTAATATTCAAATACTGAGCAAAGTTTGCAAAAATTATGGTTTAATAAAGTTACCAGGCCTCCTCTGCAAAGCACTTCTGACAACAGATGCTGTTCAGTTCCCCCAGCGTGGGCACAGCATGCAAGGATTTGTCTTGGACTTGGGTTTATTGACAGTGGTGCTCTAATCTGTGGTTAGGTTTCCTGGCTCCTGGGTTGTGTGTAGGGCTCAGGGTATGTGTGGGAGAGGGAGGGGAGTAAGAAAAGTCGAAGCATTGGGAGAAGGTAAACAGTTCAAGAAAAGATGAAACCACAAGGAGGAACAGGTGTCAGCTTCTGCTCAAAGCCCAGGGGTACTGAACATCTAATGCTGGCATGAGATAGGTTGACTCTGCACCTTCAAGCTCAGGCCGATGGTTGCTGACACGGCTGCTGAAAGTGGGTACATGACAATATTGAATAACATTGCAGGAAGGGGCACAGAACCGGTGAGGAATTGGAATATAATTAACAAGACCACGATATCTTGAAGTGGGAAGGAAAACAGCCAGAGGTCGTGGTACCTATTGGTACCAACGACATAGGTAGGAAAAAGGAGGAGGTCCTGAAAACTGACTACAGGGAGTTAGGAAATAAGTTGAGAAGCAGGACCTCAGAGGTAGTAATCTCAGGATTACTGCCTGTGCCATGTGACAGTGAGTATAGGAATAGAATGAGGTGGAGGATAAATGCGTGGCTGAAGGATTGGAGCAGGGGGCAGGGATTCAGATTTCTGGATCATTGGGACCTCTTCTGGGGCAGGTGTAACGGGTTGCACTTGAATCTGAGGGGGACCAATATCCTGGCAGGGAGATTTGCTAAGGCTACTGGGGAGAGTTTAAACTAGAATTGCTGGGGGTGGGAACTGAACTGAAGAGACAGAGGAAAGGGAGGTTGGCTCACAAACAGAGAAAGCTTGGAGACAGTGCGAAAGGCAGGATAGGGAGGTGATAGAGAAGGGATGCGCTCAGACCGATGGTTTGAGATGTGTCTTTTTTAATGCGAGGAGTATTATGAATAAAGCTTGGAGCGTGGATCAGCACTTGGAGCTATGATGTTGTGGCCATTACTGAGGCTTGGATAGCTCAGGGGCAGGAATGGCTACTTCAAGTGCCAGGTTTTAGATGTTTCAGAAAGGACAGGGAGGGAGGCAAAAGAGGTGGGGGTGTGTCACTGTTGATCAGAGGTAATGTCACGGCTGCAGAAAAGGAGGAAGTCATGGAGGAGCTGTCTACGGAGTCTCTGTGGATGGAATTTAGGAACAGGAAGGGGTCAATAACTCTACTGGGTGTTTTTTATAGACCACCCAATAGTAACAGGGACATCGAGGAACAGGTAAGGAGACAGATTTGGGAAAGGAGTAATAATAACAGGGTTATTGTGGTGGGAGATTTTAATTTCCCAAATATTGATTGGCATCTCCCTAGAGTGAGGGGTTTAGATGGGCTGGAGTTTGTTAGGTGTGTTCATGAAGGTTTCTTGACACAATAAGCCTACAAGAGGAGAAGCTGTACTTGATCTGATATTGGGAAATGAACTTGGTCAGGTGTCAGGTCTCTCAGTGGGAGAGCATTTTGGAGATAGTGATCACAGTTCTATCTCCTTTACCATAACATTGGAGAGGGCTAGGAACAGACAAGTTGGGGAAATGTTTAATTGGAGTAAGGGGAAATATGAGGCTATCAGGCAGGAATTTGGAAGCATAAACTGGAAACACATGTTCTCAGGGGAACGTACGGAAGAAATGTGGCAAACGTTCAGGGAATATTTGTGTGTGATTCTGAGTAGGTATGTTCCAGTGAGACATGGAAAGGATGGTAGGGTACAAGATCCGTGGTATACAAATGCTGTTGTAAATCTAGTCAAAAAGAAAAGAAGAGCTTACGAAAGGTTCAAAAAACTAGGTAATGATAGGAATCTAGGAGGTTATAAGGCTAGTAGGAAAGAGCTTAAGAATGAAATTAGGAGAGCCAGAAGGGGCCATGAGAAAGCCTTGGCGGACAGGATTAAGGAAAACCCCAAGGCGTTCTACTAGTATGTGAAGAGCAAGAGGATAAGACGTGAGATAATAGGACCAATCAAGTGTGACAGTGGAAAAGTGTGTATGGAACCGAAGGAAATAGTGGAGGTACTTAATGAATACTTTGCTTCAGTATTCACTACGGAAAAGGATCTTGGTGATTGTAGGGATGACTTGCACTGGACTGGAAAGCTTGAGCATGTAAATATTAAGGAAGAGGATGTGCTGGAGCTTTTGGAAAGCATCAAGTTGGATAAGTCACCTGGACCAGACGGGATGTAACCCAGGCTACTGTGGAAAGCAAGGGAGGAGATTGCTGAGCCTCTGGCAATGATTTTTGCATCATCAATGGGGATGGGAGAGGTTCCAGAGGATTGGAGGGTTGCGGATGTTGTTCCCTTATTCAAGAAAGTGAGTAGGGATAGCCCAGGAAATTATAGGCCAGTGAGTCTTACTTCAGTGGTTGGTAATTTGATGGAGAAGATCCCGAGAGGCAGGATTTATGAACATTTGGAGAGGCATAATATGATTAGGAATAGTCAACATGGCTTTGTCAAAGGCTGGTCGTGCCTTATGAGCCTGATTGAATTTTTTGAAGATCTGACTAAACACATTGATGAAGGTAGAGCAGTAGATGTAGTGTATATGGATTTTAGCAAGGTATTTGATAAGGTACCCCATGCAAGGCTTATTGAGAAAGTAAGGAGGCATGGAATCCAAGGAGGCATTGCTTTGTGAATCCAGAACTGGCTTGCCCACAGAAGGCAAAGGGTGGTTGTAGACAGGTCATATTCTGCATGGAGGTCGGTGACCAGTGGTGTGCCTCAAGGATCTGTTCTGGGACCCTTACTCTTCATGAATATTATAAATGACCTGGATGAGGAAGTGGACGGATGGGTTAGTAAATTTGCTGATGACACAAAGGTTGATGGTGTTGTGGATAGTGTGGAGGGTTGTTAGAGGTTGCAATGGAACATTGATAGGTTGCAAAACTGGGCTGAGAAGTGGCAGATAGAGTTCAACCCAGATAAGTGTGAGGTGGTTCATTTTAGTAGGTCAAATATGATGGCAGAATATAGCATTAATGGTAAGACTCTTGGCAGTGCGGAGGATCAGAGGGATCTTGGGGTCCGAGTCCATAGGATACTTAAAACTAAGATGCAGGTTGACTCTATGGTTAAGAAGGCATGCGGTGCATTGGCCGTCATCAATCGTGGGACTGAGTTTAAGAGCCGAGAGGTAATGTTGCAGCTACGTAGGACGCTGGTCAGAACCCACTTGGAGTACTGTGCTCAATTCTGGTCACCTCACTACAGGAAGGATGTGGAAACGGTAGAAAGGGTGAAGAGGAGATTTACAAGGATGTTGCCTGGATTGGGGAGCATGCCTTATGAGAATAGGTTGAGTGAACTCGGCCTTTTCTTCTTGGAGTGACAGAGGACGAGAGGTGTACAAGATAATGAGAGGCATCGATCGTGTGGATAGTCAGAGGCTTTTCCCCAGGGCTGAAATGACTAGCATGAGAGGGCATAGTTTTAAGGTGCTTGGAAGCAGGTACACAGGAAATGTCAGGGGTAAGTTTTTTTATGCAGAGAGTGGTGAGTGCGTGGAATGGGCTGCCAGCAGGAGTGGTGGAGGCGGAAAAGATAGGGTCTTTTAAGAGACTCTTCGATAGGTACATGGAGCTTAGGAAAATAGAGGGCTATGGGTAAAGCCTAGGTAGTTCTAGGGTAGGGACATGTTTGGCACAGCTTTGTGGGCCAAAGGGCCTGTATTGTGCTGTAGGTTTTAGTATGTTTCTGAAACATTTCCTTAAATGGAACAGAAAATGCTGGGAATACGCAGCAGGTCAGGCAGCATGACTGGGAAGAGGCAGTGTTGACATTTTTTAATGATCTGGTTCATATTTTTACTGTTATACTGTACATATTTCATTTTGGCAGCTCTGTAAGAGCAGTCTGTTCTGTCTTCATGCTTGTTTGGGTTACTGTTGAAGAGAGATGAGAAATGTGTGCCAACCAATTAGGATGGTTAGATTAAAGGGAGGTTTCCCTGGTGAGGGACACTAAAGTTGGGCTTGGAGCTTTTGCTCAAGAAGAGATGAAGAGAGGAGATGCTGGGGAGAATGGGTCATATCACATAATCAGGTAGGAGACCCGTTTGTTCAAGATGGTTCGCGAGTGATGTTCGGAAGATGATGCGTGCTTTCATGTTGACTGAGGGCCCAGCGTGAAAATGACAGAGAAGTTCAAGAGAGCTCCAACTTGTGCAGATTTGACTTTTTAATTGGAATGGGCCCTTTTCGTTTTGTTATTCTTTACTAATCCTTTAGTTAAGATTCACAAATATAATTCCTTTAATCGTATGCAGTGTACTGTCTGTTATTCCATGGCATTAATTTGTAACGGGGTAGCAAATGACACAGCACCCACACAAACCAGGGTTTGGGTTGGGATTGAGCGTGGCTCAACCTCATGAGTTTGGCGGGGCCGGAAGTTGTCTTCCCTAGACTTGCGTAGCCAAGGAAACCAGGGTGTTTCAATTTCATGTCAATGTTCCTTCATCAACATTATTTGGAGCATCTACAAGATAATTTCAACAGCATCTGTAGTATTTTGCTTAAGGATTCTTAAGCAAAACAATGGAGATACTTTATGAAATGTATACTGGAAGTACCATAGACTTACTGCTTGAGAGGATAGGGAATTCAGATTTGAGAGCAACCTTTCAAAGGGAGTTGGTCAAGTCCTTGATGAGATTTAGGCAAAGAACAGGTTAGGTCAGTATGAAATGAATTGGTCTTCATCCTTCGACTGGTCTGTATATAAACATCTGAATTTGAAGCAAGAGGATATCACGTGACCCCTCAGGCCTGTGCCACCATATGAGATCAAAGCAGTTTGCCTAGCTTCTTTACCAAGAATCAGTCTAACTTTGCCCTGAAACTATTCAAAGGCTTTGCTTCCACCATTCCTTGACGGATAGTTTCAATGATTCACAGCCTTATGAGAGAGAGAAAAAAAAATCACCCCATCTCTGTCATAAATGGGCATCCCGTTATTCTGGAGGCACCTGTAGTTCTAGATTCTTCCAGAAGAGGAAGCATTCTTTACACAATCTTCTGTGAAGACCTCTCAGAAAGTTTCAGTCAAGTGCATCTGATTCTTTCGAACTTCAAAGTGTACAAGTTTAGCCTGTCCAGATGATCCTCAAAGATTCTTGTAAATCTCTGAAATGATTCCAATACTTTAACATCCTATCATCTAATTGAAACATAGTCTCCCTGCAACAGTGTTTCATTCCCCTAACAATACACAGCAACATTTTGTACTCTTGCCTAAATACTGCTTTTCTTGCACACTGACCTTTTTGTGAATCCCACATACCTGGGCACGCAGCTCTGCAATCTTTCACTCCGATTATGTGCTTCTTAATTTTTTTTTGTCAAGTGAACAATTCCACATTTTTTGAGTCATACTCCAGATCATTCCACCCTCTCTGAACCTATTCCTATCCCTTTGTTGTCTCATCGTGTCTTCTTCACAGTTACGGTCTATTTGCATTTGCATCAGTACATTAACAGTGTATTCTCAGAGCTATCATCTAAGTCATAGAGTCATACAACATGGAAATAGGCCCTTTGACCTAATTAGTCCATGCCAATTGTCCTATCAACCAGGATGCCCCATCCAACCTATTCCCGTTTCTCACATAACCTTCTAAACCTTTCCAATCAATGTACCTATCCAATTGACTTTAAAAGATGTTAATGTACCTGTATCAACCACTTCCCCTTGCACTCCATTCCACATACATACCACCCTTTATGTAAAATAGTTGCCCCTCAAGTTCCTCTAAAACTTTTCTCCTCATACCTTAAACTTGCGTCCTCTAGTTCTTGGTACCCCAACTCTGGGAATAAAAGAGACTGGATGCATTTATGTTATCAATGCCCCTCGTGAATTTTTACACTCTATAGGATCACATCTAAATCTCTGATTGCTCTAAGGATAAGAGTCCTAACATGTCCAGCTTTCCATATCACTTTGTCCTGGCAATATCCTTGTAAATCTAAACTGCACATCTTCCTATAGATGGAGACCAGAACTGAACACAATACTCCAAGTGTAACCTCGCCAGCAACCTGTACAACTGCTCCATGACCTCCTCACTTCTATACTCATAGCCCTGCCTAGAAGGCCAGTGTTCCAAAAGCCTTCTTCAGAATCAGAATTAGGTATACTGTCATTGACATATGTTGTGAAATTTGTAGTTTTGCAGTAGAAGTACAGTGCAGTACTTAAAATAAAAAAGCATACATATATACACCTCCTTCCTGATGGCAGTAATCAGAAGAATGCATGTCCTGTGTGACAGAAGTCCTTAATGGTGAAGCCACCATTTTGAGGCATCATCTTTTGAAGATGTCCTTGATGCTGGGGATGTTAGTACCCATGATGGAGCTGGTTGAATTTCCACCACTCTGTCTACCTGTGGCTCCACTTTCAATGATTCATGTACTTGTACTCCAAAATCCCTTTGCTCTACAACATTCCCCGGGGTTCCGCCATTCTCTATGAAATTCCTACCTGGACTTGACTTTCCAAAATGCAACTCCTCAAACTTATCTGAATTAAATTCCATTTGCCATTCCTTGGGCCACTTATTCAGCTGATCAAGATCTCTCTTCAATTTTGATAACCTCTTTCATTGTCTATATACAACCTATTTTAGTATCATATGCAAACTTATTAAACATGCCTTGTACATTCTTAACTAGATCATTGATATAGATGACAAACAGCTATGGGCCCAGCATTGAACCCTGGGATACACCACGAGTCATGGGACTCCAGGCCAAGAAACAACCTTTTACTATCAGCCTCTGCTTTCTACCATCAAGACAATTATATATTTAATTAGCCAACTCTATTTGATCTAACCTTCCAGAGCAGCCAACCATGTAGAACCTTACTAAAAGCCTTACTGAAGTCATTTACATTAAAAAAAAACAATATTGTGGCCCTAACATGGATCCCTGTGGCAAACCACTGGTGATGTCTTGCCAACCAGACAAAGATACATTTATACCGTCTCAGTGCTTCCAGTTAATCTGCAACCTTCTAACCACACCGTCAGATTTTATTCTCCACAATAACTTTTGATGTTACCAAATGCCTTCTGGAACTATAACTATTGCTGAGAGAGTGTTGGCTGAGTAATGCACAGGTGATTCTGCAGATACTGGAAATCCAGTGCCACACACACAAAATACTGAAGGAACTCAGAAGGATAGGCAGCATATATGGAAATGGAAAAACAGTCAACATTTTGGCCTGAGACCCTTCATCCGGACTGGGAAGGAAGGGAGAAGATACTAGAATAAGAAGGTGGGGAGAGGGGAAGGAGGACAAGCTAAAAGGTGATAAGGGAAGGGAGGGGGATGAAGTAAGAAGTTGGGAGGTGACAAGTGGAAAGGCAAAAGGCTGGAGAAGAGGGAATTCAATTGTAGAGGAGAATGGTTCATGGGAGAAAGGGAAGGAGGAAGGGTATCAGGGGGAGGTGACAGGCTGGTGTTGAGAAGAGGTAAGAGGCCGGAGTGTGGAATTGAAGAAGAAGGAAAGGGCAGGGGACAAAATTACTGGAAGTTGGAGAATTGATGTTCATTCATCAGGTTGGAAGCTACGTAGGTGGAATTTAAGGTGTTGCTCCTCCAACATGAGAGTGGCCTCATCATTGGCAGATGAGGAGGCCATGGACAGGTATATCAGAATGTGAATGGGGATAAGAATTTAAATGGTTGGCCACCAGGCTTTTTGCAAATGGAGTGGAAGTACATGACAAGCAGTTTCTCCATCTATGTCAGATCTTACCTATGCAGAGGAGGCTATATAGGGAGCACCAGGTACAGTAGATGACCCCAACAGATTTACAGGAGATGTGCTGCCTCCCCTGGAAAGACAGGTTGGGGAATTAAATGGAGGGGTGAGGGAGGAGATGAATAGGCAGGTGTAATAGGCAGTATTACAAATACCTGGGAATACGAATTGACAATAAACTGGACTGGTCTAAGAACACTGAGGCTGGCTACAAGAAGGGTCAGAGCCGTCTCTATTTCCTGCGGAGACAGAGGTCCTTTACCATCTGCCAGACAATGCTGAGGATGTTCTACGAGTCTGTGGTGGCCAGTGCTATCATGTTTGCTGTTGTGTGCTGGGGTAGCAGACACCAACAGAATCAACAAACTCATTCGTAAGACCAGTGATGTTGTGGGGATGGGACTGGACTCTCTCACGGTGGTGTCTGCAAAGAGGATGATGTCCAAGTTACACGCCATCTTGGACAATGTCTCCCATCCACTACATAATGTACTGGGTGGGCACAGGAGTACATTCAGCCAGAGACTCATTCCACCAAGATGCAACACAGAGCGTCATAGGAAGTCATTCCTGCCTGTGGCCATCAAACTTTACAACTCCTCCCTTGGAGGGTCAGACACCCTGAGCCGATAGGCTGGACTTATTTCATAATTTACTGGCATAATTTACATATTACTATTTAACTATTTATTACTATTTTCTACTGCTATTCTATTACTATTTATTATTTCTATGACTATTACTATTTACTATTTACTAATAGCAATATTACTATTACTATATCTATTACCATTTATTATTTATGGTGCAACTGTAATGAAAACCAATTTCCCCCAGGATCAATAAAGTATGACTATGACTATGACTAAAACTTCTGCTGTTTACAGGGATTAGTGCCAGGAGATAGATTAGTGGGGAGGGTTGAATGGACAAGGGATTCCCTGTGGAAATTGGAGATTTTTACATATGTTTCCAATATCAAAAGACATGTTGAAATTGCAGATTTACAATTTTCATGCAGAGAACATTGTTTGTGTGAGCCAGCTGCATGAATTTCATTGAAAAACATTATTGGTGCATGCATAATGCAAATTCTGTAAATTCTCCCTGGGTCAAATAGTCTTCAGATGAATGTCAGAATATTTCCTTCTCCAGCCTGTCTATTAGATCTCTCTCCATCACCCCACTTATCCCTGCCAAAGTTCTTGTAGCCATCCTGTCCTCCTTTATTTGGCTCACTACACAAAGGCTGTTTCACCCTAAGGAACAGATTGGATCTTATGCATGAATTAATTCTGATGCTGGCATTACCCCACTATATTGATGTAAGCCCTTTCCCTATTCAGCACAACAGGTTGTTTTGCTTTTGCCATTTGTTCCTTGTTTGGACACATGGAGGCAATCATGAGCTGCTTTGTTGAATAATTACAGTTGTTAAACCTTTGTGTAGGATAAATCACCCTTGTTACCTTCGAGCCAGACAGCATGGAAACTGATCTGTTGAGCCTACAGTGGCTATTAACCACTCGTTCATATTAATCCAAAAGTGATCCCATTTCATTCTTCCCCCATTCCTATCAACTCCTTCAGATTCCACCACACAACTACACCCTGTCACGAGTGTGCAGGGAGTAGAGTAAGGTGCTAGGGATGGAACTTGGTGAAGCACCTGTGTTTCGAATAATTGTGGAGGAGGTTTTACTGCTCATCCTTACTGACTGCAGTCTGTTTGTCAGAAAGTCAAGGATCTAGTCACAGAGGGAGGTGTTGAGTCCCAGGATCTCAAGTTTAGGATGAGTTTGCTTCTATTTATTTATTAGGATACAGCACAGAATAGGCCTTTCTGGCTCATTGAGCCATGCCACCCATCAACCTGATTTAACTCTAGCCTAATCATGGGACAATTAATCTACCAACCCAGAGAAAACCCATGCACCCCATGGGGAGAACGTACATTGTCCTTACAGATGATGTTGGAATTGAACTGTGATCCTCAATGCTCCGAGCTCCAATAGCATCGTGCTAACTGCTATGCTACCGTTATGCATTATTACATTAATATTGAAGGTAGAACTATAGTCTGACATCGATATCTATACTATCCAGATGCTCCAGGGATAGGCAAAGGACAGAATGAAGGAGATGTCATCCACTGTAGACCTGGTTCAGCTGTAGCCAAATTGCAATGGGTCGAAATCTTGGTAGAATTCCAAAACACGGGTAGTAGTCATTAAGACACATAATCTGGCACAGAGTCTGGCCCTGTAGCTCAGAAGGGTAGGGCAAGGAAGAGGAGGGCAGTTGTGATAGGGGACTCGATAGTAAGGGGGTCAGATAGGCGATTCTGTGGACGCAGTCCAGAGACTCGGATGGTAGTTTGCCTCCCTGGTGCCAGGGTCCGGGATATTTCTGATCGTGTCCAAGATATCCTGAAGTGGGAGGGTGAAGAGCCAGAGGTCCTGGTACATATAGGTACCAATGACATAGGTAGGAAAAGGGATGAGGTCCTGAAAGAAGAATATAGGGAGCTAGGAAGGGAGTTGAGAAAAAGGACCGCAAAGGTAGTAATCTCGGGATTACTGCCTGTGCCACGCGACAGTGAGAGTAGGAATGCGATGAGGTGGAGGATAAATGCGTGGCTGAGGGATTGGAGCAGGGGGCAGGGATTCAAGTTTTTGGATCATTGGGACCTCTTTTGGCGCAGGTGTGACCTGTACAAAAAGGACGGGTTACACTTAAATCCTCGGGGGACCAATATCCTGGCAGGGAGATTAGCGGGGGCTACTGAGGTGACTTTAAACTAGAATGGTTGGGGGGTGGGAATCAAATTAAAGCGGCTAGGTGTGAGGAGGTTAGTTCACAACAGAGGGATGGGAACCAGTGCAGAGAGACAGAGGGGTGTAAAGTGAGCGTAGAAGCAAAAAGTACAAAGGGGAAAAGTAAAAGTGGCAGGCCGACAAATCCAGGGCAAGCATTAAAAAGGGCTAAGAGAGTTGTAAAAGAGTGCCTGAAGGCTTTATGTGTCAATGCAAGGAGCATTCGTAATAAGGTGGATGAATTGAAAGTGCAGATTGTTATTAATGATTATGATATAGTTGGGATCACAGAGACATGGCTCCAGGGTGACCAGGGATGGGAGCTCAACGTTCAGGGATATTCAATATTCAGGAGGGATAGACACGAAGGAAGGGGAGGTGGGGTGGCGTTGCTGGTTAAAAAAGAGATTAACGCAATAGAAAGGAAGGACATAAGCCGGGAAGATGTGGAATCGATATGGGTAGAGCTGCGTAACACTAAGGGGCAGAAGACGCTGGTGGGAGTTGTGTACAGGCCACCTAACAGTAGTAGTGAGGTCGGAGATGGTATTAAACAGGAAATTAGAAATGTGTGCAATAAAGGAACAGCAGTTATAATGGGTGACTTCAATCTACATGTAGACTGGGTGAACCAAATTGGTAAAGGTGCTGAGGAAGAGGATTTCTTGGAATGTATGCGGGATGGTTTTTTGAACCAACATGTCGAGGAACCGACTAGAGAGCAGGCTATTCTGGACTGGGTTTTGAGCAATGAGGAAGGGTTAATTAGCGATCTTGTCGTGAGAGGCCCCTTGGGTAAGAGTGACCATAATATGGTGGAATTCTTCATTAACATGGAGAGTGACGTAGTTAATTCAGAAACAAAGGTTCTGAACTTAAAGAGGGGTAACTTTGAAGGTATGAGAAATGAATTAGCTAAGATAGACTGGCAAATGACACTTCAAGGATTGACGGTGGATATGCAATGGCAGGCATTTAAAGGTTGCATGGATGAACTACAACAATTGTTCATCCCAGTTTGGCAAAAGAATAAATCAAGGAAGGTAGTGCACCCGTGGCTGACAAGAGAAATTAGGGATAGTATCAATTCCAAAGAAGTAGCATACAAATTAGCCAGAGAAAGTGGCTCACCTGAGGACTGGGAGAAATTCAGAGTTCAGCAGAGGAGGACAAAGGGCTTAATTAGGAAGGGGAAAAAAGATTATGAGAGAAAACTGGCAGAGAACATAAAAACGGACTGTAAAAGCTTTTATAGATATGTAAAAAGGAAAAGACTGATAAAGACAAATGTAGGTCCCCTGCAAACAGAAACAGGTGAATTGATTATGGGGAGCAAGGACATGGCAGACCAATTGAATAATTACTTTGGTTCTGTCTTCACTAAGGAGGACATAAATAATCTTCCAGAAATAGTAAGGGACAGAGGGTCCAGTGAGATGGAGGAACTGAGCGAAATACATGTTAGTAGGGAAGTGGTGTTAGGTAAATTGAAGGGATTGAAGGCAGATAAATCCCCAGGGCCAGATGGTCTGCATCCCAGAGTGCTTAAGGAAGTGGCCCAAGAAATAGTGGATGCATTAGTGATAATTTTTCAAAACTCGTTAGATTCTGGACTAGTTCCTGAGGATTGGAGGGTGGCTAATGTAACCCCACTTTTTAAAAAAGGAGGGAGAGAGAAACCGGGGAATTATAGGCCGGTTAGCCTAACGTCGGTGGTGGGGAAACTGCTGGAGTCAGTTATCAAGGATGTGATAACAGCACATTTGGAAAGCGGTGAAATGATCCGACAAAGTCAGCATGGATTTGTGAAAGGAAAATCATGTCTGACGAATCTCATAGAATTTTTTGAGGATGTAACTAGTAGAGTGGATAGGGGAGAACCAGTGGATGTGGTATATTTGGATTTCCAAAAGGCTTTTGACAAGGTCCCACATAGGAGATTAGTGTGCAAACTTAAAGCACACGGTATTGGGGGTAAGGTATTGGTGTGGGTGGAGAATTGGTTAGCAGACAGGAAGCAAAGAGTGGGAATAAACGGGACCTTTTCAGAATGGCAGGCGGTGACTAGTGGGGTACCGCAAGGCTCAGTGCTGGGACCCCAGTTGTTTACAATATATATTAATGACTTGGATGAGGGAATTAAATGCAGCATCTCCAAGTTTGCGGATGACACGAAGCTGGGTGGCAGTGTTAGCAGTGAGGAGGATGCTAAGAGGATGCAGGGTGACTTGGATAGGTTGGGTGAGTGGGCAAACTCATGGCAGATGCAATTTAATGTGGATAAATGTGAAGTTATCCACTTTGGTGGCAAAAATAGGAAAACAGATTATTATCTGAATGGTGGCCGATTAGGAAAAGGGGAGGTGCAACGAGACCTGGGTGTCATTATACACCAGTCATTGAAAGTGGGCATGCAGGTACAGCAGGCGGTGAAAAAGGCGAACGGTATGCTGGCATTTATAGCGAGAGGATTCGAGTACAGGAGCAGGGAGGTACTACTGCAGTTGTACAAGGCCTTGGTGAGACCACACCTGGAGTATTGTGTGCAGTTTTGGTCCCCTAATCTGAGGAAAGACATCTTTGCCATAGAGGGAGTACAAAGAAGGTTCACCAGATTGATTCCTGGGATGGCAGGTCTTTCATATGAAGAAAGACTGGATGAACTGGGCTTGTACTCGTTGGAATTTAGAAGATTGAGGGGGGATCTGATTGAAACGTATAAGATCCTAAAGGGATTGGACAGGCTAGATGCAGGAAGATTGTTCCCGATGTTGGGGAGGTCTAGAACGAGGGGTCACAGTTTGAGGATAGAGGGGAAGCCTTTTAGGACCGAGGTTAGGAAAAACTTCTTCACACAGAGAGTGGTGAATCTGTGGAATTCTCTGCCACAGCAAACTGTTGAGGCCAGTTCATTAGCTATGTTTAAAAGGAAGTTAGATATGGCCCTTGTGGCTACAGGGGTCAGGGGGTATGGAGGGAAGGCTGGGTTCTGAGTTGGATGATCAGCCATGATCATAATAAATGGCGGTGCAGGCTCGAAGGGCCGAATGGCCTACTCCTGCACCTATTTTCTATGTTTCTATGTTTCTATAATCTTGATTTTCTTACAGGATCTAAGGAAATGACCAAGATCAAGTTGGAGATGGTATTGTAGAAGTGAAATCAGATATTAGACTACCAAAGAGCAAAGTTGTTATGATCGGTCCAAATGGTTAAGTATTTCAGAATCCCACAACATCAAAACATCTCAAAAGCTGGACAAATGGAACTGTTTTCGAAGGGTGTTATCCATTTGAGTGCTGGGTTTGCGATGATCCAACACTCAGTAAGAAAGAAAAAACAGTCTCCAAACACTGGTGTCATACGATTGTCACCTAAAGAATTTACTAGTTTGTGGGAATGAAAAGATCCTCACCTGCATCATGAACAATCGGCTCAAGCCTTTAGCTGAGAAGATCCTTCCAGGGACACAAACCAGCTTTAGACCATCATGTGGGGCAATCGACATGATCTTCACAACGGACAACTGCAAGAAAAATGTCGTGAACAACTTCAACCTTTGTACATTGCATTCATCGACCTCACCAAAGCCTTTGACTCGGTATCAAGGGAACTCCTATGGGATGTCCTATCCACCTATGGATGCCCTGAAAAGTACATTCGAATCCTGAGACTCCTCCACGATGGCATGCTTGCCACTGTCATGGTCAGCAACAGTAACTATGCGCCTTTTCAAGTTAGATCAGGAGTAAAACAGGGATGTGTGATTGCCCCATATTCATTGTGACAATCATCCGCATTACCAAGGACGACCTACCCCCAGGAATCGAAATTGTCCACAGAACAGATGGCAGACTTTTCAGTCTTGCCCGTCTCAAATCCAAAACGAAGACATCCACGAGTTCCCTCATTGAGTTCCAATATGCAGATGACAACAGTGTTGCAGTTCTTTCAGAAAACCACCTACAACAGATTCTGACTGCCTTCAACCGTGCATACACGAAACTTGGACTTACCATCAATTCCAAGAAGACTCAGATCATCTATCAACCGTCACCAATTGAGACAAATTGGATAGAACCATCAACTTGGCGAAACAACCCTGGAAAATGTGGACCACTTTCCATATCTTGGAAGTCACCTCTCCTCCAATGTCGACCTTAATGATGAGATCCAACATTGTCTTAAATGCACTGGAACAGCTATTGGATATCTCCAAATAAGAGTCTTTCATGATCATGACATCCGAACAGACACCAAAATGTTAGCGTACAAAGCGGTGGTAATCCCAACGCTCCTGTATGCATCGGAAACCTGGACAACATACCGACGACGTCTGAAGGCACTTGAAAAGTTCCATCAACGCTGTCTTTGAAACATCTTAAATATCAGCTGGGAAGATAGAAGAACCAATGTCAGTGTGCTAAATGAAGCAAAAACAACAGCATTGAAGCCTACGTCATCAAGAACCAACTAAGATGGAGCGGTCATGTTGTTCGGATGAAAGATGAATGTCTGCCAAAACAAATCTTCTACTCCCAGATTAAAGAAGGCAAACATAAAAGAGGCGGACAACAGAAGAGATTCAAAGATGTCTTAAAAACTAACATAAAGAAATGTAACATCGACATCAACAATTGGGAAACCAATGCTAAGGACAGGAAACTCTGGCAAGCCATCATCCGAGAAGGAACAGCAACTTTCGAAGCCAACAGATGTGCAGAATTAGAAGAAAAGAGAAGAAAATGGAAAGAGAGGCAGCAACAACCAAAGCCTGATCTGCCATCTGGAACTACCTGTCCTGAATGCGGAAGAACTTTCAAAGCCAAGATTGGACTCATAAGCCACTTGAGAACCCATAAGTAGATCAACAGAACGAAGACCATCATCCTCAACCTTGAGGGACAGCCATGACATAACTGTCATGGCCTGGTCTGTGAATTCCGCATTCCGGTTCACGTTCCGGTCTGTGGACTCCGGACTCCAGGTCTTCCGGCTGTTCCTTGTTTCATTTGGGCTTAATCATAGGCACCTAATGCTCGTCTTGGGGCTGGGAATATAAGTGGCCCTGGGTTCGAGTGTGGTTGCTGATTCATCTTGTCAGTATCCTGTCCTTGCCTCTGTAGGGTAAGTCAGGCCGTCTTTGCCATTACCCTACGGTTGGATCTGTCCCTTCCTGTCCTTGCCTCCGTTGGGTAAGCCAGGCCGTCTTTGCTGTTACCCTGATGCTGGACTGTTCCCTCCTCTTCCCCTTCCTTCTGAAGCCTAGCCTGCTACCTTCGCCTGAAACCTTTGTCTGTTACCTTCGCCTGAAGTCTTGCCTGCTACCTCGCTTGTGTCCACGCCTCTGCTAGGTAGGTCTGGCTGTTTGGTGCTACCTTGTGTTGGGAACTGTCTCTGTGTCCATGCCTTTGCTAGGTAGGTCCGGCTGTTTGCCGCTACCTTGAGTGGAGATCTCTCAGTGTTCTGTGTATGAGTCCCGGCCCCAAGTCCTGTTCCCAAGGAGGGGTCCCGGCTCTGTGTTCTGTATTCCTGTTCTCCCTTGACCAAGGCTCTGCGTTCCTGTTCTCCCTTGACCAAGTCAAGGCTTCATGTTCTCATCCTGTCCATGTGCCTCTCTCAGGCAGGTGCTAGGGTTCCCTCATCCTGTCCAGGAGTCTCACATCCAGTCCTGTTGTCACTCCTAGTCCTGTAGCCACGACTTGTCCTCGCCTAGATCCGGGGTCTGAACCCGAGTCAAGACCCAGGTTCTGGGTCCCTGTTCAGTCTCTGGCTCGGAGTCCTTGTCCAGGTCCTGCTTTCCTAGTCTAGTCCTAGCCCAGGCCCTGTATCCTAGCCTCATCCAGGGCCTGTGTCTTGTCCAGTGTCGTTTCTTCCCCACTTCTCTTGCTTTCTTGACACACCTAGTCCTGTTCCTGTTACTTCACTGTCTGTGTCTTGCATTTGGGTCTGCCACTAGCACCCCCACTTATGACAATAACATCATAAGGTGCTTGGAAGTAATTTCAGAGGAGATGTCTCATATCAGCAGGATGCATACATGTAGCTTAGAAAAATAGAAGGTTATGGGTAAGCCTGGGTAGTTCTAAGGTAAGGACGTGTTTGGCACAGCTTTGTGGGCCGAAGGGCCTGTATTGTGCTGTAGGTTTTCTATGTTTCTAAGACCATAAGACATAGGAGCAGAATTAGGCCATTCAGCCCATCAAGTCTACTCCAACTTTCCATCATTGCTAATTTATTATCCCTCTCAACTCCATTCTCCTGCCTTCTCCCCATAATCTTTGACACCCTGATTAATCAAGAACTTATCAACCTCCACTTTAAATATACCCAATCACTGCCCTCTGGCTAAAGGAATTCCTCATCTCTGTTCTAAATGGATGTCTCTCTATTCAAAGCCATTTCCCTCTGGTCCTAGACTCCACAACTATAGGCATCATTCTCTCCAGGTACACTCTGTCTAGGCCTTTCAATGTTTAACAGGATTTAATAAGATCCCCCCCACATTCTTCTAAACTCCTGCAAGTAAAAGCCCAGAACTATCACAGGAATGTGCACAAGATTTACACTCAGTAAACAAACTCTCAGGGATTAATATTGATATTGGATAAAATTAGGCTGTCAGTGTGGAAGCCAATGGCCTTGAACCAGTATAAACTGTCACTGTTACCGTAAGTCACTGTGGATACAGGTGGGGTGGGGGGGAATGGCAACATATCTGTAGATAGCAGTGAGATTTAAACACTCAGACCCCAAACTTTGCTGAATATGTTCTAGCACATTAGGTAGCAATTTGGTTCTAATTTGGCTTTTGATCTTTGGGCTGTGGCTGAATTATTTCAAATTGTTGACTAAGTGAGGGCTCAGATGCCCTGGAACTTGTCACACAGGCAGATTGTGTTTAACTGGATCCTGATGAATACTGCTAATAGAAGCACCAGCCTCCAGCAGACAACGCCCCTTACCCAGGCAGTAATGACCGCACATTTCTCCCATGAACATCTCCTGACCCTACAGAATAAATCAAAAGCTGTCTGCTAAGGTGAGAATAGCTACCCAGTTATGCCATAGATCTCAGAGCCAGAGTCAAACCCGCGAGAAGTAGGCAACAAATTCCTCACTGTGCGAACAAGCAGACAGTTGTCACTCTGAAACAGAGGAACCCAGCAGACAGGTCCCAAAACCACCCCTCTCCCATTGGGCAAAAGATACAAAAGCTTGAGATCTTGCATGACCAGGCTTAAGGACCGATTCTAACCTGCTGATATGAGAGCCTTGAATAGAGTCTCACATGAATTCCTCATCTCCCAGTCTACCTCACCATGCCCCTTGTATTTTGTTTTTCCACCGGCACTGCACTTTCTCTGTAGCTGCTACACTCTATTTTGCGTTCTGTTTTCTTTTTTATTTCCTTGATGTACTTATGTAAGGCGATGCCCTGCCAGGATAGCGTGCAATGGAAGTCTTTCCCCGTATCTCAGTAAGTGTGATAATACAAAACTAATTCAATTCAGTTCAATGATCGATCTGGTCTATGATCATGGTATCACAGCAATGTAACACTTTTTATCAACTATACCATAGTCAACTGATGACAGGGAGGAGAGAAGGACGGGACGACTTAGATCTCACTGGTTTTCCATGAGCTTTTCATCTGATTGCATTTCCAGTAAATGTAATTCGGATTTCCACTCACCTTCCCGCTGTTGCTGACCAGCATGGTATCCACTTGAAGCCACCATGCAAATATAAAACCTAATGACAAATAAATATCCCAGACCAAATCTATAAACTCTAACATGCCAAAAGACATAAAAGTAACTCATCACGTTAATGCATTGACTTCAGTACAACCCTGGCTAACAGGAACTGGCACTCTCAGTTTTCCATAGTCAGTTTGCATCTGCTGTAGACATATTGTATTACTACTTGAAAAGAGACAGGTTGGCTTAATGTAAATCTTTGAAAGATTAGTTTTATTTGTCTCATATACTTCAAAACTTACAGTGAAGTATGTTGTTTGTGTCAAATCAAATAAGCCGGGATTCCAGTGCCAATGTAACATGCCCACAACTCAGTAATTTGACCTCATATACCTTTGAAATGTAGGTGGAAACGGGAGCACCCAGAGGAAACCTATGCAGTCACAGGTAAAATATACAACTCCCTAAAGACAGTGGCAGGAACTGAAGCCCAATCTTACAGCTGATGATGTAATAGTGTAACTGTTACTGTGCCCGAAGGTACTGTTTCCTGGATGCATTTCCCATTGACTCCATGTGGCTGCATTCTTCTCTACCAACACCTGAACTCCCAATGATTGGCAAGCCATCTTTCCGCTAAAATCAAGGCAGTAATAATTAGTTCTTTTAGCAGCTTCAACACCTGATGTTGCTCAGGTCCCCAGTCAAAAGAAATATTTTTTCTTGTCACCTTATATTTCATCTCCAGTATCCCAGAAATCCCATGAACCCTTTTTGCCCTTTCTTGGTTGTATGCTGCGCCATATGCTGAATATGCTAATACATTTTTTGTGAGCTTCAACGCACAGTAGCTAACATCCATCTAACATGCTTACAACTTGCTCAGGATTACCTAGGTGACCCATTTTCATTGAACAATCTTTAATAGCAGAGAGTAAAAATTCGGTTAACTCTTGCCCAATTTTCACTGAGTAACTCTTCAGGTGGCATCCTCATCAATATTCAACATTCTCCGTCTCTCCTACTTTTGGAAGCTTTTTCCTTCCTACATATTGTTTGGATCCTGACAACTACACCAAATGTTAGAAAACGCTGCCTTATTATAAAATCTAAAAATTGAAAATCTAGCTGAGGGCTGTTGTTACAATAACCTCTCACTCAATGTCAGCAAGACCAAGCAACTGTAGAGGTCAGGGGAGTGAAATCAGAGGTCCATGAGTCAGTCTTCATTGGAGGATCAGCTGTGAAGAAGGTCAGTTACTTTAAATTCTCGAGTGTCACTATCTCAGATGACCCATCATGTAAATATAATTGCAAAGAAAGCACAACAACCCCTCTACTTCTCCAGGAGTCTGCACAGATTCAGCATGACATCAGAAACCTTGACAAAATTCTATAGCTGTGTAGTGGAAAGTGTATTGACTAGCTGCATTATGGCTGGTATAGGAACACCAATGCCTTTGAACAGAAAACCCTGCAAAAGGTTCTGGATTTGACCTATTACATCATGGGTGAAGTGGTCCTCCCAACCATTGAGCATATCTACATAAAATGTTGTTGTAGGAAAGCAGCATCCATCATCAAAGATCCTCCCCACCCAGGCCATTTTTTTTTCTCACTGCTGCTCTTGCAGCAGCAGGTTCAAGATCAGGCTGTTGAACAAAAGAGGATAACTACATTCCACTATTGAGATGCTCCCCCAACCAATGATCTCAACTTAAGGGTTCTTTATTTTGATATTTCATGCTCTTGTTATTTATTGCTGTTTACTTATATTTGCAGTTGCACAGTTTGTTGTCTTCTACGCCCTATTTGCTCCTTCGCTGATCCTATTTACAGTTACTGTTCTATAGATTTGCTGAGCATTCCCACAGGAAAAGGGATCACGGGGTTGTATGTGGTGACATGTCTATATACTGATAATAAAATTTACTTTGATCTTTGAAAATGGTTCCAAACCAATTGCCTAAAAAATATTTTATAACACAATCAGTTACAGCTTGCACTATTCAGTTTTCACATTCTTCTGTTGTTCCAGGCAACAGTAAATGTAACAGTCAATTGCCCTTGGCCAATTTGGCCATGACTAGCCTTTAAATCAAAGTCTATTCAATCAATCAATCAATCCAGGAAGCAGTTTGTAAGAGGAAACTAAACTGTTCTCTCATGTTCCGTTTGCTGTTAGCATAACTACAATCCAAAAGGAACGTTCTCTCCATCAATGACAATTTGCTCAAACAACTTCTAGTTGTGCCATATTCCTTTTCAAATCTTTTTATTATTATTATCCAAAATTAACACGAGTACATCGAAGTAAGCAACACTTACAATGTCTCAAGAAAAAAAAACTATTTTAAAGATTGAAAAATTTTTGGTGATAGTAAGAAAAAAAGTGGGGGGGAAAACCATTAGGTGTTCAACCCTGGAGCCAGGCGTCATACAAAAAGCTTCTAAAGATAAACATCAAACTGCCAGCAAGAAAAAAAATGTACCAAAAATTTACGATTAGATCGTGGAGGAAATCTATCAATTAACTCAAATGATAATAACGAGCAAATGAACCCCATCATTTCTCAAAATCAAATATAGGTTCAAAGGTTCAACTTCTAATTTTCTCCAAACTAAGACATAGCATCACTTGAGAGAACCATTGTGACAAAGTGGGAGCTGATGTATCCTTCCACTTCAACAAAATGGCCCTCCTAGCTATCAATGTAATAAATGCAATAACGTGTTGGTCAGACACAGAGATATCACTGATTGTACCATATTCCAATTACATTGTGACCAACTTTAATCAAACTGTTTCTTAAATTAGAGTCATAAAGCATGACAGTACAGAAACAAGCCCTTTGGCCCAATTAATATGTGCTGATCTATCATTCTGTCTGCTTCCACTGACCTGCACCTGGACATAGCCCTCTTTGCACCTGCATCTATGTCTGTATTCATCCAAAGTTCTCTTAAGTTTGAAGTAAAGCCCATATCTCCCACTTCTGCTGGCAGCTCGTTCCACACTCACACCACCCCTGAGAGAAAAAGATCCCCTTCATGTTCCCTTAAATATTTCACCTTTCACCTTTATCAATGATCAGCAGAAAAGCCTGTTTGCATTTACCCTGTCTTTTCCCCTCATAATTTTGTATAATTCAATCAATTTTCCCCTCATTCTCCTGTGCTTCGGGGATAACGTTCTTGACATGTTAAGAATTACCATACCATATTTAACAATGTTAGCTGTATATATCACAATGTTTTGATAAACTAAATAGAATAAACGCTCTGTGGCTACTTTATTAGGTACGCCTCTACACCTGCTTGTTAATGTAAATATCAGCCAATTGCGTGGCGGCAACTCAATGCAAAAAAAGTGCAGATATGGTGAAGATGTTCAGTCTTTGCTCAGACCAAACAGCAGAGAGGGGAATAAATGTGATCTAAGTGACTTTGACTGTGGAATGTTTGTTGGTGTACAGCAGGGTGGTTTGAGTATCTCAGAAAACTGCTGATCTCCTGAGACTTACATGCACAACAGTCTCTTGAGTTAATCGAGAATGGTGTTAGAAACAGAAAACATGCAGCAAGTGGCAGTTCTGTGGCTGGAAACACTTTGTTAATGAGAGTTGTCAGAGGAGAATGACCAGCTTTGTTCAAGCTGACAGAAAAGAGACAGTAACTCAAATAAACGTGTGTTACAACACGTCAAATGGAGGGAGAGGGAGCAACTCAACAACGGAAGGAAGTGGTGGGTGGGGGAGCAAAAGCTCCCACCAGAAAATGTTCACCACCCATGATTAGATGGATGGATGGGGAGAGGGGCTACCGCAGCAGAAAACCATTTTGGGTTCCGCTCCTGAACCCAATGAAGTGGCCACTGAGTGTTTAATATCACTATTCTGTACCAGTCACAAACCTTGCCACCTTCAAGGCACCAACCATCATTCCAGTGCCAAAGAAGGTGACAGTAACCTGTCTAAAAGACTATCGTTATGTCAACCATTGTGAAATGCTTTGAGCAGGTGGTCGTGAAGCATATTAAAGCCTTACTCCCAGCTACAATGGACCTTTTCCAATTTGCTTATCACTCAATTCAATCTACTGATGATGCAACAGCCTCTGCCCTCCATTCTGTTGTGTCCTATGTAGAAAATGGGTCTCACATACTATGTTTATAGACTTCAATTCTATGTTAAACACCATCACACTACTGAAACTGGTGGGGAGACTGTCCTTGCCTGATCTCAACACCTCCCTCTGCAACTGCATCCTGGACATCTTTACAGAAAGGCCACAGTCGGTCCGCGTGGGCAGCAACACCTCTAGTCCCAGTACACTGAGCCCTGGTGCTCCCCAGGGCTGTGAGCTTAGCCTGCTGCTGTTCACACTGTTGACGCATGACTGTGTCGCAGGATCCAACTCAAACCGTGTCAAGTTTTCAGATGACACAACGGTGGTTAGCCTTATCAGCAATGATGAGAAGACGGAGTACAGAGAGGAAGTGAAGCTACTGGAGGACTGGTGTGAGAAGAATGACCTTAGTCTGAATATGGAGAAGACCAAGGAAACCATTGTGGAGTTCAGGAAGTTGCAGATGAACTATCCCCCTCTGTGAATACATGGCTCCTCTGCAGACAGAGTTAAGTGCACTAACTTTCTGGGAGGTCATATCATGGATGACCTCACCTGGTCCTTTAATATCACCTCCCTGAACAAGAAGGCACAGCAGTGCCTTCACTTCCTATGGAGATTGAGGCAAAGCAGGCTCCCTCTGCTCATGACACCTTAACTGAACTTTATCAGAGCATCATTGATTGTGTCCTGATAAGTTGCATCTCAGTCTGGTATGGAAGCAGCCAAGCATTGGACCGCAAGTCCCTACAAAGGAACATGAAGACGGTTGAGAGGATTATCAGGGATATTTATCAGGAGTGCTGTGTATGCAGGGCTCTTAGTATTGTTAAGGAACCCACCCATCCATCCACCATCCTCGTTGACTTTCTACCATTAGGCTGGAGACTCTGATGCATAAAAACATGAATGGTCAGGATGAGAAACAGTTCCTTTCCTCAGGTTTCTGAACTCCCTGCCTCATCACATTCTAAATGTCACTGGTTAATCTGTTATGTACCTTACAATATTTAATTTATGCACTTTACTTTGTTTATTTATGCATAATTCATGTAGAATTTAGCCTTACTTTTATAAGTTATTGTGCGTTATATGCATGTTATGTGTACTTCTGTGCTTTACACCCTGGTTTGGAGAAACGTCTCGTTTGATGGTATATAGTTAACTGACAATGAACTTGACTTGACTTCTTCTGCATCACACCACACATTATTAAAATAGATATCCATTAGAGATAGATGTGGCTGCTCCATTTTGGGCTTCAGTTGTCTGAACGGATTTGCAGCCATTTTACATGTGTGCTCGCGAGACTGAGGACTATGCAATCTGACATCAACAAATGGCTTCCAATTTTGGGTGAATTTTCAATTCTTGCCTCCTGATTCTTAAGTGTTCAAATACTCTAGATGTGCAGCCAGGTTGTCAAATAGTTTTCTACATGATTAACAATTCTCCTACATCTTTTGATTGGGATGTTAATGCAACTGAATGACTGGGCTGAGGGGGAGAGCTTTCCATGGATCCTTACAACACAAAGAAAAGGCAATTTCAACCCACAGAGTCTATTTCGCCTCACTGTGAAGTTGCATTTTACTTGCTTATTTTCCCTCCCACCTATTGCCCTTACATTCCTCCCAAAGTAAGTGAAATTTTCACTGGTCAATTAACCTTCCAATCACAATGTGAAAGGAAACCCATGTGGTCAGAGGGAGAACATGCAAACTCTACACAGACAGCACCCGAAAGCAGGTCACTGCAACTATACAGCCCTAGAGGCTCAGAGCTTCACATGTTGTATTTGGTACAATCCTATCAGTGTAATAAACTGATGTTTCAAGCAAAGTGTTCAACGTGGTCTGGAACACTGTGGAAATTTACTGTAACAACCAGTCTCTACATGCCAAAGATCTTTAAGATATGCAGATATAGCTTCAATTAGTGCTCTCCTGCTAGCTTCAGCTGTTTATGGTACAAAGCTCTGTATATACAATAATGATAATGAAAGAAAGATACAAAATTGTTGTGCCCATCCCTGCACAGCTGTCCAGTTAGCCCCCATTAATGCTCTTGGAAACTAAGGTATAACAGGCATTCCGCTGTAAGGAATGTGAAAAGATGAAAGGGATTATGATTTATTTCTTAAGCAGTGTCAATACTATGGTGCTGCCTCTCAGCTCCATCAAATTGGTTACTATTGAGAGGTGCTCTCTGTGTCGAGTCGGTATGTTCTCCCTGAGACTGTGTGCTGTGTGGTTTGAGTGGATATGGTAAATTGTCCTTAATGTGCTAGAATTTAGAGTGGGTTGGAGGGGTTTGGATTGGGAGGCCAAAAGGTCTGCTTCAATACTGTTATGACAATATTGTTCTCAACTTTTACATAAATATATATGTACATTCCATGAAAAGGAAATTGAATAAAATTAGATACTCTACGACTTTAAACTGCTGGTGAAAGCCCAGTTAGAGTGGGGAAAAGTTGCTTTAACTTTGAAGTCACAGGGAAGATTAGTGCCACATAGACTGGTAAGAGTAAAACTCATCAGAATCAAAGCAGTGAGAGGGTCCTTGAAGAGAGGTTGCAAAAGCAAGAGCCTGGAGGCCAGAGTTGACTAAATGTGTCCATATTAAACAATAAGTTTTTCTTCTTGCCTGGCCCATTAGTGAAAATAGTTCAAAGCCCTGCTGTGTAAGTGAATTTATTCACACCTCTGCTGAGTTGTAGATGTGAATAGTATGCATTTCCTCCTGTTTTAAGAGTTCCAATGACTGAAGTTGACAGGGATAGAGTTATGCGACTCCAAAGAGACCCTGTGGATATTAATGAACATTTGGATGATGTCAGCTATTTGTCAAAATTCTTGATGTCTAACATAACAGATTAAACTTTCAAACAGCAAAGAGTGATTAACACTGCAAACCCTAGCTTGCTTCTAGAGAAGATAATTGTAAAATCTTCCTTTAGAATAACCTCATTGCAGAACAACTAGGGACATTTTTACCTCCAGAAATACAAACTGCATTTGTTAAATATGTGCTCAGTATAAATGATTTGCAGCCTGATGGTCAAGCTCAGCCTATCTTGCAAAGCGATGATATCACAGGAAGTACTCCCACCTCTTAGGTCCCTGCACAGCCTCAGCCTGTCCAACATCCCTTCAACATTTAATATCATTAAATAGAAGCTTGGGTAAACACTCGAGAATATATTTCAATATCAGTGAGTTGAGTGAGATGATGGGATCTAGAATAGGAAGCTCTCAGCCTGTACTGTTATTGGTGTTCAAAGCTGAAGTCCTTTAGTGCTGGACTATCTTCTTACAGAAAGGTCTCTGATCTCCTGCTCTGCAGAAAAATTGGATCAATTTATTGTGCCTTATTTGTCAGAATTCCCATTAGTCCTTCACCCAAGTAGCTGTGGGAAGAATTGTCTTGGAGAGATTGTGAGTGTTCGTTCCAACAATTCAGTGTTAGAGCAAGTGTTCGTTTCTCCACTGATGTAGCCGTTTCAGTTAAGCTGGTGCCAGTTACTGCCAATACTTGTATTGATTCATGTGGTAGGTCCTGGCATTTGTCTGGGACTGGAACATTTTTGCTAGTTGCGTTTATAGTGTGTTTAGGATTTTCCATTCCAGAGAGCAGCAGGAGGAATTGGGAGGGAGGGGCTAAGAGGATAAGAATGATAAACGGAAATACTGTGAAGGGAAAGGTTTGTGGTAATACACTCCGAGCCGCCCTTTGATTTTGCGAAGTATTAATATATACCAATCCTTATAAGCTTCAAACTCAACATTTTTGTCATACACAAACCAAAGTTTCAGTTGCCACCATTGCCAACTAAAGTTTTGTGATGGGACTGGAACATTTTTTGTTTGTTGCATTGATAATGTGTTTAGAACTTCCCTTCCAGAGAGCAGGAAGTTTGTCGAGCAGCAGGGTTTGGGAGGGAGCGGCTGGTGGGAGCAAGAGAGATAAACAGAAAAACTGGAAAGGGAGGAAGAGTTTGCAGAAGTAGACTCAGAACTACCCTTTGATTTTGAAAAGGCAGTCTGCAGTGAGCCAGATACCTTTGGGTTTATTGCTGCTGGAGGAAGGAAGCAAACAGCAGAATGACAACATGTTATGTTGATGAGGCCAAATTTGGACTATTATGTGCAGTTCTGGTCAACAACCTACAGGAAAGATATCAATAAGATTGAAAGAGTGAAGAGAAATTTTATATGGATATTGCCAGCTCTTGAGGATGTGAGTTACAGGGAAAGGTTGAATAGGTTAGGACTTTATTTCCTGGAACGCAGGAGAATGAGGGAAGATCTTATAGAGGTAGACAATGTTATGAAGGAGATAGATAGGTTGAATGCAGGCTTTTTCTCCTCAGGTTGGGTGAGACTGTAACTAGAGTTCACAGGTTTAGGGTGAAAAGTGAAATATTTGAGGGGAATCTGAGGGGAAACTTCTTGACTCAAAGGATGGTGTAAGTGTGGAACAAGCTGCCAGCAGAAATGGTAGAACTAGGTTGAATTGTAACATTTAAAAGAAGTTTGGATAAGTACATGGATAAGACAGGTACGGAGAGCTATTACCCAGGTGCGTTCAATGGGAATAAGCAGAATAACAGTTCAGCATGGACTAGATAGGCTGAAGGGCCTGTTTCTGTGCTATTGTGCTCAATGACTCTGAATCTAATGAGGTTTGATATAATTATTTCATAACTCTAAGGCATCTGTGTACTACAGGAAAGATTCAGGATAATTTTCTAAGGCTGGATTTTGCTCACTCTAGTCAACTTTTTAAAAAGTCAAACAGTAATTACATTGACTTGTTTTGACCTGTTTTTTGTTGATTTAATGGATTGCATTAAACCACTGTGGACAAAAATTGTCTGGGAGGAAAGAGACTGGCTGTACCTGACAGAAGAATGAATTGCCTCTGTTGCATTTAATGATGTTCACTGGATACAACAGCATCATGGTTAAGTTGCTGATCCCATGTTCAAAGGGCTGGACTGGATCCAGAGATCTCAATTTAAATACGACAAAGAAGAAATTTAAGTCTTTCTGGGGTTAAAAAAAAAATTAAAATAATGATGACCGTAAGACTACCAGATCATCAGAAAGGACTTTGATTCATTAACATCATTTAGGGGAGGAATTTGCCATTTCTACCCAGTCTGTCGAGGAGGTACTGAAACCTGAAGTCTTACAGTCAACTTTTTAGGAATAGACAATAGATGCAGGAGTAGGCCATTTGGCCCTTCCAGCTAGCACCACCATTCACTGTGATCATGGCTGATCATCCACAATCAGTATCCAGTTCCTGCCTTATCCCCATAACCTTTGATTCCGCTATCTTTAAGAGCTCTATCCATCTCTTTATTGAAAGCATTCGGAGACTTGGCCTCCACTGCCTTCTGGGACAGACCATATCCACCACTCTCTGAGTGAAAAAGTTTTTCCTCAACTCCGTTCTAAATGGCCTACCCCTTATTCTTAAACTGTGGCCTCTGGTTCTGGACTCACCCATCAGCGGGACGATGCTTCCTGCCTCCAGCATGTCCAATCCCTTAATAATCTTATATGTTTCAATAAGATCCCCTCTCAGCCTTCTAAACTCCAGAGTATACAAGCCCAGTGGCTCCAATTTTTCGACATATGACAGTCCCGCCATCCCGGGAATTAACCTTGTGAACCTACGCTGCACTCCCTCAATAGCAAGAATGTCCTTCCTCAAATTTGGAGACCAAAACTGCACACCAGGGCCCTGTACAGCTGCAGAAGGACCTCTTTGGTCTTATACTCAGTTCCCCTTGTTATGAAGGCCAGCATGCCATTAGCTTTCTTCACTGCCTGCTGTACTTGCATGCTTGCTTTCAGTGACTGATGTACAACTACACCTAGATCTCGTTGTGCTTCCCCTTTTCCTAACTTGACTCCATTTAGATAATAATCTGCCTTCCCGTTCTTACCACCAAAGTGGATAACCTCACATTTATCCACATTAAACTGCATCTGCCATGCATCTGCCCACTCACCCAGCCTGTCCAAGTCACCCTGCATTCTCATAACATCCTCCTCACATTTCACACTGCCACCCAGCTTTGTGTCATTGGCAAATTTGCTAATGTTACTTTTAATTCCCTCATCTAAATCATTAATATATATTGTAAACAGCTGCGGTCCCAGCACTGAATCCCGCGGTACCCTATTGGTCACTGCCTGCCATTCCGATAGGGACCCGTTAATCGCTACTCTTTGTTTTCTGTCAGCCAGCCAATTTTCAATCCATGTCAGTACTCTGCCCCCAATACCATGTGCCCTAATTTTGCCCACTAATCTCCTATGTGGGACTTTCTGAACGTCCAGGTACACTACATCCACTGGCTCTCCCTTGTCCATTTTCATAGTTTCATCCTCAAAAAATTCCAGAAGATTAGTCAAGCACGATTTCCCCTTCGTAAATCCATGCTGACTTGGACCGATCCTGTTACTGCTATCCAGATGTGTCGTAATTTCATCTTTTATAATTGACTCCAGCATCTTTCCCACCACCGACGTCAGGCTAACTGGTCTATAATTCCCTGTTTTCTCTCTTCCTCCCTTCTTGAAGAGATGGACAACGTTAGCCACCCTCCAATCCACAGGAACTGATCATGAATCTATAGAACATTGGAAAATGATTATCAATGCATCCACGATTTCTAAAGCCACCTCCTTAAGTACCCTGGGATGCAGACCATCAGGTCCCGGGGACTTATCAGCCTTCAGACCCAACAGCCTATCCAACACCATTTTCTGCCTAATATAAATTTCCTTCAATTAGAACATAGAACATAGAATAGTACAGCACAGTACAGGCCCTTTGGCCCACAATGTTGTGCCGACCCTCAAACCCTGACTCCCATATAAGCCCCCACCTTAGATTCCTCCATATACCTGTCTAGTAGTCTCTTAAACTTCACTAGTGTATCTGCCTCCACCACTGACTCAGGCAGTGCATTCCATGCACCAACCACTCTCTGAGTAAAAAACCTTCCTCTAATATCCCCCTTGAACTTCCCACCCCTTACCTTAAAGCCATGTCCTCTTGTATTGAGCAGTGGTGCCCTGGGGAAGAGGCGCTGGCTATCCACTCTATCTATTCCTCTTATTATCTTGTACACCTCTATCATGTCTCTTCTCATCCTCCTTCTCTCCAAAGAGTAAAGCCCTAGCTCCCTTAATCTCTGATCATAATGCATACTTTCTAAACCAGGCAGCATCCTGGCAAATCTCCTCTGTACCCTTTCCAATGCTTCCACATCCTTCCTATAGTGAGGTGACCAGAACTGGACACAGTACTCCAAGTGTGGCCTAACCAGAGTTTTATAGAGCTGCATCATTACATCGTGACTCTTAAACTCTATCCCCTGACTTATGAAAGCTAACACCCCATAAGCTTTCTTAACTACCCTATCCACCTGTGAGACAACTTTCAGGGATCTGTGGACATGTACCCCGAGATCCCTCTGCTCCTCCACACTACCAAGTATCCTGCCATTTACTTTGTACTCTGCCTTGGAGTTTGTCCTTCCAAAGTGTACCACCTCACACTTCTCCGGGTTGAACTCCATCTGCCACTTCTCAGCCCACTTCTGCATCCTATTAATGTCTCTCTGCAATCTTTGACAATCCTCTACACTATCTACAATACCACCAACCTTTGTGTCGTCTGCAAACTTGCCAACCCACCCTTCTACCCCCACATCCAGGTCGTTAATAAAAATCACGAAAAGTAGAGGTCCCAGAACAGAACCTTGTGGGACACTACTAGTCACAATCTCCAATCTGAGTGTACTCCCTCCACCACCACCCTCTGCCTTCTGCAGGCAAGCCAATTCTGAATCCACCTGGCCAAACTTCCCTGGATCCCATGCCTTCTAACTTTCTGAATAAGCCTACCGTGTGGAACCTTGTCAAGTGCCTTACTAAAATCCATATAGATCACATCCACTGCACTACCCTCATCTATATGCCTGGCCACCTCCTCAAAGAACTCTATCAGGCTTGTTAGACACCATCTGCCCTTCACAAAGCCATGCTGACTGTCCCTGATCAGACCATAATTCACTAAGTGCCTATAGATCCTATCTCTAAGAATCTTTTCCAACAGCTTTCCCACCACAGATGTAAGGCTCACTGGTCTATAATTACCTGGACTATCCCTATTACCTTTTTTGAACAAGAGAACAACATTCGCCTCCCTCCAATCCTCCGGTACCATTCCCATGGACAACGAGGACATAAAGATCCTAGCCAGAGGCTCAGCAATCTCTTCTCTCGCCTCGTGGAGCAGCCTGGGGAATATTCCGTCAGGCCCCGGGGACTTATCTGTCCTAATGTATTTTAACAACTCCAACACCTCCTCTCCCTTAATATCAACATGCTCCAGAACATCAACCTCACTCATATTGTCCTCACCATCATCAAGTTCCCTCTCATTGGTGAATACCGAAGAGAAGTATTCATTGAGGACCTCGCTCACTTCCACAGCCTCCAGGCACATCTTCCCACCTTTATCTCTAATCGGTCCTACTTTTACTCCTGTCATCCTTTTTTTCTTCACATAATTGAAGAATGCCTTGGGGTTTTCCTTTACCCTACCTGCCAAGGCCTTCTCATGCCCCCTTCTTGCTCTTCTCAGCCCCTTCTTAAGCTCCTTTCTTGCTTCCCTATATTCCTCAATAGACCCATCTGATCCTTGCTTCCTAATTCATTAGAGTAATTCATCCATTACTCTAGGTCCTTTGGCCACTATTACATCTGGGAGATTGTGTCTTCCCTAGTGAAGACAGATCCAAAGTACCTGTTTCAACTCGTCTGCCATTTCCTTGTTCCCCATAATAAATTCATCCGCTTCTGTCTTCAAGGGCCCAATTTTGGTCTTAACTATTTTTTTCCTTTTCACATACCTAAAGAAGCTTTTACTATCCTCCTTTATATTCTTGGCTAGTTTACCTTTGTACCTCATTTTTTCTCTGCGTATTGCCTTTTTAGTTACCTTCTGTTGGTCTTTAAAAGTTTCCCAATCTTCCAGCTTCCCACTCATCTTTGCTATGTTGTACTTCTTCTCTTTTATTTTTATACTGTCCATTACTTCCCTTGTCAGCCACGTCCTCCCCTTACTCCCCTTAGGATCTTTCTTCCTCTTTGGAATGAACTGATCCTGCACCTTCCACATTATTCCCAGAAACACTTGCCATTGCTGTTCCACTGTCATCCCTGCTAGGGTATTGTTTGATTGAACTTTGGCCAGCTCCTCCCTCATAGCACCATAGTTCCCTTTGTTCAACTGTAATACTGACACTTCCGAGTTTCCCTTCTCCCTCTCAAATTGTAGATTAAAACTTATCATATTATGGTCACTACCTCCTAATGGCTCCTTTACCTCGAGGTCCCTGATCAAATCCAGTTCATTGCACAACACTAAATCTAGAATTGCGTTCACTCTGGTAGGATCCAGTACAAGCTGTTCCAAGAATCCACCTCAGAGGGACTCCACAAACTCCCTTTCTTGGGGTTCAGTACCAACCTGATTCCTCTAGTCTACCTGCATGTTGAAGTCCCCCATAACAACTGTAGCATTACCTTTGCGACATGCCAATTTTAACTCTTGATTCAACTTACACCCTACATCCAGACTACTGTTTGGGGGCCTGTAGATAACTCCCATTAGGGTCTTTCTACTGTTAGAATTTCTCAGTTCTATCCATACTGACTCTATGTCTACGTCTCCTGATTCTATGTCCCCCCTCGCAAGGGACTGAATATCATTCCTCACCAACAGAGCCACCCCACCCCCTCTGCCCATCAGTCTGTCCTTTTGATAGGACGTATATCCTTGAATATTCATTTCCCAGGCCCTGTCCACTTGAAGCCATGTCTCTGTTATTCCCGCAACATCATACTTACCAATTTCCAATAGTTTCTTCACCTTTGCCAACAGATTTCTGAATGGACAATGAAACTGTGAACACTACCTCAGTTTTTGCTCTTTTTCATTATATGTTTATTTTTAATATATTTCTTATTCTAACTTATAATATCTTTTTATGTGTTGCACTGTACTAATGCCACAAAACAATAAATTTCACGTCATTGATAATAAAACTGAATCTAGTTCTGATTCTGGCCTGTAAGAAACTGTGGCTTAGCAAGCTTTAAGAGTAACTTTCCCTTTTAAGTGGTCTAACAAGCATTTAGAACACTAAGAATGGGCCATCATTGCTGGCTAGCAGTGAACTTGCCTTTGATCTACCAAATGGAATGCCATCCTTTTTAATAAAAGGACTAGAATACTGTCGCAGGAGTATTGAGGAACAGGGAAATTGGAGTTCATCCATACAGCCTTGAAGGTGGTAACACAAGTTGAATATGTGGTTAGAAAGACATATGGGATACTGACCTTCAAAGGCATTGCTCAGATTGTAAAGGTAGCCAGGGCATTTAATATAGAAGTAAGGGAGTTATGCTCCAACTTCATAAAACTTCAGGTGAAGTACAGCATGCAGTTCTGTTCATCATGCTACAGGAAGAATGTAGTAATCCTGGAGTGGTTGAGGAGGAGGTTCACAAAATGCTGGAGGAACCCAGCAGGCCAAGCAGCAGCTATGGAAAAGAGTACACTCGACATTTCATGCTGAGACCCTTTATCGGGACTGGAGAAAACAGATGAGGAGTCAGAGTAAGGAAGACGGGCAAGGGGAGGAAGAAGTACAAGGTGATAGGTGAAATAGAGGGTGGAGGAATGAAGTAAAGAGCTGGGAAGTTGATTGGTGAAGAAGATACAGGACTCGAGAAAGTGGAATCATAGGAGAAGACAGAGGCCATGGAAGAAAGAAAATGGGAGGAGCACCAGAGGGAGGTGATGGGCAGGTAAGGGGATAAGGTGAGAGAGGGAAATAGGGATGGGGACAGGAGGGGAGACAGTTACTGGAAGTTCGAGAAATCAACATTCATGCTATCAGATGGAATACTGTATAAGGTGTTGCTCATCCAACCTGAATGAGGCCTCATCACGACAGTAGAGGAGGCCATGGACTGACAAGTCAGAATGGGAATAGGAAGTGGAATTAAAATGGGTGGCCAGTGGGAGATCCTGCTTTTCCTGGCAGACGGAATGTAGGTGCTTGGCGAAATGGTCTTCCAATCTGCGTCAGGTCTCACCGATATACAGAAGGCCACACCGAGAGCACCCCAGATACAGTAGATAACACCTACAGACCCACAGGTGAAGTATCACCTCAACTGGAAGGATCGTTTGGGGCCTGAATGGTAGTGAGGGAGGAGGTGCAGGGGCAGGTGTAGCACTTGTTCCGTGTGCAAGCATAAGTGGCAGGAGGGAGATCAATGGGGAGTCATGAATGGACAAGGGAGTCAGCTAGAGAGCAATTCTTGCGGGTAGCAGAAAGTGGAGGGTTGGTAGGGAAAGATGTGCTTGGTGATGGGATCCCGTTCGAGATGACGGAAGTTCCGGAGAATTATGTGCTGGATGGGGAGGCTGGTGAGGACGAAGAGCCCTATCCCTGGTAGGGTGGCGGGAGGATGGGGTAAGAGCAGACATGCTTGAAATGGAAGAGATACAGTTGATGGCAGCGTTGATGGTGGAGGTTCACAGCATAATTTTATGATGAAGCCGTAAGAGTTATGAGCAGAAACTGGAGAGGCTGGGTTGTTATCCTTGGAATGGAGGAGGTTAAAAGAAGGAACAATTGAAGTATATAATATTATGAGGGCTATACATACAGTATAAGTGGCCAAGTGGTTAAGGCGTCGGTCTAGTGATCTGAAGGTCACTATTTCGAGCCTCAGCTGAGGCAGTGTGTTGTGTCCTTGAGCAAGGCACCTAACCACACATTGCTCTGCGACGACACTGATGCCAAGCTGTATCAGCCCTAGTGCCCTTCCCTTGGACAACATCGGTGGCGTGGAGAGGGGAGACTTGCAGCATGGGCAAGTGCCGGTCTTCCATACAACCTTGCCCAGGCCTGCACCCTGGAAACCTTCCAAGGCGCAAATCCATGGTCTTACGAGACTAACGGATGCCTATGTACATAGAATATATTGTAGAAAATTTTTCCCTATAATTTTGGTGGATAAACTAGATGAGATGCACTCAATGTTTCAGGAACAGCTTCTTCCCCTCTGCCATCAGATTTCTAAATGGACATTGAACCCTTTGACACTACCTCAGTATTTTTCCCCTTCCTTTTTGCACGACTTAACTAAATTATTTTGTTATATACTGTATATTTATTGTAATTTATAGCTTTTATTACTGTGTATTGCATTGTACTGCTGCCAAAAAAACAAGTTTCATGATGTATGCTGATGATATTAAACCTGATTCTAAATTCTAAATTCATATATTTAGCAAAGGCAAAAAAGAATTCAAGGGCATGTTTGAAGAGACCTTCACCCAGAAAGTGGTATCTGGAATGTACTGCCTGAGAGAAGGGTTGAAACTGGGTTGCTGATAGCATTTAAGAAAGATCTAGATAAACACTTGAATCACCTTGGCATAGAAGGTTATGAACCAAGTACTGGGAGATGGGTTAAGTACCATCCATTGATGTTGATGAGTTGGGCCTAAAAGCATGTTTCCATGTTTATGATTTGACTTCTAATACAAAATATTGGAAGGAGGTCTATAGAAATGCTATATAGGCAGATTAATCCCTGGTTATATCACACATGAAGCTGTGTGAGCAATTCTGATCATCATACACGTGTGAAAGGATTTGGCATCTGTCTGGACTGTACCATGATAATGTGATACATTTGAGCTTTGATCACACAAACTACATTGTAGTTCCTGGAACTCTGAAGTTTCATTGATAAGTTGTCCCATTTTTTCATGGGTTATTATAATGAACTGATAGGGTAGTAGCTAATGAGTTTGAGACAAACAGACAGACTCTGAAAATATAACCAGTCCTTTCAGGAATGAAGTCAGGAAATGGAGTGAGGCCAAGGTTTAGTCACGATGTGGAAAGGTGGAGCAGACTCCCCAACTGAGCATTTGACTCCTGCCTCAGTTTCCTGCATTCACATCCAGTTACACTTCTCCATCCTCCTCCTCGAACCTCAGACATTTAATTTGCTTGGACAAGCCAAGAAACAGAAAGTCTTCTGGACCAACAATTTTCATTCTGGAAAACAATTCTCCACACTCTCTTCAACTCATCCAAAGCCGACCAGGAGGTCGCGCAAACCATGGGAACGTTAACAGGAGAAGCACTTCTTACCTAACTTATAAATATAACCTGCTGTGACTCTAGTTTCATTTATGTTCCAGATTTGGTTTATCTACCAAGAATTCTTTTGAAGGCAATAGTCTGAGATATTTTCAACTTCATTAATTAATTTATGATTCATTTCAGTGCCTGAGAACAAGTCTGGGGCATTTTCAGATTGTCAGTTATCACAAAACTGTGACAGGACATTTCACACTATCATCGACTTGCTTTATTGTCTTGCTTTCAACTTGTACATAAAGAGCAATGTATCTTATATCACTGAATGAAAGATACAATTAAGATTTTTTTTAGATTCTACTGCTTACTTTAAAGCATGCATGGTATATACTTATGCAGTTTTGTACGTATTTTGACTGCTTATTCCGGCCTCTGTTTACGACGTGGAATCTTCTTGGTTGACAGACCCCGGTTCATATTCTGTCTCTGGTTAATTTTCTTTTCCATAGCAGAGCCGTTCCGCTGGTGTTCATCAGGTTGTTGCCTATTCCAGTCGATCTAGTGTGGAGCGAAGAGAGTGTAAACCCAATAGTCTCATGGTTGGATCCTATGTCATTTTAGTCATTAGCAACCCATGGGCAAGTGGTAGCAATTGGAGTGTGTTTGATATCTGATGATATCTCCACTGTACCAGTATTCACAAGATGTCCTTTTAATTTGGAATGACTTGTGCCACGAGGGTACATGCCTGGGACACTTCTACCACGTGGCCTCACAAACTCAGGAAGACACTGCCTGAAATAAGATGTAGCATAGAACTCCAGTATAGCTCCCACACAACTGACAGCACGCTGTCTGAATATTCTCCTCAGATAATGGCCTCTATGGAGGTATCACTGGAACCAGTTAACAAGTGCCACGACTCAGTGCCACAGAAGGCAAAGGGATCTGAATTTTAAAGAAATGGGGTGCATTATCCTGGTAATCAATGTGAGACTTTCCATTCTGTGATACCTTACGAGATGCATTTCTAACTCATGTCAAATGTCACCAAAGGTTCTCTGCTGACGTGACAATTGGCACCACTCTGTGCCATGGAGACAGGAACTCACATACCCTTTGAACTGGAGGATGTTTATTGACCACCAGGTTACTTAAGTCGTGAGTGCAAAGGGCATACATGACGGTGGCTTAAAGATTTGGTTCATTGTCTCCCAGGGGTGGAAGTTAAATGGCCAATGTCTACACACTGTGAATGAGTAATAAGGTCTTCAGCCACCTCCTCGTACTCCACTGGCCTCCCAGGATTTCTCAGAGGTCTACGCCTTTAGCACCTGGTGATGCTTGATAACTGGAAGAGGCACGGCTATGTGACCACCATGTAGTGACTGGACAGATTTTAATGGTCATTTATACTTACTGATGAGTAGTACTCATCCTGAAATTTTGATCCCCTCTGGTGCATGACCTACAATGAAAACATCAAGGCTGATGTTAGAAGTGAAGAAAGATGTTGTGAAGAAAATACTTTTCAAGGCAGAGTAATTGGTACAAGCTGTAGATTCAAATAGGCCTGGGAGGAAGGCTTGTAAAACCATGTGCAGAAGGCATCTACTTAGCTCCCTGACTCCCCATTCCTGAACTGATCTGTCTCCAAGTCCGGGGTGCTCAATAGTGATAGGTGTCAGGATGGTGTTACCAATAGCTCTGGTTCAGTTGCAGCCTCTGGTGCTGTCTGTGTGACATTTGTGTGTTCTCCCTGTGACTGTGAGCATTCCATTTACCTCCCCACCTCAAAGATGTGCAGGTTGATAGGTTAAATGGTTTTAAATTACACTTTGTCTATAAATGAGTGGTAGGAAATAGGGGGAATTGATAAAATGGGGGGAGAATCAATTATAAGGAAAATTACAGGGAGAATGGGATTGTTCGGAGAATGATTATTGATTCAATGAGCCAAAATAGGTTTCTATATCATATGGATTAATAATACAAATCCATATCATTCTCTTGTATTTATTAGTTTGATTTTCTTAATACAGAATAAGAGATAGTTCTTTTTGGTGACTAAGGACAGCTCCCTGGGGGTAATACCAATATTTTTCTCCTAAAATCCAAGTTCCTTTCTTTTGGAATTGCAGGGGAGGATATTTTGGTGCTTTAGGCCTGTAAAATCATTGTCACATGCTCTTGAGGGAGGATCTCTTTTCCTGTCAGTGTAATTGAACTGATTTTACATTCTGAGGGGCCAGGTGGGCTCCATCAGCCACATGCAATCCCAAAGTATGGTAATCCTATGACTAAGCTCTAAACACTGCAGCTATCTCCCCATCTCCCAATAAATCACACAAATCTGTGTGAGATAGCTATAACAACGTAAGTGCATCTTAAGCTTGACTGAAGATATGGCGATGGCTCATGATACAAGGAGTTTTACATTTTTTTGTTCCATAGCACGCTTGACTTAGAAGTTATTCATAACATTATAGCATAACAAAATTGGCATAATATTCAATTCCTCAACATACCTTAACCAAGACCTTAGTCTGAAAAGGATAAATTAATGCAACGTTTATCTTATACTTCCACCCATCTCAGATGCTTTCCATTCCTTTCTAATTGTTCAAAACATGCTTTATCTCTAAACTTTGCCAATGCTGGTAAATTCAATCCACAGAAATAGCTACTTGGGTCAAATATGATGTTAAACTTTTGATGGCACAGCCTGGGGGCGTCTTGTCCACCTGGATTTCCGAGTGGCGGATGAGGTACTTAAAACAATCCCAGTTCAAACTGAGTTGATCATTTACATACCCTCATGAGCCTAGAAGCTGCTCTTCTAACTTCTCTACAATGGATTTTTCCATGAGTTTGGGAATACCAACCACTGAAGGGAAATGGGCAGTGCTTTAGAGGGAAGGCAAGTGTTTGTGACACAGGAATATGGATTTCCAAGCTTACTTACATGCTCGGAGTCAGATACATTGAAAAGAGCTCCCCCATTAGACCATCTGTGAATGAAACATCTCTCCTTTCTACCAATTATATTTGGAGACTCCTTCCCAATGTACACCTACAAGCTTAAAGCAAGCCAGTCAACCAAGCTGATTTCCAGAAGATGTCTGCAATGGAGGTAAAACTCTGTGGCATGCAGAGAAGTTGGTACCTTGTCTAAAACTTATCCTCTCTAAAATCATACTCATAGGGTCAACAACTGGACCAAATTGGTAAAGATGCTGAGGAAGAGGATTTCTTGGAATGTATGCGGGATGGTTTTTTGAACCAACATGTTGAGGAACCAACTAGAGAGCAGGCTATTCTGGACTGGGTTTTGAGCAATGAGGAAGGGTTAATTAGCAATCTTGTCATGAGAGGCCCCTTGGGTAAGAGTGACCATAATATGGTGGAATTCTTCATTAAGATGGAGAGTGACATAGTTAATTCAGAAACAAAGGTTCTGAACTTAGAGGGGTAACTTTGAAGGTATGAGACGTGAATTAGCTAAGATAGACTGGCAAATGACACTTAAAGGATTGACGGTGGATATGCAATGGCAAGCATTTAAAGGTTGCATGGATGAACTACAACAATTTTTCATCCCAGTTTGGCAAAAGAATAAATCAAGGAAGGTAGTGCACCCGTGGCTGTCAAGAGAAATTAGGGATAGTATCAATTCCAAAGAAGAAGCATATAAATTAGCCAGAAAAAGTGGCTTACCTGAGGACTGGGAGAAATTCAGAGTTCAGCAGAGGAGGACAAAGGGCTTAATTAGGAAGGGGAAAAAAGATTATGAGAGAAAACTGGCAGGGAACATAAAAATTGACCGTAAAAGCTTTTATAGGTATGTAAAAAGGAAAAGACTGGTTAAGACAAATGTAGGTCCCCTGCAGACAGAAACAGGTGAATTGATTATGGGGAGCAAGGACATGGCAGACCAATTGAATAATTACTTTGGTTCTGTCTTCACTAAGGAGGACATAAATAATCTTCCAGAAATAGTAGGGGACAGAGGGTCCAGTGAGATGGAGGAACTGAGCGAAATACTTGTTAGTAGGGAAGTGGTGTTAGGTAAATTGAAGGGATTAAAGGCAGATAAATCCCCAGGGCCAGATGGTCTGCATCCTAGAGTGCTTAAGGAAGTAGCCCAAGAAATAGTGGATGCATTAGTGATAATTTTTCAAAACTCATTAGATTCTGGACTAGTTCCTGAGGATTGGAGGGTGGCTAATGTAACCCCACTTTTTAAAAAAGGAGGGAGAGAGAAACCGGGGAATTATAGACCGGTTAGCCTAACGTCGGTGGTGGGGAAACTGCTGGAGTCAGTTATCAAAGATGTGATAACAGCACATTTGGAAAGCGGTGAAATCATCGGACAAAGTCAGCATGGATTTGTGAAAGGAAAATCATGTCTGACGAATCTCATAGAATTTTTTGAGGATGTAACTAGTAGAGTGGATAGGGGAGAACCAGTGGATGTGGTATATTTGGATTTTCAAAAGGTTTTTGACAAGGTCCCACACAGGAGATTAGTGTGCAAACTTAAAGCACACGGTATTGGGGGTAAGGTATTGATGTGGATGGAGAATTGGTTAGCAGACAGGAAGGAAAGAGTGGGAATAAACGGGACCTTTTCAGAATGACAGGCGGTGACTAATGGGGTACCGCAAGGCTCACTCTGGGACCCCAGTTGTTTACAATATATATTAATGACTTGGATGAGGGAATTAAATGCAGCATCTCCATGTTTGCGGATGACACGAAGCTGGGTGGCAGTGTTAGCTGTGAGGAGGATGTTAAGAGGATGCAGAGTGACTTGGATAGGTTGGGTGAGTGGGCAAATTCATGGCAGATGCAATTTAACGTGGATAAATGTGAAGTTATCCACTTTGGTGGCAAAAATAGGAAAACAGATTATTATCTGAATGGTGGCCAATTAGGAAAAGGGGAGGTGCAACGAGACCTGGGTGTCATTATACACCAGTCATTGAAAGTGGGCATGCAGGTACAGCAGGCGGTGAAAAAGGCGAATGGTATGCTGGCATTTATAGCGAGAGGATTCGAGTACAGGAGCAGAGTGGTACTACTGCAGTTGTACAAGGCCTTGGTGAGACCACACCTGGAGTATTGTGTGCAGTTTTGGTCCCCTAATCTAAGGAAAGACATCCTTGCCATAGAGGGACTACAAAGAAGGTTCACCAGATTGATTCCTGGGATGGCAGGTCTTTCATATGAAGAAAGACTGGATGAACTGGGCTTGTACTCGTTGGAATTTAGAAGATTGAGGGGGGATCTGATTGAGACGTATAAAATCCTAAAGGGATTGGACAGGCTAGATGCAGGAAGATTGTTCCCGATGTTGGGGAAGTCCAGAACGAGGGATCACAGTTTGAGGATAAAGGGGAAGCCTTTTAGGACCGAGATTAGGAACAACTTCTTCACACAGAGAGTGGTGAATCTGTGGAATTCTCTGCCACAGGAAACTGTTGAGGCCAGTTCATTGGCTATGTTTAAGAGGCAGTTAGATATGGCCCTTGTGGCTACGGGGATCAGGGGGTATGGAGGGAAGGCTGGGGCGGGGTTCTGAGTTGGATGATCAGCCATGATCATAATAAATGGCGGTGCAGGCTCGAAGGGCCGAATGGCCTACTCCTGCACCTATTTTCTATGTTTCTGTAATTCTGTTCACCTTTGCTGGAATTCCAGAGCTAATGCATATTACCAGCAGTTTTGGATATTACTTTAGGTTTCACACCCTCTACCACCATCACCCTAACTATCTAGTTTTGTTTGAAAGCTGTGCTCAGATCAGGTTTTAAACTGGCCCTTTACCAACCATGAACAATTGGGTTGGATCAGACTTAGGAATCAGGCTCCAGAGTTAAGATTGTATATCATTATACCTTTTCACAGGGAGGCGCTTGCCATTTTAAAACATACAATTAAAAATGTAAGTGATTTTCACTATCAATGTTGTTGTTATGTGCTGTGTTGTATGATGTGGGTGATCATTGTTTTTCCATGACCATGATTGTTTTTGGCAAATTTTCCTACAGAAGTGATTTGCTATTGCCTTCTTCTGGGTAGTGTCTTTACAAGATGGGTACCTCAGCCATTATCATTTCATTATCATTATCACTTCAGAGGGTGACTGCTTGACAGCAGTGGTTGCATAACTAGGACTTGTGTTATGCACCAGCTGCTCATACGACCATCCACCACCTGATCCCATGGCTTCACGTGATCCAGACCAGGGGGACAAGCAGGTGCTACACCTTGCCCAAGGGTGGAGTGCCTTTCAGTTCCTTTGGTAGAGACATATCTCCATTCCACCACCCAATTTTCATTATATGAATTCAATTAAAATGATTTGATGTCTTGGCAAATATTTAAAATTCAAGGTTAAACTAAAATCCATTGATAAATTGATTTGATTGATTAGAAATGAGTAGGTCTTAAACACATTTATGTAAATTGGGAAAGGCAATTCAGAACTTGTCAATAAGCAGCAGTGAAACTATATCTCATCTGTAGCAAAGGACAAGATTTTACTTCATGCAATCCAATAAATACCATATAAATATTAACTGGCATTCAGAATAAACTTGCAGCTTACCTCTTCACTGCTTTCAAAGGAGGCCGATGCACTGCTGCTGTCCACAAATCTGCTTCTTGCATTCTTGCAACGTAGAAAAACATCAACAAATTTTCCTAATGAATAGCCAACGCTGCTGTGACATGTCACCATTTCCTGTGGTTTAAAGTAGGAATAACCATATTGATGTAAAATAAAGATTTGCATTTATATTGTGCATTATAAAGCATCCCAAAATGTTGAGTACCCAATTGGGGTTTTTTTTTGAAGTGGAATTACTAGGGTAATACAGAAAATGACATGCTGAGTAAGCTCCCACAAACAACAATGTGATATTGGCAAAATACTCTACCCCAGTAATGATCAACATGGGTAGGGGAGTAATTTATTAGCTCTCTGAAATAATCTCATGATGTTCTTTAACAACCACAAGAGAGAATAACTAGGATACTGGTTTAATATCTTATTGGAAAGACAGCACTGCTTAACAGTGTTTTACTGTACAAGATTTTACGCATTTGCCTGGAGAAGGACTAGAACCCATCTTAAAATGTGTTAGAGGAACAGAAATGAAGACGTGACATAAACTTATGATTAAAGTATCAATTAAAACTCTATACACACTTAAAACAAAGTCAATATTTAGTTATTTCATTAATAAAATAACTAAATATTGACTTTGTTTTAAGTGTGTATGAAATAATTATCCCGAGGAAATCTGTCAGCTTATCAGTGACAGAAAGTGCTTGCCTGAAAGTATGCTATTATGCCATTAAATATCCAGTTAACAATAATTTCATTTCCAGGGTTGTTACAGTGTGAATAATATTTTGAAGTTCTCTTCATTTCAGTAGTTCCATCTAAAAAATAAATATGCTTATATAGACCCTTGCTTGATCCCACACTGCCAAGTTCAAGCCAATTAAGTATTTGCTCTCTTTTGACTCTTTTGGCTCAACTAGTGGAGGACAAGGCTTCATTATGGCAATTCCAGAATGTTAGCTTGTACTCTGAATATGCTGTCATTTTTCACAGTATAATCAGGACAATTGTACACAGTTTCTTCATCATTATAACCACAACATTAAGGTCAATGAATTAAAAAAACATAATGCTCACAGCCAGGGGGTTTCTACTCAGCTGACAGTTTTCGATCTCTACTCCACTATTTTTGGGACAGAGTGTCTCCCTTGCAGTAAATCTCAGGTCCACAGAAATATCATTTTGTCCTGATGGGGTAATCTAAGGAATGAAACATAGAGATTTATCGATGTGAATTGCCAGCTTTATTAAGATAAATGAAAATCTTCTGAAGTCACTGAAACCGCACATTTTCACATTGACCTGCAGCAATTATTTGTAAGCAAGGGATTGAAATTGCTAACAATTTACAATATGGATAGGTCAGCATTACAAGGATTACAACTCACAGTGAAGTTGGCTCAAAGGAGCTGTGGATATATGATAGCCATTCTCATTTAGTTGACAAACACTACAGGGAACTAGATTTGAGTCACTTAGAGACATTTTTTATGGATTGCGATAGTAATTGGTGAAGGAAGTAAGTTTCAGTGAACATGTTAAAAGAACAAGAAAGACTTAAAGTGATAGGAAGCTTCAAAGGGGAATTCTGAAGCCTGGGTGCAAAGTTCCAGTTCAAAACTCAAGGGATAGATTATTAAGAATATCTTGAAAGTAAGCAGAAAAGGGATGAGGCTGACAGAAATATTATAGAAAGATAGACCTATCTGTATATCTATTGTGCACAATACTTGTTTATTGTTGCTGCCTTGAGGTAATAAGCAACTCAGTTTCCACTACTGTTGTTTACTGCACTGCCACCTGCTCTTCAGCATCTAGAGTAAGGGATAGGCACGGTCCAAGGAACAATGCTAACGAGAGTAATGTTCCGGACATCTGCTGACTGCAACTTTTTCATGGCTGGAGGAACCTTAACCACAAAACTATAAAGATGATAAAGGATTTTACGGCAGTTTCTAAATCAAATGTCTAGCAGTTCTTCAAGCTTTGGTAGTTAAGCTTCTCAATACCTTGAACAAATGGAAAAAAAGAACTTGCCAGGTTCACTGTTTATCTTCAGGTGAACTTAGTGACTGAGGACAATTCTGTACCTTAAAAGCTCAGTTTACCTGTTGGAATGTTCTCTTCCCACGTCCCACACTGAAACAGAGAAGCAAACCTTTAACCCATGTGGGCTCCCCACCGGTACAGAAGGAATACCTCAAATGGGTTATCAGATAATTGACTGCCTTTTCAGACCAGTAAAACACTACTTATTTCACAAGACTAAATTTTAAAAAAGGTAACAGGCTCAGAGAAAGAAAAACAGAATCATTGGGACAAAAGTTAAGGAAGACAAATGAAAGAGAGAAGAGAGACTTAATTAATATTTGATATCCCAACTGAAGAGATCAAAGAAATAGTGGGTAGAAATACATGTGCAGAACACCTAAGAGGAGGAGACAGAAAACTGAATGATAAGTTGCAGGATACGTTATGTAAGAAACATACGTTGCATCTGTGTGAAAAATTAAAGAAGTGACAGCAGCAGACTGCCAGAAATAGGACATGAGGGTTAAAACAAATATGAAGAGAAGATCAAACAAAATAAATACACAAATGAAGAATAACTTAAGTCTTGTTTGATGAAATAATACTTACATGCAACAGTTCGTCACTGATGGCAGCAAACAGGTAACCACCAGCTGTGTTACTGTTCAGCTGTATAATGGATTGCCTCAGTGCATCTTCAAAGACTGGAAGGAAGTCAAACACCGGGATGGCTGTAAAATAAGTCAGCAATAAGGGTGCTTAGCATTTATAGTAACCTCCCTGTTCTGAACTTCCTAGAATTCATTCAGTCGGCATTCAGAAAGCAGTTTTCATGGCATCTTAATGAAAAAATAACTTTTAAATTTTAAATACCAGCACAGTATTGGAAAGCCTGAAGTACAGCGAAAGTCAATAGAAATGACTTCATCTTGACAAGCTTTGGTACTTAGCAGCTGATGCTGTCTATCTCTCTCCCTCTCACTGAGCCTTTATCTGCTGTTGCCTTTTATATGCTGCAATCCCTTCAATTAATGACTCACGGTTTCACAACCAATGTTTTCAAACCACAACATTGAGGCAGACTGAAAGAACTTTCCTGCCAACTCAATAATAGAGGGTTTAATAACTATGACTTTTGGAAAAGACGCAGATATTTCACACATCTATTTATTGGCTATAAAGATCTGCAATTATCTAAAATTTTTGTTCACCAACCCACATTTAAAAATATTACTTCAAGTTTCAGCATTTAGTACATTGTATTTTGCTATTTGACCATTCTCAGAAGTTGCAAGTAATTTAATCTGTCAAAGAAAGATGAGATACATATTTATTAAAATCTGTAATTTAACTGCAACAATTGTCAGCCCAACACTCTGCTATAAACTACATTGAGACAGTTAAGATTGAAGAGATTAGCTTTACTTATCATCAAAACATACAGTGAAATGTGTCATTTGCTTCAACAAGGATTGTTCTGGGTCAGTCCACAAGTGTCGCCCTGCTTCTAACACCAACATAGCATGCCCACAGCTCACTAACATTAACCATATGTTTTTGGAATATGGGAAGAAACCAGAGCACCTGGAGGAAACCCACACATTCATGGGGAGAATGTAAAAGCTCCTTACAGACAGCGGCTGGAATCAAACTCCAATCGGTGATTGCTAGCACCGTACTCTGACAGTACTAACCACTACACCACATGCAGCTGAAAGGAGGAAGAAACCTCCGTGAGACAGCCTTTATTGGAGGATTAGAGGTGGAGAGAGTCAGCATGTTCACATTCCTCAGTGTTAATATTTCAGGGGACCTGTCCTGGGCCCAGCATGCAAACGCAATTACGAAGGAAGCACAACAGCACCTTAGGAGCTTGTGAAGGTTCGGCAGGACATCTAACACTCTGACAAAGTTCTACAGATGTGTAGTGGAGAAGATATTAACTGGCTGCATCACAGCCTGATATGGAAACACAAATGTCCTTAAAGGAAAATCCTGCAAAAAGTAATAGATACAGCCCAGTCCATCACTGGTAAAACCCTCCCCATCACTGAGTACAGCAACACGAAACGTTGTCACAGGAAAGCAGCATCCATCATCAGGGATGCCCACCACCCTGGTCGTGCTCTCATGCTCCCTTCTTGAAGAAGGTACAGGAGCCTCAGGACTCACATCACCAGTTTCTGGAACAGTTACTACTCCTCAGCTATCAGGCTCTTGAACCAAAGAGGATAGCTTCACTTGCTCCATTATTGAAATGCTCCCACAATCTATGGATTCACTTTCGAGGATGCTTCATTTCACATTCTTGATGCTCTTTGCTTATTTATTGATTATTATTTTTTCTTTCTTTCTGTATTTATCTTTTGCACACTGTTTGAACACCCAAGCTGGCATGGTCTTTCATTGATTCTATTATGGTTATTATTCTATTGTGAATTTATTGAGAATGCCCACAAGTAAATGCATCTCAGGGTTGTATATGGTGACATATATGTACTTTGATAATAGATTTACTTTGAACTTTCAAACAGAAATTGACTAAATATTTAGAAGAGTAATGTAGTAGTTGGTGTGACATTCAATTCTGGCATGGTCTGTAGGAGTTTGTTCATTCACTCTGTTGACTGCGTGAGTTTCCTCCCACAGTTCAATGGTGTACCGGTTTGTCAGTGAATTTGTTATTGTAAATTGTCCTGTGGGTTTCTGAGCAGTGTGACTTGCTGGGACAGCAGGGCCTGTTCCTCACTGTATCTGTAAAATAAAATTTAAAAAAATAATTTCCAGGACTCAAAGGAAAATAAAGGGAATGTAGTTAATTAAGTCAAACTTTCAGCAAATTGTGACATATACAATGGATTAAATAGCGGCAGTACTTGATAATTCTGTCTCTGTGTTCAATGGGGATTGAGTCTGCATTTTCCCTTTAATTTCCTTGTTGGTGTTAAGAAACTTCTCTTTGCTCTGATACTACAGTTATTGTGATGGACATATGGAAGCGGGGGCTGAGCTGGTACCATCGAAGTAAAACAACTTGCCAGTGAGGTGTCATGGGCAAATTTGAGCATTGCTTAGCCACACAGACATGGGTGTAAAAAGGATAGAGCAGGGCCTAAGCATGTAGCCTTGAGGTTCACCTGTATTTATGATCACAACCACAGATCTACCTGTTTATATAACACAAGTACTACCAGTTCTCTTTAGTGTTCGTTTAATCACCTTTAGCCATATATAATTAACTCAATTTCCACCCACTTGTAAAGCACACCACAGACTTAATTCACAACAAGACATCCCTTTGAAATCCACATAATCATGCAAATCACATTACCATTTATAGTAAAACTCTAATAATTAATTTTCCTTCTGTTCAGAATCCCAGTGGCTCTCTAGCCGAAAGCCACTGTGCACCCAGTCCACATACAGCCCTGCAGCCACTTTCCATTCCACCCATAGACAGATTTAACTGCTGTGACATCCACCCCCAAAACATTAATGAACATAAAATTAAGACCGTAAGACATAGAGCAGAATTAGGCCATTCAACTCATCGAGTCTGCTGTGCATTTGATCATGGCTGATTTATTTTTCGGCTGATTTATTTTCCCTTTAAATCCCATTCTCTTGCCTTCTCCCTGTAAGCTTTGAAGCCCTTATGAATCAAGAAATATAAACTTCTGCATTAAATATACCCAATGACCTGGCCTTCACAACCGTCTGTGACAATGAATTCTGCAGATTCTTGGTCCTCTGGCTAAAGAAATTCTTCCTCAACTTGATTCTAAAGGAACGTCCTTGTGTTCTGTGGGCTCTGGTCCTAGACTCTCTCACTATTAGAAACAACCTCTGCACATCCACTCTATCTAGGTCTTTCAATATTTGGTGGGTTTCAATGAGATTCCCCCTCATTCTTCTAAACTCCAGTGAGTACAAACCCAGAGTGATCAAATGTTCTTCAGATATTAATCCTTTATTTCCAGGATCATTCTCATAAACCTCCTCTGGACCCTTTTCAATGCCAGCGCATCTTTTCTTAGATATGGGGTCCAAAACTGCTCACAGCACTGCAAATGTGGTCTGACCAATGTCTTATAAAGTATCAGTACTACACCTTTGCTTTTATATTCTAGTGCTCTCGAAATGAATGCTAACATTGCCTTCCATACTATTGACTCAACCTGCAACTTAACCTTTCGGGAATCCTGCACTAAGACCCCCAAGTCCCTTTAGACTTCCGATTTCTTAATTCACTCCCCATTTAGAAAATTGTGTATGTCTTTATTCCGTTTATCAAAGTGCATGACCATGTACCTCCCTACATTGCAATCCATCTGGCACTTCCTTGACCATTCTCCTAATCTTTTCAAATCCTTCTTCAACACTACCTGCCCATCCACCTATCTTTGTTTCAACTGCAAACTTGGCCACAAGGCCATCAATTCTGTAATTCAGATTACTGACATATAATGTGAAAAGTAGCAGACCCAACACCTCTAGTTACTGGCTGCCAAACAGAAATGGCACCCTTTATTCTCACTCTTTAGCTTCTGCAAGGCAGCAAACCTAAGAATTCAACAACTGAGTATGTTTTTATAGTGAGTACTTCCAAGCATATTGAAACAGATTGAATTCACCATGGAAGTAATTCATTGAATGCATAAACACAAGAGATTCTGCAGATGCTGAAATTCCAGAGTAACACTGACAAAGTACTGGAGGAACTCAGCAGGGCTGGCAGAATCTATGAAGATAAATAAACAGTCGACGTTTTGAGCCAAGATCCTTCGTCGTGTCTGGAAAAGAAGGGGGCTTTGCCTATCACTCCCCTATCACCCTCTAGCTGGTCTTTCTTTCCCTCCCTCACCTACCACTTGATTCTGGCATTTTCTTCCTTCCTTTCCAGTCCTGACAAAGGTTCTTGACCCAACACGCCAACTGTTTATTCCTTTTCACAGATGTGGCCTGACCTGCTGAGTATTTTGTGTGCATTACTCATTGAATGCATGTTACTGTACCATTCATGGGAATCACAAACCTACCAGAAGCTATTGCTTTAATAACTGCAAATTTAGGTGCAAACTCGGTCAAAAGGGAAACAAGTCAGAGCCAGTTACAGTTTTTATTTCAACATGACCTGTTGGTGGGTTGCAGCATGGCAGTATAAGGTGTTGTTTGTCAGTACTGTACCCAGCTGTTAAATGTTGTAAAAATCATTAAGATGTCTGATTGAGATTAGTGTCTGTCCAGGCATGTGCCCCAGTCCTTATCAATCACATGATGGAATGTGATAAAAGTACATAACAGGTCAGAACAGAGATGTTCATAATTACAGAATCTACTGTATACCTCCAGCAGTTAGCAAATCTGAATAGATTGATAATTGGTAATTACTTTATTACTGTCACATGGACTAAGTTGTGGGGAAAAACTTGGCTTTGCATGCCATCCAGACTGATAATTTCAAAACATATGTATGACCAGGTCTGACAGGGGAAAATAATAACAACATGTTGAATATAATGTTGGCCAACAGGGATGAGATCTGACTTTACAAGTACGAATGTGCAGAATGTGATTGTTTTGCGGCATTCAGCACACCTTGGCTAGACAGAGAATATGGATCAGAAGTTCAGAGGGAACAAGCAATGTTGCTTATTTGATGTAAGTGCCTTTACCAAGTTCAGAATTAGAACCAGAATCAGTTTTGTTATCATTGGCATATGGCATGAAATTTGTTATTTTGCAGCAGCTTTACAGTGCAATACATAGAAATTATTATAAATTACAATAAGTATTTAAAAAGTTCAAGAAGAGAGCAGAAGAGTGAGGTTACGTTCATGGGTTCATGGAATGTATAGAAATGTAATATCAGAGGGGAAAATGTTGAGTGTGTGGTGTTACTCTGTTATTTAAGATCATTCTGGGTCCGGAGGTTGAACTATTCTGGCCTGTCCCTATGCACAGCTTATAAGAATGAGATCCATCTGGACAATATGCATGGGTGAAGTGTGAATATGGACAGTTATTGCACAGTGTAAGGTTGGTTAGCAGGCACCTTTACAAACTAGCATGGTCCTGTAAGCAAGATCCTTCGGAGCAACTCTTAACTAACTGGCAGATCTACTCAACACAGACAAGCTAAGCAAGTTAACCAATTGTCCTGATGTTTCAAGATGGCACTGGTGAATCATTGTGATGTGTTGCAGGCTGCTTACAAGTTTCCAGATATACTACTTCTGACTTACTCTCATTCAATCTACAGCTTACAATTTCCCTTTAAGGGAAGGTATTTTGTACCTTCTTAATGAACTAGAGATTTTATGATCTTCTGAAGGACTCGGCAGACTTAACCCTCAATCTTGCAGGTACAGCACCTTTAAGTGGACCAAGGTACAGCACCATGGCTGGAAAAGAGGGAGGAGAGGAGGACTCCAAGCCAGGCCACACTGAAACACGGTGGGATGAAATGCCCTCTACGCATCACCTTGTTTGACGCTGGAGAACAAGACTGAAGACCTAAGGCAAGATTGCTGTATTGACTGGACTGCAAAAGTGGTTCTGGAGAAGGCAAAAGGGCGGGGGGCGGGGGGGGGGTTCTATTTCATGATAAAATCTTAGCAGTGCTCGGACACTGTGGTCTTGCCATGCTCTTGCTCCCCTGACCTGGAACACCTGATAATTAAGTGCCGACTGTCCTCCTTGCCAAGAGCATTCTCTTCCGTGACCCCAACCACAGTTTACATGCTGCCAAAGACAGATGTTAAAAGTCAGATGTAAGGCATCCGATATTTTGAATGTCGTGATTGGCAAACAAGAAACAGCATGCCCTGACACTTTTCAAATCATTGTCGGTACTTCAATCAGTCTTGTTTGAAGAAACCTCTGCCCATTTATCTTGAACCTGTCACCTGCAGCACCAGGAATGCTACACACTCGACCCCTGTTACACTACGATTAGGAATGCCTGCTGTTCCATACCGAGACTACATTTCAGGAAATCTGATCTCTTAGCTGTCCTCCTTCTACCTGCATACAGGCAGAGGCTAAAGAACAGGATCCAGAGATAAGGACAACAAAGAGATGGTCACGGGAGGCTGAGGAGCTGTTATGTGATTGCTTCAAGTTGGTAGACTGGGCCATGTTCAAAGACTCAGAGGATCTGAATAAGTACATCAAGGTTGTCACAGATTTTGCAAGAACAGTTGTAGATGTGTGTGTTCTCAGAAAATCATTTAGACTCTTCCCTAACCAGAAGGCCTGGATGAACCATGAGATCAAAACATCGGCATTCTATTCTGGTGACCAAGTTAAATACAAGAGGTCCAGCTACAATCTCCAAAAAGCCATTGCACGTGCAAGGTGGCAATTCCAAAACAAACCTGAGTCACCTAAGGATGCTTGACAGTTGTGACAGGGCATGAATGCTATTACGTCCTACAGAGTGACACCAAGCGACAGAAGACTTCACTCCCAAATGTGCTCAGTGCCTTTTATGCTCACTTTGACCATCAAATCATGAAGGTGCTTTCACAAATTTCCACAGCCGCCCTATGACCCTGTGATTTCAGTCTCTGAGGCCGACGTGAAAGCATCCTTCAGAAAGTTGAACTCACAGAAAGCATCCAGAGCAGACGGAATACCTGGTCGATTACTGAAGACCTGCTCAGCGGGCTGGAGAGTTCAGCAATACCTCTAACCTGTCGATTTGGCAGTCTGAGGTAGCCAGCTGCTTCAAGCAGGCTTCAGTTACACTGGTGCCTAAGAAGACCATGGTAACCTGCCTCAATGATTATTATCCAGCAGCACTTACATCCACTGGAATGTAGTGCTTTGAGAAGTTGGTGATGAGATTCCTGTCTGAGAAGTGACTTAGATCCATTCCAATTTGCCTACTGTCACAACAGGCCAACAGCAGGTGCCATTTCATTGGCTCTTCACTCAATCCTGGAACATCTGGACTGCAAAGATGCGTACATCAGGATGCTCTTTATTGACTACAGCTCGGCATTCAATACTATCATCCCCTCAAAACGAATCAATAAGCTCCAAGACCTACGCCTCAATACACTCCTTGTGCAACTAGATCCTCGATTTTCTCACATGCAGACCCCAGCCAGTTCGGATTGGCAACAACATCTGCTCCACAATCTCCCTTTGCACAGGTGCACCACTAGGCACCACAGGGTGCTTAGCTCCCTGCTCTACTTGCTTTATACTTACGACTGAGGCCAAGCACAACTCCAATGTCATATTTAAGTTTGCCAACAACACTGCTGTTGTTGGCTGAATCAAAGCTGTTGACATCAACATATGGGAAAGATAATGCAAATCTGGGTGAGCGGCGCCACAACAACAGCCTCCAACTCAATGACAGCAAGACCAAGGAGATGATTTTCATGAGGAAAGTGGAGCTCCATTATCCAGTCCTCATCAGGAAATCAGAGGTGGAAAGGATCAGCAACTTTAAATTCTTTGGTGTTATTATTTCAGAATACCTGTCCTGGGTACTGCACATAAGTATCAATATGAAGAAAGCATGGCAGTGCCTCTACTTTCACAGAAATAAGCAAAGGTTCAAATGTTATCTAAAACTTTCACAAACTTCTACAGAAGTGTGGTAAAGAGTATATTAACTAGTTGTATCATGGCCTGGTAGGGAAACATCAATGCCATTGTATGGAAAAGCCCACTAAAAGTAGTGGATACAGTTAGTCCATCACAGGTAAAGCCCTCCCCATCACTGAGCACATCTACACGGAGCACTGCCACAGGAAAGCAGCACCCATCATCAAGGACCTCCACCATCTCGCTGTTACCATTAGGGAGAAGCACAAATGCTCCTCCCAAAGGTAAGTGGAGAAGGCCACTTTCTTTCCCCCTTTCATTGCTCCATTTTGTTTTCAGATGTCCAGGGATCCTGAGCAGCAACACTGAGTTGCTAATCAGGCTCATAACTGCACCAGATAAAACACGCAACACTGAGCTATCCTGATACTCAATGACATAAAATGGTGGAGAAGTAATTGCTGGTGATTTCTGTGTTGGCTTTCCCAATCTTTGTGTGGGGGTTAATATTAAGACTGAATGACTTTGTGAAGAGTTCGACCCAGTGTTCAGTGGAACTAATGGCCTGTGCCAAGTGATACTTGCTGTGATTTACAGTCAGAACAGCCCAAAGCAGTGACTGTGGTTGAGCAGTAGGATGAGTATCACATCTGTTCAGGAAATACATGGTCCCAGCTACGCTGAGTAGGTTGTAGGTTTGCTGCTGGGATACTCTGAGAAGTTCAGCAAAAATGCGCATCAGGAGAAAGACTGAAATAGCAGACAGAATGAGAGTGATGGAAATGTTACTAAAATAAAACCAACCACAGAGCGGTGGACATGGAAATAGATAAAAAGAGCAATGAGATGGAAATGTTCCTAAAATAAAACCAACCACAGTGATGGAAGGACTGGGAAAAATAAAGGGCCAATGGAAAGTGACTGTCTCTGCCAAAAGGACTGAAAAGCTCAGTTCATAAATGAGGTTAGTCAGCATGCTGAAAGGAAGCAAAGTTGTTGTGGCAGAATTATTGTACTGATAAGATGGAACAGGGTCAACCCATAGCTGCTGTGCCCGGATTCATAGAAATAGACACACTGATTTGGCTTAAAGCTAAGCTGTACATGGATATCTCCTAATAACATTTTCTAGAAATCACGCTGATTATCCATCTTTCACTCTTCACCCATTTATCCAATTAGCACAGAATAAAGTAAAATTCATACATTCCCCCAGATCACCAGTTGTGTGTGTGTGTGTGTGTGGTATGTCCAATTAGAACGTGTGGATCAACATGGAACTCACACACGGTACACAATTTTTACACTCACTCACATAACTGTGCAAACAGAGTCATCATACATTCTACATTGTCTCATGCATTTGCAGTCTCAATGCACAACTTCTCACACAGATACTTGCCTGAGAATTCATCCCATCACTCATGTCTACCATGCTATAAAGTATCAATTACAAAAGTGAGAAAATCAAAAGAGAAAAAGATAACCAAGCATTTAGTCTGGAATTAATTTTGTGCAAGGCAGTTTTCTTACATGGGTTATCTGCAGGTTGCATTGATATACCTATTAAGTTAGGCAGAGACAGAATGGGTTGATGGTTATCCATTGAAATGATGTGTAATATAGTGAGCAATTCAGGATGTATTTCAAGGCAACCATCTCTCTCTTACACATACTGAGTTTTACTGACTCTGTGGTGAACCTATTGGTTAGTTCCTTATTCTACAAGTCACCATATAGCTAACATAAGATGCATTTGAGTGTGTTTCCTTCTGACTGAAGGAGGCGAAGGGCTTATTGAAGTTGGAAGCTGTTGTGCTCCCTGCTTAACTGTGATTCTGCAGCACAAGTGATTCTGCAGATACTGGAAATCCAGAGCAACACACACAAAATGCTGGAGGAACTCAGCAGGTCAGGCAGCATCAATGGCTGGGACCCTTCAGCGGGAGAACTATGATTCTGTCTTTGACTCTGTCCTGCAGTGCCCTGTCTAGTTCAACTTTTCCACCAGTTCTGACCAACAAGAAGGCAGCAGGGAGCAGGTGATTCTAATCCTCAGCAAACAGTGGCTTCAGACATACAGTACAGGCATGTCCTCACACTCCTCCCAGCGGTCACAGGAAAAACATTCAAACTTCACAGACAACAGTTGTGCTTTGAGTTGAACCTGGGTCACTTGGAGATGCAGGCAGCAGCTCTACTATCTGCACCACTGTGCTGACCAGCTTTACACAGCTTCAAATGTAATCCTATTCCCAGTTTTAGTTCTCTCAAGTGCCTTTGCTTGCGATTATTTATTTACTTAGGGATACAGCATGGAATTGGGCCTTCTTGCACTTCAGGACATGCCGACCTTCAGGACCACAACCCCAATTTAACCCTAACCTAATCACAGAACAATTTACAATGAACGATTGACTGTGGTCTGTCAAGAATTAGAATCACCTCTTCCCTTCTGCCTTCTTGTTGGGCAGGAGTGGAAGCAAAGGATAGGTCACTGTGGGATAGAGTCAAATACTGAATCACAGTAGTCTTGGTGAAGGGTCTCAGTCTGAAACAATAATTGTCTACTCCGCACCATCGAAACTGCCTGATCTGCTCAGTTCCTACCCAGTGCACCTTTAGACTGTGGGAGGAAACCGGAGCACCCAGAGAACACTGACATATTCCACAGAGAGGATATACAGAGACTCCTTAAGGAGGACACAGGGACTGATCTCCGAAGATTGATGCCACTAGCATTGCATTATCTACTATGCTACCATAGCACCCAATTTGAGGGCTATATTGCCTTTCTCCCCTGAAGTAATCAAAATTCTGGAATGTCAGGTTGGAAGGTAAAACCAAGATAAATGTTTCTTCTAGTTTCAACTTTATTATCAAGTATCCACACACACTCAGTGAAACTCAGTCACCATCTCCAGTAACATCTTCCATTTCTTTAGGAGTCTGGGGAGTTCTGGTATGCCACCAAAGACTCTAGCAGATTTCTACAGATGTAATGTGGAGAGCGTTCTAGCTGGTGGCATCACCGTCTGGTATGGAGAGGTCACCGCACAGGGTTAGAAAAAGCTGAAGAGGGTTGCACTCTGCCAGCTCCATCGTGGGCACCAGCTTCCCCATCATCAAGGACATCTTCAAAAGTCAATGCCACAAATGGTGGCATCCATCATTAAGGGCCCCAACACCCAGGGCTTGCTCCCTTCTCTTTATTACCATCAGAGAGGAGGCACAGGAGTCTGAAGACACACACTCAGTGTTTTAGGAACAGCCTCTTCCCCTCTATCATCAGATTTCTGAATGGTTCATGAACCCATGAACACTACCTCATGATTTTTGCTCTCTTTTTGCACCACTTATTTAATTTGATACTTTATATATATTTTTATATAATGTATAGATTCCTTGTGGCTTGCACTGCATTGTTGCTGCAAAACAACAAATTTTACGACATATGTCAATGATATTAAACCTGATTCTGGTTCTGATCTCCAGTACCAGACTTTGCTAGTTGTACACTGACTCTGAAGTTCTATAGAATTATTCAATGATGATACAATCCATCTTTTTAATCTGGGGAACAAACAATGTCTGAGATTTCTTTGGGCTACTCAGCTATCTAATTCCTCCGTCAATCCACTTTACAAAGAACCTCAATCTGATTTATGCCAAATCCAGTAAAAGCCTTTTCTGGCACTGTACGTAAGAAAAACTTTGGGAATATACAAGCTCTTTATTTGTTTTTCAAGTTAAATAACTGGCCAAAATGAACTAAAAAAGCAGGGAAATTTCTAACTGTATATTACACAACACTTACTGCAGTGTTTTCTTGTTCTGTACAAACAATAAAGACATGGATAGTTGACATCACTCTATAATTATTAGCTAATTTTAGATTTTTTTAGATTAACTTTGATTCTAGACCCAGGAAATATGACTTCCCAAACAAAATACTTTGAATCACTTGATTTATGGAACATATCTGAATTTGTCCATCTGACTTATTTTGCTGCTCTTTACAGTTATGACTCATTATTTTCTGATCTCTCATTAGTAGAACCAACTTTCATTTATATAGCACTGCCAAGACTGGTCAATATTCCACGTCACATTGCAAAAGCATAATCAGAAAGAGACAGGTGTTGTCGCACTTGCAGGGATGGGTGGATGACTAAAAAGTGACTTTTACAGAGATATATTCTGAGCACAAAGTCCTCTGACTGAAAGTGCAACTACCACTGGTGGGTTGAAAAAAGCAAAGGAATTTTCAAAAGTGGAATCTTGTGTATAAAGCCATAAAGCTGGACAGAATAAAAATAGGCCTCTTGGCCCATCACTTCCATATGAATCTTTTTGCCTATCAACACTAATCCCATTTGTCTTCATTTGGACTATATCCTTCTATGCCTTGCCAATTTAAGGGTCTGTCTAAGTGGCCCTTAAACTAGTAGGGTCATAGAACACTACTGCACAGAAACAGGCACTTCGGCCCATCTAGTCCATGCCAAACTATTAACCTGCCTAGTCTGTTGAATTCCATCTGGAACATAGTCCTCCATGCCCATCCCAACCATGTACCTATCCAAATTTCACTTAGATGTTGAAACCAAACCTGCATCCACCACTTCCACTGGCTACTCATTCCACACTCTCACCATCCTTCAATTGAAGAAGATCCCACTCATGTTCCCTTTAAGCATTTCACCTTTCACCTTCAACCCATGACCTCTATTTCTAGTCTCACAAAACTTCAGTGGAAAAAGACTACTTGCATTTACCATATCTATACCCCTCATACTGTAATTTTGTATACTTCTATCAACTCTCCCCTCATTCAAAGGATTCAAAGTACATTTATTATCAAAGTATGCCTGCAGTATACAATCCCGAGATTCATTTCCCCCCACAGACAGCCACAAAACAAAGAAAAACCATGGAACCCATTCAAAGGGAAAAAACCATCAAACCACCCCCTTCCTCTAAGCGCAAAAAAAATAAAAATCATGCAAACGGCAACAAAAAAGCAAGTGAAAACACAGGATATAAAATACAACAATCAAAAGGTATATTTCAGACACCCTCCTTCACCAGCAGCAAGTGAGAGGCTGATAGATAGTGTTGAACTCTCACTCGCCTTCCGCACTTGTCTCGATCATTTCAATCTTCCTCAAACAAGAGAAAATCTGAAGTAGCTAGGAATCCAAGCAACACACACGAAATGCTGGGGGAACTTATCAGGCCAGGCAGCATCTATAGAGAAAGGTAAAATTGATGTTTTGGGCTGAAACCCTTCGGCAGGACTGGAGAAAAAGTGCTGAGGAGTAAATGTAAAATGTGGGGGGGGGGGCGAGAGAGAAACACTAGGTGATAGGTGAAATCTGAAGGGGGAGGGATGAAGTAAAGAGCTGGGAAGTTGATTGGTGAAAGAGACAGAAGGCCATGGAAGAAAGAAAAAGGTGGGGCAGGGAGGAAGGAGCACCAGAGGGAGGCGATGGATGGGCAAAGAGATAATGTGGGGGAGGGAAAAGGGGATGGGAAATGGTGAAGGGAGTGGGGGGGTGGGAGGCATTACGGGAAGTTTGAGAAATCGATGCTCATGCCATCAGGTTGGAGGCAGCCCAGACGGAATATAAGATGTTGTTCCTCCGATCTAAGTGTGGCTTCCTCATGGCAGTGGAGGAGGCCATGGATGGACCTATTGGAATGGGAATGGGAAATGGAATTAAAATGGGTGGCCACTGGAAGATCCCGCTTGTTCTGGAGGTTGGAGCACAGATGCTCAGCGAAGCGGTCTCCCAATCTACGTCGGGTCTCACCTATATACAGAAGATGAACAATCTTCCTCAGTACTTTAATTGGCGAGGTTGGCAAGAGGTGGAATTGATCAGAGGCTTGCGCTCTGCCTCCTGCCTTCCCGGCCTCCACGTCGCAAACTTTGGTTGCAGCCTCATGGTAACCTCTCGGAGACAGCAAAGCACCAGATCACCCGATTGAGCCAAAAACACACCGCCAGAATGGAAACAACGTGCTCTAACAGTAGCAGAACCAATCTAAAATAAAAAGAAGACATAATTGAAGTGAAAGGAATTGCTCCATGACCTGCCATGAGGATGTCACCCTTGGCAGCATGGTTCTGGGACCATCTCCTAAACTCTTGGGAATAAAATCTTAAATTATTCAACCTTTCTATAACTCAGGTTCTCAAGTTCTGTCAATATCTTTGTAAGTTTTCTCTGTGTTTTTTTTAGTATCTGATTCCAGCACTTCCTCTTATCCAGATATCACGTGGCAGTGGATGGTGTAAATGAGCAAGGACAGCAGTGATGAAAGGACATCCCAGGAGAAGCACACTGGACCCATAAAAGGAGGTGCCAGCCTGCTGAAACAGTTCCACAGTCATGCTCAACAGTGGTAGGAGCTTATTCAGATTAGAAGTTATTGAACTCACATTTAGACCATGGCACATCCAGTCATGAATGGTAATGGGAGAGGACAATTAAACAACTGATGGAAGAAAAAGGCTTCACCCACAACCTGGTCACCCACGGTGTTTGTGGCTACTAGGTTGAGTGCAAGTCAAAGGTGAATAATCCACTTGGCTTCCTCCTGAGTTCCCCACAGTCAAAGACATCAGTGTGCAACCAAATGGATTTATTCATGTGGTATGAAGGGACATCTGGGAGCGCTAGATACAGTAATGGTTTTGCACCTCAACAACATTACAGTAAAATACTCCTGGGAAGGTTGAAGCCTCAGCTAAGAGCTTCAGCATGCCCACTTTACTGCATCATGTTGGAACTGTGGAAAATCAACCAGGTATATACCTTTGCACAAATGGCAAACCAAATATGATCCAGATAGTTACTAGGCCATAAGTCTAATCTCAATCAGTAGCAAAGTGATGGAAGGTCTCACCCCTGGATCAGGCTGCCCTGGACCTCATCACAGTCCTGATCCAAGTATACATCAAGAGTATGAGGATAAATAGGGAGAGAGTGGGACCACTCGAGGATAAATGGGGGAAAATTTGCTTGGATGCACAGAATGAGAGTGAGGTACTTAATGAGTACTTTGCTTCAGTATTTACCAAGGAAAAGGATATGGAGGACAAGTATGGTGTTCAGAAGTCAAGAAGGAGGAAATGTTGGGCCTCCTAATAAATGTTAAGGTGGATAAGTCCCCAGGGCCTGATAGGATTTATTGCAAGTTATTGAAGGAGGCAAGAAACAAGATTGCTGAGCCCTTCACCAGTATCTTCATGCCCGCTCTGACCACAGGTGAGATCCTGGAGGAGTGATGAGTAGCTAATGTTGTACCTCTATTTAAGAAAGGAACAAGGGAAAATCCTGGGAACCATAGACCGGTGAGTCTCAGGTCATTGCAGGGAAATTGCTGGAGAACAGTCTTAGTGATAGGATATATGAGCATTTGGAAACCCATAGCCTAATTAGGGAGAGCTAGCATGGCCCTGTGTGTGACAAGTTGTGTCTTACCAACTTGATTGAGTTTTTTGACAAAGTGACGAGAGAAATTGATGAGGGTAGGGCAGTGGATATTGTCTACATGGATTTCAGTGGGGCGTTTGACAGAAACCCTCCTGGGGGGTTAATTCGGAAGATTAAGATGCATGGGGTCTGTGGAGAATTGGTGATTTGGATTCAGAACTGGCTTACGCACAGAAGACAAGAGGGAGGAGGATGAAGGGACTTACTCGAGCTGGAGGTCTGTAATTAGTGGAGTTCTACAGGGATCTGTGCTGGGACCTCAGCTGTTTGTAATATATATAAATAACCTGGATAAAATGTAAATTTGTGGATGATACCAAGAGTTGTGGATAGTGGAGAAGACTGTAGCATGAATACAGCATGACATAGAGCAGTTGCAGACATAGGCTGAGAAATGGCAGATAGAGTTTAACCAAGATATATACGAGATGTTGCACCTCGGTAGAACAAATGCAAGGAGGCACTACACTTAAGGGCAAGATCCTTAACAGTGTTGCTGCGCAGAGAGGTCGTGGGATCCAAGTTCATAGCTCATTGAAAGTAGCTACACAGGTCAATAAGGTGGTTAAAAAAGTTTATGAAATTCTTGCTTTTATTAGTCAAAGCATTGAGTTCAAAAGTCAGGTTATGTTGCAACTTTATAGAGCTCTGATTAGGCCACATCTGGAGTATTACGTACAGTTCTGGTCGCCCCTCAATAGGAAGGATGTTGAGGCTTTGGAGAGGGTGCAGAATAGGTTTACCAGGATGCTGCCTGATTTAGAGGGCATGTGCTATCACGAGAGGCTGGATAAGCTTGGGTTGTTTTCTCTGGAGCGCTGGAGGCTGAGGGGAGATCTGATAGACATTTACAAGACTTTGGGAGGCATAGGTTGAGTGGACAGGGAGCATCTGTTTCCCAGGGTTGAAGTGTCTAATAGCAGAGGGCATGCATTGAAGGTGAAAGGAGGCTGGTTCAAGGGGAATGTGAGGAATAAGTTTTTTACTCAGAGTTGTGGATGCCTAAAATGCATTGCCTGGTGTGGTGGTAGAGACAAATACATTAGAGGCTTTTAAGAGACATTTGGATAGGAACATGGACGTGGGGTAGATGGAGGGATAAGGACATGGTGTCGGTAGGAGGGATTGGTATTTGGGTATTTTTGATTTGCTTTATGGCTGGTTCGGCACAACATTGTGGGCCAAACAGCCTGCCCTTGTGCAGTACAGTTCTATGTTCTATGTATACATTCAACATCTGAATTTTAGAGGCAAGGTGGGAGTGACTGCCTTTGCCAACAAGGCAACATTTCAACAACAGACACATGAGATTCCTCAGGTGCTGGAGGGACTCAGTCCAAAATGTCAGCTGTTCATTTCCCTCCATAGGTGCAGCCTGACCTGCTGAGTTCCTCTCCTATTTCCTTTGTGTTGCTCAACATTTCACCAAGCATGGCATCAAGGAATCCAGACAAAAGTGAAAAAAATGTCTTGTACTAGATATTTCATAATAAATTCAACTATTTTGCATTAGACTTTTATTTCTTTAGTGGATTTGCATCGGTCTTATAGTTCACAGAATGAATGGAAAATAATATAAACCATCTCTCAAAAGTTTTCAAAATACTTTACCCTGATTAATATATCTAAAACTATTTACAATTCATAGCTTGTGTAGTAATTTCCCCTCCTTTGATTTGATTGATGAGTTTACCTAAACTAGGCTGAAAGCAGAATTGCATTCAGGACTGAGTTATGAACCTTCTGCATTTACATTAACAGTGATAAAAATCAGTTGCCAAATTCAGTGGGAGTTAACTGGCTGATGGTTAGCTGAGGAAATGGAAGATTAAATGACATAGATTTTGTTATGACTGGATCAGGAGGTGCATTCTAATTTTGCCAAATCTGATCCTAATACAAATGCATTATTTATATAAGCAACATACATCAAAGTTGCTGCATTATTTATATACTTGCAGCATTTTCAGAGTAACCGCACAAAGTGCCAGCCACACCAAAACAGGAGGCTAGCAAAACCTTGATGCAACTATTTTCCTTAAATGCTTTTCACCTCTAACATTTACATATGGTCATGGCTTCAGGGAGCTGTCTGCGTCTGAAGCAGGATTTTCACAAACTTAGTGTCATATTGGACCTGGGGCTGAGTTTCTGATCTCTGCTCTGACTGTTGCCATCACTTTAGTGACACAGCTCATTCCTCAGCTCCTCTGTTTATTCCACACCCCTGAAGATGACATAGGGACTTCTTTGATATGTTTAGACAGAATATTGCTTGGGCCATATTTGGGGTATTGTGTGCAGTTCTGGTTGTCCTATTACACGAAGAATGTGGAGGTTAGGTATAGAAGAGGTTTACTCGGATGCTGCCTGGAGACAGGGTTTAACCTAAAAGAAAGTGTTGACCAGACTTTGGTGATTTTCACTGGAGTGTCAGTGGCTGAAGGGAATCCTAGTAGAAATTTATAAAATTAAAAGAGGCATAGATAGACAGCCAGATTTTTTTTCCAGAGTAGATATGTCATATACAAGAGGGCATGTGTTTAAGGTAAGAGCGGAGTAGTTTAAGGGAGATGTGCAGGATAAGGATTTATTTTATACACTGAGTGGTAGGTGCTTAGAACAGGCTGCCAGAAGTAGCGGTGGAAGAAGATACAATAGCAGCATTTTAAAGGCTTAGAAAGGCACGAGGATATACAGGGGAGAGGGATATGAACCATGAGCAGGCAGAAGGGATTGAGTTTAATTTGTCACAGCACAAGAAAATTTGCAGATGCTGGAAATCCAAAGAAGCACAGACTAAATGCTGGAGTAACTCAGTAGGTCAGGAATCATAGGTGAAAAAGAGTAAACAATCAAAGGTTGGGGCCTTTGTATTATTGTGCATGGCAGAGACATTGTCAACTGAATGGCCTTTCCCTGTGCTGTGCTGTTCTGCGTTCTATTATACATGGTGATTGCTGAGAGCGATTTGACTCAGGATTTAAGACCATAAGACTATAAGATATAGGAACAGAAGTAAGCCATTCGGCCCATTGAGTCTGCTCTGCCATTCAATCATGGGCAGATCCAATTCTTCCAGTCATCCCCATTCCCCTGCCTTCTCCCCATACCCTTTGATGCCCTGGCTAATCAAAAACCTATCTTTCTGGGGTATATATCGGAGGGAAGGGTTAAGGGGAGGGGGGAGGGTAGATATTAGTATTTCATGTAATCAAGTTTGAAAACTCAATAAAAATTATATTAAAAAAAGGACCTATGTTTCTCTGCCTTAAATACACCCAATGACTTGACCTCCACAGCTGCTTGTGGCCACAAATTCCACAGATCTACCACCCTCTGACTAAAGTAATTTCTCTGCTTCTCTGTTCTAAATGGATGTCCTTCAATCCTGAAGTCGTGTCCTCTTGTCCTAGAATCCTCTACCATGGGAAATAACTTTGCCATATCTAATCTGTTCGGGCCTTTTAACATTCAGAATGTTTCTATGAGACCCTCCCTCATTCTTCTGAACTCCAGGGAATTCAGCCCAAGAGCTGCCAGACGTTCCTGATATAGTAACCCTTTCATTCCTGGAGTCGTTCTCGTGAATCTTCTCTGAACTCTCTCCAATGTCAGTATATTCTTTCTAAAATAAGGAGCCCAAAACTGCACACAATACTCCAAATGTGATCTCATGAATGCATTATAGAGCCTCAAAATCACATCCCTGCTCTTATAATCTATACCTCTCGAAATGAATGCCAACATTGCATTCACATTCTGCACCACTGACTCAACTTTAGGGTATCCTGCACAAGGACTCCCAAGTACCCTTGCATCTCTGCATTTTGAATTCGCTCCCCACCTAAATAATATTCTGCCTGTTTATTTCTTCCACCAAAGTGCATGACCATACACTTTTCAACACTGTATTTCATTTGCTACTTCTTTGCCCATTCCCCTAAACTATCCAAGTCTCTCTGTTTCCTCAACACTACCCACTCCTCCACCTATCTTTGTATCATTGGCAAATTTAGCCACAAATCCATTAATCCCATAGTCCTAATCATTGATATACATCGTAAAAAGCAGCAGTCCCAACACCAGCCCCTGTGGAACTCCACTGGTAACTGGCAGCCAGCAAAAATAGGATCCCTTTAGTCCCACTCTCTGTTTTCTGCTGATCAGCCAATGTTCCACTGTTGCTAGTAACTCCCTTGTAATTCCATGGGCTCTTATCTTGCTAAGCAGCCTCATGTGCGGCACATGGTCAAAGACCTTCTGAAAATCCAAGTACACCACGTCTACTACATCTCCTTTGTCTACCCTGCTTGTAATTTCCTCAAAAAATTGCAGAAGGTTTGTCAGGCAGGATTTTCCTTCCAGGAAACCATGCTGGCTTTAGTCTATCTTTGAATGGAGTTCATAAAGGGTGAAAGAAAGGAGACCTCAATAATTTTGGAGGGACTCAGCAAGCCAGGCAGCATTATCGCCCTCCATAGATGCTGCCTGACTTGCTGAGTTCCTCCAACAATTTGTGCATGTTTGTCAAGCATCTGCAGAACCTCTTGTACCTTGATAATTCTCTTTTCAACCCATTTTACCTCATTTCTCCAAAGCAGGGCCCATGCTTTCAAAAGAAAGAATACTATCAATGTGGTACCTTGATGCATCCTTTTCCTAGTCCCTCAACTTCTATTCAACTTAACCTCCAAGTTGAGTCGGTGGTGCAGAAGGTGAATGCAATGTTGGCATTCATTTCTAGAGGTATAGAAGAGAAGAGTAGGGTTGTGATGTTGAGGCTCTATAAGGTACACGTGAGATCACACTTGGAGTATTGTGTGCAGTTTTGAGCTCCTTATTTTAGAAAGAATATACTGACATTGGAAAGGGTTCAGAGAAGATTCATGAGAATGACTCCAGGAATGAAAGGGTTACCATATGAGGAAAGCCTGGCAGCTCTTGGGCTGTATTCCCTGGAGTTCAGGAGAGGGAGAGGGGATCTCATAGAAACATTCTGAATGTTAAAAGGTCTGAACAGATTAGATATGGCAAAGTTATCTCGCATGGTAGGGGAGTCTAGGACAAGAGGGCATGACTTCAGGATTGAAGGACATCCATTTAGAACAGAGATATGGAGAAGTTACTTTAGTCAGAGGGAGGTAAATCTATGGAATTTGTTGCCACAAGCAGCTGTGGAGACCCAAGTCATTGGGTGCATTTAAAGCAGAGGTAGATATGTTCTTGATTAGCCATGGCATCAAAGAGTATGGGAAGAAGGCAGGGGAGTGGGGATGACTGGAAGAATTGGATCAGCCCACGATTGAATGGCGGAGCAGACTCGATGGGCCGAATGGCCTTTTTCTACTCCTATATCTTATACTCTTATGGACTTTATACAAGTTATTTCACGAAACCCAACTGCTCTTGCAATGCAGGCTAACACAGTAGTTTATCTGTCTCCAAAATAGCAGTGGAAAAGAACCAGCAATGACTTGGTGTTGGTGACACATTCTGGAATGGGCATTGGTTCCCAAAACCATAGGGAGGTCAGTTCAGCCCCTAGACATAATCCGTCCAGCTCAATCTAAACCAACTTCATTTCACTATCCAACAGGGCAACATCATACTAATTCTTAACATGGAATTTACCTTCTATTCAGTGGTGAGGTAACAGCCAGAGGTAAAGCTGTTAGAAGTCTCTGTGTCGCTCCCTAAAAATGTGTAACTCAGATTAACTTCAACCATCATCAATGATCATTATACATTATTTCATATTTTTTGACTAATTTCCTTGTAGAACGTTTTTCTGGATCCAATTACACTGAAATGTTGTAATTTGCAACTCAGAGTGCTAGAAATTGCATTTAAACGTATTAAGTAGCATTGTATTTCACCCTGTCCTTCTTTATGTAAGTGACATAGAGAGTGGAGCTTCAATTGAGAGTTTTACTGAAAGGCATTTGATGCATCTCCTGGCAGAATGTTACACTGAAACTGAAATTATATCCCTCAGCACAATGGTTTCTATTGGATCATTTCGAGAAGCTAGAGCTGCCAACACTTAACCCAGCAGGTATGATATCCGCAGCCAATTCTTAGGACAAGTTGCACTATAGTTAACCTTTCCAGCTACAGAGGAGCATTAAAATTGAATGAATGGATATGTCAGTGATGAGGAGAGAGGAGTGTGGTCTGGGAGCGAGCTCCCAATGTTCTATGTGGGCAGGATGATGAAGAACAATGCCAAAAGGAGGTAGGTTCTTTATGAAAGGAAGCCCAAAGATACTCCGGTACTCTAGCCAGGATATCATTTGTGCTCCATGTATGTTTGCGCTTTGGGGAAACATGCACATCTATTCTGCCTGCTCCTGAGGAATTGAAGGAAAAGTACATGATGGCTTCTCTCCTTTAGTGTAGCTTGGCTGATGACCTGAATGCAGTGACTGTCAGAAGTTGCGGCAGAGATTAGCAGCAGCAGACTGCTGTGACCTTGAGGCCAGGAAGCTGAAGGTCTCCGACATGTTGGTCCATGGCCTCCTCTACTGCTATGATGAAGCCAATGTCAGGTTGGAGGAGCAACACCTCCTATTCCATCTGGGTAGCCTCCTTCTTGACGGCATGAACACCTATTTCTCTAACTTCCAATAATTTCTCCCCTCCCCCCCGCTACTCTTTTCCAATTCCCTTCTCACCCCTTCTCTTCTCCTTACCTGCCCATCACCTCCCCTGGTACCCCTCTTCCCTCCCTTTCTCCCATGGGCCACTGTCTTCTCTTATCCGATTCTTTCTTCTTTGACCCTTACCTTTTCCCAGTTTCTCACTTCAACTCCCCTCTGCCGTTCACCAGCTTCCCTCTCACCTGGTCTTGCCTTTGGCCTGCCAACTCTACTTCCCCTCCTCCCACCTTCTTATTCTGGCTTCTTCCTCCTTCCTTTTTAGTTCCTGATGAAGGGTCTCAGTCTGAAACTTCGACTGTTTATTCCCCTCCATAAGTGCTGCCTGATCTGCGGAGTTCCACCAGCACTTTTTGCGTGTTGAGCTGAAGGTAATTATGCCCATGACTTCCATGGGAAAGGTATTCTTGATGCACAAAGGAGCCCGTATTTGGGGAGGGTAGGGGTAACAAAGGATAACTAATGGAGGGTAGAGAGATGAACCTCCAGACAATACAGGTTCAAAAGCCTACCGGATCAGTAAATAAGATCTGTTGTTTTCCACTGCAGTGAGACTGAAAAAAATAAGTCATAGTACAGAAGAATTATGAAGATTGTGCTTCTGTTTATGTGATTTTGGGGAGTTGTATTCTCAAAATAAAAAGCTGCTAACACAAATGAAAATCCACAGGGGAAAAAAAACTCAGGAATTGAATTTCCTGGCAAATGCTAAGCGGCTGATATAAAGTTCCCCTTCTCTGGATTAAGCCCAAAGCAGAACTGCAAACAAAATTACAGCCCCAAGTTTTCACACGTGTCAAACTGAACAATGGGCTGTAGATACTGAAGGCAATTTTAAAGGCAGAGTGTTCAGCTTGTGGAACGTGTCATTTAGGGGCAGTTGACTGATTTCAGCCTATCAGTTGAAGCGCTCTCATTCATTTTGAGAGAAGCAGTACACAATCTCTTCAAACCCATTTTTAAGACTGGGAGGGGGAAGGACAGACAGGGAGGATGTCCACACAAAACCATAAGATATAGGAGCAGAATTAGGCCATTTAGACCATTGAGTCTGGTCTGCCATTCCATCCTGGCTGATCCCAGATCCCACTCAATCCTTCTCACTATATCCTTTGATGCCATGAACGCTCAGGAAACGCTCAACTTCCGCCTTAAATATACGCATGGACTTGGCCTCCACCACAGTCTGTGGCAGAGCATTCCACAGATTTACTACTCTCTGGCAAAAATAATTCCTCCTTACCGCTATTCTAAAGGGTCAACCCTCAATTTTGAGGCTGTGCCCTTCAGTTCTGGATTCCCACCACCATAGGAAACATCCTCTCCATATCCACTCTATCTAGTCCTTTCAACATTCGCTAGGTTTCAATGAGATCCCCACACATTCTCCTAAATTCCAGTGAGTACAGGCCCAAAGCTGCAAAACGCAGCTCATATGTTAACCGCTTCATTCCCAGAAACATCCTCGTGAACCTCTTCTGGACTCTCTCCAATGACAACACATCCTTTCTGAGATATGGGGCCCAAAACTGTCGACAATACTCCAAATATGGCCTGACTACTGTCGTATAAGGCCTAGCATTATCTCCTCACTTTTATATTCTATCTCCCTTGAAATAAATGCCAACATTGCATTTGCCTTCTTTAACCTTCTGGGAGTCTTGCACAAGGATTTCTAAGTCCCTCTGCACCTCTGATGTTTGAACCGTCTCTCCATTTAGGTAATAGTATGCACTATTGTTCCTTTTGCCAAAATGCATTATGATACATTTCCCAACCCTATATTCCATCTGCCAACATTTTGATTGTCTAAGTTTTGTTGCAATCGCATTTCCTCAGCACTACCCACCCCTCCACCTATCTTCGTATCATCCACAAACTTTGCCACAAAGCCATCGATTCCATTATCTAAATCACTGACAAACAATGTGAAAAGCAGCTGTCCCAATACTGATCCCTGAGGAACACCATTAGTCACTGACAGCCAACTAGAAAAGGCTCCTTTTATTCCCACTCACTGCCCCCTTCCTGTCAGCCGTTCCTCTATCCATGCCAGTATCTCTCCTGTAACACCTTAGAATTTTATTTTGTTAAGCAGCAGCTGGTTGGCACTTTATCAAATGCCTTCTGAAACATCCAAGTAAATGACATCTAAACCTCTCCTTTGTCCACCTGCTTATTACTTCCTCGAAGAACTCTAACAGATTTATCAGGCAAGATTTCCCTCTACAGAAAACATGCTGACTTTGACTTATTTTATCATTAGTCTCCAAGCACCTCAAAATCTCATCCTTAATAATAGACTACAACACTTCCCAACCACTGAGGTTTGGCTAATGGGCCAATAATTTCCTTTCTTTTCCCTTCCTCCCTTCTTAAAGAGTGAAGTGACATTTGCAATTTTCCAGTCCTCCGGGACCAAGCCAGAATCAAGTGATTCATGAACAATCATGACCAATGCATCCGTCATCTCTTCAGCAACCTCTTTCAGGACTCTGGGATGCAGTCCATCTGGCCAAGGTGACTTATCCACCTTTAGATCTTTGAGGTTGCCTAGCACTTTTTCCTTTGTGATAGCAATGACACTCGCTCCTGCTCCCTGACACTCACGGACCTCTGGCACACTGCTAATATCTTCCACAGTGAAGACAGATGCAAGGTGCCCTTTAAATTCATCTGCCATTTTTTTATCCCCCATTACTACCTTACAAGCATCATTTCCAGTGGTCCAATATCAACTGTCACCTCCCTTTATATAACCAAAAATACTTTTGGTATCTTGCTTTATATTTTTGGCTAGTCTGTCTTCATATATTATCTTTTCCCTTCTTACAGCTTTTTACAGTATAGCTTTTTTTAGTTGTCTTAGATTTTAAAAGCTTCCCAATCATCCAACTTCCTACTTGCTTTTGCTACCTTATATGCCCTTTCCTTGGCTTTTATGCAGTCCTTAACTTCCTTTGTCAGCAACAGTTGCCTCCCCTACCGCTTGAGAACTTCTTCCTCTGTGAGACATACCTATCCTGCACCTTGTAAACTATTCCCAGAAACTTCAGCAATCGCTGCTCCGCTGTCATCCTTGCCAGTATCCTCTTCCAATTCACTTGGGCAAGCTCCTCTCTCATGCCTCTGTAATGCCCTTTATTCAATTGTGATACTAATACTTCTGACTTATGCTTCTTCCTCTCAGATTGCAGTATGAATTCAATCATATTATGATAACCACCTTCTAAGGGTTCCTTTACATTAAGCTCCCTGATAAGATCTTGGTTATTACACAACATCCAATCTAAGATAGCCTTTTCCCAAGTAGGCTCAAACACAAGCTGCTCTAAAAAGCTATCTCATAGGCATACAAAAAAATTTCCTCTATTATGATCTGACACCAGACTGATTTTCCCAATTCCCTTGCATACTGAAGTTCCCCATAACAATTGTGTCAATAACCTTATTACATGCTTTTTCCAGTTCCCTTTGCAATCTTAACCCCACATCTTGGCTACTATTTGGAGGCCTATGTATGATTCCCATAATAGATATTTTACCTTTGCAATTTCATAACTCCATCCACAAAGATTCAACATTCTCTGACCCTGTGTCATCTTTTTCTAAAGATGTAGTTCCATCTCTTACCAACAAAGTCACACCACCGCCTATGCCTTCCTGTCTGTCCTTTTGATACAAAGTATATATAAGCTCCCAGCTACGGCCTTCTTTCAGCCACGACTCAACGGTGTCCGCAAATCCATACCAACCAATCTAATTGCACCATGAGTTCATCCACCTTATTCTGAATGCTACATGCATTTAAATACAACACCTTCAGTCCTGTATTCTTCACCCTTTTGAATTTTGCCTCTGTGTTACAATTTAACTCTTTGCTCTGTCTGCATTTGTACCCAATCATTGGTTTGCATACCTGAAAGCCCCTTGATTCCATATAACTTGAATTGACATTAATACTTTATCCTTCATATACATGAGCAGTAAAGTTCTTAGGATTTGAGGGCCCATACCAAATTGCTTCAACTGCCTGAGGTGAAAAAGACCCTTTTTCAAAACACAGCTGGTATGTACAGACAATGTGAGATCCTCAGTGATGTTTATGCCAAAGAATTTAAAGCTGTTCACCTTCTCATCCCCAGATCCACTGATGTCAATTGGGGTTAGCCTGTCTTCATTCCTCCTGTAGTCCACAACCCGCTCCTTCGTTTTTGTGACATTGAGGGACAGGCTGTTTTCTTGACACCATTATGTCAAGGTGATGACCTCTTCTCTGCAGGCTGCCTCATTATTATTTGAAATTAGACCAACCAGTGTAGTGTCATCGGCACCATCCATAAAAGGCGTGTATATTGGTGGCTCACTTAGCCAGTGTAAGTGAGTGGGAGACTCAAAGTCAAAGTCACAGTCAAATTTGAGTTTATTTTTTATCACATGCACAAGAGTAGGTAGGCAGGGGTGCACTAAAAACTCACTTGCAGCAGCATCACAGGTGCATACCATAACGTTGTTGATGAGATTGTGGGGGAAATACAAAATTGGATGAGATTAGATCAGTGTGTTATGGTCATCCCCGACTTGAGGGGCCAAAGGGCGGGATTTCTCTAATGGACAAAATGGCATCTGGGCAGCCAGGCGTGTAGGCCTCTAGGCTAAGCCTGAAATGCAAGAATAGTTTCTTACTGCTGGAAAGTTTCTGGAAAGAAAGGCATGCCAAAAACAAGTAGGTCAGCTTGGGAAAGGGGCAAGGCATGTGGTTTATTATTTGATGAGGGAAGGATGTTGAGTTATTTAAGTGGAATGTGCTCTGACTGTTATTCTGTACACTTTCTCTGGCTATTTATGAAAGCAAACAGCTGCACTATCATGACTATATATCACCAATAGCTCAAAACTGAGGATGCACTGTATAAAATCCTAAGAATCTTGGATCGTATGAGGGGGAAGGAATTATTTCCTTCAGCAGAGAACTCAATAGCTCATGACTGAAGATTTCAGGTGAAAGGCAGGATAGTGGAGTCATAGAGGGAAATGTTTTTCACCCAAAGAGCGGAACTCTATCTGAATGTAGTTGAATGGGGAGTTGGTTGTGTGTGAGAGAAAAGTTTCAGGGAGATCAGTGGGTTAATGAAATAAGTGGGATTGCTGTATGAGTCAGCAAATCCTCAGTGAATTGAATGTCCTCCTTTAGAGTCATTAGGTGAGGGATGTGAGAGATAAGGTTTGATATATTATACAAAGTTTTCATTTAACTATAACCTGCCCGGCTGTGAAACACAGTAAATTCTACTATACAGGGTAATTCTTCAAAACATCTGAAAAGACCACACAAACTCTGCCAGTAGAGTTCTCTGTCAGGAGTCTCTTCCTTTCAAAGAGAAAGTACGACACAAAAAAGTAAATCGAGGCAGAGCATTCAAGCTCAATCCCCTTGGGCTTGAGAAGGATTGAAAAATTAGTAATGGCAAATCAAATGGGATAAATCTTGTCAGTCTGTGAACACTGCCACATTGTTGGAAACAAAGAAAAGTAAAAGATTAAAAGAAGGTCAGTGGGTGTTGCAAAAGAAGATCAGTTTGATCTGTCACTTCGACAACAAAACATACAGCGAAATGGGTAATTTGCATCAAATCGAATCAACAAGGATTGTGGTAGCATGTCCACAACTCACCAACCCTAACCAGACATCTTTGGAATGTGGGAGGAAACCAGAGCACCTGGAGGAAACCCATGTGGTCAAGGAGAGAACATACAAACTCTTTACAAACAGTGACAGGAATCGAACCCCAGTTTTATACAAGCTGCTGCAGTATAGTGTTGTGCTAAATGCTATACAACCCTGCCATCTTGTACAGTATTTAAAGTGGATCAAAATGCAGTTAAGCTGAGGGTGAAAATGCCAAAATAGGACGCAGTTTTGTTTTAAAGCATTACTTCCAATCTAACACCAATCAATTCCACTCAGAGCCCAGAGTGGAAATGGAAAGATAATTATCCTCCCACACATTCCAAGTCACCCAAATTCTTTCCCCTCCAATAAATAACAGATGCTACATCTCATTTTTCCAGAGCAGCCTGCCACACTTTAGAGAATGTCGGAATGCTACTCTTACTGATGTGAAACTGTCTGTGAACCCACGCTCACACAGTAAATGAGGCACTTACTGATGTGAATTGTCTCTGAACCCGTCTTGCAGAGAGGACAATGTGAAAGCAGCCAGGATAAACATCAGTCAGAATAAGGAGAGCAGACATTGTGGTACATCGATGCGTACTGACCAACAGATCCAGCCTTCGACTTGCCAGTTGCTCCTGATAGGAGAAGCCGTGGCTTTGATTGGAGCACATGCAGTAAAACTAGCTGTGTAGGGAGTCACAAGGATAGCTGGTTAGGGCAGTGGAGTGGTGATGTAGGTGAGGATACAAAGCTACTAGTATAATTCTATTGCAGAAATGACATTAAAACTGAGATTGATTACAAGGAGAAGTGAGGGGAAACTTTACTGTTGGCACGTGCTTGGCGTACACCATAGAAAGCATCTGATCCAGATGCATCATGGCCTGGTATGGCAACTGCTCTGGGACTGCAAAAAACTGCAGAGAGCTGCTCAAAGCTTAAAGGTTGAAAGGAAATGTATTAACAAAGTATGCATATGTCACCATACACTAACTATCCTGAGATTCAATTTCTTGCAGGCATTCACAGTAGAACAAAGAAATACAATGAAAAGCTACACACAAGATTGACGAACAAGCAATGCACAAAAGAAAACAATCTGTGCAAATACCAAAAAACATGATAATAATAAATAAATAGTAAACAAATAATGCTCTGAACACGAGTTGTAGAATTCCAGAATGTGAGTCCATTGGTTGTGGAATTAGTTGAGAGTTGAGGTGAGTGAAGTTATCCATGCTGTTTCAGGAACCTATTGGCTGAAGGGTAATAACTGTTCCTGAACCTAGTGGTATGGGACCTAAAGCTCCTGTACATCATTCCCAATGGCATCGGTGAGAGGAGAGCAAGGCCTGGATGGTGCGTCCTAAATGATAGATGTTGTTTTCTTGAGTATGTGCTCAATAGTGAGGAGGGATTTTCCTGTGATGGACTGGGCTGCATCCACCACTTTTTGTTGACCTTTCCGTTCTTCGGCCTTGATGCAACCATTCAGGGTATTCTCAATTGTGCATCTATTGACGATTGTCAGAGCTTTAGATGACATGCCAAATCTGCACAAACTTCTGCGAAAGAACAGGCGAAAAGGTGAACGAGAGAAAACCTAGAGTGGAACAGAAGGGAAGAAAGAGTAAACAGTGAAAGGGGGTTTGGGGAGAGGAGGCCAATAAGTTGAGCGTGTGGGGGAAGATAGAAGGGCTTGATTGTCCACATCAGAGCCATAGTTATGCAGATCAGACCCCAAACCATTTACCAGAAATCTATTTGCTTTTGCCAGAATACAGGCTTTGGTGTCATCTCTTGTGGCATTGTCTCTTTCCAAGTGTGCAAGTTTAGCAGTAAACGTCACCAAACTAATGGATTATGATCCACTTTGTCTCTATTGGAAGGGTAAATGAAACTGGGGCTGTGCATGTAGCAGGAAGTGGAGGAATACAGAGATCTAGGAGCTATAGAGGAGGGTACAAAGGTAGGAGGTAAAAGCCCACAGAAGGACTTCAACACATTACAAATTTAATAGGAAATTTCCTTTTGTTCATTCAAATACCTTTGGATTCTAGGGAATTAAAATTGTGATCTTCACAATCTTCTGCACAAATTCATTTGTTATTGGTAGTACTTCCTCCAACTTCTAAATCATAAACTTCCACTTCATTGTTATGCTGCACTTGCACAGGACTTCGTGTTTACAGTTCCCCAGAAATGTAACCTTAGAAAACCAGTTATCAATTTTTAACTCTGCTCAAACATCCATTGATGTAGCTCTTGTACGTTGGGACTTGAGCACTGCACAGTGCTAATGCCAAAATTTGAACCACTGATGCTGCTGTGAAAGGGGTGGTGGGAAGCTGTTTTCATATCTCCTTAGCCATTTACAAGCAATGTGGCCATTATCAATGAAGATGCTCCTGTTTCTCTGATCTCCTCAGGATATTCACTTCTCTTCATATCTCCATTCCATTTATCACTTATGCCACTGATTCTAGAAGATCTCCGCTCCACCCTAACTCCAATATCAATCTTCACCTGTGATCAATGGTTGTGATTGGTGATCATCAGTCTCAGCTCTGATCCCTAAATAAACTCACTGTAATCATCCTGTCATTTCATTCCTAATAGAGCTTACTGTAGTCTTCCTCTCCTCTAGTTCTTCAATAAACTCATTATAACCATCATTTGAAACTCTAGTTCATCAGGACATCACTGTAATTACTACCAGCACTGATCCCTCACAAACCTCACTGAAATTCATCATCCTCACTTCTAGTCCCTCAAAGATGTCACTGCAATCAACCTACTGTAATTAGACCTCATGTCACTTTTTCTCATTTTCCTCTTTTCCAACTGCTTCCAATCATTTCACTTTTCCACCATATGCCAGCCCACTGCATTGGAGATACTCCCCTCATCACATACAGTCCCTCTATATTGTCAATAGCCACTAAGATCACTTGCCTTTTAAGCTTCCTGGCTATCTGTGTGGATATTCTTCCTTTCCAGCCTCCACTCTCCCATTCATCCTCCTTTTCCATGCTCTATATTGTAAATGCGATAGAAATAGTCATAGAAGACCACGGCACAGAAATAGGCACTTTGGACCATGTAGTCAATGGCAAGATACTATTCTGGCCTAGTCCCATTGACCTGCACCCAGATCTTAGCTCTCCATACCTCTCCCATCCATGTATCTGTCCAAATTTCTCCTAAACATTGAAATCAAACCTGGATCCATTCATTCCTCTGGCAGCTCATTCCACACTCTTACTACCCTCTGAGTAAAGAGGTTCCTCCTCATGTTCCCCTTAAACATTTCACCTTTAACCCATGACCTGTTGTTCTAGTCTCACTCAACCTCAGCAGAAAAAGCCTGCTTGCATTTACGTTATCTATTCCTCTCATGATTTTCCATACCTCTGATCTGGCTTTGTTGACAATACTGGCTGCAGGTGTAGTTGACATCAAACATTGACACTCCATCAGCTGTTTTATCTGAGAGATTATGGCTTTAGATTAGGTGTGCATTTTTAACTTTGTAGCCTTTTTAAGGGTAAGTGAATCTACAACCCTTACAGCTACAGATTGCTAGATAATTACTGGTTCCGCACACAGCTAAATTCATTGTGCAATAAACTGGAAGACAGATTCCTATCTTTTAATTGTTCACAGGTGGACCACCAAAAAGAGAACAGACACTAGAACATGTTCTGTCCCACAGTGACAAGCCTACCTGATGCTTCATCCAACCAAAAAATTCGGACAGCTTGCCAGTGAGAATATTGATATTGTGGATATGTTTGCAGAGCAAAGGCTGGAAATCATTCCAGTGGAAATTCTTGCACAAATAGAAATTTTGAAAGAACTCACCCAGTCAAGCAGCATCTGAGGAAAGATCACATCCTGTTAATGTTCCGACTCAGCGATCCTCCCTCAGAACAGAGTCTCCAAATGGACTTGCAAAAGCAAGAACATAATCAGACTGACGACTTGCACATATTTGCATTGATGATGTCACAGCTCATGAAATGGTTCTACAACTCATTACTTTCTGGAATTACTTAATAAATACTCAGTGGCCTCTTTATTAGGTGCACTGGTGTAACTGCTCTTTAATCAAATACCTAATCAGCCAATCATGTGGCAGCATCTCAATGCATAAAAGAATATAGGCATGGTCAGGAGGTTCTGTAGTTGCTCAGACCAAACAAACATCACAATGGGGAATAATCGTGACCAAGGTGACTTTGCCATTGGCATGATTGTTGGTGCCAAACAGGGGATTTGAGTATCTCAGAAACTGCTGATAACCTGGGATTTTCATGCACAACAGTCTCTAGAGTTACAGTGAATAGAGAGAAAAACAAAAACAAAATATCCATTCAGTGGCAGTCTGTGGGGAGAAAACACCTTGTTAATGAGAGAGGTCAGAGGAGAATGGCCAGACTGGTTTAAGCTGTACAGGAAGGCGACAGTAACTCAAAGAACCACATGTAATAACAGTGCTATGCAAAAGAGCTTTACAACACGTGGATGATCTACAGTAGCAGAAGGCAAGACCAGTTTCCACTCTTGTACCTAATAAAGTGACTACTGAATGTTTATTGCCTCACTAATTAATTCCATTTTATACATCCACATGCTTTCACATATTTGCAACATTGACATGGAAGGGATTTTTGCATTGCTCTAATTTACCCATGTCTAATGCCATTTGGATGGTAACATATATTCAACAATATTTCAAATCTCTTACTAACTCTTCCTTCAGTTAGTCCTGACGAAGGGTCTCGGCCTGAAACGTCGACTGTACCTCTTCCTAGGGATGCTGCCTGGCCTGCTGCGTTCACCAGCAACTTTGATGTGTGTTGCATATATTCAACAATGTTAGGATTGTCATTGCTGGTAATTTCAATATTCATATTAATGACGACCCAAATTCAAACTCTATGGCAGCTAAAGTCATGATCTAACTAGACAGTCTAGATCATACCCACATATCACAGAGCCCTCCTATCAACTTGGAAATGCACTTGACTTAGTAATGACAAGAGGGTTAAATATTATTAATGACTCTCCATGCCTGATACCACTATCTCTGATCATTTTTTGTATACTTTTTAACGCCCTCTTGCCTGTAACCAAGACCACAAAAGCAATTACAGTTAAAAATGGTGTCTTGATGCTGTAATACAAATTACATTCTCTGAGCTGGCTAGTTTATCTGACCCATGTGAGCTAAACTGCTCAGTAAATGAACTGGTTGATTCTTTCAACAATAACTGAAATATATATTAAACACAGTAACCCCACTTATGGTTAAAAAGAAATCAAGCAGTAAAATAGCATGACGGTTAAACAATTCTGTCCATGAACTCAAGAGATCCTACAGAGTAGCTGAGAGAAAATAGAGGAAAACTAGGCTACAAGTACACCATAATATTTCCAAGGAAAACTAGTCTCTAACGCCGCTATATGCTCTGCAAGAAGAGCCCATTTTCCCAAGATTATTACAGAGAATAGCAGCAATTCAAGAATATCGTTCTCAACTATTAACTGACAGTTGAACCCTGCCCCAAACTATAATGTCCTCAGTCAAGCATCTGCCACAAAATGTGAGGAATTCATAATATTTTTTTTTATCAACAAAGTTACTTCCATTAGGGAGAGTATAGCTACAGATACCAGTATCCTCAATAGCTAACTTTGTAAAAAGTCAGCAACCAAGTTAACACACACAAAACCCTTTGGCAGGTCTGGAGAAAAATTGCTGAGGAGTAGATTTGAAAGGTGGGGGGAAGGAAGAGAGAAACACAAGGCGATAGTGAAACTTGGAGGGGGAGGAATGAAGCAAAGAGCTGGGAAATTGATTGGTGAAAGAGACAGAAAGCCATGGAAGAAAGAAAAATGGAAGAAAATAAAAGCAACTATGTAAAAATACTTCTGATTCAGAACTCTATAAGATTGTAACAAGGAGTAAACAGTCTAGTTGCTCTCTCAACTCTGAACCTACCACACATTTTAAATGTAATGCCCTGGTTAAGATTTCTGCTGCTATGCTGTGAGGTATTTTAACTTCAGCAGTTTTCCGAAAATTTAGTATGTCCTATGAGTAAACTTCACAGACTATGTTTTGGCTTTGGCTAAAGACAAGGAGCCATTTTGTCCATCTTAGGAATGTTGTGTCATCCAGTTGGGTTTGCTTGGTAACAGGTCTTTTGGCTAGAGAGGCGACCAGTATTTTCTGTTACAACTGTGGAGAACATGGACATTTCAAGCGAAACTGGGAGGGACAGAAAAATCTTCGAAAAGTCAGTCAGTGGTTAATCAAACAGAGAAGAAAAGAAGCAAAACTATGGAGGGACCCAATAAAGGAACGTGCTGGCATCTCAGAGAGAATACGTTCCAAACAGTGTATCAAGGGAAATACTAAATTGCAAAACACTATTCCCAAATGTTTAGTGGGACAAACGTTTAGTCTGATGTATCCATGCCGATAAAAGGTATTTATGTTAGAACCATACTTGACACAGGTTTTCAAGTTACTTTACTCTACAGATCCTTTTACAACCAATATTTGATGCATTTACCATTGACACCATTCAATGGCTTTGAGATTTGGAGGCTTAGTGCTGATGATTACCCATACAATGCTTACATGTCATTGAAACTGGAGCCTTTGGAAGCAGATGTTGGAGTAATTATTGATACACTAGTATTGGTCTGCCCGGATCCACTTGAAAAGGGTGAAGCTTCCATTCCTGTGAGAGCAAATACTCCCATTGTGAGAAGGCTTGTGGGCGCATGCAAGGAGAGAGATGGAGAGAATTTTTTGGAAATCCTGTCCATTCACCCGTGTTCAGAGCTGTTTTTGAGGAGGTGTAAGTTCCTCCTAAGCAGGATGATGAGCATAAATGAGGGCCTGTGTGGTACGGCCACTCTGAATCTGTTATGTTATGCTCTGGAGGGGTAGCTAGAGTGACAGAGGACATTGTTGATCGGCAACACCTGCTTAAACTGAAGGAAGTTGAGTTCATTCAGGGGGGAGGAGGACCTGAGTCACCGGGAGGTAAGAGTGATGTACAGGGGAAGGCATTCCCAAGCCAACATGAGCAGTCACAAGGAGTGCCTAAGGCCGAAGGAACTGAAGATGAGATGAGGAGGTCTCAGAGAGTCAGGAAACCCCCAGACAGGCCGGCATATAATGCACCTGGGAAACAGAGTGTTATGTCAATATCCATGGTGAGATATTTTACCTCCATTTCCTGAAATCACAACATTTATTTGAATACTGTGGTATTAATAATGGATCGATAAGTTCCGAAGCTTTCATGAGGATGACTATTATTGGTGGTGAGAGAATGCAGTGACCTGGTTAAGATTTCTATTGCTATGCTCTGAGGTATTTTTACTTTAGCAGTTTTCTGCAAAAGCAGTATGTCCTGTTAGTAAGCTTCATAAACTAGTGTTGTGGCTTCCTCTAAAGATACGGAGCCACAAATGGATGATCAGTACTTGCCTAAAACTAAATGAAGATAAAATTGAAATACTTTTGGTTGATCCCAAAGCCAAAAGAGATAAACTTCTTGATAAACTTGGGAATTTGGCTCCCTTTGTAAAATCAGAAGTAACAAGCCTAGGTGTTATCCTTGACTCAGACTTGAATTTTAAATCCCACTTAAAGAATGTGACCAGAGCAGCATTTTTACACTTCAGAAATATTGCGAAGGTATATCTATTTCACTCACATAATGATCCTGAAAAACTAATACGTGCTTTTATATCAAATAGACTAGGTTACTGCAACATACTTTTTACAGGCCTTCCAAAGCAATCTATTGAAAAACTTCAATTCATTCAGAACACTGCTGCTAGAATTTTAACCAAAACCAGGATGATGGACCATATCACTCCAGCCCTAGCTACTCTGCATTGGCTTCCTATATCTTTTAGAATTGATTTTAAAATTCTCTTACTTGTTTTGCAAGTTCTCACTGATCTGAGACTGGAGTACATCACATATAGAAGGTGTGTCAAGGTATAATTCATTTGCTTGGATCTGATTTTATACACTGCTTTTATTTGATTCAGTAAATTAAAGAGCAAGTTTAATGCTGGACAAGACCATAGTTGGTTTAGAGAGTTACCCCGGAAAATGCCTCGGTTTATTTTGACAATGCTGGTTGTTCTTTTTTGGTTGTTAGTAGATCGGGTGATAATAGTACACCAATGCTTCATCAGATGTTGTTGGAATTTCACAAGTATTGGATGTAGTTTATATATATTAAAAGCATTTCTTAACCATGACTGTAGGACAGAATCAAATGCTTTTTGGTAATCAATATTACAACATGAAGGATTTCTGCTTTTTTACCAGGTTTGATTTTTGAATTACAGAATCTATTATCAGTTGTTCTTTACATCATCCTTTCTGCGCTTTTGTAACTATATTGTAGTTATCTAAATGAGTAGTGATTAGTTGTGAGGTGCATGGTGTTACAATTTTATAAACAAGTAATATGATGATATTTTGATGGGTCATTTTTGATGGGTCATCTTCCCTTTTAGTTAAGAGATACATTTTACCTTCTGACAAAAATTTCGGCACTTTTTCAGGTTTTTTAAGAAAATTGTTGATATAAATTCATATGTACAATTGGTCAAGTAAATTTTTGTACCAATAATAACAATAATACTACAAATAATTATTATTGTCATTTATATTATTATTATTTCTGGTAAGACCATCTTTGGCAGCTTGGTTAAACAGAAGTTTAATAGTGATAAATGGTGATCTAACTCAAAAATATAATTGGCAATGCAGGATGATGAAGAAAACTCACTTGTTAATTGCAGATGTTTTAAAGGTATTTGGACAGGAGCTTGGATAGGAAAGGAATTGAGACGTATGGAGCTGATATGGGCGAATGGAATTAACACAGGTACATCACAATTGGCAAGGACAAGGTCTGTTGAAAATGTCCAGTTCAGTGCTGTACATCCCACTGATTCTAAATCCACATACATTGTCTACCTTGCTCAAGGGCTGTGGAAGTTGCAGCAAGGAAAGTGTTAAATGATGCACAATCAAAAGGAAGTGCAAACACTTTGCACGGCCTTTTCTGCATGTATGGTTTTGTAAGTCAAGATGATAAGCTAACAGGGACTGTCTGCATACATCTTCTAATGCAGTCAGCAGGCTGAACACAGCCATTGAAAACCTAAGCAACACACATCAAAGTTGCTGGTGAACGCAGCAGGCCAGGCAGCATCTCTAGGAAGAGGTACAGTCAACGTTTCGGGCTGAGACCCTTCGTCAGGACTAACCGAAGGAAGAGCTAGTAAGAGATTTGAAAGTGGGAGGGGGAGAGGGAGATCCAAAATGATAGGAGAAGACAGGAGGGGGAGGGATGGAGCCAAGAGCTGGACAGGTGATTGGTAAAGGGGATATGAGAGGATCATGGGACAGGCGGCCCAGGGAGAAAGAAAAGGGGGAGGGGAGGAAAAAAACCAGAGGGCAGAGGGTAGGCAAGGGGTATAGTCAGAGGGACAGAGGGAGAAAAAGGAGAGAGAGAGAAAGAATGTGTATATATAAATAAATAACGGATGGGGTACGAGGGGGAGGTGGGGCATTAGCGGAAGTTAGAGAAGTCAATGTTCATGCCATCAGGTTGGAGGCTACCCAGACGGAATATAAGGTGTTGTTCCTCCAACCTGAGTGTGGTTTCATCTTTACAGTAGAGGAGGCCATGGATAGACGTATCAGAATGGGAGTGGGATGTGGAATTAAACACACATTCTTTCTCTCTCTCTCCTTTTTCTCCCTCTGACTATACCCCTTGGCCATCCTCTGGGTTCCCCCCCCCACTTTCCTTCTCCCTAGGCCTCCTGTCCCATGACCTTCTCATATCCCTTTTGCCAATCAACTGTCCAGCTCCTGGCTCCATCCCTCCCCCTCCTGTCTTCTCCTATCATTTTGGATCTCCCCCTCCCACTCCCACTTTCAAATCTCTTACTAGCTCTTCCTTCAGTTAGTCCTGACGAAGGGTCTCGGCCCGAAACGTCGACTGTACCTCTTTCTAGAGATGCTGCCTAGCCTGCTGCGTTCACCAGCAACTTTGGTGTGTGTTGCTTAAACTTACAGCATCTGCAGAATTCCTCGTGTTTGCATTGAAAACCTAACTCTTCTTTGTATAGGCTTTTTGTTTAAGCTTTGGAACCAAGATAAGATAAGGATGCAAGCGAAGCATTCTAGGGTATGTTGGAGGAAACCGGAGTACCCAGAGGAAAGCCGCCTGGTGATGGAGAGAACATACAAGCACCTTACAGGCAGTGACGGGGACTGAATTTAGGTCACTGATGCTGTAATAGTGTTACCCTAACTGCTACTCCACCGTGCTACCCACTATCGGCATGGCTGATAAACCCCAGTTACTCTGCAAGGTCACTGTGCACAGCCATCAGATGACCATATCCCCAAATAAGCTCTCAAATTCCATCTCAGTCAGGATGAAGATCTTACCGAAGTCAAAAGAAATATTGAAGGGCACCTTCAGAACATCTCTGAAGAAATTTGGAATTAGACTATCTGGTGATCCATCTAGTAAATCCACACTGAACTTTTACTACCTCTCAGCAAAATGTGTCCTCCTGATCCTGCATGGTGCTGAGGGATTGTTTCACAGTTTGTGGGATCAATACATGCTCCATCTGCAAACCAGCTGGAAAAATATCATCAACCTGACCATGCAAAGGCTCCTCCTTATCCAACTGCCAAAATAGTTGTGTTCTAAAACATTTAAAGAACTTATATAAATCTATCTTTTAAAAAGTAAACATCAACATCAAACCATTTTTTAATTACATGAACTTAATTGACTCAAAATAAATGTGGGGATATGCTGATAGTTTTGTATTGAAATAAACAGGGAAGTAAACATGCGTTTTGGCAATAGTTACCTCTGCAACTGTCTGCTTGAAATTCTGATGAAGGTCATTGACCTGCAATGTTAACACTTCCATGGATGTTGTTTGACTTGCTGAGTATTTCCAGCAGGCTCTGGAAATAATAGTGTTTCTCAATTATATTGTTCCTTGTAGCCAATAATATTGCCCCTTTGTCTCCTTGATTAATATCAGATTATCCAATAACCTCCTCGATTAATATCAGTTGCCAGAAAAGACTGGTATCAAAGCATTTGTTTTCAAATGCAAGTTGCATTCATCTCCCAGTGCAAGGCCGCAAGTTGATTGTAAAGCAGGATGCAATTATTTAAATCGTTCATAACTTCCGAATTCTAGTAACATCCATATGATTCTTTGTTGCACCTTCTTTGCTAGATCTGTGAGGTTTCTGTAAAATGGAAGCCTGCCCGGCTGGTGGTGTACTGGCATCCATACCATACTTTCTGGTTCGAATCCGGCCAGTTCCTTGCACCCTTTCCATCCGTGCTGGGTTGAGCATTGAGCTAGCAACTTGGCCTTGTAAAAGACTGACAAATGCTAAAGAAGCAGCAAGATTGTTGCCTGATGCACTTCAAGGCTTGGAGAGGAACAACAAAAAAAAAACAAAATGGAAGCCATAAAATATGCCTTGCAATCGACCATTCATGGCCCCAAACAGTCCTTCCAGGTGAGGCATCACTTCACCTGTGAGTCGACTGGGGTGATATACTGCGTCCGGTGCTCCCGATGTGGCCTTTTATATATTGGTGAGACCCGACGCAGACTGGGAGACCGCTTTGCTGAACATCTACGCTCTGTCCGCCAGAGAAAGCAGGATCTCCCAGTGGCCACACATTTTAATTCCACATCCCATTCCCATTCTGACATGTCTATCCACGGCCTCCTCTACTGTAAAGATGAACCCACACTCAGGTTGGAGGAACAACACCTTATATTCCGTCTGGGTAGCCTCCAACCTGATGGCATGAACATTGACTTCTCTAACTTCCGCTAGGCCCCACCTCCCCCTCGTACCCCAGCTGTTACTCATTTTTATGCACACATTCTTTCTCTCACTCTCCTTATTCTCCCTCTGTCCCTCTGAATATACCTCTTGCCCATCCTCTGGGTCACCCCCCCCCCGTCTTTCTTCCCGGACCTCCTGTCCCATGATCCTCTCGTATCCCCTTTTGCCTATCACCTGTCCAGCTCTCGGCTCTATCCCTCCCCCTCCTGTCTTCTTCTATCATTTTGCATCTCCCCCTCCCCCTCCAGCTTTCAAATCCCTTACTCACTCTTCCTTCACTTAGTCCTGACGAAGGGTCTCAGCCTGAAACGTCAACTGCACCTCTTCCTATAGATGCTGCTTGGCCTGCTGCGTTCACCAGCAACTTTGATGTATGTTGCTTGAACCATTGTTTAATATTATTTCCTTGATCTTCAATACTAACTGTTCAGAAATGAATCACTATGTTTCATTTCTATTTTTATTACCTTAAAATACATTTATTTTCATGACTAGTATATTTGCAACCTCAACTTCACTGATCTTTTATGTTTAGAAACTGGACTCCATTAGCAAGTACATAGCACACAAATAGCACACAAAAAGCTCTCTTACAGAGGTTAACCCAGGGCAGTAACCATTTCCAGGCTAATATGTTTTTTTTAGCAATTGCTCTGGGCTCTGCCCCCTAGCACAAGGTTCCTCAGCACATCAGCTGACAGCCTGTTGTCACTCGATCAACCAATGATCATTTGGAATACATTTCCTCCAATGATGGAAGAAACTGGAGATTTTGGGAGGGCGGGGGGCAAACCTTAGCCTCTGTTATTGTCTTACATTTAAAACAAAACAGGAACATGTTAGAAGTGTTTGAGAATGATGTGAATTAAAGGGTCAGAACTGTCAGGCTCATACTCATTTCGAATTTGAAGGCAGAATACAGTATTAAAGATAAGAATCTTAGCAGGGTGGAGGATCAGAGAGATCTTGCGGTCCATGTCCAAAGGACACTCAAAGCTGCTGCATAGGTTGACAGAAGGTGTGTTGGTTTTCATCAACCGTGGGATTGAGCTCAGGAGCCGTGAGGCAATGTTACAGCTATTTCAGAGCTTGGTCAGACTCCACTGGAGTACTGTGCTCAGTTCTTGTTATTTCACTACAGGAAGGAAGTGCATACTATCGAGAGAGAGTGCAGAGGAGATTTACGAGGATGTCGCCTGAATTGGAGAAGGTGCCTTATGAGAATAGCTTGAGTGAACTTGGCCTTTTCTCCTTGGAGCAGTGGTGGATGAGAGGTGACCTGATACAAGTGTAAAAGATCATAAGAGGCATTGATTCTGAGGATAGCCAGAGGCTTTTTCCCAGGGCTGAAATAGCTAACATGAGAGGGCATAGTTTTAAGATGCTTGGAAGCAGGTACAGAGGGGATGGCAGGGATAAGTATTGCACACAGAGAGTGGTGGGTGTGTGGAATGTACTACCGGTGATGGTGTTGGAGTCGGATACAATAGGATCTTTCAAGAGACTCTTGGATAGGTACATGGAGCTTAGAGGAATAGAGGGCCATGCAGTAAGGTAATTCTAGGCAGTTTCTAGAGTAGATTACATGGTCAGCACAAAATCACGGGCAGAAGGGCCTGTAATGTGTCGCAGGTTTCTACGTTCTATGTTCTATACTCTTTACCATGTATACAGTGTTATGTTAATAATTTACTGGAGTTCCTTTCACCTATCTCAGCCTTCCTTTGCAGTAACATTTTGGACGTACTCACAATGCCATGGTCCAACAAGTCCTTTATTGCAAGGTGAGTTCATTGACACACTGGAAAGGTCTGTTCTCACACTACCTAAGACTCCCCTCCATAATAACCTTTTTGGTGCTATACTGTGGCTGTCCTGGGAAAATATTTTTGTGAAATGCTGGCTTGTTTCCCAGTGTTCAGTGTGACAACTATAATATCTGCACTGAGGTGTCATAGGAACTACTAAACTCCCATTCCTCTGCATGAAGGCTTGTACGGTGCTCTACTTTTCACGTAACTTTGGCCAATTTCACAGAGTCCTTTGGGACTCTGAAGTAGGTTTGATTCTATACCAAAAGATGAACTCAGGTCTCGGAGTATTAGCCCCTATGTTACGTCTCGATAACGTTGGTCAAAATGCATTGCGTGAAAGCTCTGTTCATTGAGAATTCATTCACCAAACACATGCAATACCTGGCCAAGTGTATGAACATGCTCTTGCATTTTGTTGCATTATGAATGGAATACCCAGATTTGGTGTTGTCTGCTAATTATACCTGATAGGGTAGTTAGCTCCCCCATATCCCCCACTGGATGTGGATCAACTGCTTTTCCAGATCCGAGTGCGGAAGTCTCGGCTAACCGTTAAGTGCAGTGCTGAGGGAGTGTCACACTACTAGGGTGGGGTGGATGCTGATGGAAATGTGAAATGTGAAATAAAAGATAATTTTGCACTTTCGGGTGGAATTACTTCAGAGGACAGGGGAACTATCCTCAGTCTCTTACTAATATTTATCCTCGGAGATGACTAGAACGGCAGACTGGTCACTGCTGTCTCTAGACTCACAATGTGGCAAACAGTTGCCTTGTTTCCAACATGACAACATGAGCTGCACTACATTGGTGCCACACAAATTCAACTCCTTCATTGTCATTTTAACTCCACAGAGCAAGGAAAATTCAACATCCTGATATAACTCATATCACATTGATTTGCACGTACTGAAGTAATCAAAGCCCAGATATCTTATCTGACAAAAAGACCTGAATGTAACACAAGAACTTACAGAATAAAGATGGAATGGAAGGAAAAACAAGGAGTTGTAATTTTGTGGTGTTAAGAAAGATTAAGAGGGGAAAGATTTCAGAGCAAATACTTCCTCTGTTTAGAGGAGTTAAAATGCAGACTCCAGATGGTATGAGTTTTGTAAGCTGTTAAGAAGGCAGATCATTCAAAACTGACAAATATTTTAAAAGCACTTGAAGATAAAGGGCCAAGGATGGATTACTGTTCTGATTTTCACATCTGGCTGCTGGATTAATGCCAGACTTGCCCATTATGTGTTCAGATCAAGCAGAACTACTGGACTGTAGCCCTCGAGGATACTTCTTTTAAAATTTTCCATCAGAGCTCTTCATGTGGTATGTAACACTCTTTGAATATAAATGATGTACAACTGATGTCGCTACTTAAAAAAAGGGGAAATTGGCAGTGAGAGTCCAGTTCTCAAACCATGCAATGATATAAAACAATCTTCATTGTAATCAATCTAAGTTCGGAGAGGTTAAAGAAATATCGGGATAGAAATGAAACCATTCACACAGATTGTTCTTGGTGAGTGACCTGAGAGCCATTCTTATACTGCAGGTAACTTGGAACCACCAACTTCTGTCTCGAACTGCTCACTCCTCCTTTTGACTCTATCTCCCCATCATCTCTCACCTCACCAGGTTTCACCTATCACTGACCACTCTCTGCCTCATCCTCCCATGGTACAACACAAATTGGCACCATAACATAGCAGTTAGAGCAATCGCCCTACAGTACCAGTTATCACTGATCAGGGTTCGATTCCCACCGCTGTCTGTAAGGAACTTGTATGTTCTCCCCATGACAGTGTGGGTATCCTCTGCATGCTCCATTTTCCTCTCACACTCCGAAGACATGTGATTAGGGTTAGTGAGCTGTGTGCATGCTATGTTGGTGCTGGAGCAAGGTGATACTTGAAGTCTGCCTCAGCACAATCTCCCTTGCTGATTTAATTTGATGTAAATACCACATTTCACTGTACATTTTGATGTATATGTGACAAAACAAAGCTAATTGCTTTCTCTCTCTCTGTCACTTCTACACACTGGCTATCTTCCCTCTCTAGTCTCATTCCTGATACAGGGCTCTCAACGTGAAACGCTGGCCACCCCTTTGCCACCAGAGAAGCTGCCTGGCCTGCCGACTTCCTCCAGGTTTGCTTCTTGCTCCCGATTCCAGCATCGCCAGACGCTTGTGTGTGGTGGTAGGGGATCTGCTAGCTGGGGGAACAGAAAGGAGGCTCTGTGAACGAGAATGAGATTCCCAGATGGTACATTGCCTCCAGGGGTGCCTCAGCATTCTTAAGTGGGAGGATGAAAAGCCAGAGGTTGTGGTCCATGTACGTAGCAATGACATGGATGGAAGAGTGATGAGGTTCTGCGAAGTGAGTTCAGGGAGTTAGGTGCTAAGTTAAAGGGCAGACATCCAGGCTTATGGTTTCAGGACTGCCGTCCATATCACATGCTAGTGAGGCCGGAGATAGGAATATTATACAGTTTAACACATGGCTAAGGAGTTGGTGTAGGTTAAGAGTTTTGGATCATTGGGCTTTCTTCTGCATCCTGTACAGAAGAGACATTGTACTTGGAATGGAGGGGGACTAATATCCTAGTGGGAACATTTGATAGTGCCGCACAGGCTGGGGGGGGGGGGTAGGGTGGTGGTGGGGTTTAAACTAGAGTTGCAGGGGGATGGGAACTTGGGTGCCCCACAACAGGTCGTGGAGAGGTAGTGGAGACATGTTCTTAAGACCTCAGACAAAGTCAAGAATCAAAAGGTTGATCACAGTGCAACTAATGTCCTGAGATGCATATATTTCAATGCTAGTAGTAGTGTAGGAAAGGCAGATGAGCTCAGGGCACGGATCAACACCTGAAATTATGATATTGTAGCCCTTAGTGAGACTTGGTTGCAGGAGGGGCAGGACTGGCAGCTCAATATTTCAGTGTTCCTTTGTTTTAGATGCAACAGGGTGGGAGGAATCAAAGGAGGGGGAATGGTGTTACTAGTCAGGAAAAATGTCACAGCAGTGCTCAGTCAGGACAGACTGGAGAATTCACCTAGTGAGGTATTACAGGTGGAAGTGAGGAATAAGAAAGGTATGACCATGTTAATTGGGCTGTATTACAGACCACCCAACTGTCCGTGGGATTTAGAGGAACAAATTTGCAGAGAGATCACAGACTGTTGCAAGAAACATAAGTTGGTTGTAATAGATGATTTTTAACTTGCCAGCTATAGACTGTGACTCCCATAAAAGGACTAGATGGGATACAGTTGGTCAAATATGTTGCGGAAAGTTTACTGAATCAGTATGTAGACATCCCAATGAGAGAATGTGCGGTTCTTGATCTGCTATTAGGGAATGAGACAGTTCAGGTGATGAAAGTTTGTGTACAGGAACATGTGGCAGCTAGTGATCATAATGCCATTAGTTTCAAAGTAAAATGAGAAAAAAGTTAGGTCTGATCCAAGAGTTGAGATTCTAATTTGGAGAGAGGCCAACACTGATAGTATCAGAAAGGATCTGGCAAGTGTGGATTGGGACAGGATGTTTTTTGGCAAAGGTGTACTTGGCAAGTGGGAGGCCTTCAAAAATGAAATTTTGAGAGTATGTGCCTCAGAATAAAAGGGGGAGAGAAGGGGGGGAGAGAAGGGGGGGAGAGAAGGGGGGAGAGAGGGGAAGAGAGGGGAAGAGGAGAGGTGGAGGAGGAGTGAAGAGGAGAGGAGAAAGAGATAAAGAGATAGAGAGAGTTATTTAGTTTTATGCGTGTAGCGAATATAACTTAATGGAAAGTTGGCACTCACCAAATGCACACACAGGCCTTGAGAGATTGCTCATCAGGGGCTTTGCAACTGAGAATCATGCTGTGAATACTGCATAATCTGTTTTGCCAAACTTGTCTAATATTGTCCTTGGGGTTGTGTATTCTCTTTGGCTTTTCTTTATTGAAATAGTTTATTCTAACTTTATAACTTGTATACCACGAATGAATGGTTACAAAATAGCAACACATTTGTTACATACTATGTAGCAAGTATTGCTAGCTTACACAAATTTACTCAGCATGTTTCAAACGGTTTCCACTGTGGGGAACCCACACTGTCTCACTGAAATTGTGCAAACCCTTTACAAACAGCAACCAATGTCAAGATGGAAGCCAAGTCTCTGAGGCCGAGGCAGTACTGTAGCGCTGTGCCCTGTCAGCAACACAATGGGGGTTGAGAGAGAAAGGGTAAGGCAGTTTATCAAATGTTTGGAGTCAGCAGCCTTAGATTTCTGGGCGTTAACAAGGCAAGGCATACCAATGTCTTTACTTAGAAGATTAAAAAAGTTCAGCATACCACTCACAAACTGCTGCAGATGTACTGTTGTAAATACTCTGATAGGGTGCATCAAAGAGTGATACAGCAATTCCATACACAAGAAGCATATCCCTCCCCACCACCAATAGTACCTACACGAGGTGCTACCTCAAGAAGGCAACGTCTATCATCGAGGTCGTGCCATCGCACAGCTACTAGTGGGCAGTAGGAACAGAACCCTGGAGCCCCACACCACCAAGTTCTTGAACCAACTGGCAGAGCCTAATTACTGCAGGTTAGTAACACAATGGCCTCTTAGATTACTTTGCACTAAAATGGACTTTATTTATTTTTGATCGAGTTATATTTTTTCTTGTAAAAATTGTGTATAACTTTTGTTTAATTTCTGTTTTTCATGTGAATGCTGCTAATATGATGCTGTGTGCCTGTGGTACCACTGTAAGTCAGTTTTTCATTTCACCTCTGCATACAAGATTCTTACAACATAACAATAAACTTGCTGAACTTGAAGAGATGACTGTCTACTAGAAGGCTATAGGCTATCAAATCAGATCAGTGGCAATCCTAAAGAAGAGAAATATGTATCAAATCCAGTGCAAATCTCAAAGTATCCTGATTCTTTTGCCAGATTCTCTGTGGCAATTAACAACTACATTAATCAGGAATAAGCAGGTCTCTTCATGAGTGGCAAGCAGTGAGTACTGAGGTGATGCAAGGGTCAGTAGTTTGACCAGCTAGTCAAAAAATATATGAGTTGAATGCGTGAATTAATTGCAATAACTCCAAGTGTGCAAGTGGCACGAAGCTTGGTAGGAGCATGAGTCATAAGAATTTAGAGAGGATCCAGTGTGTGACTGGATAGTTGGAATGAGTGGATGAATGCACGCAGATGTGGAGTAAGGCGGATAAATGTGAGATTATCCTCTTTGGTAACAAAAGTAGAAAGGCAAATGATTATCTGAATGACAAGTGATTAGGAAGGGGAAGGTACAAGAAAAAACACCTGTGTGTCCCTTTATACCAGTCACTGGAAGCAGATGTATCAGATGTTCAAGAGGGCAAATGGTGTGTTGTAAACCTTTTTGGTGAGGCAGTTCGAGTAGAGGAGAAAAGGTGTCTTACTGCAATTGCACAGGGTGTTGTTCAGCCCACATCCTCAACTTTGGTGTCCTCATCGGAGGAAGGATAGACTCGTAGAAGTATGCAGCATGGAAACAGGTCCTTTGGCCGAACTGATCCATGTTGACCAAATGCCCATCTAAGCTAGTACTATTTACCTGTCTTTGGCCCATATCCTTCTAAAGCTTTCCCATCCATAAACCTGTCCACTGCAAAAATTAAAAGATAAAGGTTTCTTTTAAACAGACTAGATTTACTTGTCATGTGCACATCGAAATACACAGTGAAATGTGCTGTTTTCGTCAACAACCAATGCAGTATGAAGATTATGTTGGGGTCAGCCTGTAAGTGTCGCCATGATTCTGGCCTCAACACAGCCTTGGATTATTCACTAATCCTAACCTGTGTGCCTTTGGACCTTGGGAGGGAATTAGAGCACCTGGAGGAAACCCACACAGTCACAGGGAGAAGAGGCAAACTTCTTACAGAGAATGACAGGAATTGAAGCCTGATTCTGATCACTGCCACTGTAAAGCATTACATTAACTGCCACGTTACCATGATGCTCCCAGACTGGTTTTTTTTAAAGTATTGTACCTGACTCAACCTGGCAGTTCATTCCATACATGCATCACCCTCAATAATGTTTTTGCACTAAAGCGAAGTTTCAATAGATTGAATCCTAGGTTGGCAGAACTGCCAAAAAGAGTGAGGATAAAGTTTGACAGAGCTTAGATGAATGAGTGGAGATTTCATTGAAATTTATAATGTCCTGTTGAAACTAGACAGACTGGATCCAGAAAAGATGTTCCTGGTGATATGGGATATTCTGAATCAGGAGTTACAGAATGAGGATGCAGGTTAACTCATTTAGGACTGGGATGAAGAGAAACTTCCTCACGCACAGAGTGGTGACCCTGTGGAATTCCCTACTGCAATAGGTAGTTGAGGTCCAATCATTGGTTATATTCGATGCATTAGATATTGTTCTTTGACCTGGCAGTGTTAAGGTATACAGGGAGGGAGTGGGAATGGGATTAAGTTTGCACGAGCAGCCAGGATCATAATGAATCATACTGACGCACATCCACTTTCTCAAAAGTTTGCAAAGATTCAGCATTTAAAACTTTGATCAACTTCTATAGATGTGTGGTGGAGAGCATACTGACTGGTCGTATGACAGCCTAGTATGGAAACACTAATGCCCGTGAATGGTAAAGCCAACAAAAAGTAGTGGATGCGGCCCAGTCCATCATGGGTAAAGCCTCCCCATCATTGAGCACGTCTACACAGAGGGCTGTTGCAGGAAAGCAGCATCCATCATCAAGGATCCCACCATCTAGGCCATGTTCTCTTCTTGTTGCAGGCATCGGGAAGAAGGTACAGGAGTCTTAAGACTTGCACTGCTAAGTTCAGGAACAGTTACTACCCCTCAACCATTAGGCTCTTGAACCAGAGTGGATAATCTCTCTCGGCTTCATTTACCCCATCACTGAACTGTTCTCACTTTCAAGGACCCTTCATCTCATTCTCAGTATTTATTGTTTATTCATGCACTAATATTATTTCTTTTTTTTTTCTTTTTGTATTGCTACAGTTTGTGGTCATTTGCACATGGATTGTTTGTCCATCCTGTTGGGTGCAATCTTTCATTGATTCTGTTCTGTACCTGGTATTTACTGTGAATGCCCAAAGAAAATGAATCTCATAGGTGCATAGCCTAACATATACGTACTTTGATAATAAATTTACTTTGACCTTTGAATGGGGGTAAGCCTAGAAAGATGAATTGCATATGACAGGAATTCTGCAGATGCTGGAAATTCAAGCAACACACATCAAAGTTGCTGGTGAACGCAGCAGGCCAGGCAGCATCTCTAGGAAGAGGTACAGTCAACGTTTCAGGCCGAGACCCTTCGTCAGGACTAACCGAAGAAAGTGTAAGGGATTTGAAAGTTGGAGGGGGAGGGGGAGATCCAAAATGATAGGAGAAGACAGGAGGGGGAGGGATGGAACCAAGAGCTGGACAGGTGATTGGCAAAAGGGATATGAGAGGATCATGGGACAGGAGGCAGGAGGATAAATAACGGATGGGGTATGAGGGGGAGGTGGGGCTTTAGCAGAAGTTTGAGAAGTCAGTGTTCATGCCATCAGGTCGGAGGCTACCCAGACGGAATATAAGGTGTTGTTCCTCCAACCTGAGTGTGGCTTCATCTTTACAGTAGAGGAGGCCGTGGATAGACATGTCAGAATGGGAGTGGGATGTGGAATTAAAATGTGTGGCCACTGGGAGATCCTGCTTTCTCTGGCGGAGAGAGCGTAGGTGTTCAGCAAAGCGGTCTCCCAGTCTGCGTCGGGTCTCGCCAATATATAGAAGGCCGCATCGGGAGCACCGGATGCAGTATATCACCCCAGCCGACTCACAGGTGAAGTGTCACCTCACCTGGAAGGACTATGCCTGCTTTTAATTTCTTGGTTTTTGTGGGAGGCCAATAAAACTTGCTGAAGACCAAACTCATGGAATCAGCAGTCTCAGTGTCACTGAGGGCATTGAAGGCAGTTGTGGTTCATGAATGTCGTACCTCAATGGGTTTGATTGACATGACATCAAATATGTATGAATGAAAGTTGGAAGGGTTCATACAATATAACAAAAACAACCATTTGTTTTTCCAATTACACTCCGGATTGCTCAACTAGTTGTGGGAGAAGGGCAGATCATGATCATAGTCATGGATTGGAAGATGGGGAGGAGTGGAAGCTGAATCTTGCCTTTTAGTTTAGCTTGAGCTGGATGATATGGTGAACTAGGGATGGATGAAGTGAGGCAAGAGACTTTTGCTGGCTTGGTGGGGAATGCAGTGGTAGGGGAGATGTAATTGGATAACACTGAGTGTAATTGTGGGAACTGAGTGCTGACGTGGGCTTGTCTGCCCTTATTCTGGACGACACTGAGCTTCATCCTGTTTTTTATAGTTGAACACAATGGAGCAGCCACAGTTCCCACAAAAACTGAACTCTAACTGGCATTAAGTTTGCATGCAAGATTGGCGAAAGTTTCTGGGACCCAGGAATCACTGACCTGAAGTGACTGAGGCAACGGGGCAGAACATTCAGAGTTTTGTAAATAGGGCTATTGTGCAGGAGAAGACCAAAACAGCAGGAGGCCACAAGAGATAAACCCTCACCAGGAAACCACAAACAGATTAACAACCACCGTCGGAGAGGAGGCAAGTCAGTGAAATCATTGGTATGGTTGCAAAGCAACACCTGACCTCCTCTTCACATCATTGGTCATACTGGATCTGAGTTGGAAAATAGATAATAGTGAGTTAAATCAGAAGTCAGTGCAAGGAATTCATTGCTGATATGAAACTATGGATGTCAGTTGTGATTTTGTGAATAACCAATTGACTGTATTGTTGGATTTACAGAGTTTAATAAAAGAGCCTTGGAAGGAACTCACTCTTGTCCATTGCTACTTTAGTTTTGCACTCACACCTTCCACAGGGACCTTAAGCAATTATGGGTTACAGTTTGATGGGTAGGAAGCTCGTAAAAATTCCAGGGTGAAAATGATCGCTAGTGGATGCTGCTTTAGTAATAAGTATCAGTTACCATAACAGATGACTGCTTTGTGCTCTTTCAACATGTTGCAAAAGTATTTTATATCCTATCTGTGACTCACCCTCCACAGGCCAGGATTGTATCAATATTGCATGGAGGGTCAGTTGAGATATTAGTATTCAAATCTACAGCAGGGGATCTTGAAACCAGAAGCTGACACAGAAGAGTACGTGATACACACTGAACATCAGCTGATATTTAAGTACAGATAGCATTTCAGTAATGGATAGATGGGATCACTAAATTACAGTGACAAAATAGGAGAAGAATTGCTATATTTACAGGAAACTGGTTCACTCATTTCTCCATTTAGCAATCTGATAACACAACAGCTTTGAATCGGTTTATTTGGATTGGCTTCAATATCTGAATATTTTTTTGAAATCTATTCATGGTGTGTAGGCGTCTCTGGCAAGGTTGGAATTTACTGCTGATCCCCAATGGCCCATGGGAATGTAGTGGTGAACCACCTTCTCGAACCACGGCAGTCTGTGTGGTGAAGGCACTCCCACAGGGCTGGGATTTTGGACTTTAACCATCGCTGAAGGAATGGAAGTATCTTTCCAAGTCAGGATGGTGCAAGTTGAAATGGAATTCATGAGAGTTTAGGATGGTAAATAGTATGCAAATAAAGTAATTTGCTTTGTCTTAGATAACACAGATTCTTAGTGTTGTTAGACCACACTCAGAATCAGTATCAAAATCAGAATCAGGTTTATTATCACTGACATATGATGTGAAATGCATATTTTCAGTAGTACAGTGTAAGGCAGAAACATTCCTAGAAGTTACCATAAATAATTAGTACAAAACAGGAAGAGCAAGGTAGTTCATGGTTTCATGGACCATTCAGAAACCTGATGGTGGAGTGGAAGAAACTGCTCCAAAAACTTTGAGTGTGGGTCTTCAGGCTCCCGTACCTCCTTCGCAATGGTAGTAATATGAAGACAGCATGTCCTGAATGGTGAGGGTCCTTCACGATAGATGTTGTCTTCTAGAGGCATTACCTTTTGAAGATGTCCTGAATGGTGGGGAGGGTTGTGACCCTGAAGGAGCTAGCTGAGTCTTCAACCCTCTGCACCTTCTTTCAATCCTGTGCATTGAACCCTCCATATCAGGCTGTGATGCAAATGATCAGAATGCTTTCCATGGTAAATCTATAGAAAGTTGCTTGTCCTCGGCAACATACCAGATCTCCTCAAACACATAGTAAAGTACAGTCACTGGCATACCTTCTTCATGATTACATCAATATGTTGGGCCCTGAATAGATCTTCTGAGATAATGATGCCCAGGAACTTGATTCTCTTCACCTTTTCCACTGCTCAATGTACACTGGTGTGTGTTCTCCAGACTTTTTCCTCATGAAGTCTATAATCAATTCCTAGGTCTTGCTGACATTAAGTGCAAGTCTGTAGTTGCAACACCACTCAACCAGCCTATTTATCACACTTCTTTGTTACCATCTGAGATACTACCAAAGGTGTCACTGCTGAATTTGTAAATGACTTTTTTTGCAGCTCAGCCGTGGGAGTAACAGTCAGGGGAGAGATTTTAAAAGGAGCAGATTCATGCAAGGCCAGTCCTTTTTGGTTGCACAGGTGTGGTAAGTGTCAGCGTCAGAGAGTTAAACTCAGCTGCAAATAAAAGGAAAGTAGGCTCAGGCAGAGCAGACATTGTCAGAGTGTGCCAATGATAGAGTGGGAAGGCTTTGACTTTAACAGTCTTCATTGTGGACAGGCAGCAAGCCTTTTCTCTTTATTAGTAGAGAGTAGCCAGGATGGAAAGCTCATCTTGTCAGATGTGGAGATTCAGGATACCTGACAGTTCCCCTGATGACTACATCAGTGGGAAGTTCACCCAGCTTCAGTGCCTGACTGACCAGGTCAAGGTGTTGAAGCTGGAGTTGATGTACTCAGGATCATTTTGGAGGCTGAAGATATTATAGATGAGACTTTTGAAGAGGTGGTCACAACCAAGAGTACAGGCTTCAGACAGTAGATGGGTGACCTCAGGAGAGGCAAGAGGATAAAGTCATCAGTGCAGGGTTCCCTTGTGGCCATTCCCCTCAGCAAAAAATATACCCTTTTGGATACTGCTGGGGAAGATGCCCGATTAAAGCACAGCAGCAGCTGCCAGACTGGTGGCACTGTGACTGGCTCTGGGGCTCAGAGAAAAATGAAGTCAGGCAGTGTGGTAGTTATAGGGGACTAGATATTAGGGAGACAGAAAGGAGATTCTGTGGCTGTAAAAGAGACAGCAGGATGGTGTGTTGCTTCCCAGGTGCAAGGGTCTAGGATGTATTGCAGTGAATGCAGGATATTCTTAATGGAAAGGGTGAACACCCAGAGGTCTTGTGCATATTGGCACCAATGACATAGGCAGAAAAGTGGGAAGAGGTCCTATACAGTATATATAGAGTTAGGAAAGAGGCCAAAGTGGAGGAACTCCAAGGTAGTAACCTCTGGATTATTCCCTGTGTCACAGGCTAGGGTAGTTAGGAATGAAGTAATAACGTGGATGGACAAGCGGCTGACAAGATGGTGCAAGGGACAGGGTTCTTGGATCACTGGAACCTTTCCTGGGGAAGGGGTGACCTGTACATGAAATTCAGGTTGCACCTGAACTGGAGGGGAACTAATACCAGGGAAAGTACTGAAAGGCAAAAATATAATAATAGTTATGAGAGCTCGGATAGTTTGAAGTGTGTATATTTTAATGCTATGGGTATTACGGGCAAGGATGTTGAACTTAGAGCATGGACTTGTATATGGAACTACGATGTTGCAGCCATTACTGAAAATTGGTTGAGAGAGGGGCAGGAATAGGTGATTTCCTTTCCAAGGTGGCTGGGGTACCACTACTCAGGGACAATATCATAGCTGCACTCATAATGGAGGGGTCAGACACCGAGTCCATTTGAGTGGAACTAAGGAATAGGAAGGGTGCAATCACACTGACGGGATTGTACTACCAATCCCCTAGTAGCCACCAGGACATTGAGGGACAGATATGTAATCAGATTAAGGAAATATGTAAATATAATAGGGCTGTTGTCATGGGGCATTTCAACTTTACTAATATAAATTGGACTTTCTTAGTGCAAGAGGTTTAGATGGGGTAGAATTTGTTAAGTGTATCCAGGAAGGTTTCTTAAATCAACATGTGGATGGTCCGATTAAAGGAAGAAATGTATTGGAAATTGTGATGGGTGATGAGCCTAGCCAGTCGACTAATTTTTCCATGGGTTAACAGTTAGGGAGCAGTGACCACAATCATTATCTTTCAAGATACCTATAGGTAAGGGTAGGTATCGTCCTTGTGGGAGAGTTTTAAACTGGAGTAGGGCAAATTACAAGGGCATTAGACAGGAAAAAGTTAATTGAAAACATCTTTTCTCTGGCATGTCTGCATTAGAAATGTGGGGGGTGTTGAAAAATCAGTTGCACAGTGTACAGGAAAGGTTTCTTCCTGTTGGAAGGAGGGATGGGGGAATGTAAAGATAAGAGAACCTCAGATGTCCAGAAAGGTGATGAATTTAGTCAAGAAGGAAAAGTACTTAAAGCATTGGAAGACTGGATCAAGCAAAGTATAAAGAAGCCAGAAAAGCTATTCCTCTAAATATGGAATCTTCTATCACCACTGCAGTCCCCTTCACCTCCATTCTCTTCCGAGCCACAGCGCCAGACTCAGTACTAGAGACCCAGTCACTGTGGCTCCCACTGGTAAGTCGTCCCCTCAACCGTATCCAAAGTGGTATACTTACTTTTGAGGGAAATGGCCACAGGGGTACTCTGCATTGGCTGCCCAATTTCCTTCCTTCTCCTGACAGTCACCCAGTTACCTGCCTCCTGCAACCTAGTGGTGACTACCTCCCTATAGCTCTTATCTATCACTTACTCACTCTCCCATATATGCTGAAAATCATCGAGCTGCCATTTTGGTTAGGCTCTTAAAATGATTGGCCATATGCCTGGAAAAAAAAAGTAGTTTTTGTAAATCATGTTAACAGAATCAATTGATTCCAAAGTAACCCTAAAGTAGCAATGGACAAAATCTATCCTGTCCTTTATAAGTTGACATTTATAACAGCCCAACATGGTAGGGAGATTAGAGAAAGTGAAGAAAGTTTGATCATATTTTGTGTGAGAGGTTATTTGGTTCTTTGGAATTTCAGATACTGGAGCTTCAGTTGAATATGGGACAAGAAACAAAACAAATTTCAACCTTCTATCTGTGCTATTTTAAACTCTAAAACATCTAAAAATTATTGATGTTCTAACAATGCACTGTGCCTAGATATTTATAAAGCACATATCGTATTTATAAAGTACATAGTAGTTGCAATGGTGAGCTAATGTGAGAACTAATCTTGCTACCATCGCATTGAAAAAAAAACAGGATATCAATAATATCCTCATAACATGCTTCAAATGTGATGTTGCTTATCCTAAAAACCATGTTGCCAAAAGATTAAACACTTGGGAATGACTCAGAATAAATTATATGTACCTTGCAGACAAATCAGGTAATATAGTCAGTGAGTGGGGTAGAAGTAAACATTACTAATCTCACTACAGTATTACAACAGGAAGGAACAGATTGCAGATTCTTAAATAATGCCACAGCCTTCATCACAACATCACTGCCATTTCCAAACACTCACCACATTTGGTTTCAATGGAAAAAGGAGCAGAAGCTTTCAAGTGGAATTACCGCCAGTAACCATGATGTTGTTTTGTGCTGATTGTCCATGACAAAAGCCAAAGAAGGTGTGAACTGTGAAGCCTAGACCAGTGCAGACTTTGTTTTCCAGATCCCATTAAATGATCTTCGCCTCCACAGAGAGCTGCTGTGAATCAATAACAGCTCATAAGTGTTTGGGGGTTTAGAGATTGCCAGCATTGATTGATTTATTTGTCAGGACAGGTTTTGAAAGAGACTTGATGCCCTGTCCTCGTGCCATCTTTGTCTCTTGCAGTAATGTCAGTAAGGTGTTTGTTCAAGTTCCACGCAGCTGGGGAAAATTAGGCTAATAATGCACTGCAGTCCTGAACTAAAGCAAACCTGTCAGGGGTGAGATTGTTCACGGGGTGTCAAATAGAAGTATGTGCTTAATGTAGAAGTGGTCGAGAATTTCCTACACCCACTCCCCATACCACCCCTCTTGGAATGTCGTAGTTGTTGACCAGCTCAATGTTAATTCCTGCCAAGTGATGGCCTAATCAAAGGCAAGTCCTGTGCAAGGTCATGGATGTGTGAGAGACATCAAATGCGGCAAGACAGTACTAGCACAAATCACAAGATGGATAAGAGGTAAAATAGCTGGCTAACTTAAGTACTCCTGTATTATTTGTAGAGAAACTATTATAAATCAACCAAAATGTTCAAAAGTTTAAGACATAACTAAGTGCATTTTAAAACTATGAACTTCATAGAATTTCAACAATATGAATAGTCTAAAGCTTAACTTTGTCTTATTCTTCTCCATAATAATGAGGGTTTTGCCCTTTCCATCCCAGGTCTAAGTACGGGTTTCTCCACAAATATCCAAAAGAGCCAGGGAACTTCTGCAGATTTGGACTTCACTCTTGTTGGAACACAGCTGGAAAAGACTGAGGTCTACAGCTACCATGGTGGGATTTGAACTCGAGCCCTGTAATTGAGTTACTGTCCTATTACTATTCCCTGCTTACAGGTCAAGTCTTTTTACCCAGTAACCACCCACCAATTGACATGGTACCCTGTACCTAGTGAACACAGTTGACTGTTACAGTTCATCATGTGAACTCTCTGGGTGGCTGGTCTTTGCTGCAAGGGTTACCTAGTAGGAGCAAAGTCTCCATGTAGTTCCAGTGGAGTTCCACATTGTATGTTGGTGCAATTAAAATGAGGCTAACATAGCCATTCACTCCCACCAACATGAAGTTCACAATAACTTCAAATCCCTCTTCCATGTACTTCACCTCTTCTCAGCCATCCAATCAGAGGGTGGCAATCCACTTCATGAGTGGCAGACCTTCATGACCTCCTTGACGCAACAGGGGAGTCAATTTTGCACTTCTCCACTCTACATCCATGTTAACAGGACCTTGTTGTCCACAAACTGTTCACAATTTCCCTGCATAACAATATGACCACAATTCAAAAATAGTAGTTGTTTGTAGCATTCTTTGAAGCTCTAGAAACTATGGTATATGCATTCTCAGTTGCTTAAAGTTGGTGATAGCTGGAAAGATAACTTTGTAAAAAAAAATAAGAGGGTTATTGTTGACAAACACTAGAGATTCTGCAAAGGGTCTCAGCCTGAAACATTGATAGTTATTCTTCTCCATAGATGCTGCCTGATCTGAGTTCCTCTGGCATTTGGTGTGGGTTCCAGATGATACTGACTTTGCTATAATAAGCAGAGCAGAGCTTAATCATGTTTACCACAGTGTCAAAAATCCATTAGCAAGTTTACTCTGGTGCTAAAGTTCCCTTTATCTTTCTCCCTGACCATGCACTGACTCTCAACATGGGAAAGAAAGGATCGGAGAAAAGGAAAATAAAAGTCAGCTGAATGTGGGAAAAGGTTTTGGCTTTCTTTTATGCTTTTTTTTGTTACCACGTAGCCTCGTTAAAGAGAGTTTAATCAATGAGTTGTCTCATTACTGATTATTTGGGAATCTTAGTCATGTGCTTAAATGTCACAAGACAGTGAAGTCCAATTTATTCTTCAATGCTCCATCTGCAAATGTTTCCAGACAATCCATCAACATGCTAAGTACAAATAATTCCACAGTACACAGCAATTCTTAAGTTTCAACTCAGTGTTGTGAAAGGCTGCCTTTATTTTTCAAAAGAATGGGTGTGCTTGGTCATGACCCCTGGTAATCTGAAAGTTCTATATTTCCTTTTAAGGTGAAAAGGATTTAAGATAAAGTTATGTAAGCATAACCTAACCTGACCTGAACTGTAAAATGAAAGCTACACTCATCTCTAACTCAGGTTGAAAGTAAGTTTAGAAAAATAAAATTGCTGGATTTTAGTTCTATTATATCTCAGGGCATTCTCTCATCATAATTGCTTCAAGACAAAAACACATTTCATCTGTCAGGAAAACTTCAGGGCAATGAAATGTTCAATGAGTGTGTAAACACTGACATGAAAAGGTTATCAAAGAATTAGAGATTCAACATTTACAGCACAGGATGAGCCTCTATACTGGCTTGACATCCAGGCTAATTATTAGCTTTATTCCAATGTCTATATAACTCAACACATCAAGTAGGTAGTTTTAACCTTTGAAAGGGTCTCAGTAGATGTTGATGGGCTGGTTTCACTTGCTCAAGAGTCTAGGGCTGAGAAACAAAACCTCAATTTAAGGATTCAGCTATTTAAGTTTGAGATGGAGACATTTTTTCCCTATAGACAACTATAATGGTTTGAAGTTCTCTACTCCAAGGGCTGTGACTATTTAGTTCATAGATGAAAACCTGAACAGAACAATTCAGTGTAGAAATGGGCTGATCAAGATGCCTATCTTTGTTCATCCTATTTGGCCCATATTCTCAAATCGTTTGTATTCAATTACCTATTGTTAAGCATATTCAAGGCTTAGGTTTATCAGTTTTTTGGAACTAAGGAAATGAGAGGAAGTGGGTTTGGATGGTAAAGCTGAAGAGATGCAGGGCCAGTCACAATCAGTGGATGGTTTTAAGGTACTATATTTTCTATTCCTGTTTGTTTCCTCATCATTCACCTCAATTCTAGAGGAGATCTCTCTTCCTTCCACTTTTATCTCATAATTTTATACACCTCAATTAACCTTTTCCTTAGCCTCTGGAAAACAATCCCAGCCCATTTAGCATTGCTTCATAACTGAAGATGTACAGACCCCAGTACTGTAAATCCCCTTTGTACCCACCTCTCATCCTTCTGGGCTGGGTAACCAGGATGGAGGTGATATTCTAAATCATAATGGGATTACATTCAGAGGTGGTGAAACTGATGCCTACATTAAGAGCATTAGATGGTTACCAGTGAAGCCCTGCATGTCGATAACCTACAAGGACAACATTGTCCATTCACTTGCCTCACTCGAGTTCTCAGCTCTTACATGAAAACCATAAAATGATGCCAGCCCTGGCTGAAACGTCATCTCTTTGGAAGTCACTCTGGTCTTTATGAACAATGGGGCTACAGTTAGATGGTGGGCCAAAGGGCCTGTTACTGTGAGGAAAAGAATCATTGTAGGCCCTTTCATGGCAGATAACTGATGGTGCATGGAGAATATGCAACCTCAAGCTTGCCTTAATCTGGCTTGTGACTTAATAACTTGTACTAACTGCATCTGGCTATTTACTCATGACCAAGATGTGAACATTGCCCATTCACTTCACCAGCTGAAACCTGGAGGCGTATCCTTGATAGAGGAAGACAAAATCCAAAGGATGGACAGAGGTGGATGGGCCTTGGCGACTTTTTGATTATGTTATTGGATCAGCATCCAGAGGTCTAGATTATCCAATGGAGGTTTAATTTCATTAAGTACTGAGACAAGCATGAAATTTAAAATAAAGTTGTTAAATAAATCTAGAATTAAGGGGATTGTCATGGTAATAGAAACCAAGATATTTTAATTGTCACCGGCTTCACCTCTGTCCTTCAGCAAAGGATATCTTGCCTTCATTCCTGGTCTAACCTCCAGTACATGTGACCTCACACTCCTTCTGAAATGGCTTGGCAAGCTTAGAGCCAACGGGGATGAACAATAAATGCTGGCATTGCATCTATATCCAGGGAATGAATGAGTCTCTGGACTAGTGGAGACAGGAGAAGTTTATTACTCTGCTTCTCTGGCTGGCAGAGGGATCTATAGAAAGTAATCCTGGATCCTCACTAACGTTCAAATGGAGCTCAGCATGTGGTTTTGGAGCTGCTTGGATTATGGGCAACACATTCCCCAGGGCACAGAGCATAGCCCTATTAAATGTTATTGACCTCGTTCTCCAATGAGTGGAAAGGGAGAGGGCATTGGTACTGAGGTGAATGGAGTTTTGATGCAGAAGGGCAACTCATTTAGTAAGTGGTAAGTGAGGGACAGCTCCTCATACTTGTGCCTTATGGCCCAGCACTGAGATAGGCATTCAGCATATTGGTCAACAGCTCCTGCTCCCCTTCACTACCAAGTTTCCTGATCTCTTTGCATCCTATTCAGTCACAATGAATTCTAAATCAGGCTCAGGAAGATATGCGGATGAAGTAGTCCACTTCTCTTCAGCAGGGCTGTCACATATTTTGAAGACCATCATTGTGAAATGGCAGAAGTTGCATGGGCTGGTGAGATGGAGACTCATTTCTTATTCATTCAGTTTTAATTCCTTAAGGATAACATTGAGGTTTTGCTTCTATAATCCAAAGAACACATGCATGGAAGCATAGTGGTTAGTGCAATTGCTTTATAGCACCAGCAATTACTAACTAGGGTTTGAGTTCCACCACTGTCTGTAAGGAGATTGGACTCTGCATTCTCCTGAGAGCACATGGGTTTCCTCTGGGTGCTCCAGATTCCTCCCACCTTCCAAAGATATACAGTTAGAGATTTGTCTGAATGCTATGTCGGTGCCAAAAGCATGGTGACACTTGTGGGCTGCCCCCAGCACATTGCAAACAAGACATTTCACTGTAGGTTTTAATGTATATGACAAATAAAGCTAATCTTTAAATAAAATTAATTCTTTAAATTTCAAAGCATATTGTCGAATTATGCATTTGCAGGTGTGCTAATACTAACAATTGCCCCATAATCTACCCAGTCTGTTTTGTTATAGTTGGCTCATTAGAATTCACCAATATCTGATCAAAGCTGATAGTCCGTTTTATTATTTCCCTCATTTGGCAGAATTTCTGCTTCTATAGCATTCCTGTGGATGCAACTAAGTTCCAGCCTAGGGCTCATTCTGCCCTTTTAGAGAGATCACAAAATCCACTTCAGTAGAGCCGTCCTCCATCCTTGGCTTTGCCCAGGTTTGAATTTGTGAGTCCTGCATCCTCTAGCAGGAAGGATCTTGGTTCAATTATGTCCTGGATGCGTGGGTCCTGTAATTCCGTCATGGATTTATTTGTTAATTTTCCAAGCTGCTGCATGACTCATTTTCCTGAACAGCTGAGATATCAGAACCCTACTGTTATGATGCATGGTAGTGTCTGGAATCACTGCATCGATAGCCGCAGTTCAGCTGAGGTACATACTTCAGATAGTTTATTGTCATATACACCATGGCACAATGACATTCCTAGCTTGCAAGATGTTCAGAGTAAACATATGCACAGTAACATAACAACAAATACAATGGTGACTGCTCAGCAACAGAGTGCACATCTGCCTTTCATTGACATTTGAGCAGGTATTACCCATTTCTGGCAGGCTCTCCTAATTAGAGCCATGTTACAATTTGGAACTGGTTTATTATGGTTTAGAAAATAAATGCTGAAATGACAACAAAAATAACCAAGAAAGGTAGATTTAAAAGTCCAAGCACGTCGCAGCATCTCAGGGAAAGGGTTTTTTTTTTAAAAAATATATATTAGTGATTGGTTTAAATGGTCTGATATCAGTGGGAACGAACCTATTCTTGAGTCTGGCCATCTTGGCTTTCAAGCTCCTGGATCTTTTCCAAGAAAGGAAAAGAGAGAAATGGGAACGGTAAAGGGTGTTCCCCCCATGGCATTGTGGCGCAGCTCGTCGAGCTGCTACCTCACAGTTCCCATGATTGGGATCAATCCCTCTCATCCAATCTATGGAGATTACATGCCCTTCCTCTGACTGTGGGTGCAGTGGTTTCCACCTACACCCTAGGATGTGTAGCTTGCTAGGATACTTGAGAACTGTAAGCTGCCTTTCAGGTGTGGTTGAAGGGCAGAATCTTGTAGGATATGGATTACAGGGAAAATTAACGAGGGGATGGGACAGCTCTGTGCATGGAAGTGGGTTTGATGGGCTGAATGGTTTGTCATTTCGGAAATATCAAATCAGATCATCTTTGAAGATTTTAGGAGTAATCTCTTTGCCAAATGACTAGAGGAACGGAAGAAGAATTGAGTCATCTACTAAAAAGCCTTCTTCACTGTTTGACGCTCATATTAATCACAAGATGTGTAATAACACCAGAATATGGACATGAAGGTGGCAATTGTGCGATCCAGGCAGATCTGTGGTATTGTTGCACTGCCGTCATTCTATGCCTTGGTGATTTATACCCATGGAGGACTGTGCTCCGGTTTTCTTCAATTCACTGTGTACACTGAGTGATGTAGATCGCATATATAATGGCTAACTTTCAGCTCAGAAGCTAGCATGTAGCAGATGAAAATGTTTTGCTATGCAATAAAATTTCTCGCATGCCGACACTGCCATACATTTCTGGGAAGGATTCATTGCATTTCCCTTTCAAAGAATTTCTTTCAGCAGAACTCTGCTGCAGAGTCAGCTAAAAGATCCAATGCCATTCTACATTTCACCTGGGATGAAGTGAACCATTACCCCTGTACACAGCATGTGGCTGTCCACCACTGCGCAATACAGGAGGACATGGCTTTAAGGTATGGGGTGGGAAGTTCAAGGGGGATATTAGAGGAAGGTTTCTTTTTCCCCCTCCTCAGAGTGGTTGGTGCGTGGAATGCACTACCCGAGTCAGTGGTGGAGGCAGATACACTATTGAAGTTTAAGAGACTACTAGACAGGTATATGGAGGAATCCAAGGTTGGGGCTTATATGGGAGGCAGGGTTTGAGAGTCGGCACAACATTGTGGGCCGAAGGGCCTGTACTGTGCTGTACTATTCTATGTTCTAGGAATTGTTTCTGTGTACACAGAATAAAGCAAGAAGATAATGGAAGGATGTAATCAACAAGTCAAATTTGTACTCTCCTAAATATATAGATAGGTTCATTATGCACCACTGATAATCAGCAACAATCAAAGCCACAGTATCTGCACATCTGCCTATTTGTGCAGGTATTACCTATTTCTAGCAGGCTCTCCTAATTAGAAACATGCTACGATTGGTAACTGAAGCAACACAAAGTTGCTGGTAAACACAGCAGGCCAAGCAGCATCTGTAGGAAGAGTCCTGACGAAGGGTCTCGGCCTGAAACGTCGACTGCACCTCTTCCTACAGATGCTGCCTGGCCTGCTGCGTTCACCAGCAACTTTGTGTGCTGCTTGAATTTCCAGCATCTGCAGAATTCCTGATGATTGGTAACTGGTTTATTATAGTCACATGTGCAAAGATGCAGGGAAAAGCTTTGTTTGCTTTCCATCCAGACAGAACATTCCATATACAAGTATATTGAAGTAGTACACAAGGAAAAGCAGATGCACCCACTGCAAAGACAAATCCTCTTTTACTTCTAATTCTCAAGGAGATCAGCTTTGCCATATGTACTGTACATTGAAGCATGTAGTTTGCAAGGGCATCAAGGATTGTGCTGGGCAGCGTGCAAGTGTGGCCACACTTCGGGTGCCAGTGTGGCATGCCCACAACTCACTAACCCTAACCGTACATCTTTGGAATGTTGAGGACACCAGAGCACCTGGAAGAAACCCACGCAGTCACAGGAGAAGATATGCACTCTTTGCAGGCAGCAGTGGGAATTGAACCCTAAACATTGATTGCTGGCTCACGCTGTAGAGCAATACCTTAGCACTACTGTTCTACTTGCGTGTCTAAACACATCACAAATTGTGAAATAGAAACAAATCAAAAGAGGTTCCAGGGAAATGCTAAGTGATCTGTAAGTGTGCATCATAAAGCTTGAGTAAAATATCTTTCTAGGGATGAATTGAACTAATGAAACTCTAGCTGTTTGAAGTAGTGTATTGGCTGATTCTTTGTGTTGATTGAACTATACCACATAAATATTGCTCCATCAGCTTCCCTTTGCCAAGAATTTTCTTTCAAGGTCATAATATTTACAGTTGATGCTCACACTTGGGTTTGTACATGTTTTATCCAAAAGCTTATGGAAAGCCTTGGTTCTGGCATAGAGCTGACAGTGACCTGAAATGACTCAAATGTAAGTGGATCTGATGCTCGGTGAGGACATGCCTTCAGTCTCAAAGTGATATCAGAGAATGTGTAGAGTTATTCCTTGATTTAGCCAGGAACTGCATTCCTGGAAAACACTTATGGAAAATTCATAAATAAAAATGTTCCTCATTACTTTCATTGTTTATACTCTATGTTCTAGAGCTCAAGAATTCCAGACAAAGCTTTCTTCAAAGTCAATGTAAGCAGAACATTTTTTGTTGACAGAATCTTGATGAGCAATGGGAGAAAAGTTGTGAGGATGATGATGGTTTAGATCAGTAATAATCTCATTGAAAGAGGGAGGGGCAGTTTGAGTAGTCTACAAGGCCAAGCAGGTACTGGAGTCAATGCCAAGGATAGATACCCAGAGGTTTGACTGAAGTTCAGATGTTGAGGCCTATTAACTGGAGCCCTGGATCTGCAAATCGCTGCAAGTCTGCAGGGTTTGCCAAAAGCCCAATATCTGCAAGTCCAAATCAGTATCTGTGTCCGCTGAATGCTGGAGCCCAAAAAGATGGCCTGTCTTGGGGTTAGGAGATGTGTATGTGATTGGGTGGGAGGCATGTTTGGCTGGTGTTCTTTTGCTGGCTGTTATGTTCTGTTGTGTTCTGTCTGTTGTTCTGCTATGTTGGGGCTGGAAGGTGAGGCAACACTGGGCTGTCCCCAGCACTCCCTTGGATGTGTTGACTGTTAACGCAAATGACTCATTTCTCTGTAAGATTTGAGTTAATAATAAGTCATCTTGAATCTTGCTCCAACTTCATTCCTTCCCGAGTGATAGTGATGGTTTTATGCATTTGCACATTATCGTATGATCAGAGGTGGGAAGAAGTTGAGTTGTCACTGGTGTTCAAGTGGTTAACCCGAGTTCAGTACTGTCAACACTGCTGGTGGCATGGGTCCTGTGGTGCCTGTTCCTGGAGGGTACTGGTGAATGAGGCTTTAGGAAGGTATTGATTTAGATCCAGAGGGCTCTCCTTTGTCTTACAAAGCTCCTCTTAATCAAACTTGGTATTTTCCATCTTCAGCCAAACCTGAGGATATGCTCAAATCTTGGAGGACTTAAAGATTCATGTGTGCCCTCTGCCAAAATTTTCTTCATACATCATTTACCATTGCTTGCATCATCCTAAGCAGCATTAATGCAGTCTATGGCCATCTCATCACCACCTTCAGGGGCAACTAGGGATGGGCAATAAAATGCTGGCTCAGCTGGTCACTCTCACATCCCATAAGAGAATAAATTTAAAAAAAGATATTGCACCTGTTGCAACATGAACAAAGTCACCAGAGAGATGCAGCTGGCAGACATAAAAGTAGTCTTTTACTCAACAAAATCAGACTCTCTGGAGGAGGAGGCCTGTCAACCCAATATTCCATGACAGGACTTAAAGATCAAAGGACAACTCTTTAGTTGCAATGTATCTACAATGCTTCCTTTGAAGTACATATAATATTCACACCTGCTTATTGCACCCACACTCCAGACACTCAAAATGAATGTTAATCAGCATTGTCTGGTTTTCAGTTAACTGATGGCAACAGCTCCAGGAAACTATTGTCCAGGGCTGTATTTTAAATTTAACCTATAATCTACATTCAAGTCTAAAGATTGGTTGCTGAAGTTATTATTTGTTATATACTACAATTCCAGAATATGCCCTAACAGTCCTACCTCTTGGCCCTTCTGGACAAAAATAACTTGTTCCCAAAAAAAAAGCCAAACCTTGAGGATCTAATCAAATAGGGCAGCAAAAAAATGCCCTGTACTTTGGAACCCCTTCCTCAATTATCTTACGTGCATCTACATCTATGCTATCATCCCTAATGGCTATATACAAGACTAAGCAGAGACTGTTCCAGAAATTTGACCAACAGTATTTAAAACACTGCTTTGTAATTCGTATGCCTGTTGCCTCCTTCCCTGCTGACCGATTGCAGCTTAATCACTATCTTCACCCCTTCATTCTCAGATAGCCAAAACTCAGTGACTACCAGTGGTTATTCTCTGTTAGGGGCACCAGCAAAGTAAATTATTAGGCTCACAGGCCCTCTCATCAATGTACGGTTGCAGCTGTCTCTACTTGAATGACCGCAATGACCTCTCCCAGGTGGCATCTCCTTCCGAACTGTCCAGTTGCTCGCCGTCCCAACCACTGAATAGGCCCAGTTCATTTGTATTCACTCCCCATTCAGGCTGGATGACTACCTTCAGTCACTGTATTTCCTTCTCTTTCTCAGTTTACCATTGCCAGTGAAGTCATGGAACCTTATTGGCCCTGATCCTTGGGACCTCCTGATATGATTCCCACACATTGCCCTGTCTCTCTTCCAGGTTGGTGCTGCAGACTTTCTGTGGACCATGGTATCTGTTTTGTGGATCATAATGTTTGCTGTCCTTATCTTGTCCACATTATTTCTCCTTTTCCTGAATCTATGATAACTCCTGCCTTACTCAGTGTGTCTATCCCCAGGACAGTACCTTCATTGTTTGGGCACAACCAGAAATCTACAGGAAGCTGCCCTCCCTCAATCTCAAGTACCTGGGGCTGACTTCTCTCCGCCTTCATTGTTTCACCTCCTGGACTGCTAATGCAAATAGTCTCTCCAGACATGAGCAAGGGTAGATCAGTTATTGATACTGACAATGCTTTGTCCATGAACATTTCACATGCTGGCCCCCAGATAAACCTCTTGTGGTCATCTGCAGATGACCACCACTGGCAATAGAGGTGGCTGTCAGTTATTTGCCTGACCTCACCAGCTCTATTATCTGGTCAAATTGGAAAGAAAGGGGGCTGCTGTAGATTCTGCCTGGTTTGGTGAGTGATTTTCACACTTCCCTGTTTTTAGGACACTGCCTCAAACCATGGCCTGAGAAGCCACAGCTGTAACAAATCATTTCCTTTACCCTCCCTCATCTATTCCAGCATTTCCTTGCTCCATGACTCAGCGACTGGCACACAAAGCAAGTTCTCTGATGTCATGGAAGTTACATTCACTACAGCCTCTTTACGACTTCTCTTCCCATTCTGGTCCATCTCACTGGCCCAAGACACTATCAAAAAGTAGGTCAACCCCACCAGTATCCCCAAATCAAACTTTTCCTGATGGACTGAGCTCAGACCACCCTTCAGCATTTTCAGGAAGACTGGGCCATCCCTCCCTGGATTAACAAACCCTGAATACTCATATCCTTGATATTTACATTCTGCCCTCTTGATTTCATTCTTAGGACATTCTTAATTTTTTTTTATATAATCTTCAAGGGATTCACTTGAATCCACCCTCCTAAACCTAATGTACACTTCAGAGTTCAATTTCACTTGTCAGCCAATGCTCCCTAAACTTGCCAGATTTACGCTTCCCCCTAACAAAAACGTGAATCCTGGACCTTGATATCGCTCTTTTAAAAACTTCACCTTGCTTTCCATTCCAATAGGTTCACACAATTTCTGCTGGATCCTGTCTAACTCTGACATAATTAGCCCTGCTCCGGTTCAGGACCCTTCCCTTTAGGCCTGTCCTCACCTTTTCCATTACTATCTTAAAACTAATACAAGTTTGGTCACTAGACACAAAGTGCTCCCCAACTGCCACTTCTGTCACTTGCCCTGCCTCATTCCCCAAGGGAAGGTCCAATGTTACACCCTCTCAAGCAGTGCTGTCTTTCTATTGATTCAGGAAACTTTCCTGGACACAGACTCTTAGCACCTTGTGTAGTCCTATCAATACCAGAGAAATTATAATCTACCACTAATACAACCCCTTTATCCTTAGAATTATGAGCAATTTCTCCACACACCTGATCCTCAAGTCCCTTCTGACAATTGGACTGTGTCTCTAATATAGCTCCACTAGATTGACCCTCCTCTTCTTGCTTCTAAACTGTACCCATATTACATCACTAGATAATCCTCCAAAACATCACTTCTAAGTACTATTGTTTTGTCCTGTTATCAAAATGGCTACACCTCCTCCTTGCATACCTGTATTTTTGTCTCACCTGTAGCATCTATATGCTGGAATATTGGGCTGCCAGTCTCCATCATGCTTCTGTCATGGTTATAACTTCCCAGTCCTCAGAGCCAATCCACACTGTATTTGTCCACCTTACATGCTAAACCTTATGCATTGAACTAAATGCAGGTTTAACTCAATATTCCATTCCTTGCCTCCATTGTGCCCCTGGTTAAGATGGCATTACCCCCCATCTTGCTCAGAGTCTTAACCCACCTCACAGGGGTAAATGATCCTGAAGGAATGTGAGGAAGAACTCTTTCACTCAGAAGGTGGTTGAAATGTACCTCCTGAGTGGGTGGTGGGGGCAAGTTCCCTCATAACACTTAAAAAATGCTCTCAGCGGCCACTTTATCAAGTACCTGTTCACCAGCTCGCTAATGCAAATATCTAATCAAGTAATCATGTGGCAGAAAATCAATGCATTAAAGCATACTGATGTGGTCGAGAGGTTCAGTTATTGCTCAGACCAAACATCAGAATGGGGAACAAATGGACCTCAGGTGACTTTGTGGAATGAGTGTTGGTGCCAGACAGTGGTTTGAGTATCTCAGAAACTGCCGATCTCCTGGGATTTTCTGCACAACAGTCTGTAGAGTTTAAGAGAATGATGCAAAAACAAAAGAAACATCTGTTGGGCAGTAGATCTGTGGGCAAAAGTCTCTTGTTAATGAGAGAGGTCAGAGGAGGATGCCTAGACTGGTTTGAGCAGACAGGTAGGCAACATTAACTCGGGTAACCATGGATTACAACAGTAGTGTGCAGAAGAGCATCTCTGAACCACGTGTTGAACCTTGAAGTGGATGGGCTAAGTGGCAGAAGACCACGAACATTCACTCAGCGACCACCTTCTTAGGCACGGGAGGTCCCTAATAAATTGGCCACTGAATGAATCTTGGCGAGTACTTCAATTCCCAAATCATAGTAGACTATGAACCAAGGGCTGGTAAATGGGATTAGTATAACTAGGTACGTGATGGCTGGCATGGACATGGTAGGTGGAAGGACTTTGCTCTGTATGCCTCTCAGGTTCTGTCCACTACTCACCTCATGTTTTTACAAATATTGCAGGAACAGCCTTGATTTCCCGCCCCCCACTACATCAAACTGAAAGACATGTTTGATCCTGATCTTCTAACCACACACTTAATACTTCTATTCTCTCTGTTATAACTTCTGTCCCTTAGAAACACGCACTTCATGGAAAACACGAAAGGCATTAACTTATTTTTGTCTGTGTTGCCAAGGACTGTTTGCATCATTGACTATAGAAGATTTAATAATATCCACCAATGCTCATCTTATTTGTTTCTGCTAATTACATCCAATTCTCTTTTAATGCGTTCAGCTTGCCTTGATTTCTTCAGAGGCCCGGGGGAGTCTCAAAGCCATTTTGAAAGATGCAGAGAATAAATAGTGATGTATTCTGAAATGCAGTGCTCTGGAAAATTTACAATGTTGAGAAAGACAAGATAGTTTGAGAAAGAGTACTGACTGCATTTAGGAGCATGAGTGCTTTACTTTTTGCAAAAGGGTCATTAATCAATCTTAGCTATCCTGAAAAGTCAACAGCATTACTGTGAAAATTTGTGAATCAGATGCTTGTATATTCATGGGATATCTGCACTGCATTAACTTATAATATAAAGGCATGACTACCATAAAGGTCAATCAAATGACTGACATTTATAGATTTAATGTAATTAAGGAGTGAAAAAGATAACTCAAGAACAAAGAAGCCAATTAATCCAGGATTTTGTGAAAAGAGGAAAAAAAGCTAAAGAATTCTTATTGGGAAAATTAAGTTGAGCTGGTCAGTTATGTGTGCCAAGTGGACTTGGGTTGACAGCACTGAGAACCAGTGGCAACATGATAATTGGGAAAGACCACTTGCCCATTTTAAAACTGCCCAATTTTTTGTTCTATTCTTGCATCTACCTGGCACCTTTCTCAAGACTCAATTCCAAACCAGTGAAATACCCTCCATCACTATCGTGGTGTAGGAAAGATAATGAAAGAATACAATGAATGAAAGAGTACAATGATTGGAAAACAAAGTTTTTTTAAAAAAATAAAACATATCCAAACCTCATGACTAAACGGTTTGTTAGAACACACACAAAGTGCTGGAGCAGCTTAGTAGATCAGGCAACACCTATGGAAAGGAAGAAACAGTCAACGATTTGGGCCAAGAATCTTCATCAGGACTGAAAAGGAAAGGGGACGAAACCAGAATAAAAAGATGGTGGAGGGGGAAGGAGTACAAGTTGGTAGGTGATAGGTGAGAGGGAAAGTGGATGGGTGGGGCAGCAGGGATGAAGTAAGAAACTGGGAGGTGATAAGCAGAATAGGTAATGGATTGAAGGAGGAATTTGATAGAAGACAGTGGACCATGGGAGAAAGGGAAAGAGAAGGGGCACCAGAGGGAGGTGATAGGCAGGTGAGAAGAGAAAAGAGGAAAGATGAAAGCCAGAATGTGGAATGGAAAAAGAGAAGGGGAAGAGGGAGAAATTACTGGACACTAGAAAAATGGATGTGTGTTCGAAACTAGCTTTGTCCTGTTCTCTTCATATGTTAGCCAAGCTGAAAGCCAGCCAGATCTTTTTCTGCTGGAATTGCCTGGCTGAGGAACAGGTCAATATTTTCATTAAGTTTTATATTTTCACTTTTCAGTTCAGAAAAAAACATGCCCACCCACAAGCTCATTGGGAAAGTCAATGGGGTGCATGGTGAGAGGTTACTGCACACTAACACCAAGCCTTTTCTCTGTGACATCTACTGAACACTGACTTGAGGACTGCCTCTTATCAAAACTGACTAAGAGTCTAAGCCAAGTCTGTTCCAGAGGACAGAGACAAGGGGTATATTCACCATTCTTCTAAGAAGGGCAAGATATCTGAAAGTATGCATTACTATTTTATAAGAACATTGCTGGAATAAGTTAACATTAATAATGCTAAATCCTGAAAATGGATTGCCCAGCAATACCCTTTAAAGTACTATGCACTTCAACTTGCTTGAAGTAGCTCACAGTCATAGACACAAGAGACTGCAAATGCTAGAATTCTGGAGCAACACAGTGGGAAACAGACAGTTCATTCTCTAGGCCAAATCACTGGAGGAATTCAGCAGGTCAATCTAAGAAAGGAACTGGACACTAAAATCAATAGTGATGTGATTTTGATACCATTTAGCTGAGTGATCTGTGTTCTCCTCTTCATATCCCACTGATTTTTACTTCTATGTTTGCCATTCTAATATTTGGCTCATATCTGAAACTTAATTAACACAAGGACATAATGAAAATGATGTGGGCTGCTCTTCTAGAAATGAGCATGGATATCTTGCCATCTTTCAGACAATCTAGCATTAGTGATTATTCTGGCGTTCTGAAATTATGGATAGCAGATATTTATTCAAATGACGACTCAAGACTTGGCAGAACAAGCATTTAAAAAATAAAAACTGTTCCAATGCAACTTCAGCTGATAGTTTAATGCTATTAAAACCAATCACTGGTGTGGGGCATTCTGTATCATTGAAACTAATTCGGGGAAGACAATTGATAAATATTCATCTTAATTGGTAGTCATTGAAAACTTCAGGAAGAGATCAGTGAAGACATTAAGTGGTCATCTTATAAAAGCTAAGGGCTGTCTGATAAGAAGGAATCTTGATCTCTGATCTACGTCATTATGACCTTGCAGCTACTTATCTACCTACACTGCACTTCCTGTATAACTGTAACCATTATTCTGTATTTTGCAATACACACAAGCTGGAAGAACTCAACAGGCCAGGCAGCATCTATGGAAGAGAGTAAACAGTCAGCGTTTCAAGCCGAGACCCTTCATCAGGGCTGTTCGCTTTCTTCTATGCATGCTGCTTAGTCTGCTGAGTTCCTTCAGCATTTTCTGTACTGCTTTGATTTCCAGCATCTGCAGATTTTCTCTTGTTAGTGATTGCTTTTTTACCTCAATGCACAGTTATAAAAATTGTGACGAGAATACACATAGATTAAGATGTTAGCTGTCCTGTGCTGGCACCAGTGGGATCAGCAGTTGGTCTGCCATCTGTCTTCAGGAGAGAGAGAGAGAGAGAGAGATATAAGGAAAACAATGGAGCAGCATCTCTTTGGAGATGATAATGAAGGGATGGGAGAGAGTAATGGAAAGAGAGCTGTCAAGATCGGCTCCCCCTTTGAACCCTGAACTTTTTGAAGTGATGGACAGGCGATACCCCAGCAGGGGGATAAAAAAAAGGGACAGGTTCGCTAAGGCGACACACACGACACCCAAGGTAACGAAACCCTGGAAGCGGTGCGTCTCTCACAAGTCGGTGGGAAGTTTTGAAAGGCCGATTGCGGGACCAGGCCATAGACGCACAGGGTGGAAAGGCACGATCGGCAGGAACCTGGTGTCTCCACCCTTGCCTGGGTGCCGGGTTCACCGCAGAGAAACGATCGTATCTGGAAACTGAGGGAGTCACGGTCGGTGACCTCAGATGACATCACAAAGGGCTCGCACGAAAGCTGATTGCGAAGGTCTGTGTGGAAGCCGTTTTGAATATTCATTCGTTTTGCTCTCTCTCCTTCCCCCCCACTGTCTGCGAACTGAACTTTGCGTCACCTTGAAACTGGTCATTTATCCCTAGACAACGATAGAGCTTGATTGATCCTGTTATCTTAATTCTGTGTACATGTATGTTTATCATTGTTGAACTGTTGCATTCATTATCCTTTTGATTAGAGTACTGTGTTGCTTGTTTCTTTAATAAAACTTTCTTAGTTCTAGTAATCCAGACTCCAACTGAGTGATCCATTTCTGCTGGTTTGGCAACCCAGTTACGGGGTACGTAACAAAATTTATATAAATGATACACAAGACAAGCTTTTCACTGTACCAATGACAATAATAAACCAATTCAAATTCAATTAATGCACTGTTCAGCGCAGGTCCTTTTGTTACGTAATATTCTGGCTAGTTGCATGTTCATGGAGCCATCCCGCAACACTAATAAAAATGGTATATTTTGCCTGGACTTTGTGCTGAGAAGCTTTTGGTCTAGCTACCAGTAATATAATGGGATTCTGCTAGTTAGGATATATGCCCATTATAAATGTAATTCTGCACAGTTACCTGTCCATATTGAAAATGTATGAGTACTAGGAAGTACATGATAAAATAGGCTGTAGTGCCACACACAAGGCTGCTTAACAAGCTACAGACTCATGGTATTACAGCAAAGGTTCTAGCATGGATAAAGCAGTGGCTGATTGGCAGGAGACAATGAGTAAAGGGAGCCTTTTCTGACTGGCTACTGGTGATTAATGGTGTTCCACAGGCGTCTATGTTGGGACAATTCTTTTATGTTCTAAGTCCGTGACTTAGATGACGGAATTGATGGCTTTGTTGCAAAGTTTGCAGACGATATGAACATAGGTGGAAGGGCAGGTTGTTTTGAGGAAGTAAAGGCACTATAGAAGGACATAGATAGATTAGGAGAATGGGCCAAGTGGCAATTGCAATACAGAATCAGGAAGTGTATGGTTATGGACTTTGGTAGAAGAAATGAAAGCGTTGACCATTTTATAAATGGCAAGAAAATGGAAAAAACTCAGGTGAAAGGACATTTGGAAGTCCTTGTGCAGGATTCCCTAAAGGTTAATTTTAGCTTGAGTCTGTGATGAGGAAGACAAATGCAATGATAGCATTCATTCTAAGAGGACTAAAATATAAAAACAACGATGTAATGTTGAAACTTTGAAGCACTGGAGAGGCCTCACTTGGAGTACAGGTGTCCCCTGCTTTTCGAATGTTCACTTTAAGAAAGCTCAGTTACGAAAGACCTACATTAGTTACCTATTTTCGCTAACAGAAGGTATTTTCACTGTTACGAAAAAAGGCAGCACAGTGGAAAAGCAGCTGGCAATAAATAAATAAATAAATAAGTGCATGATAAAAGGCAGCTCGCCGTGAGCAGCCACTCTCCCCCAGATTCAGAACGGCATTCTCACCAGCATTGCTTAAACACGTGCCTGTGAGCAACCGTTTGCAAGATGGTATCGGAAAAGCCTAAC